>NC_073377.1:163002429-163657429 GCF_028641065.1 Leucoraja erinaceus
CAGGAACGGGGTACTGATTGGGGATGATTAGCCATGATCACATTGAATGGCGGTGCTGGCTCGAAGAGCTAAACGGCCTACTCCTGCACCTATTGTCTATTGTCACCCATTCCTTCACTCCTGAGATGCTGCCTGTCCCACTGAGTTACTCCAGCTTTTTGTGTCTATCGTCGTATTACACAAGAACAGGGATATGATAGATTTGGAGGGATATGGACCAAATGCTGGCAGGTGGGACTAGTGTAGCTGGGACATTGTTGGAAGGCCAACATGCCATTAGCTCTCTTCACTGCCTGTTGTACCTTGCATTTTCAGTCACTGATATACTAGGACACCCAGGTCTCGTTGTACTCCCCCTTTTCCTAATCTGACACCATTCAGATAATAATCTGCCTTCCCGGTCTTGCCACCATTTATCCACATTAAACTGCATCTGCCATGCATCTGCCCACTCCCCCAGCCTGTCCAAGTCACCTTGCATCCTCACAGCATCCTCTTCACAGTTCACATTGCCACCCAGCTTTGTGTCATCTGCAAATTTGCTAATGTTGCATTGAATCCCCTCATCTAAATCATGAATGTATATTGTAACTAGCTGTGGTCCCAACAGCTTGTGGCACCCTACCAGTCACTGCCTGCCATTCTGAAAAGGACCCGTTAATCCCTACCCTTTGCTTCCTGTCAGCCAACCAATTTTCTATTCATGTCAATACCCTACCCTCAATACCATGTGCTCTAATTTTGCCCACTAATCTGCTGTGTCGTTATCAAAGGCTTTCTGAAACTCTAGGTACACTACATCCACTGGTTTTCCCCTGTCCATTTTTCTTGTTACATCCTTACAACAAAAATTCCATAAGATTCGACAAGCGTGATTTCCCCTTTGTAAATCCATGCTGACGTGGACCGATCATGTTACCGTAATCCAAATGTACCGCTATTACATCTTTGATAAATGACTCCAGCACCTTCCCCACCACCGCTGCCAGGCTAACTGGTCCATTATTCCCTGCTTTCTCTCTCCCTCCTTTCTTGAAAAGTGGGATAACATTAGCGACCCTCCAATCCACAGGAACTGATCCAGAATCTATATAATATTGGAAAATGATCACCAATGCGTGCACGATTTCTAGAGACACTTCCCCGAGTACCCTGGGATGCAGACCATCAGACCTTGGGGATTTATCAGCCTTCAGTCCCATCAGTCTACCCAAAACAAACACCATTTCCTGACTAATGTGAATTTCCTTCAGTTCCACCATCACCCTAGGTCCTCTGTCCCCTAGTACATCTGGAAGATTATTTGTGTTGTGTTGACCAAGAAACAATTTCGAAATAAAATCTGTTTAAATAAACTGGTCATTATCTCTGCACCGCTAAAGTGTCTTCCTTAGAACCAAAGTACCTGTTCAACTCGTATGCCATTTCCTTGTTTCCCATAATAAATTCACCTATTTCTGTCTTCAAGGAACCCACATTTGTCTTAACTATTTTTTTCCCCTCTTCACATACCTAAAGAAACTTTTACTATCCTCCTTTACATTCTTGGCTAGCTTACGTTCGTACTTCATCTTTTCTCCTCCTCTTTGGAATGAAATGATCCTGCACCTTCTGGATTATTCCCAGAAATTCCTGCCATTGCTGTTCCACCGTCATCCCTGTTAGGGTCCGTTTCCAGTCAACTTTGGCCAGCTCCTCCCTCACGTCTCCATAGTCCGCTTTGTCAAAGTGCAATACTGACACTTCCGATTTTACCTTCTCCCTCTCAAATTACAGCTTATCATATAATGGTCCACTACCTCCTAATGGTTCCTTCATCTTGAGTCCCTTATCAAATCAAGTCAAGTTCAAGTTTATTGCCATGTGTCCCTGATAGGACAATGACATTCTTGCTTTGCTTCAGCACAACAAAGCACAGTAGGCATTGACATTGACTATTAGTTACTTAGTTAGGAAATTACTCACTTAGGAAATTAGTTACTTATTATTCAAAACAATTTCATAAGAAATTGCCAAACGTATGAAGGCAAGATATCCTGAACATAGAGAACAGTGCTGAATGAGATATTTCGTACGGAACAGCATGAATGGAAGAAAGGGTGATTTAAATGAAACCCAGTCTTATCATATGTGTTGCTGGCGTCTCTTTGTGATGGATTACGGTAGTGGGCGGACTGCCCTTTCCCCTTTCACAGGGGAAGTTTAACATCAGCGCCGCGCTGCCGCATGGAAACGGCGTCTTGTTGCTGAGGTTGCCCTGCAGACACCATGTCCTCCAAAAAGAAAGCCAAGTGCAAACCGGTGCGGAGTCAGGGCGCCTCCTCCCCGAGGGTTGGGGCTGACTGTCGGGGATCGCCGGCGAACTCCCCCGGTGCCCCGAGTCCCGGGGCTGAGCTGGACAGTGCAGAGACCAAGCCCCAGCCTTGCCTTTCACTGGCAGTCACTGACACCTTAGACAAAGGTATGGATGTTTCAGTACTTGCAAAGTTGCAACTTTTGTTTCAAAATGGGTGTATTCATATCGAAAGGGATGACACGAAAAATTACAAGAACCTGCTAATTGATACAGGTTGAAAAGAAAAAGACACAAAGTGCTGGAGTGACTCAGCGGGTCAGGCAGCATCTCCGGAGAAGATGGATAGGTGACGTTTCGGGTCGGGATCCTGAATGATGAGCATGAAGAAGGGTCCCGACCCGAACCATCACTTATCCATGTTCACATGAGATGCTGCCCGACCCGGGGAGTTACTGCAACATTTGGTATCTTATGGAAGAATGACCAAAACCTTCTAATTCAGATAATGCATCAAATAATCAGATTCACAGGTTATGCACTGCAAGCACAGATTTAAAGTGATTGGGAAAGGTATTGGAGGGTGGTAAAGGTGGTAGGTAGGGGTCTGGCCGAATTGGTGACATAGGCAGAAACTGTCATCATGTTAGAACAGTATTGACTATATTCTAGAAGAATTGTGACTTGCAAGGTGATCCACCTAGTACTCAAATGTGGGATGAGTAATAAGAAGTCCAGATACGACCTTGACAAGGCCATCAAAAAGGCCAAAAGGGACTTCTGCTCTAAGCTGGTGGATGGGGCGGATGTTCGACAACTATGGCAGGGCTTGAATGCCATCACCTACAAGGCGAAATCAGGAGGAAGCTCAAACGACAGCGAAACATCACTTCCTGACGAGCTCAATGCGTTCTACGCACGCCTTCATAGGGAGAACACTAATGTGCCTTCCCAAGCCCCCATACGGCCTGATGGTATTTGTAGAGTGAATGCCTAAAATAGACAGTTTTATCCTTGGCATAACAAAACAGGAAACATTGGAAATATTTGGAACAAGCAGCATTTTTTGGTGTGGGATATAGTGAATGTTCCACATTGATAACCATTTATTAGAACCAAGGAAAAAATGAAACTTTTGAAGTTGAAAGGGAGGGAGGAGACAGGAGATAAAGAGACAGTCCATGATCGGATGCAGATCAGAGAGATTGACTGATACCTGTTGTAGTATTGCAAACTGAAGGTGGATAGTGAAGGCTAGTGAATAATAAAAGTTATGCTTCAATATTAAATTCTAACTGGAATTTAAGGCCTGCATTAGCCTACATAAATGTAACCTGTGTTTATATTGGTGAGGAATGAAATCTGAAATGGCAAAAGGAAAGCAGAAAACAAAGAAGGCTAGATGAGACCTATTGGCTTGACATCAATGAAGCATTTCACCACAGTTGACAAGCCTTGGTAAAACTGAGTCCTGTGGAAATCATAGAAACATAGAAAATAGGTTCAGGAGTAGGCCATTTGGCCCTTCGAGGATAAAGGATAATCCTCTCTGTTAGCTGGACTCAATTACTTTTGTGTTTCCATGTTCACATAGATTGAGTAAAATCCTTTAATTGTTGGGCCTGTATTCGTGCAGGCAAATAGAGAGGACACTGTCACACACCTGACTTGCGCTTTGCAGTTAGTAGAACAACTTTATGAAGTTGAGCAGCTCCACAGTACTGGTGGTGAGTTTCTGACCAATGGTAATTCCCCATGCCGTTGTTCATGGGCATTTGTGACCCGCTGAGGTTCTCCAGCATGAAGTGTAATTTTATGGAAAATAATATCTGTAGTTCCCTGTTTCTAGTATGTGGTACATTAACTAGCTGCTCTTTGCAAAGATGCTGAGTGTTTCCAGCTATCTCTGTCTTCGTTTTTTGAGGAATTGAAAACTGAATTGAATACTATGCGAATAAAAACAAACAACTCTCCTGATTTTGTCATATGTTAGATCAATGTTGAAGCAACTGTATGTGGTTTGTTTAAGATAAATACCCTGAATAACTCCTGCAGTGATATCCATGACCTTAAATAACCACAAGTACATTAGTTTATTCCAATTATTCTTCCAGTATTCGTAGTTTTCTGGGACTTCTATTGGCTGGAATAAACTAAGGCTGTGATTTCATTTGTGGCCCAATGCTGCAGTGAAGAGCAATACAAGATACAAGATACATTTATTTGTCACATGTGCCAGTTGGCACAGTGAAATCTGTTCACCATACAGCCATGCAATAAAATAGTAAGATTAAACAAGAACTTACCAGCTTGAAGTTTGATCTGTAATTTATGAGGAGTTACGATGAGGGATTACGTGAAGAACCCGTTCAGCACGCATATGCGGCATACTTCAAAGCAGCGGTGTGGAATCACAGATAGACACAGTTATTGAAGTAAACATAGTAAAGATAAGGAGACATCAGTTTATGAATTTGACCCATATTATTGAGGGTGGGAGCGGAGGGCACGTAATCCCTCATCGTAACTCCTCATAAAATACAGATCAAACTTCAAACTGGTAAGTTCTCGTTTAATCTTACTATTTTACTTCGGAGTCACGTGAGTGATTCCGTGAAGATTTCAAAGCTCTGTGATTTCAAACAGTGTAACAGTTATTACTACATCACTGCCGAAGTCTTTGAGGGAGGAAGTGTGTTATCGTAACCAACCAATGAATCTGTTTGTAGAAAAACACAATGGTATTTTTTAACAATAACAACAAAGAAATTAAATTGCTCCCCAGGGCTTAAATTAAATATTTGCAGTCTGTAAAATCTTTCCTGCAAATAAAACAGGTTTTGCCAACGGCTTATTATAAAATTTCTGAATTGTCTTTCCCCCCACCATCCTGCTGTAGCCAGGATGTGGTTTATAGGCACATCCATTCTTTTAGCCATTGATGTGGATGCTGCCCTGGTGGAATGAAATTTGTACATGTTATTTTTTATCCCAGCAGCTTTTAGCACCTGCTTGAGCCATCTCGAAATGGCTCGTCGCCCGACCATAAGGTTTTTAATGACTGACCCACAAGGCTTTTCATCTCCCTCGAATATTTTGGTTGTGTCTATGTAGGATAATAGGGTCATGGCATATAACCGTGTTTCTGGCGGGTAAGGCCGGTAATTCCACGACTGGATTAGGTGTTCCTGGTCTGCTCTGTTTGATCATTCCCTGGATAACGACAGAGATCTAGTCTGGAGCTGTGAGCATGGTATCCAGTCGCAATAGGTGTAGTGACTGGACCCTCTGTGCAGCTACAAGTGACATCAACATGAGTGTTTTGAGCATAGATGGTTCCAGGTTGAGGGATCTGGCTGGTGGCCAGATCCCTGAGGTATGTCAGGACCACACTGACATCCCATATATGGGTGTACCTTGGTTTAGGGGGTTAGAGTTGTAAATACCCTTCATTAGTTTGACCACCAGCTGGTGGGACCCCATGGCCTGTTGTCCTGGAGCTGGCTTTAAATAGACAGGCAGGGCAATTCTAGCTGTGTTGATGGCTCTGTAGCTGAGTCCTTCATCGTGGTGAAGGTTCGCCAGGAATTCCAGTACGTTGGTAACTGTAGCGGTTGAGTAGGTGGTCCCTGTATCCAAGCAGTACTTCTCCCATTTTTTGATGCTGGACAAGTGCTGTTTTTTAGTGGATGTTCGGAGGGATGCTGACATGGTGTCGACGGTTTGTTATGATAATCCCAGTCCCAGAAGTGGTTTGTGCAGAATCTGCAACCCAGGAGTTTAATTTTTTCATGGCACGGGTGGCTTGTGCCCGACACTGGGTGTTAACAACTCTGGGTCACTGGGGAATACCATCGGAGTTTCAACAACCATGTCATGGAGTATTGGGAACCATGGCTATGTAGGCCAGACGGGTACTATCAAAATACCTGAAGCAGAGTTCATTTGTACTGTGCGTAGTCCCCGACTGATGAGGCAGAAGGGAGGAAATGCATAGAAGAAGAATTTCCCCAATCCAGCGCGAACGCATCTACCGCTGCTGCCTCAGGGTCTGGTTCCCAAGCGACATACATAGGTACCTGGTGATTCAGCCTCGATGCAAATAAATCGATATCTGGCGTGCCATATTGCTTGATAACTTTTGTGAAATTTTTTTGGGGGGTTTTAACATCCATTCGATGTTGTCATTAAATTTACGTGACCTGGTGTCTGCCACTGTATTTAGCTTACCTGGTAGGTAAATTACTGATAGCCAAATATGTCTTTGGACACACCATTGCCAAATTGTGTTGACCAACTTGTCGCATGATACCGATTTTATGCCGCCCATATGGTTAATGTAGGCCACCACCGTAGTATTATCTATTTATAACCGTACATGCAAGTGATGCATATTTATGCATATGCTTTTAAACCATAAAAGTCACCCAACATCTCTAGATAATTAATGCCCAGTGTAAGTGGTAATGATGATTCTGGGTTAGTCCATCTACTACTTGTGCTGGATATAGAGTTAGTTGCTCCCCAGCCTTGAGCACTGGCATCTGTTTGGATAACTGACATAGGGTTAGTGATGATAATAGGCTGAAACTATGTCAAACGTTTTTTGCCCACCACTGTAGTTCTGATATTACTTCAGTGGGTAACTTCATGAAACGATCATAATGACCTGTATGTTGTTTTTGGTACAAAGGTCCGAATTATGTAGCCGGAAATGCTGCTACCATTTTCCCAATTACTCTGTTACTTGTCGAGTAGTTGGTAGTTTGTTGACCATTAAATTGTTGCATGATTGTGCCAATTCAACTATGTTGTCTCTTGGCAATGTTACAGTCACGTAGACTGAATTAATTGTGAAGCCCAAGAAGTCCATGATAGTGGATGGCTTCAACTTAGATTTATCTGGATGTAAGATAACCCCAGGGTTTTGAATAACTGTTTGGTAGCTGAACTGCTAACATAGTCAATTTCATGGTCTTGCCTACCATTTAGGATATCATCAAGATATGCCATGACAATATGTTTTTGTCTTCTGAATATTGCCGGAGCTGGTTTTAGTGTCTGGGTGACACTCTTGGGCTGATGTGAACCCATTGGGTAACGCTTTAAACTGCTATAGCTGCCCCATCCAGGTAAATTTCAGGTATCTGCGATGATCCTTGTGAATGGTACTAAATAGTAAACATCTTTAAGATGAATGCTTGCCATGAAGTATCCTTTGGAAGTTGTTTGGCAGTAACAACCGGTTCCATTTTGAAATGTATATACTTAACAAACATATTTAGTGAAGTTAAGTCAATGATGATGCAACATCCACCATCTTTTTTGGGTTTAGTGAATATATTTGATACGAATTGCAAGGGTTCAGGTTTCCCCATGATACCCTTTGTAATTATTCTCACCAGTTCAGCTTGTCCGTCTTGTTTCTTTAACGGAGAGGGTAAAAATACCCTCTGGGGTGAATGTTGACCTGGTGGCAATTTTTCTACTATGAATTGTATTTGTATTCACTAATGCCATTGAGTATATACTGATCACTCGTGATAGACTCCCATGTGTTAGTATTACTCTATATACTGGTAGGAACCAGACCCACCTACCTCCATGGTTATGGGTATTCTTCTGTTTCCTGCCGGTCCAACGAGTGTTGCACGTCGTCTGACGTGGCGGTGACGTTGGGGGGTGGCACATTTTCCATGGGGTCCGCTCTGGGCCCTGGTCTAAAGAAGACTTTCGGTGATAGAATGCGGACCCCGAGCTTTCATCAGTCCGATATGGTAGACGTTGACTGATGGACGCGATGGGGTGCTGCTGCGTAGGAATTACTGTTTTTGGTTACTCGTCCCAGCCCTGCCCTCATGAGCCGAAAGTTTTGTAAAACCTCTTGCATGTCCTTCATATGCTTTGTGAGGTTTTTGCCAAAGAGCAGTGGGTCTGGCTCAGTGGCTGGGGTATGCACAACCCCGCAATGTAGGATTTTATGGCAGGTCTGATGACTTGTTTAAGAAGGTTGAGGTCATCTCCGTATTTGTCCATGGAACGAGGAAAAACGATGTGATGGCTGTCGTCAGGCTTTTAATGGCCTCCTGTACGTGGGGTTTCCACGTAGCTGTCCACCACACCTAGCAGCTCTTCCTGTTCCTGCACCCCTTGCATACTCCCGAGATCTTCAGCTATTGCCCCTGTTCTTGACCAGCCCAATCCTGGTCATCAAAGCTATCTTCTGGAAAGGAGGAAGCAATGGACAGTGCACAAGGCACCGTGGAGGGAGTGCCTGACCCCCTCTGCGAGAGCGCCCCTCCTGGGGTTCACCTCGCTGGAGCTCCTGCTCCAAGAGCTGCTCCATGCGGCTTAGGCGGCTGTCTCTCCCCCGCCTGGGTGGAGAGACGTCCCCGTCCGATAAGTCAGAGCCACCGGCCGGACGCCTCTTCTGTGGCTTTACTCCCAGCCCGCTGCTCAGGCGCTAGCGGGCTGGGCTCGGCGCGGTGTCGGGGTATAGCGGACCGCCCGGTAAGCGGTCCTACCGCCTTGTTGCTGCCCCCGCGAGATGGAACGCTCCTCCGTGGAGTCGAGCGGGGGGCAGGTCTGTTCAAGCGGCTGTCTTTTCCCCCGGGCGGGTGGAAAGACGTCCCGTCCGATAAGTCGGAGCCACCGGCTGGACGCCTCCATGGCGGTACTTCCAGCCCGCTGCTTAGGTGCTAGCGGGGCTGGGCTCGGCACGGTGTCGGGATAGCGGAGAGCCGGGTATGCGATCCTACTGCCTTGATGCCCCCCCCCCCCCCCCCCCCCCCCCCCCACCCCCCCCCCCCCCCCCCCCCCCCCCCCCCCCCCCCCCCCCCCCCCCCCCCCAGATGGAACACTCCTCCGTGGAGTCGAGCGGAGGACAGGTCCGTTCTGTTCTGAAAAAGTGTTTCCTCGTCTCCGTTCTAAATGGCTTACTCCTTATTCTTAAACTGTGGACCCTGGTTCTGGACTCCCCCAACATCGGGAACATGTTTCCTGCCTCCAGCATGTCCAAGCCCTTAACAATCTTATATGTTTCAATGAGATCTCCTCTCATCCTTCTAAACTCCATTGTGTACAAGCCCACCTGCTCCATTCTCTCAGCTGGTATCAAATGGTTTCTCTCTGGCTGCAACAATTGTATTATAAAAAATAGGGAGCAACAAAACAAGCCAGATTGATCTCACTGGCAAAATAGGTGGCAGGACGGAGAATGGAGGAGCACATTTAAACGTAAATAGATTTATGCCAAACTATCTTATGAAGTGCAAGGTATGCAAGACTGACTGGTAAACATTGGAAAATCAAAGTATCCATTATGGTTTCATTGTTTTTCTTGTAGGTGATGAGAAGGTACCTAAGGCTTGCCGAAGATGTCTCGCTCAAATGGGTCTCAACAACATAAAACTGGCAAATATCTGCATTGGCCGACCAATCCTCCTTACCAGTGCTGCTGGCAGCCAGGAGGTACGTGCTATTGAAACATAAGAGCAAACACTTTCCTGTTGGTTTACTTAAAGTTCTCATTATCTTTATTTTCTAATTGTTTAATTTACAAAAGCACTGCAATGTAATGAAATATCACCTACAAGTTTTCCCATGCACCATTCTGACTCGGACATGTGTCACAGTTTCTTCATTACTAAGTCAATATCCTGGGACAACTGAATTATGATTGAAGCATGATCACCTCATGTACTTAAATTCCAAAGGCCCAACAATACATTTAGCCGTCAACCAAGAAATTGAAATGATGGTGCCTCCAAGTTAGAACTTTGAACGCAGAACAGTGTAGCATAGGGACAAGCCATTTGGCGCATTATGCCTGCACCAGCCTCTTACTAAATGTAGCTACCTTCCCATACCTTCAGTGACTCTCAGTCTGATGAAGGGTCATGACCCAAAACATCACCTATTCCTTTTCTCCAGAGATACTGCCTGACCTTCTGAGTTACTCCAGCATTTTGTGTCTATCTTTGGTGTAAACCAGCATCTGTACTCCCTACTTACACATAGCTGCTAGAGTATAATAAACAATGTATTATTTGATTATTATTCTTGTCAATATTGTAACATTGTGGGATTAACATCTTGCATGTGAGAAATGATGGATGGGGGAAAAAAAATATTACTCGATCCGATCCTCTCTCTTGACACATTGTGATGCCTGCTATTTAAAATACATGCATTCCCCATCCGAAAACCAGATGAAATACCTAAGACAATTTTGAGACACAAAACTGCAGAGTCTCCCCTAGTGGATCAGAATTTGTCCAGTAGTCCACTCTGACTGAGATTGATATTATATGGCAGCTATCTGTTGCATGAAGTGACCTTGCTCCTAGTTTGAGGAATTCAGTGAATTATCATTTGATGTATCAGTTGGCAGCCTGTTCACGTGGCCACAGTTGTACTGGAAATGATCCACCTTTACACATACTAGATCTGCCCTTTCCCACAATTTCATACACAATCCCTATGTATTGCAATATGACACGATAATATGCAGTGTGTTTTTTCGGTACCATGCAGTATGCTGTTGTGTAGTTGGTCAAATGTACAGAGCTTCTAACTTTGCAGGATTAACACTTGTATTCGTAGGTATGCACAGCATGGCCTGTACCAAGTTTCCCAGCGGGTAAAATCGGGTTGAATAGAATCGCACAGAAGAATCTAAAGGTTAAAGTGAATGATGTTGTTACTGCCCAGCCACTGCTTGGTCCGGTACTGCAGGCCGAGGAAGTCCAAGTAGCTTTGAGGTTTGTATCTTGTAGATCCAATGTTAGCCATTAATCTGCTATTTCCCTCATTTGTATTTATTTCAGATTTCCAGCATTTATAATAATAATAATAATAAACTTTATTTCGGACTCAAGGTCCAGACAAGGGGCAACATTGCATAAAAAATGCATTGCATATCAAATAGCATAAATATATATAAAATCATGGTATATCACATAAAAACATCATAATTTATATTTAACAAAACCCCACAATACTTAAGTTAAAAATCCAGATTAAAAGATGATCAATGTCCTACAACGAGACAACGATACCAGTGTCTCCATAGCTGGGATTCGTAGCGTGTAGTGCTGACCCTTATGTTTGACAAGGCCACAATAAGCACATTTTTAGAGTCATTTATCCTGCAAATGAATTTATACATGTGGTGTCTTAGGATAGCTTCTAAAGTACTGACTCCTGCAGCCACAAACATATTACTGGCACTACACCATCTAGGTTGCCTTAGCAGTGTTCTCATGGCATCGTTATATGCCACCTTTAGTCTCTGCAAACTTGTCTTTGAATAGTTTGACCACAGGTGCGCAGTGTAGAGTGGTGTGCAGTATGCTCTAAATAGCGACATCTTCACCACATCTGCACACGCACCAAATTTACGCAAGAGGATATTTGCCTGTACATACAGCATGCGTCGTTGCCTATAAATATCCTCATCATCTGTCATTTGTTCTCTAATAATATCCCCTAGATATTTTATCTTATTACAGACACTAAGATTGTTGTCAGACAATTTAAAAACAGGATATTTTAGGCATTTATCCTCTTTGGTTCTACAGACCATAACAGCACTCTTACTAGCATTATATTTAATGTCATGTTCCACACCATACACAGAACATATAGTAAGGAGCTGCTGGAGACCAGCGCTAGATAGACTAAAGACCACAAGATCATCTGCATATATAATATGGCTCACTAAAATGTTACCAATCACACACCCAGTGTTACAGGCTTTCAATTGATTAGACAGGTCATCAATATATAGATTAAAAATGACTGGGGACAAAATTCCCCCTTGTCTAACACCATTGCTAACCCCAAATGGGGCTGAGACCCTATTGCCCCACTGTTGCTTTCGTATTTTTATTTTCTTTTTCTGTGTTGTGTAGTATGAAATGTAATAATAATGTACCAATAAATTACCATAAGTTGTGTTTTTGGTCAGCTGCTATGAGTTCTTAATACCTGTTAGTGGCATCATTCATTTGTATTCCATTACCTCTATTGTGATACCAGGACCTGTATCCTGTCCTGCTGAGTTGACAGTTTATACTTTGAACCTAGGTGAAGGAGTAAACTTCCATGGGGGGAAAAAAGAAGACATGACATGAATATAACACAACACTGTAATGAATTGACATTCTGGGACCCATCACTGTTTAAAGTAATTGTCATTAGTTCCCGCACATTAGCCCAAATTGTTTTAATCTTGACTTGCCTTGCTTATTGCAGAGATGAAGATGAATCTTTCAACAGAGAAGAATTATCTGACTTCTTGGTGAGGAATATGGGTAAGAAGATTCTAATTACACAAGACACTATTGACTAACAAAATCATGGGTCATAGCACCGGATGCTTTTTATCTCATTTAATCTGCATCAGCTCAGTGGAAATGCAATTCATCCAGTTAAGGGCCTGTCCTTGGCACGCAAATTACGCGACCTCGTGGTCGTCTTGAACCGCGACTGACCCGCGAAGGTCCCGTGCGATTTCATGCGTACGCACAGCCGTCTGGAGGGCGTGACGGCATTTGAAGACGGACACAAAGCTGGAGTAACTCAGCGGGACCGGCAGCATCTCCGGAGAGAAGCAATGGGCGATGTTTCGTGTCGAGACTCTTCTTCAGTCTGAAAAGAAGGGTCTCGACCCGAAACGTCACCCATTCCTTCTCTCCTGAGATGCTGCCGGTCCCGCTGAGTTACTCCTGCATTGTGTGTCCATATTCAATTTTTGTGGCCCCGCTCTGGGAGTAGAAGTGGGGGCGGATCCGGACCGCAACGGCCGTGAGCCCCAGGCCGAGTTCGGCGATCGTTTGCCTGCTTCTGCTGCTGTTGGAGGTGAGACGTTGCGTCGCACCAGGGTCTTGGGCCTGTCCCACTTTGGCTGTCAGTTCCACGACAGGCCGTTGGCGTGCGAAGATTTCGCTCGCTACTAAAATTTCGGAGCCCCGCGCGATGTCGCGCACAACTACATACCCCTCCGCACTTCTCAGTGGGACCGGCCCCGAGCGGCCACACGATGCCCGCGCGCCTCAACGCGACGACGAGGTCACGTAATTTTTGCGTGCCAAAGACACGTAAGTGGGACAGGCCCTTTACTCTCTTCCTCCATAGGCTTGCATTTGTTTTGCATTCAAGGACGTATCTGATTCGCTTTAGAGCATCAAGATTGAATTTGCCTCCCAGAGGGTACATTTTTTTTTTTTCTAATCGGTCTTTCCCTTCATGATTTAATATACTTTACCCAATCCCTTCTTCGTAGTTCTGTGTGTTCCATGTAGAACAATCCCAGATTCTTCATTCTTTTCGCCAAACTAAAAGTCCTTCATCCCTTCAATCAAAGACCTTAATTGATCTCAGGAGCTGCGTTACTTAGAATAGTGCTCAACCATGACCAAGTGAGTGTTTTATAAAATGCCTCCTCATGATTTCTATGACCTTGTACTATTTGCCTCTGTTTATAAACCCCAAGATCCTGTCCATTTCTCAATCTCCGGGTCTCACTGCCTCTGTATTCCTTTTAGTATTGCGCCTTCTAGTTTAAATTGGCTGCCCTTGATTTATCAAGGAATGTTACAATAGACAATTGGTGCAGTAGTAGGCCATTCGGCCCTTCAAACCAGCACAGCCATTCAATATGATCATCTACACTTTACATTAAGTTTAATCTGTCGCATGTCCACCCATTTCATCAGATTTGTTATTTCAATAATTTTTAAGTTTGCTATTATTTACATTTTTTCCAAATTTTGTATTGTCAAAACATCTAGATTTTGTGCCCTGCTGCCTCAAATCCAAGTCATTAACTTGTGTTAAAACCAGTAATCCTCGCAGTTCAAGGAACCTGGGTTCGATGTTGACCACATGCTTTCGGTGTGGTTGTGTAGTCTCTCTGTGGCTGTGTAGTTTCCCCCACCCCAGACCCCAAGATGTGTTGGTTAATCAGATAACTGGCCACTGTAAATTGCCTCTATAGTTTGGGTGAATCTGGTAGAAGTTGTTGGGAAGATGGGGGATCTTATAGAAACATATAAAATTATAAAAGGACTGGACAAGCCAGATGCACGAAAAATGTTCCCAATGTTGGGCGAGTCCAGAACCAGGGGCCACAATCTTGGAATAAAGGGGAAGCCATGTAAGACTGAGGTGAGAAAAAACTTTTTCACACAGAGAGTTGTGAATTTATAGAATTCCCTGCCATAGAGGGCAGTGGAGGCCAAGTCACTAGATGGATTTAAGAGAGAGTTAGATAGAGATCTAGGGGCTAGTGGAATCAAGAGATATGGGGAGAAGGCAGGCACGGGTTATTGATTGGGGATGATCAGCCATGATCCCAATGAATGGCAGTGCTGGCTTGAAGGGCCGAATGGCCTCCTCCTCCTGCATGTTTCTATGAAATAAGTGAAGATTGAGAAAACTAGATCAATGTGTGAATGGTCATCGCAATCTCGGTGGGCTGAAGGTTTTATTTCTGTGTTGTATGACTCCAAAACTCCATTCTTGTATTAAAAACTGTTCCCTATTCCTTTTTTTCTGTCACTTAACCAATTTTCTATCTGTGCTAAATAAAATTCATTTTATTTTTCTGGGCTATAACCTTGAAGACAAACACTTTATCAAGTGCCTTTTGAAAGGTTAAAAATCACATTAACTGGTTTTCTGGGTATGGTATGTTAGCTAGCGAATGGTATGTTAGCTTTCATTGCAAAAGGATTTGAGTATAGGAGCAGGGAGGTTCTACTGCAGTTGTACAGGGTCTTGGTGAGACCACACCTGGCGTATTGCGTACAGTTTTGGTCTCCAAATCTGAGGAAGGACATTATTGCCATAGAGGGAGTGCAGAGACGGTTCACCAGACTGATTCCTGGGATGTCAGGACTGTCTTATGAAGAAAGACTGGATAGACTTGGTTTATACTCTCTAGAATTTAGGAGATTGAGAGGGGATCTTATAGAAACTTACAAAATTCTTAAGGGGTTGGACAGGCTAGATGCAGGAAGATTGTTCCCGATGTTAGGGAAGTCCAGGACAAGGGGTCACAGCTTAAGGATAAGGGGGAAATCCTTTAAAACCGAGATGAGAAGAACTTTCTTCACACAGAGAGTGGTGAATCTCTGGAACTCTCTGCCACAGAGGGTAGTTGAGGCCAGTTCATTGGATATATTTAAGAGGGAGTTAGATGTGGCCCTTGTGGTTAAGGGGATCAGGGGGTATGGAGAGAAGGCAGGTACGGGATACTGAGTTGGATGATCAGCCATGATCATATTGAATGGCGGTGCAGGCTCGAAGGGCCGAATGGCCTACTCCTGCACCTAATTTCTATGTTTCTATGTTTCTTTCTTATCTAATCAAAACCTCTATCAAGTAAGTGAAATAGAATTTAAATAAATCAGTCATTTTGGAAGTTCACTAGATTGCCACTCTTCAGTTTTCTAACCCTCTCCCCTCCCATCCCCCTCCACTTCTGCATTCTTTTGCCTCCCTACCAACCTTTGTAGATTACTTCAATTAATGGAAAGTGAGCACTATCGTTGTGCAATTTTGTCCATTTTGCAGGCAAAGCTATCTTGCAATTTGACTAGAACCTTAAGGATGCGATTGTTTACAATTAAGACGGGTATGTTTACATCATGCAAGGATTTTCACCCAATGCAATTTAATCCTGCATGCAAGAGTTCCTCAAATTGGGAAAACAGCCAGTGTACACATTGTAGGTTCATTGTATGCTTTACAACACTACCCAGGGAATGTACACAGGTACAAAATTCTCTCAAGATAGGGTAGGGTTGTAATGAAGGCTTTTGCTACATTAACCATCATCAGACACAGTATTGAGTATAGACAATAGACAATAGGTGCAGGAGTAGGCCATTCGGCCCTTCGAGCCAGCACCGCCATTCAATGTGATCATGGCTGATCATCCCCAATCAGTACCCCGTTCCTGCCTTCTCCCCATATCCCCTGACTCCGCTATTTTTAAGAGCCCTACCTAGCTCTCTCCTGAAAGCATCCAGAGAACCTGCCTCCACCGCCCATGAGGCAGAGAATTCCACAGACTCGCAACTCTCTGTGAGAAAAAGTGTTTCCTCATCTCCGTTCTAAATGGCTTACTCCTTATTCTTAAACTGTGGCCCCTGTTTCTGGACTCCCCCAACATCGGGAACATGTTTCCTGCCTCTAGCGTGTCCAAGCCCTTAACAATCTTATATGTTTCAATGAGACCCTCTCATCCTTCTAAACTCCAGAGTATACAAGCCCAGCTGCTCCATTCTCTCAGCATATGACAGTCCCGCCATCCCGCGAATTAACCTTGTAAACCTACGCTGGGAAGTTGGGACATAATCTTAAAACTATAAGATGTTGGTGAGGCTGCATTTGGAGTATTACTCGGTTTTGTTTACCATACTATAGGAAGGATATCATTAAGGTGTAAAGAATGCAGAGAAGATTTACAAGGATGTTGCCAGGACTTGAGGGCTTGAGCCATAAGGCGAGATTGGGCAAGCTAGGATTTTATTCCTTGGAGCACAGGAGGCTAAGTGGTGATCCTGTAGAGGTGTATAAAATCATGACGGGAATTGAGTCTTTTGCTCAGGGTAGGAGAATCAAGAATAAGAGGACATAGGTTTAAGGTGAGGAGGGAACATTTTAATAGGAATCTGAAGGGCATTTTTGTTACACAGAGGATGGTAGGTATACGGAATGAGCTGCCAGAGGAGGTAGTGGAGGCAGGTACAGTTACAACATTTAAAAGCCACTTGGAAAATTACATGACTAGTAAATGTTCAGAGGATTATGGACAAAATTTGTCAAACAGGGATTAGGTTGGATTGAAGGGCCTGTTTTATTTGCTATATGACTCTTATGCTTCGGTATATATACAAAACAAATTATAGGACTTACCGCTAATTTTATTTTAATCTTCTACTTTATTTTCATGTAGATGGGAAGATAGTATTACCGGGCAACTTACTGAATATTACGTTTTACGGTCGGACTTTTCACTTGATGGTGACGAAGATAAAAGGAGTGGATGGTATTGTCATGGAAACATCGTTCAACGTCACATCTAGTGTGAATGAGGAATCCTTGCTTGATAAATCAGTACAGGAGAACGAAGCAATAGACTTGTCAACTAACTTCAGCAATTTGGCCATAGAAGTTACTCGGGACGGAGATGGTGGCACTACTTCAGATTTATCTTGTCCAATGGCAGATTCTCAAACGATATCAATTTCTACTGCTGTGGACAGTGGAAAATTACTGGAAGCGGACAATGGGATAATATGCTCCACAATGAGCAGCAGTGAAGATGTCGAACAGTCTGAATCTATTCAGGAAGGAGATGGCAAATGTGACTCTTCTGTTGAGGACCTAGTTCTGATGTCAAACAGTTGCTTAAAACGCAACAAAGATACTTTTTACCACATTTCTTTCCTCACTCAAATTAAATTCCTGCAAGGACATAACAGCGAAGATCAAATCAGAGAAGAATCCAAATCCAAAGTCACATATGACATGATTGGAGGACTGGACAGTCAGCTGAAGATGATTAGAGAAATTATTGAATTGCCCCTGAAACAACCACAACTGTTCCTGACCTATGGTAGGACATTGCAAACTGTGATTAGCATGGATCTATTTTAATTTGGTATAAATAAGCTTTAATTAAGCTTTAAAAAAAAAACAAGTGCTGGAGCAACACAGCAGGTCAGGCAGCACGTGTGGAAGGAATGGACTGGTCATAGAAACATAGGTGCAGCAGGAGGCCATTCGGCCCTTCCAGCCAGCACCGCCATTCATTGTGATCATGGCTGATCGTCCCCAATCAATAACCCGTGCCTGCCTTCTCCCCATGTCTCTTGATTCCACTAGTCCCGAGAGCTCTATCTAACTCTCTTAAATCCATCCAGTGACTTGGCCTCCACTGCCCTCTGTGGCAGGGAATTCCACAAACTCACAACTCTCTGGGTGAAAAAGCTTTTTCTCACCTCAATCTTAAATGACCTCCCCTTTATTCTAAGACTGTGGCCCCTGGTTCTGGACTCGCCCAACATTGGGAACATTTTTCCTGCATCCAGCTTGTCCAGTCCTTTTATAATTTTATAAGTTTCTATAAGATCTCCCCTCGTCCTTCTAAACTCCAGTGAATACAAGCCTAGTCTTTTCAATCTTTCCTCATATGGCAGTCCCGCCATCCCAGGGATCAATCTCGTGAACCTACGCTGCACTGCCTCAATCACAAGGATGTCCTTCCTCAAATTAGGAGACCAACAATGTACACAATACTCCAGATGTGGTATCACCAGAGCCCTATACAACTGCAGAAGAACCTCCTTACTCCTATACTGAAATCCTCTTGTTATGAATGTTTTAAGTTGGGACCCTTTCCCCTGAAATTTGGAAGGAGTGGGGGTGGAAAGCTGGATAAAAGAGGTGGGATGGGACAAAGCCCGGCAAATGATTGGTGGGTACAGGTAAGGGGGAAGGGGTAATTGGCAGATGGGTGGTGTAAATAGTAAAGGTTGGAGTGAAAAGGAGGCAGAAGGATGTCAGGCAAAGAAAGAAGAGGAGGAGTGGAATGTAAGGACGGAGGGAGGAATGTGAGTGGCAGGGGATGGGATGGGGGAAAAAGAGGATAAAGGGGAACTGTGGGACTTGGGATATGTCTTTGTTGGTAGCAAAATCATCTAAAAGGTGATGCTGCGCACGCCCGTCGAGGCAGCTGTGGGCCGGCTGGCCGTTGCCCGCGTGGAATTTTTGAACACGGTCAGTTTTTCGGAGCCCCATGCGATGTCGGGACCAGCTCCGCACAACTCCATACGGCTCTGGCGTTCGAAGTGGGACCGGCCCCGCGAGGTCGTACGGCTCAAGCGACCACGTTAGGTCGCGCTTGCCACATGGAGTCGCATGCTCGTAGGACAGGCCCTTGACCCGCTGAATTACTCCAGCACTTTGTGTTTTGCTCAAGATTTCCCCTTCTGTAGTTCCTTGAGTATACAAGGCATTTATGTCCCCTTGTGCATCGATACTTCACAGTGTCCCATCATTTACAAATAGCGTCTCCTAAAAGATGAACAGAACATGTTTTGTTTCTAAATGACGACTCTTTTGATTGCTATCCATCTTTCATTTTGTTGTGATTTAGGGATTACACCTCCCCGAGGAATTTTGCTGTTTGGTCCTCCTGGAACTGGGAAAACACTGATTGCTAGAGCTGTGGCTAATGAAGTCGGAGCTCATATCATTGTTATCAATGGACCTGAAATTATAAGCAAGTAAGTGGAATGATATGTGCGGCAAGATTTCACTGATAGTGATGTATCCTCATGACAACATCCGTTCTAAATTACCAGTCTGAAGGAAAATAAGAAAATCAATGTGGAAGTGATGTGGTGTTTGTATGATTGTGCATTTGCTAATGGCTTTTCACTACTGGGCCAGTATCAAATTGTTGAGGCACACTAGAGGGAACGTTATCCAATGCATCACGTCTCTTGAGAATGTGAAAAACTAATAATGAGAGGACAAAAATGGGGGGGGGAGGGACGAGAAATATTCCTCTGCACCTATTGTAAAATCTGATTGATTTCAATGAAAAGGAACAACTAACTAGGAGATACAAAGATGATTTATAATTTTTTGAATTTACTGATTTTGCGTAAATTTGATTCAGGATTATGATTTTTTAAATAAATTTATATTGACTGTTTTTTATCAGGATCCTTAACAGGTTTGCCTGTTAGCTGGGTCAGGGGATACGACTTAAATAATTGTAAAAGTGTTTTTTCAAGGTGTTTTGTCGGTAGGTCTTGACCTAGCCTGTTCATCTAATAATATTGCATCATATAAAAACTTGGCACTGCAGAGATCCTCATTACTTTGCACTGGGATGGCTTTGGCACAATAGACAATAGACAATAGGTGCAGGAGTAGGCCATTGGTCCTTCGACCCAGCACCGCCATTCAATGTGATCATGGCTGATCATCCCCAATCAGTATCCCGTTCCTGCCTTCTCTCCATATCCCCTGACTCCACTATCTTTAAGAGCCCTATCTAACTCTTGAAAGCATCCAGAGAACCTGCCTCCACCTGAGGCAGAGAATTCCACAGACTCACCACTCTCTGTGAGAAAAAGTGTTTCCTCGTCTCCGTTCTAAATGGCTTACTCCTGATTCTTAATTCTGATTCTGTGGTCCCTGGTTCTGGACTCCCCCAACATCGGGAACATGTTTCCTGCCTCTTGCGTGTCCAAACCCTTAACAATCTTATATGCTTCAATGAGATCCCCTCTCAAGTCATCACTGGAGAATCCAGAAAAAGAGCATCAGTGATTGGTTTGGTTGTCCGTGGCAAGTGCAGGTGGTTCATAGTGACAGCATGTGCTGCCTCAAAAGTTTCAGCAATTTTGTTGATGTTTTCATCTTCTAATGCTCGGGTTCCTGCTTTCCTTTGTTTCAGGTACTTTGGAGAAAGTGAAGCAAGGCTCAGACAGATCTTTGCAGAAGCCACTCAATGGTAACTCCTAAATAAATTCCAAATTGCTGTGATTAGCAAGGAACTTTAACGTAACCATAGACATTTACAGTACACGACCCTATATAAAGGGCCTGTCCCACGAGCATGCGACTCCATGCGGCAAGCGCAACCTAACGTGGTCGCTTGAGCCGTATGGCCTCGCGGGGCCGGTCCCACTTTGATCGCCGGAGCCGTATGGAGTTGTGCGGAGCTAGTCCCGACATCCCGCGGGGCTCCGAAAAACTGACCGTGTTCAAAAATTCCGCGCGGCAACGGCCTGCCGGCCCGCAGCCGCCTCGAAGCCGTTCGTCACGCGCGCACTTCGCTCGAACTTCATGTCACTCACTTGACCTCCGCGCGGCCCCCGCTTCTGGTTAGGTCGTGCTTGCCGCATGCAGGCACATGCTCGTGGGACAGGCCCTTAACACCTTGCTAGAGCGATCCAAAACTAATTGCAATTCCCCTTTCGCAAAAGTTCTAATATTTCAAATCTTGTCTTATCACTTTAATTTCCTATCTCGTGCATCATTCTGAATAATGTAGGTATAAATCCTATAGCTACTCCATAGTTTTCTAGCAATAGCATTATACACCTTCTTTCAATACCAATTTAATCTCATTCTTTATTCTCTGTTGAGTAACGTTTTAGATGTGTTACTGCATTTATCTTTGTTCAGAGTTGTTATTTTCTTCAGAAATATTTTTCTACATGAATTATTCCATTTCCTCATTTTCACTCCTCCCACTTTGTGTTTTTGAATTCATGTGAAACATTTAATTAGTATCTGTGCCATATCTTTGTCCTCCTTTTATATTTCCCCCAAGTCTCTGTATTCCTTCATAATGCATCTATATTTGTTTTTTTATTTGTCCTTTTTTATACCTGCATTTTGGTCCTAATTGTTTTATACTAAACATTTAAACATTAATTTATCCTTCAATCGTGTGTACCGGAGTCGATGAGGTTAGCAAATTCCTATTATGATGGGCGCTGTTAACCAGAGGAACTATTGTGGAGATATAGTAGGTTTGTTGTGGCTGGTATTATTGAAATCGGCTTTTTATTCCAAATTATTTAGTTAATTGCACTTGAATCTGGAGCTTGCGAGGTGGGCTTTACTCCTGTTTTTGAATTATTTATCTGGGCCACTAGATTATTGGTTCAGGAACGTTACCAACATATCAGCACTACAGTGGAATAACCTGGATCATATTTACATCTTGGCCTTGAATCAACAAATTTTCAATTAGATATGTATTTGCGATCAGCTGAACCATAGAAACATAGAAAATAGGTGCAGGAGTAGGCTATTCGGCCCTTCGAGCCTGCACCGTCATTCAATATGATCATGGCTGATCATCCAACTCAGTATCCTGTACCTGCCTTCTCTCCATACCCCCTGATCCCTTTAGCCACAAGGGCCACATCGAACTCCCTCTTAAATATAGCCAATGAACTGGCCTTAACCACCCTCTGTGGCAGAGAGTTCCACAGATTCACCACTCTCTGTGTGAGATTTTTTTTTCTCATCTCGGTCCTAAAATCCTCCTTATCCTTAAACTGTGACCCCTTGTTCTGGACTTCCCCAACATCGGGAATAATTTCCTGCATCTAGCCTGTCCAACCCCTTAAGAATTTTGTATGTTTCTATAAGATCCCTCCCTCAATCTTCTAAATTCTAGCGAGTACAAGCCAAGTCTATCCAGTCTTTCTTCATATGAAAGTCCTGCCATCCTAGGAATCAGTCTGGTGAACCTTCTCTGTACTCCCTCTATGTATTTCCTCAGATTAGGAGACCAAAATTGTACACAATACTCCAGGTGTGGTCTCACCAAGACCCTGTACAACTGCAGTAGAACCTCCCTGCTCCTATACTCAAATCCTTTTGCTATGAATGCTAACATACCATTCGCTTTCTTCACTGCCTGCTGCACCTGCATGCCTACTTTTAATGACTGGTGTACCATGACACCCAGGTCTCGCTGCATCTCCCCTTTTCCTAATCGGCCACCATTCAGATAATAGTCTACTTTCCTGTTTTTGCCACCAAAGTGGATAACCTCACATTTATCCACATTAAACTGCATCTGCCATGCATTTGCCCACTCACCCAGCCTATCCAAGTCACCTTGCAGCCTCCTAGCATCCTCCTCGCAGCTAACACTGTACGTAACTTTTATGATATGTTTGATAGCTTCTCTCTCTTTTCCAGTCAACCGTCAATCATATTTATAGATGAACTTGATGCTATTTGCCCAAAGCGGGAAGGAGCTCAGCATGAAGTTGAGAAGCGAGTGGTGGCATCACTGCTAACGCTAATGGATGGTATTGGCTCGGTGAGTAAAGGGTGGCAGAATTAATAGTAAGTCAATTATTCAGCAAAGTGAATTAAAGTTCAGAGCATTGAGATCTGTTCCTTTATGATGTTTGAGGCTGATACTTGACCTTTCAGTTAGTGCTTAAGGTAGGTTGGGTAAAGGGGTGTTTTGTCACACTTTGTGTTTAAGAAGGAACTGCAGATGCTGGAAAATCGAAGGTAGACAAAAGTGCTGGAGAAACTTAGCGGGTGCAGCAGCATCTATGGAGCGAAGGAAATAGGCAACGTGTCACACTTTATGGTCCTTGATAAGGTTGGTGGGTGCACATAATGGTCTGGCAGAGAAAAAGGCTTTGATCAAGCTCCAAAATGCTGTGGTTTATTCTGTTGGGGTTGTATGTTTTCCCTGAACCAGTGCTTGGTTGATGATTGGGATCTAATATCCAGGCTCAATGACGCTTCCAGAAGCCATTCTTGATTCTCCCTGTATCTCAAGTAACAAAGCCACATTGGAATGGTTTAGGAAGTCATGTCTGTCTGATAAAGACATGAGCATATTGATGCTCACAAATTAGTTGAATGCTCTGTGTCATGAACATGAAGTGAATGAATGGGAGCTCTCAATAACCCTCAATTTGGGTCTCCTGTTGACAATTGGTTATGGGAAATATGGTGATGTTGGGAATTGGTAAAGATGGGGAATAGTAGATTTTTGTACATGCGAATATGTATGAAAGGGAGACGTGCTTTTCTCACACATATAAGTCAGCACCACAGAGAGCATATTAACGTATGGCATCTCTGTGTGGTATCTCAGCTGCACGGTGACGGAGAGGAGAGCTCTTCAGCGCGTCGTCCACAGAGCGCAGAAGATCATTGGGACACAGCTACCAGCCTTGGAGGCATCTACTGCACATGGTGCCTCAGGAAGGCCGTCAGCATCCATAAAGACTCCTCACACCCTTGTAATGGACTGTTCGAACTACTTCCCTCCGGCAGACGTTACAAGGCCTTCTACGCCCGAACCTCCTTACTCCGGAACTGCTTCATCCCCAGAGCTATAGCTGCTCTGAACCGGCCCCGCTGAGTGCCCCACCCCCTTGAACTGTATTCACGCACATCGACCCAGCACAGACATATTTGCACTTTAGACTGTTTTACTGTTCTTTTTTTAAAAATAAATCATGTTTCTCGGGGTATCTAAATTATATTAGTTGTTTAAGTTATGACTATCGGATGGAAGCTGCATACCAAATCTCATTGCACCTATGTGCAATGACAATAAAATATATTATTATTATTATTATCTCGTTACAGGATATGTAGGAAGGAACTGCAGATGCTGGGTTATACCGAAACTAGACACTGGACTAACTCAGTGGGTCAGGCAGCATCTCTGGAGAAAAGGAATAGGTGGCATTTTGGGTCCTGAAACATCACCTATGAGTTTTCTCCAGGGATGCTGCCTGGCCCACTGAGTTACTCATTACAGCATACTTCTGTTCCACTGTAAAAGCTTTCCTTACAGTGAATTATTTCTAGAAATATTGGTGTTTAGCTTATGATAAGATTTGAGAGGGCTTTCCTCCTTAATAGTTATTCTGTTTCAATGTTCGTCTTGGTAAGAAAGATTATAGTTTTGGAATAATTTATTATGAAAGCAGCTGGGGGGTGGAAGATTGCAACCTTCACGTGATCCGCCCTGTGTTCGATGAATGCAATCAACCCGGCGTGCACAATCAAGTTAGATCAAATAGAACAAGTTGTCCTACAACTTTAAGCTGTGCACGCCATAAGCAAGAAGACGAAGAAAGCAGCTGGAATAAATGATTTTTAAATAGTTGGAATATGGAAATTCCAGTAGTTCTGTGTAGTTACAATAATATGGACATAGCCCATTATGATTAGACAAACATTTTGAACCCATCTCCAATTGCTCATGAGAAAAGGGGTTTCAAAAAATTGCTGCCGTCTTTGTCGTAAAGATAGTGCCACCATTCGGTTGGGTAAAGAGTTCTGAGACTGACCCAGTTAGTCCATCAGGGAAGCAATGGTGAGGTAATTGCTAGCTAGAATAGTGTGTGACATCTGAGGACATCCTAATCTGAGTAAGGACACTTCTTGCCATAGAGGGAGTACAGGGTTGAGAGGAGGTATAACATATAAACAGTATACAATT
Organism: Leucoraja erinaceus; assembly: GCF_028641065.1. Lineage (NCBI taxonomy): Eukaryota > Metazoa > Chordata > Chondrichthyes > Rajiformes > Rajidae > Leucoraja > Leucoraja erinaceus. The sequence goes on from NC_073377.1 coordinate 163,027,764, forward strand.
ACAGAGAAGGTTCACCTGCGCTCAGACCACGACTGATTCCTGGAAGCTCATTCCACACAGGACACTCTTATTATGAAGAACCCCTAACTGATAACTCTTGTTTGAATCTTGTACTCTCAGTGGGAAAAGCTTTTAGAATTTAGTCAACTCTGGCTTTTCCAGGGGGATCTTATAGAAACTTGCAAAATTCTTAAGGGGTTGGACAGGCGAGATGCAGGAAGATTGTTCCCGATGTTGGGGAAGTCCAGAACAAGGGGTCACAGTTTAAAGATAAGGGGGAAGTCTTTTAGGACAGAGATGAGAAAAACATTTTTCACGCCGAGATTGGTGATTCTGTGGAATTCTCTGCCACAGAAGGTAGTTGAGGCCAGTTCATTGGCTATATTTAAGAGGGAGTTAGATGTGGCCCTTGTGGCTAAAGGTATGTATGGAGAGAAGGCAGGTACAGGATACCCAGTTGGATGATCAGCCATGATTATATTGAACGGCGGTGCAGGCTCGAAGGGCCGAATGGCCTACTCCTGCACCTATTTTCTATGTTTCTATGGAAGACATCTTGCAGAGGTGGTACTCCCATACATACCTCTGCTGTCTTTGTGCTTCTAGATTGTGGAGATCATTCATGAAACATGACAATGAATGGTAATGGGTATTTACAAAATAAAACTCAAGCAATCCACATGTTGCATTTTGTGGATAAGTGATCCTGTGCTTGGCACCTGTCATTTGAATGTTGAGGTTTTAAAGTAGATGTATTTATGGAATACTTTTTTTTTCTGTTAATGTCAGGAAGGGAGTCAAGGACAGCTCTTGGTCCTTGCTGCCACAAATCGACCTCACGCTTTGGATCCAGCACTTCGGCGACCAGGGCGATTCGATAAAGAGATAGAGATTGGTATTCCTAACGCCGCGGATCGGCTCGATATCTTGAAGAAATTTCTGAAGAATGTTCCAATCTCGTTGAGTGAGGAGGAGCTGGTACACATTGCGGACGGTGCCCATGGATACGTTGGTGCGGATCTGGTGGCAGTCTGCAAGGAAGCAGGTAACAATATTGCACTACTGATCTTGTTTTAGCTGTTGCACCATCTTGTGGTGAAATTGAGGCGGTGTTGCCAAAACCCGCTTTCTGCGGGTACTGAATGAGGATTTAAGGAGCAAGGTGCATTGAGGTTGTTGTCTCTCGGATATATTGGGAGCTCTTGCAGAATGTTGTCGTTGTTTCCTGTACATTAAAGGTTCCTCATAGGACTAGTATCCTATAGGATCTTTGGTGCGGAGACGGAAACCGGTTACGGAAATGGGGCCTTAAATTACCCGTGAATCTGCCCATAACCGTACTATTTTTCTCCATTTTTCTGTATGTGACCATGCCTCTTTCACTTTCTAATAAAATGAATCTGTGGACAAAAATCCTACAAAAAGGATTAGCATTTGGGCTAGAAGTGTGAAATCTTGCCTGAGCTCACATTGTTTTAAGGGCCTGTCCCACTTATGTGTCCTTGGCATGCAAATGACGCAACCTCGTGGTGGCGTGGAGCCACGACGGTCCCATGAAGGACACGCGTGACTTCATTCGACCGCACAGCCGTCTGGAGCGCGTGACGTCTTTTGAAGATGGACACAAAAAGCTGGAGTAACTCAGCGGGACCAGCATTATCTCTGGAGAGAAGCAATGGGTGATGTTTCGTGTTGAGACTTCTTCAGTCTGAAAAGAAGGGTCTTGACCCGAAACGTCACCCATTGCTTCTCTCTAGAGATGCTGCCGGTCCCGCTGAGTTACTCCTGCATTTTGTGTCTATCTTCAATTTTCTTGGCCCCGCTCTGGGAGTAGAAGTGGGGGCGGATCCGGACCGCAACGGCCGTGAGCCCCAGGCCGAGTTCGGCGATGGTTTGCCTGCTTCTGCTGCTGTTGAAGGTGAGAGGTTGAGACGTCCAGGGCCTTGGGCCTGTCCCACTTTGGCCGTCAGTTCCGTGACAGGCTGTTGGCGCGCGAAGATTTCGTTCGCGACAAATATTTTGGAGCCCCGCGCGATATCGCGCACAACTACATACCCCTCCGCGCTTCTCAGTGGGACCGGCCCCGCGCGGCCATACGATGCCCGTGCGCCTCAATGCGACCACGAGGTGGCGTAATTTGCGTGCCAAGGACACGTAAGTGGGACAGGCCCTTAAGGCAGAAGCACTTGCAACAGCCTTCAGCTAGGTCTGGAGACTTCTAGCTAGAAGTGTGAAATCTTGCCTGAGCTCCCATTGTCACAGTCACTACCTGACCTGCTGTGTGGTTCTGGCATATTTACACATTTATTGCATGTTAAGTGTGCTGGTAATAGTTGAAAAGTGTGTTAATGTGCTTTTACTCTCTTGATGCTGTTTAATATGACACTGTTTTGTGTTACAGTTTGTTCACATTTGTTGTGCCACTGTTCATTACTACTATGTAAAAGGATAATATTGAGATGCTCTTACTTACAGAATGAAATGAGCTATCCGCGGTTTCTCACACCTGCACTGTTGATGAAAGCTAAATGTATCTACCGCGACGTGACCTTTTCAATTTGTCCATTGTTAAAAGCAGTTGACACTCGTGTTTTTTTGATAGTGGTTGATGTGAATTACTGCTTTTCAGGCAGTTCATTTCTGAGAAAGAAAGGTCACCCTACTGTCAACATCAACAGATGTTCAGAATGACTTCTCACAATGTATATAAAATTAGGGTAGGATCTGCCCGATTTAGCACCAAAGAATCTGTTCTGTTACTAGATCCACACTAGCCTAACCATACTCTGAAGAAGGGTTTTGGCCTGAAAAGCTGCCTATCTCCTTCGCTCCATAGATGCTGCTGCACCCGCTTAGTTTCTCCAGCATTTTTGTGTACTAACCATACTCTAATTTTGTTACTACCTGCAAGAGGAAGGTACAGGAGCTTTGAAACCGTGATCACCAGGTTCAAGCAGCTTCTTCCTCGCAACCATCACCCTCTTGAACATTATAAAACACCAATGTCAGCAACTATGATCTTCTATGAACTATCTTTGGTTGCACGATAGACTTAGATTTTTACACTTTTATAGTTACCTTATATCAAAAAAACAAAAATAAATAATTTATCATATGCTTGATTATTATATGTTATCTGTTTTGTAAAAGTGCTTCGGGGCCTGTAGAACTGCAGTACGTATGAATTATATTGTTCTGTTATCAGTACATATACCAAACATTCTTGTCCCTTGACTCTTAAAATTAAGTTTCTCACCTTAGTCACTTTATTATATTAAAGTACCATTGAACCCTTGGAATCAGAAAATGTCAGTCCAGTGCCAAGGGCTTGGAAAGAGTCTTACCACATGTCTGATAGGACTATGCCTCATCTTGAAGTATTTCTGGTGTAGATAGGAACTGTGTTGCAAGAAGCTGGGTGGCAGTGTGAACTGTGAGGAGGATGCTATGAGAATGCAGGGTGACTTGGACAGGTTGGGGGAGTGGGCAGATGCATGGCAGATGAAGTTTAATGCGGATAAATGCGAGGTTATCCACTTTGGTAGCAAAAAACAGGAAGGCTGATTACTATCTAAATGGCGTCAAGTTGGGAAAAGAGGAAGTACCAAGGGATCTGGGGGTCCTTGTACATCAGTCTATGACAGTAAGCATGCAGGTACAGCAGGCAGTGAAGAAAGCGAATGGCATGTTGGCCTTTATAACAAGAGGAGTCGAATATAGGAGCATTGAGGTCCTTCTGCAGTTGTACAGAGCCCTAGTGAGACCACACCTGGAGTAGTGTGTACAGTTTTGGTCCCATAATTTGAGGAAGGACATTCTTGCTATTGAGGGAGTGCAGCGTAGGTTTACAAGGTTAATTCCCGGGATGGCGGGACTCTCATATGCTGAGAGAATGGAGCTGCTGGGCTTGTACACTCTGGAGTTTAAAAGGAAGAAGGATGAGAGGGGATCTCATTGAAACATATAAGATTGTTAAGGGCTTGGGCACTTGTTAAGGGCTAAGTGCCAGGACAACAGCCTCCTCTTGAACATCAAAAAAACTAAGGACTTTAGGGCACATCATCCGAGGACGTACACACCATTGAAGATAAATGGGGATCCTGTGGATAGGGTGAGCTGTTTTAAATATCTGGGAGTCCACATCTCTGAGGATATGACATGGACATCACACGCCGCAGCACTCGTGAGTAAGGCAAGGCAGCGCCTTTTCCACCTCATGCAATTGAGGAAATTCAGAGTGTCTCCGAGGATCCTCCAGTGCTTCTACGCAGCGGCGGTGGAAAGCATCTTGTCCGGAAACATTACCATCTGGTTTTGGAATTGCTCTGCCCAGGACAAGAAGGCTCTGCAGAGAGTAGTGCGTTCAGCCGAATGCACTATGGGAACTTCACTCGCCCCCCTGCAGGAACTATACATCAGGAGGTGCAACTCCAGAGCCAATAAAATCATGGGAGACCCCTTCCACCCCTGCAACGGACTGTTCCAGCTGCTACGGTCAGGCAAACGCCCGTTGCCATGCTGTGAGAACGGTGAGGTTGAGAAGGAGTTTCTTCCCAGAGACCATTCGGACTGTAAACTCCTATCTCTCCAGGGACTAACTCTACTGAACGTTTTTCCTTCCGCCCACAATATTTAATATGTAAAAGAATATGTGATTCTGTATGTAGTTTATTTGGTTGTTTGTTTGTTTGGCTTTTTGCACAAAGACCGCGAGCATTGCCACTTTTCATTTCACTGCACATCTCATATGTGTATGTGAAGAATAAACTTGACTTGACTTGACTTGTCACACTAGAGGCAGGAAACATGTTCCCGATGTTGGGGAGACCAGAACCAATGGCCACCGTTTAAGAATAAGGAGTAAGCCATTTAGAACGGAGACGAGGAAACACTTTTTCTCACAGAGAGTGGTGAGCCTGTGGAATTCTCTGCCTCAGAGGGCGGTGGAGGCAGGTTCTCTGGATGCTTTCAAAAGAGAGCTGGATTCTTAAGGTTCTTAAAAATAGCGGAGTCAGGGGATAAGGGGAGAAGGCAAGGACGGGGTACTGATTGGGGATGATCAGCCATGATCGCATTGAATGGCGGTGCTGGCTCGAAGGGCCGAATGGCCTACTCCTGCACCTATTGTCTATTGTCTATTTTCAAAATTGTGAAAAGGGCGCCAGAGACTGTGGAGAATGGGGATGATGCTTCTTTTCCCACATTGATGGCATTTATATTGTGGGGCAGGCTGCCATCTCCTGGAATGCTGGAGTAACTCAGCCTCAGTAAATCAACAAGATCAGTAAATCTTGTTCATGCTTCTCACAATACTCCAGCATTTTTGTGTCTCTTTTTAAAAAATTGTAAACCAGCTTCTGCAGTTCCCTGTGTCTAGATCTACTGGAATAGCAGCACTCGGGAGAATTGTCAAAATTCAGTTTAATGACCGAGGTTGAAAAATTGGGTATATTATTCAAGTAGATAACGACTTTTTTTTCACCAAATTTTCTTGTGGAGTCATCCTAATAATACTACATGTTTAATGACACTTAAAGAGTCATGAAGTCAGAGATATGCAATGTAGGAACAGCCCCTTTGATCCACCAAATCTATGCCGACCGTCATGCCAATCCATTCTAATCTCACTAGTCTGGATTAATTCCATATCCTTCTATGCCTTGTGAAATTGTCTGTTAATTGTTATCCTGTCTCCATAGTAACAGCATTTAAGAGACACCTCTCAGCAATTTTGGCCAGAAACTAACTACTCTCTGAAATATTTACCCCTCAAATTCCCTTCAAACCTCTTTCCTCTCACCTTACACCTATACCCTCTATTTTTAGACACCTTGACCATGGGAAACAGACACTGGTTATCTATCTTGTTTATGCCTTTCACATAATTGTACATCTCTATCATGTCACCTCTCAGCATCCTTTGCCCCAGAAAAAAAATCATAACCAATGAAATGTCTCATGATAACTCAAGCCATGCAATCCAGGTCAACTCTTTGTGTATCTTTTCTGCACACCTTCAGCTTAATCACACCCTTCCTTTAGTGTGATGGCCATAACGACAAACAATGCTCCAAGTGCTGCCACTAACGGTTAAAACATTGTTTCTGCACTGCAACATGATGTAACAATTCTGTACAATGAAGGCAAACAAGCCTTAAGTCTTCCTCATCTCTTTGCCTACCTGTGTTGCCATCTTCAGGGAACAATGTAATCGTACCCCAAGGTCTATCTGTTCAACAACATTCCCCAGGGTCCTGATGTTCACTGTGTATGCGCTTCCCTTGTTCAACTTCCTAGAACCCCCCCATCGCTTCACACTTGTCCAAGTTAAATTCTGCCCGCCCTTCCCTTGACGCTATTCCCAGTATATATATTAGGCAACTTTATTCACTGTCCACTATACTATGAATTTTGATGTAAAGGGCCTGTCCCACTGTACAAGGTAATTCAAGAGTTCTCCCGAGTTTTCCCCTGATTCGAACTCGGCGAATGTCTGTAGCGGGTCCGTAGGAGTTCGTGAATGTCCCGCAGCGGCTCGTACGAGTAACGGCAGGTACTCGGGAAAATCCGGTAAACTTGTGAAGTTTTTTCAACACTGTGAAAAATGTCCATGAGTAAAAAAAATCCTTGTTACTTTTTTCTCGTACGAGCCACTACGATACATCCACAAACTCCTACGGACCCGCTACAGACATTCTCCGAGATCGAATCAGGGGAAAACACGGGAGAACTCTTGAATTACCTTGTACAGTGGGACAGGCCCTTTATCAGATTTGGAGGAGTTTATTGTCATATATACCAGAGGGTAATGAAATTCCTGTTCACATGAAGCTGACAGAGTGAACAGTACATCAATAAATATGACAAGTTCAAAACAGCAGAATGGTGCAAGATTGGAGTGCAATGTGACCCCAGTTTTGTTTTGGACGGAGTAGACTATATCTGCTTCTTCTTTTGGTTAAAAATTTTTTTGTACATTTTACCAATATGTACACAGTCCACTTTATGCAATTGTTATTAATTTACACCAGGAACTGAGGAATAGGGCTTCTGTATTTCACCTGTGGGATTGTCCTGTCCAAAAGATGGTAACTGTCGGCGCTTCACTCGCTGCGTGGAAATGGTGTTTGTGTAGATTGTTTTTCTATATTCCCTCGAGGAAAACTTGAATCTACACAAAACACATGTGATTCCATGAGTACCGTTATCATTTAAGCCTGACTATTGAGGATTTAGGTCCTACCCCAGATATTTCACTAAGTAATTGCAGCTGAGGAAAATCTTCTTCACCCAGAGAGTTGTGAATCTGTGGAATTCTCTGCCACAGAAGGCAGTGGAGGACAATTCACTGGATGTATTCAAGAGACAGTTAGTTATAGCTATTAAGGTTAATGGAATCAAGGGATATGGGGGGGGGGGGGGGGGGGGGGAAGCAGGAACGGGGTACTGATCAGCCATGACCCTATTGAATGGCGGTGCTGGCTTAAAGGGCCAAATGGCCTCCTCCTGCACCTACTTGTTCTATGTTGGTATGATGGTTCTGAGGGAGTAGTGGGGTGTTTCATAAGACAGTCCTGGGATGTCAGGACTGTCTTATGAAGAAAGACTGGATAGACTTGGTTTATACTCTCTAGAATTTAGAAGATTGAGAGGGGATCTTATAGAAACTTACAAAATTCTTAAGGGGTTGGACAGGCTAGATGCAGGAAGATTGTTCCCGATGTTAGGGAAGTCCAGGACAAGGGGTCACAGCTTAAGGATAAAGGGGAAATCCTTTAAAACCGAGATGAGAAGAACTTTTTTCACACACAGAGAGTGGTGAATCTCTGGAACTCTCTGCCACAGAGGATAGTTGAGGCCAGTTCATTGGCTATATTTAAGAGGGAGTTAGATGTGGCCCTTGTGGCTAAGGGGATCAGGGGGTATGGAGAGAAGGCAGGTACGGGATAATGAGTTGGATGATCAGCCATGATCATATTGAATGGCGGTGCAGGCTCGAAGGGCCGAATGGCCTACTCCTGCACCTAATTTCTATGTTTCTATGTTTCTATGTTTAACCCTCTTCATGCATATTTGGGTGGATATGAAATGAATCCTTCAGCACAGTTTTGAAGAACAGAAACATTTAACATCATTGAATAAAAATCTTATTGCATTTTGTGGAGACTTGTTTTGCGGAAATTGAATGCTGATTTATTTTCTTGCAATGGAGGCATCAGTAAACTGCTTTGGGAAGTCCCAAGGTTCATGACAGTTGCAAGGTGAATAGAAATCTATTTTTGGGGGTTTAGTTTTGGTTTTACTGTATATTGCCAATGCAGCCACATAGATTACAAGAACGAAAAGTATGGGATGAGGAGAGAACATTTCAAATTGTCACAAATCACTTGGGATTCACCCTATCATAGACTGTACCGATTGATTCTTCAATGCAAAGATTTAAATTGAATTCATGATGACACGAAAGGGAAATTAAGATGTTCATCTATTCCTAAATCTCTGCTGTTAAATTTCTGTAACGCATATCCCCACCAACCGCGCTTATCTTGTATTTAAGAGGGAACTGCAGATGCTGGAGAATCGAAGGTTACACAAAAAAGCTGGAGAAACTCAGCGGGTGCAGCAGCATCTATGGAGCGAAGGAAATAGGCAACGTTTCGGGTGTAACTCTGAAGGGTTTCGGCCCAAAACGTTGCCTATTTCCTTCGCTCCATAGATGCTGCTGCACCCGCTGAGTTTCTCCAGCAATTTTGTCTACCTCATCTTGTAACTTATCTGCAGAGACCAGTCTGTTACAAGTACAAGATAACAACACTCACATTAGCTCATCTGTTTTATAACTTGTGTCTATTTCATTTTTCCCCACTTCATTTTGATATATTTTCTGTGTTTATTGTTGGGTAACACCTTCATTGTAGATGTGTGTTTCGTGTTTGGACGGAGTTTGGATATTTTTGCTAGACTAAGTCCTAGTGCATAGGCAACTGAGAAGATACAGCTTGTCCATAAAGATTCTTTTGAACTTCCACAGTTGCCCATGTAGAAAGTATTTTGCTGGGCATTTCAACCTGGTATGGCAACTGCTTTGTTCTTGACTGTCTGAGCCTGCAGAGAGTGGTGAACATGGCCCAGTCCATCACAGGCTTGTCACTTCCTCCATCCAGTCTGTCTTCATGGTGTGTTGTATCTGGAAGGATGCCTGCCACCCTAACCATATCCTTTCCTCTCTTCTACATTACATAGAAACATAGAAAATAGGTGCAGGAGGAGGCCATTCGGCCCTTCGAGCCAGCTCCGCCATTCATTGTGATCATGGCTGATCGTCCCCTATCAATAACCCGTGCCTGCCTTCTCCCCATATCCCTTGACTCCACTAGCCCCTAGAGCTCTATCTAACTCGCTCTTAAATCCATCCAGTGACTTGGCCTCCACTGCCCTCTGTGGCAGGGAATTCCACAAATTCACAACTCTCTGGGTGAAAACGTTTTTTTCTCACCTCAGTCTTAAATGACCTCCCCTTTATTCTAAGACTGTGGCCCCTGGTTCTAGACTCGCCCAACATTGGGAACATTTTTCCTGCATCTAGCTTGTCCAGTCCTTTTATAATTTTACATGTTACTATAAGAATCCCCCTCATCCTTCTAAACCACAGTGAATACAAGCCTAGTCTTTTCAATCTTTCCTCATACGACAGTCCCGCCATCCCAGGGATCAATCTTGTGAACCTACGCTGCACTGCCTCAATCACAAGGATGTCCTTCCTCAAATTAGATCTAATCTGGTTCCTCTATGCCCTGTGTTTGTACTTGTGTATATGAGAGGAACCTTCTACTAGTGATTAAAGTTATGCTAGAGCACGATTCAGGGTTAATGCATACATGTGCGGCTTCTTTATAACTATCATAAATCATTAAATAGACCTCAAATACTTCATAACTAAATAACTATCATGAACTACTGTAAATGGATCTCAAATACTTCAGAACTAAAATAAACATGAGAGTTGAAAGCAACAATTTGTATATTTGTACATTAATCTTTTAAGCTTGCGTGTTAAAAAGGAGACTTGTTAAATATTTATTTAAGACCCTACACATTTTTAGTTAGTAAAAAGACTTTTAAATTCTTAAAAAGTTAATATAGTCAAGTCAGTGGTGCTTTTCTGATAAGTACCTATTCATCAGTTGTTAGCTGAAATTATTTGCATATTCTATCATTGCTACAATGTTAGTCTTCAGCAAAGATGCATTATGAACTCGAGTACCTTTTATGATTAAAAACGTTAATTGGTGTAAGAAGTGCCTTTTGCAATTTTCAAAATATTTAGGCTTGCCAAGGAACAATTTCCTTTTCCAAACTGATTTTAATATTTTGGTAGGAAGCTGCTTGTTTCTAATAGAACACAAATGTACTTTATTTTAATTAATGTTGCTGGATCCAATGTGCTGGACTCTGTAATCAGATTAACTTTCCTTGTCCAAGCCTGCTGTACCAGATGTTTTCTTGCATTAATTCAGAGTAAGTCCCCTGCTTATCCGCAGTGTTTTCCAAAGACAATTGATGTATAGCCCGAGGGGAAAAACAGGACTGGACCTGGAACAGTTTGACCTTGCGCTGGGCTAGAGAATTAACTGTACTTTTGAAGGCTTATTCATACCTTGAAAAAATAAACAAAATTGGAACATGCTTATGGCAAAGTGCTTCCTCTAATTATTGCACCTTAACCCTTCAATGCCCAGGATGGGATTCATTCTGAATAAATAACAAATAGCATAGCTTATGTCCTTATTTTGCACAACTAACATGAGAGAATTCTACTGATCACAAATACTCTATCCATTGAGTGAAGAGCTGTGAAACATGCAGGGACTTCCAGTACACTAGCATCATTGTGGGCTATGGAATTCACTGGTGTAAGTGGAAAAAAAGAGATAATGACGAGGAAACAGGAAGACAGTTTCCATATGTGGCTTGATTAGTGTTATTTTATGTTAAATGTTTCCTTTTTGTAGCAGTGAACTGATGATGTCTTCCCCAAATAATCACAGGCAGATCTTTCTATTTAAGATCAATTTTTTTTTTGTGTGCAGTTCGTGACTATTGAGGCATTACTAGATAGTGTTTTAATGACACGTGAATTACAGTTTTTTTTTTCTCCCTTGTTGCTTTTCTCCCTTTTCTTCTCAAAAGGGGCTATTAATTGTTTCCTTAGTTATTGACATTTCCGCTCACATGACATTTAGAAACAATTAGAAACATAGAAAAAATAGGTGCAGGAGTAGGCCATTCGGCCCTTTCAGCCTGCACCACCATTCAATATGATCATGGGTGATCATCTAAAATCAGTTCCTGCTTTTTCCCTATATTCCTTGATTCCTTTAGCACTAAGAGCTAAATCTAACTCCCTCTTGAAAACATCCAGTGAATTGGCCACCACACCTTCTGTGGCAGAGAATTCCACAGATTCACAACTCTCTGGGTGTAGCAGTTTTTCCTCATAGCAGTCCTAAATGGCCTACCCCTTATTTTTAAACTGTGACCCCTGGTTCTGTATTTCCCCAACATCGGGGACATTTTTCCTGCATATAACCTGTCCAATCCTTTAAGAATTTTATATGTTTCATGTTTCTATGAGATCTCCTCTCATCCTAAATTCCAGTGAATATAAGCACAGGCAACCCATTCTTTCATCTTGTCAGTCCTGCCATCCCAGGAATTAACCTGGTGAACCTAGGCTGCACTCCGCAATAGCAATTAGGTCCTTCCTCAAATTAGGAGACCAAAATTGCATACAATACTCCAGCTGTGGTCTCACCAGGGCCCTGTACAACTGCAGTAGGACCTCCTTGCTCCTAAACTCAAATCCTCTCGCAATGAATGCCAACATGCCATTAGCTTTCTTCACTGCCTGTTCTACCTGCATGCTTACTTTCAGTGACTGATGTACAAGGACACCCAGGACTCGTTGCACCTCCCCTTTTCATAATCTGACACCATTCAGATAGTCTGCCTTCCTGTTCTTACCACCAAAGTGGATAACCTCACATTTATCCACATTATACTGAACCTGCCATGCATCTACCCACTCACCCAACCTATCCAAGTCACCCTGCAGCCTGATAGCATCCTCTTCGCAGCTCACACTGCCACCCAGCTTTGTGTTATCCGTAAACTTGGAGATGTCACATTTAATTCCCTTGTCTAAATCGTTATTATATATTAAAAATAACTGGGGTCCCAGCACCATGCCTTGCGGCACCCCACTAGTCACTGCCTGCCATTCTGAAAAGGACGCGTTAATTCCTACTCTTTGCTTCCTGTCTGCCAACCAGTTCTCTATCCATGTCAATACCCTACCCCCAATACCATGTGCTCTAATTTTGCACATTAATCTCTTATGGGGGACCTTGTCAAAAGCCTTTTGAAAGTCCAGATACACCACATCCATTGGCTCTCTCTTATCCATTCAACTTGTTACATCCCCAAAAAATTCCAGAAGATTAGTCAAGCATGATTTCCTCTTCATAAATCCATGCTGACTTTGACCAATCCTGTCACTGCTTTCCAAATGCGCTGCTATAACATCTTTAACAATCGACTCAAGCATCTTCCCCACTACCAATGTAAGACTAACTGGTCTATAATTCTCTGTTTTCTCCCTCCCTCCTTTCTTAAAAAGTGGAGTTACATTGACTATCCTCCAGTCCTCAAGAACTGATCCAGATTCGAGAGAACATTGGAAAATGATAACCAATGCATCCACGATTTCTAGGGCCATCTCCTTGAGTTCTCTGGGATGCAGACCATCAGGCCCTGGGGATTTATCTGCCTTCAGTCCCAACAGCTTACCGAACACAATTTCCTAACTAATGTGGATTTCCTTCAGTTCCTCCCTCCCACTAGATCCTCAGTCCCCTAGTATTTCTGGGAGATTGTTTGTGTCTTCCTTCGTGAAGACAGAACCAAAGTATTAGTTTAACTGTTCTGCCATTTCTTTGTTTCTCTGATTGCAAGAGACCTATCTTTGCCTTCTCTAATCTTTTTGTTTTTACATACAGTGCCTTCCATGGTGTTTTACATAGTCCCCCCAAGGACAAGGACCCATAATTTATTTATTTGCCTCTGTTCCCCACAACTTGAACGATTTCTCATCACCAACAATAGATGCTCTGCCAGACCTGTAAAAAAAATCACACCTTTCATCCGGTTAAAGTGCGGACATTTTGTCCAGATTTTTTAATAGGTAAGGCGGCTTGAAAAGTCAGCAGCTGCCTTTTTAGTCATAGTTTGGGTTTCATCATGTAGAAACTTTACAGTCCCCAGTTGGCGACTTTGTACATAGTCCCCCCATTTCAGGGCACCATAATGCTTTGAGGGACACAGCAATGTCAGCTGTAAATGGGAAAGCCTCAGCGCCCTGGAGCTTAGTAATGCATGTGGCGGTGGATTTGGAGCGCCTCGCAGCCAAGGTATTTTGTTGCGCCATATCCTTTCCCCGTCTCTCCAACCAGGTAGGGGACTAAGAATGCAATGACTGCTTGAAGTCTGCGATTCATGGACATCACCAGTTAAAGTTTACCCCTTCACCCCCCCTTCACATGCCCTCCAAACTAACTGACTAACATTTAAGGGATGTTTGTCTTCTCTGGTGATGCTACTGTACAGACCTGGGTACCGTTGCAGCCATCTTTTTAGCTCCTGGAAATACTGGCCGTTTTGAGGGCTAAACACTGGATAAAAGGTTGTGCACCCCTTCCTTCAGTTTTCTCTTCAGCATATAAAAGGCATGCTCAATTGACGTTCAAATTGGGCGATTGACTTAGCCACTCAAGAATTAACCATTTTTTAGCTTTGAAAAACGTTGTTGCTATAGCAGTATGTTTGGGATCATTGTCTTGCTGTAGAATGAACAGCCAGCCAATGAGTTTGAACTTAAGCAGATAGGGTGTATGCTACTACCATCAACAGTTGCATCATCAATGAGATAAGTGACTAGTACCTTCAGCAGCCATACATGCCCAGGCCATAACACCCAGGGTATCCCAGGAAGGAAGATTATTTTCTAAATGGTGTCAATTGGGAAAAGGGGAAGTACAACGGTATCTGGGGGTCTTTGTTCATCAGTCAATGAAAGTAAGCATGCAGGTACAGCAGGCAGTGAAGAAAGCAAATGACACGTTGGCCTTCATAACAAGAGTTGAGTATGGGAATAAAGATGTCCTTCTGCAGTTGTATATGGCCCTAGTGAGACCACAGCTGGAGTTTTGTGTGCAGTTTTGGTCTCCTAATTTAAGAAAGGACATTCTTCTTATTGAGGGAGTGCAGCTTAGGTTTACATGGTTACATCCCGGGGTGGAGAGGGATGAGAGAATGGAGTGGCTGGGCTTGTACACTCTGGAGTTTAGAAGGATGAGGGGGGAATCTCATTGAAACATATAAGATTGTTAAGGGCTTGGACACACTAGAGGCAGGAAACATATTCTCGATGTTGGGGGAGTCCAGAACCAGGGGCCACAGTTTAAGAAAAAGAGTCTGAAGAAGGATTTTGGCCTGAAACGTTGCCCATCTCCTTCGCTCCATGGATGCTGCTGCACCCGCTGAGTTTATCCAGCATTTTTGTGTAGCCACAGTTTAAGAATAAGGAGTAAGCAATTTAGAACGGAGACGAGGAAACACTATTTCTTACAGAGAGTGGTGAGTCTGTGGAATTCTCTGCCTCAGAGGGCGGTGGAGACAGGTTCTCTGGATGCTTTCAAGAGAGAGCTAGATAGGGCTCTTAAAAATAGCAGTGTCATGGGATATGGGGAGAAGGCAGGAACGGGGTACTGATTGGGGATGATCAGCCATGACCGTATTGAATGGCGGTGCTGGCTCGAAGGGCCAAATGGCCTACTCCAGCACCTATTGTCTATTGTATGCAAAACAAAGCACTTCACTGTACCTAGGTACTTGTGACAAAAAAGTATCATTGAATTATTAAATCCCATCTGGGTCTGGGACATCCACCTTAATGCTCCTAAATGAACAACTCCTCCTCCTTCATATCAACATGTTCTTGAATAACAACACACTACCGAAGAAGGGTCTCGACCCGAAACGTCACCCATTCCTTCTCTCCAAAGATGCTGCCTGTCCCGCTGAGTTACTCCAGCTTTTTGTGTCTATCTTCGGTTCAAACCAGCATCTGCAGTGCCTTCTTACACACTTTTTGCTGATCTTTCTTTCATCATGCCGTCCCCTTGGTGAATATCAATATGAAGTATTGCCTCGCCCACTTTCTCTGCTCAGGCATAAACTCCTTTCCTTGTCCTTGAGTGGTCCTACCCTCTCCGTACATACTCTCTCGTTTTTAACTTTTACAAAATGCCTTGAGATTTTCTTTAATCCAACCATCCAAGGACATTTCATGACCCCAATTAGTCTCTCCTGATTCCCTGTTTAAGTTCTCTCCTGCAATCTTTCTATTCCTCAGAGGCCTGGTCCGATTCCAGATTTCTAAACCTTGCATGTACTTTATTTTTCTTCTTGACTAAATTTACCCCATCTCTCATCATTTGTTCCCAAACTTTGTTGTCCTTATCCTTCTTCCTCAGAGGAACATATTGTTTGTGAATTCCAAACAGCTGGCCTTTAAATGCCTCCCACATGTCAGATGTGGACTTGCCTAACAACAACTGCTCCCAATATATTCTCCCCAGCTCCTCTCAGACTGTTGTAATAAGTCTTTCCCCAATTTAGCATTCCCCCTCCCCACCCTCAGGTCCAGTCTTTTACTTACCCATGACTATCAGAAAATGTATTATGATCACTGTTCCCAAAATGCTCCCCCACTGAAACTGATCACCTGATGAGGCTCATTTCGCAATACAAGATCTAGTATTGCCCCAGGTTGGATTATCCACATACCGTGTCAAGGAATACGCCTAGGTGGACCACACAAATTCCCATCTGAGTTTTTGGCCCTAACGTGTCCCAGTCAATTCTGGGGAGATTAAATTCACCCACTGCAACTACAGTATTGATGTTGCCTCTTTCCATAATCTGCTGACATATTTGTTCCTCTATCTCGCGATGGCCATTGAGAGGTCTGTACTCCAACCCATTATAGAGATTGCACCTTTCTTAACTGGTGGATTAGTATTGATTTGATTAGTATTGGTTAGATTAATTGAAGAATAGATGATTAATATATTCAAAGACCGTTGCCTGAACATTGTTTTTCTATTTAACTGATCTGGCTATGACTTTTCGCAGCTTGCTTCTCATCTTGGTTTTCTGCTCATATTGCTTTTATAATTATCTAACGGTATCATTGTACTGAACTTATTAATGAATGCACGTTACATGCTGTGACCTCCTTGTAAACATTTATTAAAATTGAGCCCATTTAGAATTTTCACTTTCTTCAGACCTTTAAGAGAAGTCTCCCCAAAGCACACAATTCCTAACTTGGCGCTGGTTGGGAAATAGATGAAACTGTTGGGTAGCTAACGAGGTCAGTTCAAAAATGTAGCATTAGTGCAGCAGGGGGTGCTCTTCATGTACTTGGGCTGCTTAGAGGAACCTGTGTTCTGTATCTCACTGCATTTATAACTTTTGCATTTTTAATATTTATCTCCATGAAAACCAAAAGCACTTTTGGCGTGGAACGTTTGGTCGCAACATCTGAAGCTTTAATGTTTGATGTAAACTGTTATTGGAAATATTAAAAATATCAATATTTTTTTTTATCACATCTGATAACTATTGAATGGAAAAGGCAGTACATTGATGTCAATGCAAGTAAGTGCAACTGAACTGATCGCACATCTTTTCAGGTTCATTGTGAATGCTTTGATAATCGGTTGAATGTTTCCGAAGGCTACATCAGTGTATAGCTCGACTAATCGTGTTAAGCAAGATTACGAAATGCATTAACTTGTATTAACTCATCGAAGAGTGGGTGTTTAAGAAGGAACTGCAGATGCTGCAAAATCTAAGGTACACAAAAATGCTGGAGAAACTCAGCGGGTGCTGGAGCATCTATGGAGCGAAGGAAATAGGCAACGTTTCGGGCCGAAACCCTTCTTCAGAAGAATGGGTATTGGTGCAAGTAACTTTCCACGCTTAGTTTCGGGAGGTGAGAAAAAGTTTTCCACTGCTGTTCTCATCAGAAAATGCTGGCTCAGAGAAAGAATGAACTGAAATGGAAAAGATATGCAAATAACTTACATTTTCAGTAACATGGTTTATTTCTGCATGTTTTGGAAAATAATCAGCTGCTTTTGCTGAGTTCATCTGAAATTGGCTGCAGCATTACTGGGTCATATAGTTGGTCTGCTGAGCAGAGTGGATGGAAATCATCATAGTTTCAGTTCTCGGAGTCTCATAGAATGGAGCAGAAGAGGCAGAGAGAGGGCAGTCTGTCGGTCTGAAGGATGAGGCCAAGGCTAAGAGCTTGCCAAAGGGCATGTTGACCTTCAGGGAATTACTAAACCTTATCTTCTACCGTCACACTATCTTCTACCATCAACCAGGTCCTCTGTCTGTTCAGCACAAGGACATACCTTCTCGAGCTGTGTTGTGTAACGGCCTCAAAATGTACAGCTATAACTCATTTGTTAAACCCCTGTCCCACGGTACGAGTTCATTCCACGGGTTCTCCCGAGTTTGCCCTGATTCGAACCCGGGGATTTACGGTAATGGCCGCTCGTCGGTACTCGGGGCTCTCGTGGACATTTTTCATCATGCTGAAAAATCTTTCCGTGCTTACCTGCCGTTAGCGAGTTTTCCCAAGTACCTTCCGTTAGTGTTAAGAGAGGTCCCCGAGCTCCGACGTACCCGCTACGTTCATTCTCCCTGCTTACCACGAGTTTGACTTTTTTAAACTCGGGAGAGCATTAGGAATGAACTCGCACCGTCGGACAGGGCCATTAGGTCTGCAGATTCCTGCAATTATCGATTGGACATACGACTATATCACCATCTAAGGCCCACGCCATCCTGACAGGAAAGTATCTGCACTCCTGCATAATTGCTGGGCCAAAACCATGGGAATCTCCTCCTTTGAGCACTATGGGAGTGTGTGTTGATAGAAGATAAGGTTTAGCAATGTCATCCTTGCCCTTGGTTGGATTAATTAACATCCTTGTGGGACTGTATGCTATTGACTCTTGTTATATTCTTTCCCTGCCTGACTATGGGCATAGCTTCATGGTCTTCTGAAGTAGAGTACTCCAGTCATCTCCACCACACTTCATTGACCAAAGTGTCCAGAATATTGAAGTATCTTTTCATGCCCATACTCAATTGTGGTCACCAATCTTTATTCAATACTGATGATAGCAGGCACTAAGTATATTCTTCCTAAGAGTAACTTGCATAGCTTCAATCAACACATGTATGTAAAATAATATGTGTGTTATGATTGTGTTTATAATTTGTTTGGTTGTTTTGTTGTTCCGCGAGCATTGCCACTTTCATTTCACTGCACATCTCGTATGTGTATGTGACAAATAAACTTGACTTGACTTGACTTGACACAAGGGTTCTGATGAAGGATCTTGTACCTAAAACGTTAACTCTGTCTCTCTTGCCACATTCGTTGGCTGATCTGCTGAGTATTTTGAGCATTTTCTCATTTTATTATATATTCAAATCTGCAAATATCTGCAAATCTGTGACCAGACCTCATTCTCTGGTCCAACTCCTGATCGGCGTGTTTTCATCATTGAGCTGACGGTCCCATGGGAGTGGGCGGTGGATGAGGCTTATGAAATGAAAAAGCTTTGATATTCAAACCTTGCAGCAGAGGCAGGGGAGAGAGGTTGGAGTGTAAGGATGTGTCCAGTGGAGGTGGGGTGCAGGGGCTTTGTAGCCAGTTCCACCGCAAGGCTCCTGAGGGAAGTAGGAGTCAAAGGGCAGGCACAAAGGAGGGCAATTAAAGAACTTGCCAATGCCCCCGAACGGAGCAGTCACTGGCTGTGGCTGAAGAGGAAAGATGCTGTCTGGGCTGCCATGTGACCATCTAGAGGCTAACCATAAGGTGAATCTCTGGAACTCTCTGCCACAGAAGGCAGTTGAGGCCAGTTCATTGGTTATATTTAAGAGGGAGTTAGATGTGGCGCTTGTGGCTAAAGGGATCAGGGGGTATGGAGAGAAGGCAGGTACGGGATACTGAGTTGGATGATCAGCCATGATCATATTGAATGGTGGTGCAGGCTCGAAGGGCTGAATGGCCTACTCCTGCACCTATTTTCTATGTTTCTATGACACACACACCCAGGTCTGATCACCCTGCGGTGGGCCTGCCTCAACTGAGGGTGTCTTGTGATAAAAGGCCGAAACGCCCAGTGATGTTGAGGTACACAACTGAAGATGTGTCTGATTGTTAGCAAATTCACCTAGTGGTCATCCCCAAGAATGTCAATTGTAGTGAAAGATCTTAGGGATTGTAACATCCAGTCCTACTCATCAACCACATGCAGTTTTAAAGATATTTTCAAGCCGCCTTGTAGCAACTCACAAATTTTTAACTGTGAAAGTACTTCAATGCAATTGGCACCTTTGCTTGTATTTATAGGTAAACCTTATAACTTTTGTTTCAGTCACAATCATGTACTTGAGACAAACTGCATCATTCACAAAACAGGTGACCCACAAAAATATTTTCTTTCTGACAGGTCTGCATGCTTTGCGCCGAGCGCTTGGAGAATGTAGCAGCCCTTCAGACAATACCTTGGCCGGTTCAGTGAAGATAACTTTTAACGACTTCCTGCAAGCGATGAATGATGTCAGACCTAGTGCCATGAGAGAAGTGACTATTGATGTGCCAAAAGTAAGTTACCGTTCCCTCCATAATGTTTGGGACAAAGACCCATCATTTATTTATTTGCCTCTGTACTCCACAATTTGAGATTTGTAATAGAAAAAAAATCACATGTGGTAAAAGTGCACATTGTCAGATTTTAATAAAGGCCATTTTTATACATTTTGGTTTCACCATGTAGAAATTACAGCAGTCTTTGTACATAGTCCACCCCCACCCCGTTGTAGAATGAACTGTAGAATTAACCGCTGTCCGATGGGTTTTGAGGCATTTGTTTGAACTTGAGCAGATAGGATGTGTCTATACACTTCAGAATCCATGATGCTACTACCATCAGCAGTTGTATCATCAATGAAGGTAAGTGAGCCAGTAGCTTCAGCAGCCATACACGCCCAGGCCATAACACCCCCACCACCGTGTTTCACAGATGAGGTGGTATGCTTTGGACCTTGGGTAGTTCCTTCTCTCCTCCATACTCTGCTCTTGCCATCAACTCTGATATAAGTAAATCTTCATCTCGTCTATCCACAAGACCCTTTTCCAGAACAGTGGTTGGTTGCTCTTTTAAGTACTTCTTGGGAAACTGTAACCTGGCCAGTGGAGGCAGGTTCTCTGGATACTTTCAAGAGAGAGCTAGATAGGGCTCTTAAAAATAGCGGAGTCAGGGGATATGGGGAGAAGGCAGAAACGGGGTACTGATTGGGGATGATCAGCCATGACCGTATTGAATGGTGGTGCTGGCTCGAAGGGCCAAATGGCCTACTCCTGCACCTATTGTCTATTGTATGCAAAACAAAGCACTTCACTGTACCTAGGTACTTGTGACAATAAAGTATCATTGAATTATTAAATCCCATCTGGGTCTGGGACATCCACCTTAATGCTCTTAAATGAACAACTCCTCCTCCTTCATATCAACATGTTCTTGATTAACAACACACTACGGAAGAAGGGTCTCGACCCGAAACGTCACCCATTCCTTCTCTCCAAAGATGCTGCCTGTCCCGCTAAGTTACTCCAGCTTTTTCGGGGGTTATGGGGAGAAGGCAGGAACGGGGTACTGATTGGGGATGATCAGCCATAATCACATTGAATGGCCGTGCTGGCTCGAAGGGCCGAATGGCCTACTCCTGCTCCTATTGTCTATTGTCTAGCCCAACCACTGTGTTTCACAGATGAGGTGGTATGCTTTGGATCTTGGGTAGTTCCTTCTCACCTCCATACTTTGCTCTTGCCATCACTCTGATTTAAGTTAGTCTTCATCTCATCTGTCCACAAGACTTTTTTCTAGAACTGTGGTTGCTCTTTAAAGTACTTCTTGGCAAACTGTAACCTGGCTATCCTATTTTTGCAGCTAACCAGTGGTTTGCATCTTGCAGTGTAGCCTCTGTATTTCTGTTCATGAAGTCTTCTGCGGACAGTGGTCATTGACAAATCCACACCTGACTCCTGAAGAGTGTTTCTGATCTGTCGGACAGGTGTTTGGGGATTTTTCTTTATTATCGAGAGAATTCTTCTGTCATCAGCTGTGGAAGTTTTCCTTGGCCTGCCAGTCCCTTTGTGATTAGTAAGCTCACCAGTGCTCTCTTTCTTCTTAATGATGTTCCAAACAGCTGATTTGGGTAAGCCTAAGGCTTGGCTGATGTATCTAATAGTTTAATTCTTGTTTCCCAGTCCCATAATGGCTTCTTTGACTTTCATTGGCACAACTTTGGTCATGTTGATAAACAGCAATAAAAGTTTCCAAAGGTGATGGAAATACTGGAGGAAAGACTAGGTGCTGAGAGCTCTCTTATACCTGCATTAAGGAGGCAATTAAACACACCTGAACAATTACAAACACCTGTGAAGCCATGTGTCCCAAACATTATGGTGCCCTGAAATGGGGGGACTATGTATAAACACAGTTGTAATTTCTACATGGTGAAACTAAAATGTATAAAAATGGCCTTTAATAAAATCTGTCACCGTGCACTTTAACCACATGTGATTTTTTCTGTTACAAATCTCAAATTGTGGAGTACAGAGGCAAATAAATGAATGATGGGTCTTTGTCCCAAACATTATGGAGGACACTATATTTTGCACAAACGAAATAATGTTTGAATATATTTGTTTATGTATAATGAATTGTGATTTTTCAGTCAATTGCTGAAGAAACAAATTGCTTTGATTGGGGTCATGATTCGATGTGATTGTAAGAACATGCGCATTTTAATTAACTTTATAGGAAAAGGTGGGAGGATGAAAGGTCATGTGATTTCCTGAAGATGTTTTGCTGGAACACAAATTACTTTGCTACTTTGGTTATTTTTCATAAATTAAATCTGCAGTGTGGCTTTTTCCATTTTTTGAAAGCAGACATCATTTTGTATTTTGCTTAAATGAGCAAAATCTTGTGGAGAATTGAAATTTTAATATAAAACTGATTTGCTTTTTGATTAATATTTTTTAAATAGTTTATGAGTTGTCCACTTGGTCTGGCAAACTTCTTATTTGGCCTGTAGAACCATCTTGTAGTTATGCTGAATTTGCTGAAATCTAATTGAACAAGGTAATTCAATGAATAGGTACACAAAAAAGCTGGAGAAACTCAGCGGGTGCAGCAGCATCTATGGAGCGAAGGAAATAGGCAACGTTTCGGGCCGAAACCCTTCTTCAGACCATTTCCTTCACTCCATAGATGCTGCTGTACCCGCTGAGTTTCTCCAGCTTTTTTGTGTACCTTCGATTTCCCAGCATCTGCAGTTCCTTCTTAAACATTCAATGAATAGTTTTGGTTTCTTTGTTCATCCAACTGATGGGGGGGCTTCACAGACTGAGCCAGCATTTAATTGCATTTTAGAAGGTAATGGTGAGTAGCCTTGAACTGCTATGATCTTTGGAGTGGGGTCTACCACTGATGCTGTTGGGAATCCGGTGGGCGGCGCGACCGATGTCGCAGCGGCCTCTGCAGTCTGTCTGTGTTTTTTTTGTTTTTTTGTCCTGTTGAGGGTTTAGTTTGTAGCTGTTTATCGGGTTTTTTTTTAATGTGTATGTGTGGGGGGTGGGGGGTGGGGGAAACTTTTAATCTCTTCCCTGCATGGAGACCCGACCTTTTCCCTGTCGGAGCTCCGTTGCCGTTGGGGCCTAGCGCCGTGGGGCGGCCTCCACCGGAACGACCTGGAGGCTCAAGTCACGGAGCCTGTGGAGCTGGGGAGCTGCTGAGGAGCCGCGGAGCCTGTGGAGCCTGCTGTGGAGCTGAGGAGCTGCTGGGGAGCTGCTAGCCTGTGGAGCTGTGGAGCCTGCTGTGGAGCCTGCTGGAGCTGCTGTGGAGCTGCTGCTGTGGAGCTGCTGAGGAGCCTGCTGTGGAGCTGCTGAGGAGCTGCTGCAGACTTACCTACGTGGAGCTGGCCGGCTTCGGGGCGTGGAGAGCGGCGGTGGCGCGTTGATGCGGCCCGGCTCCGGTGGATGGTGACACTGGGAGCTCGCGGATCCCCGGTGGGAGGCTGCTTTGCGGGGCACCGGCAGCGGCGACTTCTCCCGCCCGAATTGCGGGGTTGAGAGTGACCTGGAGGGGGGCCCTACAACGCCCGGCGCGGCCTTAATTTGCCGCGGACTAGCGCCCGCCGGGGGCTTTGACCTCGACTTCGGGAGGGAAATGGAATGCAGGGGAGAGACAAGAACTTTGCCTTCCATCACAGTGAGGAGGAGAGCCACTGTGATGGATGTTTATGTGAATAGTGTTGGTGTGTGTTTTGGTTCTTTTATTGTATTGTATGGCTGCAGAAACTACATTTCGTTTGAACCTCATGTGAGGTTCAAATGACAATTAAAGGTATTGTATTGTATTGTATTGTATTGAAGGCGTTCCCAGATTTTGGCCCATGATGGTGATGGAACGACCATACATTTCCAAGCCAGGATTCGTTGGAGTGCAACTTCCAGGTGTTAGTGCCCCCTAAGCTTTTGCTGCCCTTGTCCTTCGAATAGGTAAAGGTTGTGGTTTGGAAGGTGGAATCTGAGGAGAGCTGGTGAGTTACTGTAGTGCATCCTTTAGATGGGCCAAACCACTGCTACTGTGTGTAGGTGATAGAATGAGTGAAAGGTTGTAGATGGGGTGCCTATCGAGTGCACAGTTTTCTTTATAATGTCGAGCTTCTTGAGTTTTGTTGAAGCTGCGGTCATCTAGGCAAGTGGAGAGTATTCCGTCATCCTCCTGATGAGCCCTGGAGATGGCAGACATGCTTTAGGGAGTTAGGAGATGAATTACTAGCCATGGGATTCCTCTAGTGCCAAATTATGCACGTGGCTCCACCAATCAGTTTCAATTCCCAGGATATCGGAAGTGGTGGATTCAGTAATGGTAATGGATGTTTGGGGATGTTAGCTGGATTTTCTCATGTTATGTGGCACGATAGTTACACCAACTGCCAGCCCCGACCTGGATATTGTCTAGATTTTGGATGTTGAATGCTTCATTATCTAAATAGTCATTATTGATGCTGAACATTATGCAACCAACAGTGAACATCCATCCATCTGACCTTATGATTGGTGCAAGGTAATTGATGAAAGAGCAGTGATGTCCTGTAGCTGATATGATTCACCATCACCACCATCTTCCTTTGTGCTTGGTTCCAATCAGTGGAACCTTTTCCTCTATTTCCGAATGACTCTAATTTATCCTTGATGCTATACTCGATCAAATCCTGCCTTGGTGTCAAGTGTAGCTACTCACACTTCATCTCTTGAGTTCAACTCTTTTGTCCATGTTTGGACTGGGGGCCATAAGAGCATGTTTTGGAATAAATGTGGTCTTGTAGCTTGTAATTTTATTAGCATTATCATGGATGTTTTGGTTTGCTGCTGTTATTGGTCATTTACAGCTTGCATATATTTCATGTATATAAAACCCTCATTTGAATCAGTGGGGGCGATTGATGAAGAGGGTGGAATGAAGTGGCAAAGGGGAGGTGGAATAGAGAAACGGGAATATTTGAAGAATGGGAGATGAGCAATGCCAAGATATAAGAACATAAATAGTCCAATTAGGCCCTTTGAGGCTGGTCTGATACTCAATCATAATGAGGCTGTTTGTCTCAAAGCCAGTTACCTGCCTTTAATCCTTATTTCTGCTTGCCTCTTATCAAAAATATCTTGACCACAGTCTAAGACGTTGCTCCAGAATCCACAGAATTTTAGGCAAGCTTTATAGATTTCTGCCATCTTTTGTGCGGGAATGAAGTGCCTTCATGCTTCATCCTTCAGCGGTTTAGCTCTTTTAAGATATAAATCTTTGTTCTTAATTTCCTCTCTCTAAAAAAAATGGGTTTGATCTACCCTATTAAATCCTTTTATTGTTTTAAATACCTTAATTGGATATAAGCCAGCTGAAATCAAAAGGATAAAATCCAAGTCTTTATAATCTAATCTTATATAAACCTTTATGCTTGATATCACTCTATTGAACTTGCATTGCACTCCTGCGAAAATAAATATATCTTTCACAAGGTAGGCCGTGCAAACCTGAATAAAGTATTCCAGGAAGAGGCTCGTTGTATTGGAATTGAGGATAGGGATATGTAGGTAAGGGAGATAGGTAGGAAATAAAGAGATCTATGATGAGTTTGTGACCTCCGTCGTTTTAATGGAAATATTGAGATTTAACCTGGATTGGACACCAGACAAGCAATGTAACAACACAGTGGAAGTTAAAGTGTTGCGACAGAACAGGGTGCTATAAACCAAAGATTATAGAGGAGCTCCTCTAGTATCTTTGCTATAAACCAAAGATCCTATAGCGAGCAAGATAGTCCACTCGATGAAATAGACGTAGTACAGTCATGGGCAGATTCATGGGTAATTCAAGACCCCATTTCCGTAACCGGCTTCCGTCTCCGCACCAAAGATCCCGTAGGATAATAGTGCGGAGACGGAAGTCGGTTACGGAAACATCCTCGTAAAAATAAAAGTTATTTGGTAAAAATCTTCTCCTCATTTTCAGAATTTAAATTTATTAACACAAACTGTTCCCCCGCAACGTTGATTACACCGCGAGTCGGGTCCGGTTACTGAAATGGATGAAAAAAAAAGGCCCGCGTTCCGCCTCTGTTGCGTACTACACGTCAGCCCATTGCATTTAGCAGGAGTGTTCTATCTTGCTCCGCTATAGGATCTTTGCTATAAACCTACTTGTCATTCCAGTTCAAAGGGATCAAAAATGGATCATTCTAATGGGAGAGTGGTTATCATTGGAAAGTTCCACAATCCACTACCCAAACATTCACTGCCTCTAATCCTTATTTCTGCTGGCCTCATATCAAAAATATCTTGATCACAGTCTAAATTAAGGGTAAGACACACCCTGTCTCCATCAATGGTGTGGATGTGCAGTTTACCAGGGAGTGTACTTGGAGAGTAAACTGGACTGGTCCAGGAACGCTCAGGCCCTGTACAAGAAGGGACAGAGCTGGCTGGGCTTTTTGAGAAGGCTCTGCTCCTTCAACATCTGCAGTAAGATGCTGCAGATGTTCTACCAATCGGTGGTCGCCAATGCCATCTTCTCCGCTGCCGTGTGCTGGGGCAGCAGGGCAAAGGCTGCAGACGCAAATATGATTAACAAACTCATCAGGAAGGCTGGCTTTGTCTGAGGGGCGGAGTTGGATTCATGGGAGGTGGTCTTGGAGGAGTTGATGCTCCTCAAACTGCGGAGCATCTTGGACAATACAGCTCACCCCCTCCACGACACACTGGTCAACCTGAGGAGCTCCTTCAGCAACAGACTGGTTCCATCAAGATGCAGCACAGAGCACCACAGGAGATCGTTTTTACCTGTGGCTAACTGTACAACTCCTCCCCTTCGGTCATGGGGGGTGGACTGACTCCCCTTTCCCCTCCCCCCCAAGCCCAATCTTTCCACACCCCCAATCCTTTCCACTCGTCACTTTAATTTCATGTTTCAGGTATCTTGGGTTTTATGATGACTGTTGGCAGATAAATGTCTCTCCTGGGATAAATAAAGTTCTATCGTATCGTAAGACGTTCCAGAATCCACAGGATTGCGCCCTGTGGTTATAGTGTACCCAATCTGCAAAGTACATGACTTATCCATAACCTCTACCACTTAAGCCAGCAGATGCATGGGGACCCCACCACCTGCATGTTTCCTTCCAAGCTGCCTGCCATCCTTCCTTAGAAACAATCTTTAATACTATCCCTGTGCTCCAAGTCTGGAACTGCCTACCTAAAGCCAACATCAGAAGCATACCAGTAATTCGGGAAAGCTGTTCCCTACCTTCTGAAGGACAGTTTAAAATGGGCTGTATCTGTTGATATTGCCAGCAATTCTGATATCCTATATGTGAATTTGAAAAAATGATAATAATGTACTCATAAATTTGTACAAGATATGGGCATCAATCAAACCTTTGGATGAGGCGATACACTCTTAATATAATTAGATTAACAGATTGGGAAGTAAACAGAAAAGCGAAGATTAATTAGATTTGACGAATTCAGTGTGAATTTGGGTAATGAAACAGAATTAGAGTGTAAATGAGAAAAACAGAGAGGCATTTAGCAAATAAAACGTAACATTTTTAAATTTGACTTTTTTAAAAGGGAGTGTGGGGGGGGGGAGTTGGGGGGGGGAGAGAGATCTCGCAGAAAATATGGGGGCTGTGGGGGGTATCATGGGGGAAGGGGGCAGGAGCCAGCGAGGGGGACCAGAGGGGAAGGGGCAAGCGGACTCAGGGTGGTCGCAGGTCGCTGGTCGTTTTGAAGATTTTAAACCATGCTAAAGTTTACATTAGATCTCCAATCGGAACGAAACTTGGTGCAATTGCAGCGCAGGCGAACAGCAAGCTGGCGTAAAATCATAGCGCTATCGCGTAACGTTTTCGCGCAAATAGAATGACCGCGCAACCGGAAGATAACAAAATCAGAGCTTTAGTTATGTATAGGTAGATAGATTACATCATAGAAAATTAATGACACAGAAGGAGACCATTCAACCCTTAATTTTTAGACTAGTATAAAAAAGCTGCCCAGGTTAATACCACCTTCTAGCAAATGATGTAGAGCCCTGTATGTGAAGGCATTTCAGGTACCCATTGAGTTAATTAGTTTATGCCGCACCCTAGCGGCATTAACATTGAATTCTCCAATTTCCGGTAGCCTTTGCTGTCTCCTCCCCTTCTCAGCTCTCCCTCAGCCCTCAAGCTCCTCCTCTTCCTTTTTCCTTTCTTCTCCCTCCCCCCCATCCTACATCAGTCAGAAGAAGGGTTTCTGCCCGAAACGTTGCCTATTTCCTTCGCTCCATAGATGCTGCTTCACCTGCTGAGTTTCTCCAGCACTTTTGTCTACCCATTGAGTTAATTTAGTTTTGCGATACAGCACGGAAACAGGCCCTCAGCCCACCGAGCCGGCACCGACCAGTGATCCCCATGCACTAGCACAATTCTACACACACTAGGGGCCATTTACAATTATACCATGTCAATTAACCTACAGACCTGTACGTCTTTGGAGTGTGGGGGGAAACTGAAGATCTTGGAGAAATCCCACGCAGGTCACGGGGAGAAGGTACAAACTCCGTACAGACAGCACTCATAGTCAAGATCGAGCCTGGGTTTCTGGCGCTGTAAGGCAGCAACTGCACTGCTACGCCACCGTGCCGCCCAGTTACTGTTTAAATGTAGTGAAGAGTTTTGCTTGAATTCAGGACATGTCCCACGAGCATGCGACTGCATGCGGCAAGAGCGACCAAACCGGAAGCGGGGGCAGCGCGGAGGTCGAGTGATCCCCGTACAGGGCCGGTCCCACCAGCTGCGGCGAGCGCGACCAAACCGGAAGCGGGGGCCGCGTGGAGGTCGAGTGAGTGACGTGAAGTTCGAGCGGTCCGCAGGAAGTTCGCGCGTGACGTACGGCGTCAAGACGCTGCGTCCGGCGTCAAGACGTTGCGCACACCCGTCGAGGCGGTGCGTACAGCGTCGAGGCGGCTGCGCGCCGGCAGGCCGTTGACGCGCGGAATTTTTGAACACGGTCAGTTTTTTCAGAGCCCCGCGCGATGTTGGGACCAACTCCGCACAACTCCATACGGCTCCGGCGATCGAAGTGGGACCGGCCCTGCGAGGCCGTACGGCTCAAGCGATCACGTTAGATCACGCTTGCCGCATGCAGTCGATTGCTCGTGGGACAGGCCCTTAACTCTTTGGGTGAAGTTATTCCTCTCTCATTTCCCCTTCTCATTCTTGCACAAATCACTTGAAAACCTTTATCCTCTCCCTCACATCCCACCACCAACATTATTTTGACACCACAGCTAATGAAGAAAGCTTCCAGTTCACTATAGCTGGTTCAGAGGTTGATTAGTAATTATTAATAATTATTAAGCTGTTAAGCCATGGTCAGTATTCATTAGATATCTTAACTCCCTTTGACTTTCACTAAATAATTAAAGTGCAATGCAGCTACTTTACAAAAAATTAAAGAATGGATATAGGAGAAGGTAGACAAAAGTGCTGGAGAAACTCAGCGGTTGCAGCAGCATCTATGGAGCAAAGGAAATAGGCAACGTTTTGGGCCTATTTCCTTCGCTCCATAGATGCTGCTGCACCCGCTGAGTTTCTCCAGCACTTTTGTCTACCTTCGATTTTTCAGCATCTGCAGTTCCTTCTTAAACACAATGGATATAGGAGAGATCTTTTAGAATACAATACTAGAATGCCCAAATTTGTTTATAAGCCTAGAATCTGTGATGATTTGATATTCAAAGACTATCTTTTCCTTTTTACGTTCCCGGCTGATTTTGCAAAGTTTGAATATTGTTGTGTTTTTCATATAAATTTTGAGAATGTGACATTGTTACTCGTTCAATATATCTTCCTTGTTTTCATGAAGCAGAAGCCTGACTTGATTTTTAATTGTGGTCTGCAAAACAATTGCATTGAATTGTAACTCTGTGGTAGTCAAAAAGTGGAAATGTACTGCATCTAAATCTCAGGAAAATATATCACCAATCATCATGGGTGCATACAGTCATTTACCTTCCAGGGCAACCAAAATAATTGAACATTTGTTTCAGTATCCGAAAATTTATTTCAGTTTCTTCATGCACACAAAGTAACCTTGTAAGTGCACTACTGTGGTTTTTTTTGGGGTGATGTGAAGGTATCAGGAGCCAGATCTTCAAGCTGTAGCCATTCAGTATCTTTGTTGAAAGAGCATTGGCAAGATGGGCTGAGTCACAATAAGGGAGCTGTAAGTGGAGCCAAAGAAGGTTGGCAGTCAGTTGCATGCTTTCATGCTTAATGATGAAAGAATACTATCCTTTGTGGTGGAGAATTATGCCCTCCTGCTAGCCTACCACTTCAAGGACGTGGAGGAATCTGATGGCTGGATAAAAACGGTTATGTGTACTTCACATGATGGGTCCACATATCATATCTTCAAGGAAATAGTCCACGTGATGTTATTCTAAGATACTCTAAAGAGGGAACTGACACACTCCTACAACAGCGTTCTGTATTTTTCAGTACAAGTGTTCAACTACTGTGGTGAAAGCATTAATAATGCATGTAAAAGACTGCTAGGTTCAGAAATGAAAGAGGGTATTTTTTCAAGTGGTATTTTGTTCAATTTCAATTATGGGAAATGTTCCTAAATAATGAATACTTGAATCAATATAAAATATTTCATGAAAGTTTTTTGCGAATCAGCAGTACAAAGAAATAGCTGTGAACATTAAGTATGGTAATTCTTCCAGTTATGATAATCTGTTCAAGAGAGAGCTAGATAGGGCTCTTAAAAATAGCAGAGTCAGGGGATATGGGGAGAAGGCAGGAACGGGGTACTGATTGGGGATGATCAGCCATGATCACATTGAATGGTAGTGCTGGCTCGAAGGGCCGAATTGCCTACTCCTGCACCTATTGTCTATTGTCTATTGTGTGAGCCTTAATTGCGACTTTCTCGGCTTTTCATTTTTTTAATAGGCAATAGGTGCAGGAGCAGGCCATTCGGCCCTTCGAGCCAGCACCGCCATTCAATGTGATCATGGCCGTATAGCCTACTCCTGCACCTATTGTCTATTGAAACTTGAATGTTATTACTAAAGAAACAAGTCATATTATTTGGTATTGTTTTTATAATAGGGAACATAAAACAACATTTACATTTTGCTTAATATCCGGTATAGTGAAATTGACATTTTCACATCAATCGATTATTCTGCATTAAATTAATCTCTTTTCATTCTTGAGGTGTCCTTGTCAGATATAGGAGGGATGGAAAATGTGAAACTGAAACTCAAGCAAGCAGTTGAGTGGCCAATAAAACACCCGGAATCCTTTGTCAGAATGGGAATTCAACCTCCGAAAGGAATTCTCCTCTACGGACCGCCAGGATGCTCCAAGACAATGATAGCAAAAGCTCTCGCCAATGAGAGTGGACTGAATTTCTTAGCAGTGAAGGTAATTCATTACAATTTACAAATACTGCAGCTGATATTGATAGAAATTGTAAGTAATCACTCTGAATTCTTAAAAAGCTCAATTTTCAAAAATGCAATTACATTTTTTTTGTATCAATTGTACAAGGATAAGACGATTGGCATAACAATTATACAATTATTGTACAGCTTCATTTTTTAACTTATAACCTAAATTTAAACAAAAAAAAAACCCCAAAAAGAGGAAAACCAGGAAAGAAGAAAAAAAAGAAGAAATAAAATAGAAAAGAGCAGGAAAAAGACCCTTGAGCTACCAACGCAGTGCAGAAGAGAAAAAAAAGGAAATAAGAAAAGAAAAGATGGAGATATACCTCCCCCCCCCCCCCACCCACCCCCTCACCCATCGTGGCATCGGATTTAAATTTAAATTTGCATTCTGTTGTTGTAAAAAATCAGTAAAGGGTATCCATATCTCAATTTAAATGATTTAAAAGCATTTTGATATTAGCAAAGTCATTGCCCAAGAAGGCCACTTCATCGACTATAGATAGACAACCATAAATTGAATTCATATTGCACTTTTAATATTGTGAAACAAATTAAGACATCTCCTGGGCTCAAAGGTTCATGCCCATCACAAAGTGGAAAACAGAATCATTCATTATAATAATGTAGTCCTCAGTGACAGTTCTTTTTATACTAATGCTTCTAAGGTGTTCTATTGCTTTTTGCAAAGTGTGTTTTCTGGTAGAGTAGTTCACTTCTTTACCTATGGACAGAGAAATTAGACAGTACACGGAAGGCAGTTCAGTCCTAAATTTGGGTCTGTAGAAATGATTGGACTGCAGATCCCTGCTTTTCTGCCATGAGCCAAACAAGGACGCTCGATAAGTGACAGAAGAGAGCCAAGAGTAGCTCCTCCTTGACATTGAAGATAGACACAAACAGCTGGAGTAACTTAGCGGGACAGGCAGCATCTCTGGAGAGAAGGTTTGGGTTGAGACCATTCTTCAGACAGGCCTCACTCTGTTGGGTCTTACTGCTCTCCTCCCCCCCCCCCCCCCCCCCCCCCCCCCCCACCCCCTACAGGGAACCTCAGTAGTGATGGGTCTTCCCCTTCCCCCTCTTTTAACCAGATTACCCCGACCACGCCCCACCCGTACAATAGTCCTCGCGCCCTCCTCCTCTCTTTCGCTGCTCCTCCGTGACATTGCCTTTTTTTCAAAATTCTTCAATGCATTAGGACGTTGTAGTGCAATAAAAATCATACAACATGGCAAGGGCCATTTGCCTGGCCTTGTCCACACTGACCCTGGTGCCAATCTATGCTAATCCCATTTGACCGCATTAGGCCCGTATCCCTCTATACCTTTCCTATCCAAATGCCTTTTAAATATTGCAGTAGTGCCTGCAACTCCTCTTGTAGCTCGTTCCAGATATTCACCTGCCGAATGGCCTACTACTGCACCTATTGTCTATTGTCTATTTTTGAGCTTATATTTGGTTAAGGTTTTGATCATAGTCTGCGTTTGTAAAAGTATGCAGAACCTCTATGAATGTTTGTTGCATTGTTCTAGCCTGTAATTTTTGTATGAGAACCAGGTTAAATAACCTTGTGCTTCATTTATAGGGACCAGAACTAATGAGTAAATATGTTGGAGAATCTGAACGGGCTGTGCGAGAGGTAGGTTGGGCAAGGGCAAATATACTAATGTTGCGTGGCTGGCTAGCTGCTTGGCTGTACGATGTGAAATGATTCTTAATCATAAAATAAGATTGCTCTGTTTTACCTAATTTGCTGCAAAATTATGTATGATAGGCCCTATTGTATTAAAAATGAACATATCACTTTATTTTCTGCAATAATGTTCAGTCGTCAAAACTTCCCTACCCTCCATCAACCTGTGTTTCTTGTTGGCCTGCATCCTGTTTTTTGTATCCAACACCCCACTGCACCCGTCCCTTGCCCCTTATGTCTCCACTTTCAACTGACACAATCATTATCTCCACCTTAAATTCCTACTTGCTAATTCCGAAGAACTATTCTTGGTTTTTTTTAACTTGTGACTTCAAAAACTGAAGTCACAAGTTAATGGTTCTGTATTAAGCTTTGGGGATTTCTCTTTTTAATCATTAGCAAATTAAGGAATGAGGAAAAGTAAAAATGAGTATTATTAACATTTATGGGCAGATACTCTCGCATTGGAGTGCAATGTCACCCTGAGATGTCATTTAGGAGGTTAAAGGGCCTGTCCCACTTGCGTGTCCTTGGCACGCACATTACGCGACCTCGTGGTCGAGTTGGGCCGCGACGGTCCCGCGAAGGTCGGGCGCGATTTCATGCGCCAGCACAGATGTCTGGAGCGCGTGACATCATTTGAAGATGGACACAAAGCTGGAGTAACTCAGCGGGACCGGCTGCATCTCTGGAGAGAAGCAATGGGTGATGTTTCGTGTCGAGACTCTTCTTCAGTCTGAAAAGAAGGGTCTTGACCCGAAACGTCACCCATTGCTTCTCTCCAGAGATGCTGCCGGTCCCGCTGAGTTACTCCTGCATTTTGTGTCTATCTTCAATTTTCTTGGCCCCGCTCTGGGAGTAGGAGTGGGGGCGGATCCGGACCGCAACGGCCGTGAGCCCCAGGCCGAGTTCGGCGATCGTTTGCCTGCTTCTGCTGCTGTTGGAGGTGAGACGTTGCGTCGCGCCAGGGTCTTGGGCCTGTCCCACTTTGGCCGTCAGTTCCGCGACAGGCCGTTGGCGCGTGAAGATTTCGTTCACTACAAAAATTTCAGAGCCCCGCACGATATCGCCCACAACTACATACCCCTCCGCACTTCTCAGTGGGACCGGCCCCGCGCGGCAATACGATGCCCATACGCCACGAGGTCGCGTAATTAGCGTGCCAAGGACACGTAAGTGGGACAGGCCCTTTTCTCCATTGCGCTGAAGATATGCAGTGGGGTAAAGACAGTTTCATGTAAATATTTTTTGACACATAATACTACTTTTGCATGTAATTTCTATGGGAATAGATAGAGTTGACTGCTTCAAGTTCTTGGGCGTACATATCTTTGAAGATATGTCCTGGTTCCTGCACATTGATGTAATCGCAAAGATATCTCATCAACACCTCGAAGATTCCTTCGAAGATTGAGGTGACGGTATCTGGCCCAATACTCGATCGAGGTTCTACCGGTGTATAGTAGAGAGAGCACTGGTTGCATCAGAACCTGATGCAGTAACTCGAATGCCCAGGAATGAAAGAGACTGCAGTATGTGGTGGTCATTGCCTACTAATACTCCACCGTTCGAAAACAGCTTCTTCCCAGCAAGCAGCTGGTTCTTGAACACCATGCAAAACTAACCACTACTTCAGCAACAATGGACCTTGATTGATTCCTCTACAGACTTTGGTTTAGTATTGCTATGGTCTAGTTACCATGGCCTGTGCACGTGAAAATGAAATACTCTTAAACTCTTTTTAAAAAAAATATTTTTATTATCAATTGTAGATTGGTTCTGCTTCTATTTTATTTTAAGATAGGAAGTAAGAGAGAAAGAGGGAAAAAACACAAATGTCAAGACAAAAAAAAGAATGGAATGATTTACTAATAATACATCTTTGGAGATAGGTTTGTGGATTATAAAGTATAACTTTTCATTTAATCCTGAGTTCAAGCTTCAGTTAGGTTCCCGTGCTGGACCGATCTAACCCTTCAAATAGTCAATGAATGGAGACCATATTCTAACAAAAAGTTCTTGTTTTCCATTAAGACAAGTCTGTTTCTTTCCAGGTATAAGGTCTCCGACATTTCCATAATCCACATTTTAATTGTGGGGGTTATAGGGCCTTTCCAAAATGTTAGTATTAATTTTTTCCCAGTTATTATATTATAATCAAGAAAGTCTCTTTGGTTTGTTGTGAGTGTTAGACTTTGTTCTGTGATGTCAAGTATTATTAGTTTTGAATTGGGATTTGATTTAGTGTTAATAACTTCAGAAATTATTCTCAAAATATCAATCCAGAAATGTTTGATTTTTATACAGTTTACAAAAGTATGTGTTTGATTAACCTCTAGATGCTGACATTTATCACAGACTCTTAAACTCTCTTGATGCCAAATATAACTTGGGGAAATTTCTGAGTTCACACCATTTCCCAGTCTTTTTGTCCTTTTGATCCTTCCAATATGTTAAATGCATGTTTGTGGCATGTTATATTTTGGGCATATATAAATCTCTATTTTAAGAACTTGTTTCGGAAGTGCAGCAATGAAGGTTTTATTTTTATTCTTTAATTCCTCTTATATATAGATCTTCAGGAAGGCCAGGGCTGTAGCACCTTCTATCCTCTTCTTTGATGAAATAGATGCGCTGGCTGTTGAGAGAGGGAGGTGAGTACTGAAATTAATATATCTCTTTGTAAAAATACTAGGACATGTAATGTTTGTGTCATTACAATATTAACATGCCAGTTCCTCAACATCAAATCTGCTTTGCTTTTATTAGGACATGATCAATGGATTGAGTATTTTTGTGAGGATTGGTGAGAAACAATATGTCAAGAACTATTGTTTGAATGTTAAGAAACGTGTGATAATCGCACTACATGTCCAAGCCAGGTTAAGGCAGGATCTGTTCGTGAGCAATGTTTCTAACCGGAACAGTTTGCAAGTTGCAAATATAGTTGTACACTGCAAATACAGCAAACCCTCATTATCGTGGACCTCTTCATAACAGATCTTGGTTATAGCCGACAGAGCATCCTCGGTGATCAGACAGACACCACTGTCCCTTTAGGAACACTGCGAAGGTCACTGAAATTGTCAAACCATAGAAATTGGTAAGCAAGGGCTTTGATCGACACTTATGCAATGAAGGACACAAAGTGCTGGTGTAACTCTGCAGGTCAGGCTGCATTCCTGGATAGCATGGACAGGTGTAGTATCAATCGAGACCCAACCGGCCGACACAAGGCCGAGCGTGTGCAGACGTGGCGCCGCTGGATGAGAAGCCGAAGCAAGGAAGTGGAAGCCAAATAACCGACTGGAAACAAAGCTGAAACGCCAACTAACCGAAAGGGTGGGACGCCTAAATGCAAACGAACTGAAAGGCTGCGTAGCCTAAAAGCAAACTCATCGAATGGGCGCTCTGCCTTGGATTGGATTGGATGGGATTCCTTTATTGTCATTCAGACCTTTTGGTCTGAACAAAATTTAATTGCCTGCAGTCATACGCCGAAACGCCACCTACCCGAAAGGCGGCATTGCCTACAAGCCAAAGGAACGAATGCCGCGCAACAGAAAAGTCAAATTACGGACATGACGTTGCCGGGGGGGCGGGACTTGTCAGCGATTGGTCCAGACCCCCGCGTCCATCACATCACTGTGGAGGGATAAGCATTGTCTCACACCTCCGCTCCACCCGACCCACAGCCCGCGGAGGGTGGCCATGGGAGAGTGGGGCTGTCCCGAGGGATGCGCACCTTCAGCCACTTTCAACTTGGTGCTTGGGTTCAGATTGCCCAGTCACCTTGTGTGGGAAAATGAACCCCACCCTCCCGTCTCCCCCTTCTCTCTCCCCTCTCTCTCTCTCTACCCCCTTCTCTCTCTCCCTCTCTCTCTCTCCTCCTCTCTCTCGCTCTCTCTCCCCCTCCTCTCTCTCCCCCTCTCTCCGGACCAATCGCTGACAAGTCCCGCCCCCCGGCAACGTCATGTCCATTATTTGACTATTCTGTTGAGCGGCAGTCCGTAAGTTGGCTTGTAGGCGACGCTGCCTTTCGGGTAGGTGGCATTTCGACATTTCGGCCATTTGGTGAGTTTGCTTTTAGGCGACACAGCCTTTCGGTTCGTTTGCATTTAGGCGTCCCGCCCTTTCAGTTAGTTTGCATTTAGGCAACCCGCCCTTTTGGTTATTTGGCGTTTCGGCTTTGTTTCCATTCGGTTATTTGGCTTCCACTTATTTGCTTCGGCTTCTCATCCGTCAGCGCCACGTACGGGTACCAGGCTGAGACCCGCAGCAGCATCAGGAGATGCAGCGCCAACATTAACCACTTCCCCGGTCTCTCTGAGGCCGGGACCACTGAAGTCTTCTGGTGCCATCTTGCACCTTTCAAATTGAAAGTTTAAAAAAGATGTAGAGCCTTAACTTGGCCATAAAAGGCCCATTGTCTCAGCAGTGGCACTGGGTAGGAGTTGTGGGAGTCAGTCTGGCCAGGCGATGTTGACGATGCCCTTCAACACTCCATGGTGCTGCTGGCCGTGTCTGGTCCGCATGCTTGGCCTCTTGCGGTGCTGCCCAATCCAATTGAGCCCCAGCCTGTTGCAAGACCTCCTGCAGCCCACTCCACCAACACACCGACCTGGACATGTTCCATGCCTCACACCACCTTGGAACACTACTGATGTTGACGCAGTGGGAGGTGAACCATCAGTTCGCTCACCTGCACCGTTCCTTTCCTCCGCCTGCTGCCATTCCCACCTTAATTCTCTAAGGTGTAAAGTTTCAGCATTTAGATCAAGGTCAATGAAAGGTGATACATTTCCAGGCCAGAGAGTATAAGTTTCGGGGAGAAACCCAGAGATGGTGGTGCCCTTGCCTGTCCACTGCCCTTGTTCTTCTTGGTGACAGGGTTCATGAGTTTGGCAGCTGCTGTCAGGTGCTCTTGGTAACTAATGCATTTTACAGATGTCGAAGTATAATGATGATCAAGAGAGGGAGTGAATAAGGTGGAAGATGGAACTACCTCAACTGCTGTTGGCTTTGTTTAGTTGTGCTGGGTCCTTAGTCTGCATTTTTTAAATTCAAGATTCAAGAGATTCAAGATTCAAGAGACATTTATTGTCACATGCACCAATTGGGGGTACAGTGAAATTTGGGGTCACCATACAGTCATACGAATAAAAAAAGAATAAAACACGATAGTATTTGAACATAAACATCCCTTCCAAGTTCAGTCATCCTCCTCTCTTTGATGTACTTTGTTGTACACCCGTGGTCGGGGCCTCCCGAGCCCGCCGCAGTCGCCGCTACGGGCTGCCCGATGCTCAGGCCCACAGGATGATGGAACTCCGACGTCGGAACAGAAGAACAACCTCAGCATCTTGGACCTCCGAATCAGCCACTTCCTATAAGGGTCCGCGGCTCCTGAAATTAATCAAGAGGAGACCCACGCTGGCGGCCCTCGGCAAAGGGCCCCAGGGCAACGCGATTTTGAAGTCAGCGCTGGAAGCTCTTCAAACCACAGCCCCGCGATGTTGTTGCAGCAGGCCCAGTACGCCCGAGCTTCAAACGGTGATCCCAGGTGAGGCATCGCCCGCTCCGCGATGTATCCAGCGCTGCGCCGCCGCTGCTGGAGCTCTGGTCCGGTCCCCGGCAGGAAAGACCGCGCCAATCCAGTTGGTAGGCCGCGAGGAGGGGGGCGAGGACGCGACTCGGAGAATAGTCACATCCTCGTCAGGAGGCGACTGGGAGACGGTTTCACCCTTACCCTACCCCCCTCCCCCACAGAGAAAAACTAAATAAAGCTCCACTACATATTTTTTTAACAAATAAAAAAATTAAAAAAAGATGGAAAAAACAGACACTGTAGGCAGAGGCAGCCTTCATGCGGCACCCCCCTAGTGGCAAATTTACATACTTTTTGGTGAATAAACTGGATTGAATCCCTTTTGGTTTTTAAGGACACAATATACTTTGGTATTTTTTCCTTGTTAGAGGATGATCCCAGTGAGTAGGTGAGAGGCGCAATTGGTTCTGGAGCACTACCGCCAGGGTGCTTTCAATAGCCAAACTATGTCCATGACTCCAACTAGCATTGTGCCTTGGTCTTGCTGGCATTCAGTAAAGGCCCTGTCTCATGATGCAAGTTTACCCAAGAGCTCTCCAGAGTTTAAAAAAAAATCAAACTCGTGGTAAGAACATAGAATGTACATAGCGGGGGTACGTCGGAGCTCGTGGATGGCTCATAATGCTAACGGCAGGTACTGGGGAAACACGGTAAGCTCGTGAAGTTTTTTCAACAGTGTGAAAAATTTCCAAGAGTAAAAAAATACTCATGATGAAGTACCACGAGTTTGATTTTGATTTTTTAACTCGGGAGAGCTCTTGGGTATACTCGCATCGTGGGACAGAGGCTTAACCTGATTGAATGTTAATTGATCTACTGGTTTTATTATTCTTGTTGGCCTATTTCAGAGAAGAGATGGGTCTTAATCTTTTTTTCTGGAATGTTCAATTTGCAGTCTGAAAACATAAGATGGGGCAACATATTCAGCTGCCAAACTTTTATTCGTGACTGATAAAGTTTATTAAAGATGCATATAAATAATGATCTCACACTTGTATTCCTTTAATTTTTTTAAAAGATTATTCTGTGAGCTATGGTGACCATTCAGTTTAATATTTAAAATTTATTTTTTTAATGCCATAAATGGCAAAAGATGAAATGTGAATAATGCAAATACCCAAATTTTGAAGATTTGAAAATCACTTTTTAAAGAAGGAAATACTTAAAACTATTTAACAAATAGAATTTAAGGGTAGTTAGTTCCTTGATAAGTTTTTTGGAATAAAAAAAACATGTAAAACTTGTCAAGTGTTTGTGAACTTTAAGATACCATCCTAATTTTTGAAGGCCTTTCTGAGGCCAGCTGACAAGAGCACAATTATTATAAGCACCCTGAGAATGTGAAGTTTCTGTTGCACTCCTGGATGCTATTAATAGGTTTCTGAATTAGATGTCCTCTTGGATTACTGTCATTGGTCATTACTGCAAGAAGATCCAGAGCTTCATTGTCGACAAGAGCCTGCTTGTTTGAATGGAATCTGTCAGCTTCCATGTTCAATTTGTATGTTTTTCTGAAAGGATGAGCGATCAGGATTGTTATAACAAAGTAGCAAAATGCATTGTATGTATGCCACTGTGAAGTCACAAAGCTATCTACCCATGCTGGCACAAGGGGCTGTGGGTACTGGAATCTGCTGCAAAAAATAAATTGTCGGAAATAATCAGCAGGTCAAATAGAAACATAGAAAAATAGGTGCAGGAGTAGGCCATCCGGCCCTTCGAGCCTGCACCGCCATTCAATATGATCATGGCTGATCATCCAACTCAGTATCCCGTACCTGCCTTCTCTCCATACCCCCTGATCCCTTTAGCCACAAGGGCCACATCTAACTCCCTCTTAAATATAGCCAATAAATAGCATCAATAGCAGGAATAGCATCAATCCTGATTCACGTTCTTGACCGGAAGCATCGACTGACTTTTTCCTCCACAAAAATGTTGCTTGAATTCAGAATTCTTTACAGCACATTATATTCTGTTCCAATGTACCGATTCTGGTGGGCTCAGCTTGCTTTAGACGTGCAAGGGAGTACAGAGAAGGTTCACCAGGCTGATTCCTGGGATGTCAGGACTTTCATATGAAGAAAGACTGGATAGTCTCGGCTTGTACTCGCTAGAATTTAGAAGATTGAGGGGGGGGGGGGGGTCTTATAGAAACTTACAAAATTCTTAAGGGGTTGGACAGGCTAGATACAGGAAGATTGTTCCTGATGTTGGGGAAGTCCAGAACAAGGGGTCACAGTTTAAGGACAAGGGGGAAATCTTTTAGGACCGAGATGAGAAAAACATTTTTCACACAGAGAGTGGTGAATCTGTGGAATTCTCTGCCACAGAAGGTAGTTGAGGCCAGTTCATTGGCTATATTTAAGAGGGAGTTAGATGTGGCCCTTGTGGCTAAAGGGATCAGGGGTATGGAGAGAATGCAGGTACAGGATACTGAGTTGGATGATCAGCCATGATCATATTGAATGGCAGTGCAGGCTCGAAGGGCCAAATGGCCTAATCCTGCACCTATTTTCTATGTTTCTATGTTTCTAACTCTTAAATATACCTAACACTGATTATTGAGACAGATATACTTTTCAGTCTGAGATTGTTGGATCTTGCTCTTGGTCTATGTGTTTTTTATACAGACTAGCCTTGCCTTGACTGTCCAAGCCTTGACTGGCAATGCCTGGTACTGGAAGGCTAGTTCTAAACACATCGGAGTTACCCAGCTCAGGATATTGTAGTGCAGGACCTCACTCAGTGGAAATGGCTGGCTGCGCTTACAACTGGTTTGAAAGTCGGCATGATTCTGCCCTCTGGCTCATCAGTTACAGAAAATGTCACTAAGAATGAATGTTCTACATGTTAGGGATGTACCTGCTGAAGTGAGATGAAGATGATAGAGGGAGCTGTGTGGGGGGGGGGAGGGAAGGATGGTGATAGCGACAAAGGCTGGGAGACAAGAAACGGACTTGGGTTATTGAATCTGATAAGGAGGGAAGGTGATGAGTGAATCAGTTAAGGGAAGAATGGTGCGCAGGTGAGAACAGTACAGGGGGGAGCAGGAGGCCTTGTGGGTTAAGTGTATGGGCAATAGGCAGATGGGACAGGTGGTGGAAGGGAACAAAGCTAGGTTGCGGGTGTTGTGGATGAGATGAGGGGGTGTTGAGAAGAAGGGTGTGTGTAAGAGGACCTGGATGCTCAGATGGGAGAGAGATAAACAGAGAGCAGTCAGATTACCTGAATTTGGACAATTATATGTCCATGCCCTTAGGTTGTAGGCTAGCAAGGATGTTTTTTCTAGTTTACATTTGTCCTCTCCTTGCTAGTGGAGGAGAACATGGATGGAGGCATTGGGAGGCGAGTTCAAATCGCTTGCAACAGGGAGTTTAAGAGGGCCATTAGCTTCCATGAGTTTGCATTGAGCGTGTTTAAACAGTTCAGCTGGTCCAAGGCAGAGGGGTCAAACTGTGTTTGGGATAGAGAATTGTAGGGGCAGGCAATTGGAAGCTCTGGATTATTCCAAGGTCTTAAGGAACAGTACCTCCTCTTTTGAGCAAGCATGTCACACCTCTTCAAGTCAAGTCAAGAGCCACGACAGTTAATTGTCATGTGTCCTTGATGGGAAAATGAAATTCTTATGATTTAACATTCCATTCATTTAGCACCATTTTATTTTGGTTAACAGCTGTGTAAAACCTGGGAAGCGAGACATGCTATCCTGCCCTGACATTTTCAGACATTTATGATAAATACAGCCTAACCTAGTGGGTTTTTTTTGGTGTTCCTTAGCGACAATTGCCATATCACCGTGTGTGGGGAGGAAAGATCTGTTTGTGACGGTATTATGAGGTTGTCCCTCATCATTTCTTTGATTTGGCCTCCACTGCCCTCTGTGGCAGGGAATTCCATAAATTCTCAACTCTCTGGGTGAAAACGTTTTTTCTCACTCACCTCAGTCTTAAATGGCCTCTCATTTATTCTAAGATTGTGGTCCCTGGTTCTGGACTCACCCAACATTGGGAACATTTTTCCTGCATCCAGCTTGTCCAGTTCTTTTACAATTTTATATGTTTCTATAGGATCTCCCCTCATGCTTCTAAACTCCAGTTGATACAAGCCTAGTCTTTTCAATCTTTCCTCATATGACAGTCCTGCCATCCCAGGGATCAATCTCGTGAACATACGATGCACTGCCTCAATCACAAGGATGTCCTTCCTTAAATTAGCAGACCAAAACTGTACACAATACTCCAGATGTGGTCTCACCAGAGCCCTATACAACTGTAGAAGAACCTCTTTACTCCTATACTGAAATCCTCTTGTTAAGAAGGCCAACATTTCATTAGCTTTCTTCACTGCCTGCTGTACCTGCACGCCAACTTTCAGTGACCGGTGTACAAGGACACCCAGGTCTCGCTGCACCTCCCCCTTACCTAACCTAACCCCATTGAGATAATAATCTGCCCCCTTGTTTTTGCCGCCAAAGTGGATAACCTCACATTTATCTACATTATACTGCATCTGCCACGCATCTTCCCACTCACTCAACCAGTCCAGGTCACCCTGCAAGCTCCTAACATCCTCTTCACAGTTCACACTGCCACCAAACTTTGTGTCATCAGCAAACTTGCTAGTGTTGCTCCTAATTCCCTCTTCCAAGTCATTAATATATATGGTAAACAGTTGCGGCCCCAACACCAAGCCTTGCGGCACTCCACTCGCCACTGCCTGCCATTCTGAAAGGGACCCGTTCACTCCTACTCTTTGCTTCCTGTCTGCCAACCAATTTTCTATATATGTCAACACCCTACCCCCAATACCATGGGCTCTAATTTTAATCACCAGTCTCCCGTGCGGGACCTTATCAAAGGCTTTCTGAAAGTCTAGATACACTACATCCACTGGCACCCCTTCATCCATTTTACTTGTCACATCCTCAAAAAATTCCAGAATATTAGTCAAGCATGACT
Source organism: Leucoraja erinaceus (assembly GCF_028641065.1). Classification (NCBI taxonomy): domain Eukaryota; kingdom Metazoa; phylum Chordata; class Chondrichthyes; order Rajiformes; family Rajidae; genus Leucoraja; species Leucoraja erinaceus. The sequence goes on from NC_073377.1 coordinate 163,071,309, forward strand.
TTCCTTTCATAAATCCATGCTGACTTGGTCTAATCCTTTTACTGCTATCCAAATGCCCCATTATTGCCTCTTTAATAATTGACCAGCATCTTTCCCACCACCAAAGTCAGGCTAAGCTGTCTGTAATTCCCCTTTTTCTCTCTCACGAGTACACACATGCAGTTTGGCATTGGAAATCTGATACTCAACGTGAATGTTTCTCTGCCTTTCTACAGAATGTACTCTTTTCCCACCTCTTCTCACATAATCTCCAGGTATCCATGACTCTGATAATGCAAGAAATTAATAAACATTTCTTACTATAAACTCTGAAATTATTACATTTTATGTTTTGGTGTTTAAGTGAGGTTTTACTGGTTTATGGCACTGTTGTTACTGATTCTCCAGCCCTAGAGAATAACTTGTCGTTCCTATGGATAAATAACTCAGATGTTCAAGGATATTAAAAACGTAATTGTTTTAAAGTTGTACTGAAATTTGTTCACCTAAAACAATATTTTTGACGAACATTGCACATATTCTGCTAACGTATCATACCTGCCAACATTTGAAAATGAAAAATCTTACTCTGAGTGTGCGGGTTGACAGAGTGCGAGCGCCAAAGACGCTCGCCTATTACGGGTGGGGTCCAGGGGCCTGCCTTAGGTCCTGGATTTTAATCGTTTTTTTAAATATTTTGCCGATATCACAATATATTCAGCTGCCAAGTTTTGTCAGATCCTTTCAGTATTCTAGTACCTGAAAATCGGTATTTTGCTGAGGAAATCAGTATTTTCACGCTGTGCCATTTTGCTGAATTTTCTAAATTTTTTTATGTGCGGTCATACCCATGTAAGAGTTGAAGAAGGCATAACTTGTTTATTGTGTATTTGTAATACAGTTTATTGTGTATTATATGTCATAGCTGCTTTTGTGCATTTGTCCAGAGGTTTATCATTGAAAGTAATTTGATAGCAACGTTACCCCATGGCCTGGGGGAAACGTTAATCTGGAATCTCTCGATATCTCGTCCTCTCCCTCTCCCTCTTCCCCTCCCCCTCCCCCCTCCCCCTTCCCCCCACACAGAAAAGTTGATTTTGGCTGCAGCCATCTTCTGCTTCAGTAAGGGAAGCTGGTCGGTGATTGGCAACACCCCTCGGAGACGACGTCCGATTGGCCGCCGAGTGACCAGCGCATTATGTGATTGGACACAGTGCCCTTGGAGACAGCGGCTGATTGGACGGGAATTTTAAGGGGAAGCTGGTCGGTGATTGGACGATCCCTTAGAAACAGCGATTGATTTTTTTTTCCCCCTCATTTCAAAATCGTACTGATCCGATTTTCCACACTTTTTTAACTTAAAAAATCGGAACAAATACGATAAAATCAGACTAGTTGGCAGGTATGACATATTAATCAGAAACATATAACTTTTACAGCTTGGCTTGTTGTCCAAACAAATCATCTATCCAGACATAAGAGGCTGGAGTAACTCAGTGGGACAGGCAGCGTCTCTTGAGAGAAGTAATAGGTGATGTTTCGGATCAAGACCCTTCTTATTCAACCAGCTTAATAACATCACTGTAACTGGCTACCAGGCATCCTTTTGAACTAATGCCTAGTAACAACCAACATTGGAAAGGTCTTTTAGGCTGTTCTTCAATAATCATGTGTAGATGTGACTGCAGAATCTAAGCCAACTTGAGTTTGGTTTGTCTTTACCAAATCTAAAACGGAATATATTTCAATCCCAGTATAAAAGTAGTTTTAGCTCCATCGGATTTAAATCTCTCTTTAATAATATGAATGTCAATACAGTTAATTTAAGCATAATGTGCATTTGCTTATTTTACTTTAATTCAGTGACATTTCTGGTTAAATTGTCAAATAAAGACGCATATATATAATGTGCTACTTCAATTAAATAACTCTACAAAGTGATATTTGTACAAAGTGATACAAAGCTTATTCTACAAAGTGATATTCTTTTAAGAGTATCACCTTTTAGTTTAATCACTGCAGGATGATGTGACAGAATAGTGCCATTATTTATTCATGGCTGTTGATTTGAAGGTTTTAATGCTTAAGAAATATGTTTAGCACTTCCTGTTACTAATGAAGGAGGACTGAAAACCATAGGAAGCCTTGAACTGCCAAGCGATCTTTCACTGGCGTCGGCGAGGGGAGGAAATAAAGCAGCATGACAGTTAATTATGATCATGGCAGCAGAATTGAAAAGATTGAGTTGGCAGGAGTGCCTTGCTGACAGTTTTCTACTGTGCAACCTTGACAGAAATGTCAGACTCAATAATACTGTCCAGCCTCAGTGAGCAGCATGACTCTGGGCTGTATGTGAGAGTCTGCAGGAGAACTCTAGGTATTTCAGGAACACTCTGCCCTTGTTTGTTGTGCTGCCTCAATCTACGATCACGTATTGTCTTTCCACTGACTGGTCATCGCAAAGAAAAGGCTGTTCACTGTACCTCGGCACACGGGACAGTAAATTAAACTGAGCTCAACTATATTGCAGATGAAGTTCAAGTTTGCGTTTATTGTCACTTAACCAACTAAGGTACAGTGAAATTTGAGTTACCATGCAGCCATACTTCGTGAAAAGAACACAATGCACACATAAAATAATTTTAACGTTAACATCCGCCACAGTGGAATCCACATTCCTCACGGTGATGGAGGCAATAAAGTTCAGTCATCTTCCTCTTTGTTCACCCGTGGTCGGGGCCTTGAACCCTCCGCACTTGCCATTGCCGACGGTCCGATGTCTGAAGCCCTCTCGTGGGGATGGTTGAAACTCTGGCGTCGGGACGGATTGGAACGCATGGAGCTCCCGAGTCGGCCACTTCTTACCGGAGACCGCGGGCTTCACGGTGTTAAAGTCCACAGGCCGCGCGGTCAGAGCTCTTCTTCTGCCGATCCTCGGCAAAGGGTCCCCGGCTCTGCGATTGTAAGTCCGCTCCGCATCCGTGGCTTGAAGCTCCAGGCCGGTCTCCAGGAAAGGCCGCACCACTCCACGTTGTTAGGCCGCAAAGGGGGGGCGGAGATGCGACACGGAGAATATCGCATCTCCGTCGAGGTAAGTGACTTGAAAAAAGTTTCCCCCTATTCCCCTTCCCACTCATCACATCCCACATAAACGGTGAAACATAGAAACATAGAAAATAGGTGCAGGAGTTGGCCATTCAGCCCTTCGAGCCTGCACCGCTATTCAATATGATCATGGCTGATCATCCAACTCAGTATCCTGTACCTACCTGCCTTCTCTCCATACCCCCTGATCCTTTTTAGCCACTAGGACCACATCTAACTCCCTCTTAAATATAACCAATGAACTGGCCTCAACTACCTTCTGTGGCAGAGAATTCCAGAGATTCACCACTCTCAGTATGAAAAATGTTTTTCCCATCTCGGTCCTAAAAGATTTCCCCCTTATCCTTAAACTGTGACCCCTTGTTCTGGACTTCCCCAACATCGGGAACAATCTTCCTGCATCTAGCCTGTCCAACCACTTAAAAATTTTGGGGAATTCTAAGAAACTAACTAAGAAACATTCAAACAAACTTTTAGAACATACTTAAAATAAAAAAAACATTAGAAAGGACACACAGACTGTTGGCGAGGCTGCCACCACAGTGGATGAGGTACTTCAGAAAGTTATGTGATGCAGTTTCCTACCTCAATCTTTTAATGAAAGGTTATATCGCAGTTTGAATATTATCTTGACACTGCATTAAATTGGTATGTTACAAAACCTACCTGAATCGCCATTGGGAATCTGCCCTCAGCCAGGCCCGCGATTTTGGCGCTGTTTGGAGGGGGCGGGTTTAAAACGCGATTTTTACTAGGCTGTACTAATCGCACATGTTCAGCCTAGTAAATCATTAACGAAAAATCGCTGCAAGACCCGGTCGCAAAAGGTATTATTAGTTTTATAGGCCTCGATAATATAGTTATTAATAGTTTAAAATTACTGTTTCATCTCGCAACCTCTCGCAGCCCCAGGGTTTTATAGAGCAAACAATTAAAGGTTATTTAATTTAATTTAATTTAATTAAACCTTATTTTTACATTAAATGGGGCATATATATAACCCTATATATCAAATTATCTATAACGAATAGCTCATTTTGGGCTTTTTATATCCCGCAGTATTTTTCTCGGCACTTGAGGGCACTAATCCAGCGCTATGTCAACGTTCTAAACCGGCGCGTTCCACATGAACCCACTAGAAAGCCGATTTAAATGGGCATTTATTTACAGCAATTGAACACTAAATTCCTTCCATTTGACCTATAAATTAATGTAAATTAGATATAAAAATCATGTTATATTGTGAATTATTTGTGAATAATCTTTGGACACTTAGGCTATTTAAAAATGTTAATCTTTCCTTAAGAAATGGCCGTTTGATTATCCAAGATCACAGCTTTTTTGTAATGTCCATTGAAAATCAATAGGGAACAAGATGCTAATTTCAGAGTATGAAAATGGTCATAACTTTTTTAATACTTGAGATATGAAAGTGAATTTGGTGTCAAATTAAACTTATTGTTATGCTTTATCTGATGGGATAAATTGCAGACTTGATTTTTTAAATCTCAAAATTTTGTAACATTGCTACATTAAAACAATATGCATATTTCATTTTTTTTTTCAAAAGGCAAGAGAAAAGTATTGCTTGGGGCAGAATTATTTATACTGATTTGCAACGTGGCAGGATATTAAAAAAAAATTCCATTGTAACAAAATTCCATTGTAACTTTTTGGGTTTAGTTAGATGATTTTTTAGAAAGGTTTTCTGATATGTCTGATAGGTTTTCTATTTTGTCAACAAAATAGAGAGAGTACAGAGGAGATTTACTAGAATGTTGCCTGGGTTTCAGCAACTAAGTTACAGAGAAAGGTTGAACAAGTTAGGGCTTTATTCTTTGGAGCGCAGAAGGTTAAGGGGGGACTTGATAAGAGGTTTTTAAAATGAGGAGAGGGATAGACAGAGTTGACGTGGAAAAGCTTTTCCCACTGAGAGTAGGGAAGATTCAAACAAGGGGACATGACTTGAGAATTAAGGGACTGAAGTTTAGGGGTAACATGAGGGGGAACTTCTTTACTCAGAGAGTGGTAGCTGTGTGGAATGAGCTTCCAGTGAAGGTGGTGGAGGCAGGTTTGTTTTTATCATTTAAAAATAAATTGGATAGTTATATGGATGGGAAGGGAATGGAGGGTTATGGTCTGAGCGCAGGTATATGGGACTAGGGGAGATTATGTGTTCGGCACGGACTAGAAGGGTCGAGATGGCTTGTTTCCGTGCTGTAATTGTTATATGGTTATATGGTTATATATTAGCAGTAGAATTTCCATTGGTGTTAAAGACATAAGGATTAGTAATTTCCCACACTTGCTGCTCCTGTCAATATTACTCACCATAGTGTTGGTATCTCTAACTCACAATATAATATGTTTGACAATTATACATTGATACAGCTTCGTCTTGGAATTTCTAACAACAGTTGCAAATTTCCCTCCCACGTGCAAACCATTCTGACTGTTACACCTACAGTGCCCTCCATAATGTTTGGGACAAAGACCCATCATTTATTTCTTTGCCTCTGTACTCCACAATTTGAGATTTGTAATGGAAAAAAAACAACATGTATAAACACCAAAATGTATAAAAATAGCCTTTAATAAAATCTGACAATGTGCACTTTAACCACATGTGATTTTTTTTTTTCTATTACAAATCTCAAATTGTGCAGTACAGAGGCAAATAAATAAGTGATGGGTCTTTGTCCCAAACATTATGGAGGGAACATTTACGTCAGTGTCGAAAATTCTGGTATTGCCGATTTAACGCTGTACATTTTGATAAGGACTGTAACCATTCATGATCAAGGCTTAGCATATCGCCTGAGGGCAACTGTTTGTGATTTCCCAATAATATACTATAGCAAGTTGTTTTTCTTTGGCATAAATGATCGAGCAAATAGGGAAAGGCCTTTTTTTTTTTACCAATGTGAGCATTAGTTTCATCAGGGAATCCTTAATCTTAAATTTTCCCCCTCTCTGATTCTCAGTCTGTTGAAGGGTCTCGAAACGAAACGTCACCTGCTCCTTTTCTCCAAAGATGCCAACTGACCCGTTAAACCAGCATCTGCAGTTCCTTCTTACATACCTTTATTTTACAATGTTGACTTGAAATATGCTTTGTTCATTGTGAACTTGGGCATTATGATTAAAGCAGTACAATCAATGTGCAAACAAAAGCTCTGAGAATAGCTAAGGACAAACTGCACCCCCTCCACACACATCTGGATCTCCTGCCATCAGGCAAGAGATACCGTGGCATCAAAGCCCGGACAATCAGACTGCTAAACAGCTTCCTGCCACAGGCTGTGAGGCTGCTAAACAGTCACTCCACCTGATTCTGCAGCTTTGCACTGACATTTTAATAACTCTGGCACTGGCCACTCAAATCAGCCAAATGCCCTGGACATTTTTATGATTGTTTTTACTGTATTTTAATGTTGCTGTTTTACCTGCTTTTAACTATTTATACTGTTTCTCAGGGACTGGATTGTTTTTACTGTTATTATGTGTGAAATGTTTAAGTTTTTATGTGCGATGCTCCGGTATTCCCTGGGAAACGTCTTCTCATTTTGCACTGTACAAATGTTGCTTTGCAAGATGACAATAAAGGTTGATTTGATTTGATTTGATTTGATTTGATTTGATTGCTGTCAAGTTCTCGTTTGGGTTATTTAGATAGAAATTGTCGCGTCATTAAAAAATAACAGGAACATTTGCACGAATGCGTGAAACAAACAGAAAGTAGACAGAATTAGACAGAACGACAGTAGACCATCCAGCCCTCAGAAGCTGTTTTCATTCATTCAGATTGTGGGTAATCTTCCAGCTCATTAACATTTTAAAGTACATCCTTACATCCTTTGACTCCAGAAATGTATTGATCATGGTTTGATAGATTAGCCATGAATGAATGTTTAAGAAAGAACTCCAGATGCTGAAAAAAATCAAAGGTAGACAAAAATGCTGGAGAAACTCAGCGGATGAGGAATTCAGAGTCCCAAATGGCCGACCTCTTAACCTAAAGAAGAATAATAATAGCAGTCTGAAGAAGAGTCTCGACCCGAAACGTCACCTATTCCTTCGCTCCATAGATGCTGCCTCATCCGCTGAGTTTCTCCAGCATTTTTGTCTGGCCATGATTGAATGGCGTAGTAGACTTGATGGGATGAATGATCTAATTCTGCTCCTATCACTTTTGACCTGATGACCTTGATTGAACACAATGACTGAACCACCACAACCCTATCCTCTGAGTGAATAATTCAGAGTCCTAAATGGCCTACCTCTTAATCTAAAGAAGAAAAATAATAGCGGTCAAAAGAATTCACAATAGGATAAGTGAAAAAAGGTTTCCAATGGGAGGATGAAAGAAATTAGGGGCGAGTTAGAGGCCAGAGCCAAAGTAGATGAGAGTTACAGGACTAAAGGAGATCAAGAGAAGGTGCATAGTCACATAGCTGAGAGCATTGTTGGTTATTAAGTAAAATGTTTTACAATGGACAGTCTTCTTCCTTGTGTCCGGCCACCTTCTATATCACGTCTTTCCGGTCGGTCGTTGACGGTTGACGGTCGGTGTTTTACGGTAATAAGTACAAAGTTTTTTCTTTGGATTAATCAAACATAAGGTATTGCATTGTTTGACAAGAAGATTAAGACTTCTATTTGAAACCAAATTTTAAACATTGTGATTCAATATATTAAATGGCATGATTGTTTTTTCTGTTTTTCACAAAGTACTTACAGACTGTATATTTTGACTTAGCTCTGCAGGCGGTGGGAACGTGGGTGATAGAGTACTTGCACAATTGCTCACTGAAATGGATGGTATTGAACAGCTACATAACGTCACGATATTGGCAGCAACCAACCGGCCAGATATGATCGACAAGGTAAGGGCGAGACTCTCTGGATGTTTATTTTTCTGACTAATTTAAAGTTTTGCTTAATATGATGTAATGATGGTATACCATTTATTGTGCACTTGTGCACATGCAGTACATAACCAATATTTATACTTGCGCTATGATTGTTTCTCTATACATTACTGTTCTTACTGTAGGAGGTAAATATAGCAGCTCCCATTTAAGGGTCTCCCGCTAAATACCATTATTTCTATCATGATACATTTTTTAAATGCCTTTTCCCCTGCCACTCCTCAAATACTGAATATGTGTGTTGCCTCCAGTGTTGTGCATACTTGATGCAGAAAATACTATAACGGTGTTGGGAGTTGCAATTCATGACTGGGCACAAATAAATTATTTCAGTCATTATGTACAGCAATACAACAATTTTGCTTTTAGTTTCATCTGCACAATTATGTAGATTAGGAATTGATATTGTAATGTCATTTCTGTATTCCTGACTACCTCTAGTAAACTTTCATCTTATTGCTGATCCAATATTGTTCTAATATATGCCTTAAAGATATTTCAGATGCTCTAATAACTAAAGCATAGCCTCAATTTCGCAATAAACAGTGACATTCTGTTTGCTTTCTCAATTACTTATTGGACTTTCACACTAGCCTTTTGCAAATCTTTGACTAGAACAACCAGACACCCTCTGCATCTCTGAGCTCTGCAACATATTTGATATGCATTGTAATAGATGTTGGGAGTATCCAGTACAGATTGTTTAACAAGAAATCCAGAATTTAAACAGGATAGTTGGCAGGATATGTTCTGTCTTGAAAACTATTTCATTACAAATCATATTCTGAAACACTGAATTGGCTGTGTTTCATTCCTGGATCCTATGCCATGTTACAATGCAATTGTAGTATAAACTTGTTTTTAATTCTGAGAATCTAAGTGTAACAGTATTAATGTCACACAGCAGTCTACAGTGCCGAAATCCAACTGCAGTGACAGGTTGTTAGGCGCATGGTCAACAGAAAGTGTGATGTCTTTGATAAACAAAATAAACTTAAGAATCAGCCTTTAGTGATTTATTGAAACTGATTTTTCTTTTGAAAGAAGGCTAAACATTAAGTGAAGGGGTAACTTGCTCTTAAATGGTTTTAATAGGAACAGGTTGATGCTGGGCAACTAATTCAATCTGAAGAGGCGGGTGTCACTAAATATTTTAAAGAGGTTGGATGCCTGTGTTTTAATGTTTTTGTGCTTTGCTCACTGTCCTTCTTTGACAGAATCCTTGACTTGCCCAAACCCTCGTTCCTTCCCATGTAGGACTTTGCCCTCCTCCATTCCCCAGCTGGCTCCTTGCTTGACAGATGTTGGGCGGTCAGTCTAGCTGGCTGGAGTTGCAAAGGTTATTGGGGAAATATTAGAACTGGCCCTGCATTAAATTTGGCAGGATCAGTGGGGAAACAATATTTTAATCCTTACCTTTCATACTTAAACATTTATCAATGAGAATGGAGCATCAGAGTGGATAAGACGAACATTAACAATGGTGGAATGTTAGTATTTGATATAATTTAATATAATTATGTTTATTGCAAACATTAATTTATTTTTGCACGATTTATTTTTAAACGATTTTTGCAAACTTTAAATGTGACAATAAACATAATGATATCAAATTCACGGGTTCAGTCTAAGTGGGATAAATAAAAGTGAATTGTAAGTGGGTTGCATATAGCATAGCTCTGGAAATCGAGGTAATAAAACTAACTGCTTCAGATTTCCATGTACAAATCTGGTCTAACAAATTCCACATTGTTTCATATTAAACCAGGAGGAAAAAGGGTTCAGTTATGCGACCTATGTAATTTAGAAATGAGGAAATATATTATACACTCAAATGGAGTACTGATGAATTGGTATGTCATGACCCACATTAATATATCAGCCCATTGAACGATAGCTTAATCTCTGCTACAGAATGTAGGTTGGCTTGTACAGGGAATCGAGGGCAGAATAAACCCCAGGGATTTAAGTCATTTCAGCACTGAAGGTTACATGAACAGCTGAAAAATCAGATTATTTTGCCCCCTGCTGTGTCCAATTTGAGTGTCAAATGCATTGGATGTGATGTATTATACAACTGCTGAGTGAAGTACAGGATTATAGTTTAGGTCAGTACCCTAGGGGTTCCCTTTTCTAAGCAGCATGACCGTAGCAACTGAGATTGCACCATAGACGAAATGACTACAATTACTATTAAAGCACATTATTGATAAATAAAGGTTTATACGTTATTTTTTATCATGGTTATGATATGATTTGATTGTGAGTTCTGGACTTAATCGGTACTCGATGTGGAAAGCTGAGAACATAAACAGACATGGAGCCTTTTGCAATTTTCTGCAGAGAATTATATATCCAACGACTTACATTTAAGTTAAAATTGCAGGCTGCTTCCCAAAAATATAATTGGGTAAAATTCACATTGAGCAACAGGGAATATTAGAAGGCGGTGACTAGAAAGGTTTGTTTGATATTATTTAATGATTCCCTTTCCTTTGCTCATGTAAGGAAGTATTGCATAGGAATGTTGAAATAACAATGGTTTGTTGTTAATGTAGAGATATTGTGGCTGAAGTGCTAAAGAGGTCTGAAGGGCTAACTTGGATTCCAAGAGATCTCTGCACATCAATGCTGTTACATTTTAATGGGGATATTTTATCTCGGCAAAGTCCAGAACTACTTTTGCTTTCACCAATGGTGACAAAAATAATGTCAAATGCCATTCAACTGTAGTCAATTAGAATGACGTCTTGTGGAAAAGCATACTTATTTGAGAAATCATTGAGAATGTATAGATCCACATTTGTGTGTTTATTGGACACACAAGAGGCTGTAGATGCCAGAGTATTGAGTAATTAAACTAACTGCTGGAGGATCAGCATCCGTGGAGGGAAACGGACAAGCAGTGTTTCGGGACCCTTCTTCAACTTTGTGTGTTTATTTATACCTGACATCTGAAATTTTAAGTTTACATTAGAGGACATCTAAATTAAATTGAATTTACATCTATATTTTCCAGTAGAGTATGTTATTGCTTGATTTTAGAATAAAGGTGAGGTCATCTCTGGAATTATAGAATAAAGGGGAGGTCAGAGATCTCTGGAATTCTCTGCTACAGAAGGTAGTTGAGGCCAGTTCATTGGCTATATTTAAGAGGGAGTTAGATGTGGCCCTTGTGGCTAAAGGGAATGGGGGGTATGGAGAGAATGCAGGTACAGGATACTGAGTTGGATGATCAGCCATGATCATATTGAATGGCGGTGCAGGCTCGAAGGGCCGAATGGCCTACTTCTGCACCTATTTTCTATGTTTCTATCTCATTTAAGACTGAGGTGAAAAAAAACTTTTTCGCCCAGAGAGTTGTGAATTTATGGAATTCCCTGCCACAGAGGGCAGTGGAGGCCATATCACTAGAGGATTTAAGAGAGAGTTAGATAGAGCTCTAGGGGGTAGTGGAGTCAAGGGATATGGGGAGGCACGGGTTATTGATAGGGGACAATCAGCTATGATCACATGGAATGGTGGTGCTGGCTCGAAGGGCCGAATGGCCTCCTCCTGCACCTATTTTCTATGTTACTATCATTTGCTGGGACTCTGCTCCAGACCTCCCAATAGTCAGGGGGAAATTGGTGGATATCGAAGGTGGCACAGTAGAACGCAACAGAAACGGGTCCCTTAGAATAACGATGCCTGTGCTGAAACTAACACCATATTAAACTAATCCCTTGATATGATTAATGCCTGCACATGATTAATATCCATCCAAGCTCTTCATATTCATGTGCCTGTGTATAAGCCTCTTAAACAACACCATTGGATCTGCTGGAGTAAATCAGCGGGCCAAGCAGCATCTCTGGAGAGAAGAAGGGTCTCGACCCGAAATGTCACCCATTCCTCCTCTCCAGAGATGCTGCCTGTCCTGCGGAGTTACTCCAGCTTTTTGTGTCTATCTTTGGTTTAAAACAGCACTATTTTATCTGTTTCGACTGCCACCCTGGCAACATCTTCCAGGCACTTACATACCTGTAAAAAAACTTGCACACACATCTCTTTTAAAATGTGTCCCTCTCTGACCTAGCATTTAACATTCCCACCCTGGGGAAAGGGTCTGATGGTCTAACTTATCCATGCCTCTCATAATTTTACAAACTTCTTCCTCAGTCTTCAACACTACAGTGAAACCAATTCAAGTTTGCCCACTCTCCCCTTATAGCTAATACCCTCTAATCCATTCTGGTAAACCTCTTGTACACCTGTTGCTAGGCTTCGATATCCCTCCTGTAATGGAGTGACCAGCATTGCACGCAATGCTCCAAATGCAGCCTAATTAATTTTTATCAGGTTGCAACATAATTTCCTGACTCTAATGCCCCTGTCCCACTTAGGAAACCTGAACGGAAACCTCTGGAGACTTTGCGCCCCACCCAAGGTTTCCGTGCGGTTCCCGGAGGTTGCAGATGGTTGCCAGAGGTTGCAGGTAGTGGAAGCAGGTAGGAAGACTGACAGAAACCTTCGGGAACCTCCCAGAAACGTTGGGTGGGGCGCAACCTCCCAGAAACCTTGGGTGGGGCGCTAAAAGTCAGGGGCATTAGACACAATGAAAATGAAATGATTCAATTAATTTCATTGTAAGTGTACAGTACAGAGACAACGAAATTAGATGTGAATGCTGCAACTGATGAAGGCAAGCATTCAAGACATCTTTACTTTTGTTTCTTCTTGCAAAGATCTATGGACATGGACCCTAAGAGCCCTCGACATCAATATCTGGAATGTGTAAGCAAATTACACTAATTTATAAGAGCAATAGGGTTATAGTTGTACATCAGTCCATGAAAGTAAGCATGCAGGTACAGCAGGCAGTGAGGAAAGCGAATGACATGTTGGCCTTTATAACAAGAGGAATCGAATATAGGAGCAAAGAGGTCCTTCTGCAGTTGTACAGAGCCCTAGTGAGACCACACCTGGAGTATCGTGTGCAGTTTTGGTCCCCTAATTTGAGGAAGGACATTCTTGCTATTGAGGAAGTGCAGCGTGGGTTTACAAGGTTAATTCCCGGGATGGCGGGATTGGCTTATGCTGAGAGAATGGAGCAGCTGGGCTTGTACACTCTGGAGTTTAGAAGGATGAGAGGTTATCTCATTGAAACATATAAGATTGTTAAGGGCTTGGACACACTAGAGTGTACAAGCCCAGCCGCTCCATTCTCTCAGCATAAGACAGTCCCGCCATCCCGGGAATTAACCATGTAAACCCACGCTGCACTTCCTCAATAGCAAGAATGTCCTTCCTCAAATTAGGGATATCTGGAACTCGCTGCCAGAGGAGATGGTGGAATCAGATACAATCACTATGTTTAAGAGACATTTAGACAAGTACTTCATTAGACAGGCACAGAATGATACGGACCTAATGTGGCATAATGGGTGGACTGTAGGTGGGAAAAGGTCAGCATTAATGTGGGCCAAAGGGCCCATTTCTCTTCTGGGCAACTCTGACTCTAAAGTATGCATGCACATCCAACAGCAAATAAGCCTTTATATAGCACACATACATTTGAGTGTAGTTCAAAATCAACTTCTTGGAAACAGAGTACAGCAGTATCTTCAATAGCCCTTTGCCTGGAGGTTCAGTACAGTGAAATGATGGGGCCAGTTTGAGAGATTTTTGGCAACTCATTCAGTTCCATTTTCTAAATAAGCAAAGCATGTCAAGCCATGCCTTATCCAATTGAGAAATATGCCATCAGTCTCCAAAGATAGAAATCTAGTATTTTAATTTTATCTTGCATAATTAATTGTTTGCGGAACTCCACAATAGCTGCATTCAGAAAAAGTAAATCTGACCTTGTTCAAGTTTGTTTCCCTGATGCAATGAATGATCCTTTAATTCCACATTTTGCTTTGCTTCTCTCGGCTTGCGTAGATGGAAAAATATTTTCAGTGTAAATTACCATAGATAAAATGGTAAAGAAATATTTTTAATACAATATCTAAACAGCCTGTACCTGACGTTCTCAACTAAATTTAACCCATAGTCTGAAGAAGGGTTTCGGCTCGAAACGTTGCCTATTTCCTTCACTTCATAGATGCTGCTGCACCCGCTGAGCTTCTCCAGCATTTGTGTGTACCTTTAATCCATAGAGGAGCTGAATCATCAGTGATTTGAGTTAAGTACCCCAAATAAAATAAAATTATGTGAATTTAAAAAGTAAAAAATATTACAGATTGAGAAGCATTCAAGTCTAACTATTGAAGGTAGACAAAAATGTTTGAGAAACTCAGCGGGTGCAGCAGCATCTATTGAGCGAGGGAAATAGGCAACGTTTCGGGCCGAAGCCCTTCTTCAGACTAACTATTGGTAGTCTGAGAAATAAGGACTACAAAGTGAATATATACCTTTTGATCTTTTCTCCTAAGGGTATGTGAATGTTTGAGGATATCACTACTGTAAGAGAATTGTAAGTTTACTTTCTTAGTTGTTTTTTCATTCTGGAAACAAATGCGCTGATGAGAAAGCACAGGTAAACTTGCACCTTCCTGATGTGAAAGCTGACCACAGAATCTACGTGTAGGAAGTAACTGCAGATGCTGGTTAACATGGAAGGTAGACACAAAAAGTTGGAGTAACTCAGTGGGACAGGCAGCATCTCAGGAGAGAAGGAATGGGTGACGTTTTGGGTCAAGACTCTTCTTCAGACATAATCGCTATGTTTAAGAGACATTTAGACAAGTACTTCATTAGACAGGCATCCGAAACGTCACCCATTCCTTCTCTCCAGAGATGCTGCCTGACCTGTTGAGTTTCTCCAGCACTTTGTGTCCAGCAACAGCAGTTGTTTCTACTACTTAAACAATTATACTTAAACTTTCTTTTCCCCCTTGTGGTCTGTTATAACGGAGGTTCACTGCGTTTTTCGATGCGTTAAAAGGTGAATCAATGCTACTCTTGGTTTATGTAGTTACAAAGCAGTGCTTGAGCCTAACCCCTGTTGCTGAATGTCAGTGATATGTTGTGGCCAAAGAGGATTAATAGAAGAAGGGGCTCTTCATCAGCATCTGACATGAATTTGCCACCCGCCAACCCTTGTTCTCATCTGATACCGTCACTGCTGGAAGTCCACCTACCAATTGGCTGGAGAGACCATCATAACGCCTGATGTACCCAGCAGGTTTCAAGTTCCAAACACATATTTATCAAATTCCCTGCCACAGCAGGCAGTGGAGGCCAAGTCACTGGATGGATTTAAGAGAGAGTTAGATAGAGCTCTAGGGGCTAGTGGAGTCAAGGGATATGGGGAGAAGGCAGGCATGGGTTATTGATAGGGGACAATCTGCCATGATCACAATGAATGGTGGTGCTGGCTCGAAGGGCCGAATGGCCTCCTCCTGCACCTATTTTCTATGTTTCTATAAACCCTTATGCTTCACCACTGTGCATACCCTTTAACACTTATTGTTTTCAAATATGAGAGGAGATTTATTGGAGCTTTAGTAATTTAAAGTATATTTCCCACAACTAGATGAATATAGGTTTATTATTGTCATGTGTATGGAGATGCAGTTAAACAAACATTTGGGTGCTATCCAAGTAAACAAGTAAATACACACACACACACACAACTAAAGCAGGTACTGCAAAAGAAAAAGGAAACAGAGTGCAGAATATAGAAACGAGCAACTGCAGATGTTGGTTTACAAAAAAACTACAAAATGCTGGAGTAACTCAGCCGGGCAAGCAGCATCTCGGGAGAATAGATGTTTTGGGTTGGATACTTTCTTCAGACTGATTATTTGGGGGGTTGTGGGGGAGAGAAGCTGGAAGAGATGAGGGGCAGGACAAAGCCCGGTAGGTAATAATAGGTGAAGGTTTTTTTTAGGCAGATGTTTGAACAAAGGCCAGAGGTGAAAAGACAGAAGGTGTGAGACAAAATGAATGAAAAATTGTGATTTGTGAAGCTAGAGGAAGGATTGCAGAGGGAAGTGGAGGCAGAGGGGAGAAATAAATGTGAGTCCAGGTGGGCAGAGAGCGGGGTGACTTGTAGTTATCTAGAATTGCAGAATTCAACAAGAGGAATTGAATATAGGAGCAAAGAGGTCCTTCTGCAGTTGTACAGAGCCCTAGGGAGACCACACCTGGAGTATTGTGTGCAATTTTGGTCCCCTAATTTGAGGAAGGACATTCTTGCTATTGAGGGAGTGCAGCGTAGGTTTACAAGGATAATTCCCGGGATGGCGGCACTGTCATAAGCTGAGAGAATGGAGCAGCTGGGCTTGTACACTCTGGAGTTTAGAAGGACGAGAGGCGATCTCATTGAAACATATAAGATTGTTAAGGGCTTGGACATGCTAGAGGCAGGAAACATGTTCCCGATGTTGGGGGAGTCCAGAACCAGGGGCCGCAGTTTAAGAATAAGGACTAAGCCATTGAGAACGGAGATGAGGGAACACTTTTTCTCACAGAGAGTGGTGAGTGGTGAGTCTGTGGAATTCTCTGGTGGAGGCAGGTTCTTTGGATGCTTTCAAGAGAGAGCTAGATAGGGCTCTTAAAAATAGCGGAGTCAGGGGATATGGGGAGAAGGCAGGAGCGGGGTAATGATTGGGGATGATCAGCCATGATCACATTGAATGGCTCGAAGGGACAAATGGCCTACTCCTGCACTTATTGTCTATTGTCTATTGTCAACTTTCATACCGTTGGATTGTAAACTGCCCGAGTGGAATATGAGGTGCTGTTCCTCCAGTTGGCGTGTAGCTTCCCTCTGTCAGTTGAAGAGGCCAAGGATAGGAAGATTAGCATGGGAATGGGAAGAGGAGTTAAAATGGATAGCACCCGGGAGATTCAGTCGTGCTTGGCGGACTGTGCGCACGTATTCATTGAAACAGTTGCCAAGTCTACGCTTGCTCCCACCCATTGTACGGGAGGCCACATCGGAAACACAAAATGTAGTATAGTTTCTCCAATAGAACTACTGTATGGGTGATTAGGGTTGCTGTGTGCTTGGTCCTGTTTCTGTGCTGTATCTCTAAAACGAAAACTAAAATTTCTGTGTAAAGTTTCACGCTCCAGAAAATGTAATCAATGTTTTTCTGGACGTGTCAAAGTCAACTCAAAGTATCCTTTATTGTCATTCAGACCTTTCGGTCTGAATGACAATAAACCTTTCGGTCTGAATGAAATTTCTTGCCTTGCAGTCATACATATAATAAAATAACAATACACACAATAAACACAAATTTAACATCCACCACAGTGGGTTCACCAGCCACCTCCTCACTGTGATGGAAGGCAAAAGTAGTAAGTCTTTGTCTCTTCCCTCCTTGTTCTCCCTCTGCGCTGAGGCGATCCAGGCCTCCGATGTTGTGACCCCACCGGGTTTTGGCAAGTAAGTCCCGCGGCTCAACCTTGCTCCGCGAACGGGCCGGTTCAAACTCCGCGGCCCGGGGTGGTCGAAGCTGCCGCCCTCCAGTCCAGCGGACGAAGCTGTTGTTGCGGGAGCTCGGGAAAAACAGGTCACCAACCTGTGACCTGCGAGCTCCCGACGATGTCGTCCACTGGGCCCGCGGCCGAACCTCTATCCATCGAAGTGTGTGTGTGTGTGTGATTTTTGCGTACACGATGATATAATTCATGTGCATAATGTTCTTTTCCTCAATAACAACAGGCATCAACATATAAAATAGACCACCTACCTATAAGCAACACTTTTCATTCACTGTCTGACAAGAGCAAAGCAGACACCAGATTACCAATCATATGTCAATTAATGTGTCCCCTGGGATGTTGAAGTTCTGTGTTCCCATCTGCCTGTGTGAATAATGACTGATCTGCCTTAGCAGCAGACCAGTTGTGTGTCTGTGAGCTTAAGGCTGCGATTAATGCATCTTTCCTCAGACTGTATTATAATCCTCTGGCTGTCAGTGGCTTGGGGATTCCTAGGGCATGGAAATGGATGCACCAACCTGATTGGGGGTGGGTACCAGACAGAATTACATCTAAGATAGACACAAAATGCTGCCTGTTCCGCCGAGTTACTCCACCATTTTGTGTCTATCGTCAGTATAAACCTACACAGAATTACAACTTACAAAACTTACAAAATTCTTAAGGGGTTGGACAGGCTAGATGCAGGACGATTGTTCCCGATGTTGGGGAAGTCCAGAACAAGGGATCACAGTTTAAGGATAAAGGGGAAATCTTTTAGGACTGAGATGAGAAAAACATTTTTCACACAGAGAGTGGTGAATCTGTGGAATTCTCTGCCACAGAAGGTAGTTGAAGCCAGTTCATTGGCTATATTTAAGGGGGAGTTAGATGTGGCCCTTGTGGCTAAAGGGATCAGGGGGTATGGAGAGAAGGCAGGTATGGGATACTGAGTTGGATGATCAGCCATGATTATATTGAATGGCGGTGCAGGCTCGAAGGGCCGAATGGCCTGCTCCTGCACCTATTTTCTATGTTTCTATGTACATCTACATGTTTTCCGTCCTCCTCCTCCCTTGGTTTCCCTCCTCTCCAAGGCAGGCTTGTACTATGGCAGCATTTTGCTGCTGCTTTTGAAGAAGTGCACTCAGCATTTTAACAAAAAGTGTAAAAAATGATTCGTAGATTTAGTGTTAAGTTAGGTTTCTAATTTTGGTTTATTTTCTAATGACCTATATTTGTAGATGTAGTTGCCTGGTGATAGTACAAAAATAGCTGCATTTATAAAAGTCAAAGCTTCTGTGATAAAGAGTAAATAGGCAAAGCACTAAGCTACCAATGTTGCAGATATGCACCACTTTTTCTGATTTTAAGGACAAGGGTCAGGTTTGAATGATATTGTCTATTGTTGACATTTGCTGCAATCTGAAAATTGATTAGTGTTATACCAACAAACAGGGCATTTGCAGAATATGGTGTGAAACTGAAAATGCTGTAAACTTTCTGCAGATTGAGCAGCAACTGTGGTGAGAGTAAAGCCCCCGTCCCACTTAGGAGACCGATACAGCAACCTCTGGTGACCTTGCCTGCCACCCAAGGTTTCCATCAGGTCACCGGAGGTTTTGGTCACTTTCCCTAATGGTCGAAAGTGGTTTCCGTGTGGTCGATGCTTCATCTAGATTGCTGCTATTTTTTCATCATGTTTAAAACCGGCCTCGACTAAAAATAGGCTGCCTTTTTAAAAATCGATAATTTTTTAGTCGCAGATCTAATAGTGTTTGTTTTAGGTCGAAGACCCTTCATCAGAAATAGAGAAGTGAGAAAACAAATTTGTTTTCTCAGGGATTTACAGTTGCAGAGTGGGGAGAAGATGAGGGAACATTTCATATTAGCAAGAAAGGGTTGCTCAAGTAATAACTTTTAAGTTCTAAGCAATAAGTTTTCATTTATAAGATGCAGCATCTTAAATTGAAAAAATGTACCTGTACTGAGAACAGAGTGGGCAAATGCAGATGAAAGTCAAAACATAAATAACTCGCATAAAAAATAATTTGTGTACTGTATTGAGAATGTTTGGCAGTTGATACCAATTCTAAACTTATTGAATGGTAAATTAGTCACTTAAAGTAGCAATAAGGACAGAGAATGAAATAGATTAAAATTTGGAATTGGTCAAGATTGATTTTGTCATGGGTTTCATTTATAATTGACGGACAGCAATATCATGAGCATCTAATGTATTTAGTATGAGAACAAGTAATTAAGGATTAATAGTGTTCAAGAAGGAACTGCAGATGCTGGAAAATCGAAGGTACACAAAAATGCTGGAGAAACTCAGCGGGTGCAGTAGCATCTATTGAGCGAAGGAAATAGGTAACGTTTCGGGCCAAAACCCTTCTTCAGACTATTAAGGATTAATAGTTGTGGTGGTAATTTCACTGGTTTGCAATGCCTCATTTTTGCTAGCAGTACTTGATTGTTCGCACTGAAAATCTGCTTATCGCAAAGTACTGTATATTAAGAACAAGATTTATTAGCAAATCACAGGCCAGGAAGTAAAAATACAGCAAGATTTGTATCTCAGGATTATGTTTTTTTAGAGCTTTAATAGTTAATTTTGGCCACCAGAGGGAAATATAAAGATATTTCCATAATATGCTTATGGTGTTTACATGTCGCTTGATGCACAATGAAAATTGGGAACTTGATGGTGTTTCTTTCGTTCTGTACATGCATTTTTCTGTGCAGCCAATGCTAGAAAAGATCATGTACAACTCGCTGTTGTACGATCCCACACCACCCTGGCCACACACTCATCTCCCTGCTACCTTCAGGTAGAAGGTACAGGAGCCTGAAGACTGCAACGTCCAGGTTCAGGAATAGCTACTTCCCCACAGCCATCAGGCTATTAAACTTGGCTCGGACAAAACTCTGAACATTAATAGCCCATTATCTGTTATTTGCACTTTATCAGTTTATTTATTCATGTGCGTATATATTTATATAATGGTATATGGACACACTGATCTGTTCTGTAGTCAATGCCTACTATGTTCTGTTATGCTGAAGCAAAGCAAGAATTTCATTGTCCTATTCGGGACACGTGACAATAAACTCTCTTGAACGTTCTATTCTAGTTAATTTTCAACATCTGGCCATTTCAATCTGTAGCTTCCTCTCAGTAATGAGTATGAGTTTAAGCTTCCTCACTGGTTAAGCTCCATCTCTCACTGCGAGTTAGATTTAATTTCATTTGAGATACTGTGCTGCAAATTCAACTTCAGCTATAATCTGTGCTGCAAAATTAAAAACAAAACATCATTTGTGGTGTGATAAACCGATTTGGCGTATCACTCTCAATTCAAGCTGATGTTATTATTTTCTTGCTGTGTCTGACCTTCAATGTCCTTATGCCCACTTGCATCCCCTGTTGTAATTGTGTTTGGCTTGTTTGGACCCGTTCACGATTTGACGGGAAAGTACACAAGTACGTTTTCCACAGTATGTCGGTACACATTGCAATAAGAAACCAATACTAATCCTTAGAACAGGAGATAATATGCCAGTTTCATTCTAGTGTGATGACCTATCCATAATAATTCAATTTATATGCTATATTGGTCCAGATGAGAGGACCTGCCTTCATCACCTTCTTGGCCAGTGCGTTTCATATTGTATTCACATAGAGGAAGCTACAGTTCCGGTGGGCGGCGCGACTCACGTCGTAGCGGCCTCTGCAGTCCGTCTGTCTTTTTATTATTTTCTGTCTCGTTTTAATGTAGTTTTTATTTATTTTTTTGACGGGGTATGTGGGGGGGGGGGGGGGGACTTTAAAATCTTTCCCCTGCACGGGAGACCCGACCTTTCCTTTGTCGACTCTCCGTTGTCGTTGGGGCTGCAACGTGGAGCGGCCTCCAGCAGGAACGACCTGTCGCGGAGCTGCGGACCTACTCACCATCACGGAGCTGGCCGAGACCGGAGCGCTCGGCTGTGACCTGACCCTGGAGAATTGGAGGCTCCAACCGCAGGTCTGGCAGACAGGAACACCGGGAGCCCGCGGGTCCCTGCTGGGAGACCGCTTTTCAGGGCTTCTGCAACGGCGACTTCTCCCGCCCGAGTTGCGGGGTTGAAGATTACCTGGAGCGGGGCCTGACATCACCTGGCGGGGCTTGGAATGGCCGCGGGACTTTGCTAGCGCCGGCCGGGGGCTCCAACAACAAGACCCGGAGCGCGGCCTTGCATCACCCGGCGCGGCGTTAATGGCCGCAGGACAATTACCATCGCCCGCCGGGGACTTTGACTCTGACATCGGGGGGGAGAGGGGAGTGCAGGGGAGAGATACGTTTTTGCCTTCCATCACAGCGAGGAGGAGATGCGCTGTGATGGATGTCTGTGTAAATTGTGTTGTGTCTTGGTTCTTTTTCTTTTTGTACGTATGACTGCAGAAACAACATTTCATTTGGACCTCAACGAGGTTCAAATGACAAATAAATTTGTATTGTATTGTATTGTGTACTGGCGGAAAACATTCTTCCTCGGATCCCTTCTGAACCTCATGCTTCTCATGATAAACCGATGCCCTCTGGTCTTAGTTACCCTGTCTATGCCCCCTTGTCAGTTCTTACACCTTTATCAGGTTCATTCTCGGCTTCCACTGCTCCAAGGAAATCAAACCCTATCTGGTCCTCAAAATTGAAACATTCCATCCCAGGCAGCATCCTGTTGAATCTTTTCTGCATGCTCTTTAATGTAATCATGTATCTCCTAAGGTAGGAAGCCCGTACTGATGTGTTATTATGATTGACAATATGTGCCTTCACCACCACCTGAGCCAATGTGTCCCAGATTTAAAATATCTTCTGGATGAAAAAAAAATCTTCCTCTGATCCTTACCATACCACTATTCATTGAGTTCCAATCACAATAACGACTCTTCACCTTTACCCTCTGTCTGCTAAAAAAGAGTAATGAACAGCCGGCTAAATCTGAAGGTTTTCAGATTGTGACATAGATAATTGGAGCATCTAAGCAATTGAGAGAGAACCTTAAGGGTCATGAAACAAGAATAGCACCAGCCGAGAATGAACCTGATCAAGGCATAACAACTGTTTAATGTGATGGAATAGACTGCCATCTAGTGCAATGAATATGGATTTCTTTTGGAGGGTAGATTATTGATTAAATATGCAATGCAAGAACATGAATTTGCCCAAAAGGCATGAGGGTTCAAAACTGACTTTGTGGATTTGGTACCCTATCCTCCAACAATAATAATAATAATAGACCAACTTATTTTGTCAGATTCCCTCATTATTGTTTAAAAGTTTCCCCCAGATGTGTTTCCATGCAGTTCTGTGCCATTCTACCCTTGGTGTCTGCCAGCTTAACATACGTCCAAAATTGAACTTGAACTTTATAAGACAGAATACTTCATCAAGTCATTGCTTTGCCTACTGAAGGGGGTAGATATTGGGCCTTGTATTTTGGGGGAATGGCTTTTAAAATTGTCAAGATAAAATGAAGTTACTGTGCAACATTTTCTGGATTATAGTTACTCGACATAGATTCTTTTAATGATGACAGCAGCATTAATTACCAATCCCTAATCCCTAATTACCAATCGAGATGATGTTGGTGAACTGCCTTCTTAAGTTGTTGCAGTTCCGTTGGTGAAGGTAATGTCACATAACTGCTCAATAGTGAAATAAAGGAATGGGCATGTGCTTCCTAATCAGGTGGTGATCTTATAAAAGCCCTTGCTGTTCTTGGTGGTAGATTTAGTGGCTCTGTGAGTTGTTGCTATAATTGTTTAGTAGCGGGTGTTGGATGGGGTGCCAGTCTTGACGGTTTTTGACCTGGTTGGGATCTTTGTTGGTGCTGTGAGGATGTATTCAACTTGTCAAGTGGAGCGAACGTCATCACATTCTAGTAGATGGTAGAAAGATTTTGGAGCTTCAGGAGGTGCCACAGTCCTTTTAGGTAAATGTTCTCAGATGTATATCTCAAGATAAGAAGGGTCTGGATTTCCAAGTCAGGTGTGTGAATCAAAGAGAGGTGTGTGAAACAATTTGATCTGTTGTGTATGAAATCACCTGGTTGTGTTACTCAACTACTCTATGGGTCAACAATACAGAGATATGTGATTGCGACTTTGCAGTATTGACTAGATTAAAACAACTTTGTGACGTTGGATTTCGAGACAGGTGATACTGATTTTATTCTCTATTTCAACCTTAATCAATAGTACAACTCAGTGCCTTTGTACGAATCAATCACGTTGGTGGGTCTTGAATCACAAGAGTAATGCCCATGTCCCACTTAGGAAACCTGAATGGAAACCTCTGGAGACTTTGCGCCCAACCCAAGGTTTCCGTGCGGTTCCCGGAGGTTTTTGTCAGTCTCCCTAATGGTCGAAAGTGGTTTCCGCATCTTCTATGTTCCGGCGATTATTTAAAAAAATCCCAAACCGGCCGCGACTAAACATAGGTTACCGTTTTTAAAAATTGGTAATTTTTTAGTCGAAGCTGGTTGCGATGCTAGTTGAAGGAGGTTGCAGGTGGTTGCCGGAGGTTGCCGGAGGTTGCAGGTAGTGGAAGGTAAGACCTCCCTGGTGGAATAAAACTGGGTGAAAAAAAGGTCTTACCTTCCACTACCTGCAACCTCTGGCAACCACCTGCAACCTCCTGCAACCACCTGCAACCTGCAACCTCCGGCAACCACCTTCAACTAGCATCGCAACCGGCTTCGACTAAAAAATTACCGATTTTTAAAACGGCAACCTATTTTAAGTCGCGGCCGGTTTTGCACGGAAACCTTGGGTGGGGCGCAAAGTCTCCAGAGGTTTCCGTTCAGGTTTCCTAAGTGGGACAGGGGCATAAGGATACAAGGTTTCCTGAAAACATTAGTAAAACTGATGGCATTTTATAATGATCCAGTGTAGTGGTTTTGTAGTAAGCATTACAAATAATTAGTTGCTTTAAAATTCCAGAGAAATAACTGAATCTAATAGCTATCTTGGCGGGTTTGAACTCTGTCTATGGATTAGTGGTCTGGTTATTAACTGCTATTCACCATATTTGAAATCATAGAATTTAAGAACCATAAAGGTCTTGATTTGATTTGATTCAACAATTGAGGTTTTTTTCTTGCATACCTGGAGGGTATAATGTTTTTATCAGTTTGGCACTCAACTGGTTGGATATAAAACTTGAGAGCATGAATCACATTTCTTTTAGTCAAGATATACAGTACATGTTAAATTGTACATTTAATTTGTTGCGAGGAGTTCCATGTATGTAATATAAATCTAAATAGTTAACGGTAGTTACCCAATATAAATATAAAATATATAGAAGAACCTATAAAAATATCAGTCATAATGAGTCATATTGCCTTGAAGGCATTTGGCTTCCAAGAGACAGTTTTTGGAGTTGTGGAAACATTTTGGAGCCAAGAGCTATGGACTGTGTCAGTTAATAGGAGCCCAGGCTTCTCAAATGTTTACACAACCAATTTAAAGCATATTGATTGTCGGAAGCAGTTTGAAATAAAATCTTTTTAAAGTAAAAAAAGCACGTTATTTTGGAGGTGGTGCATCATTTCATTAAGGAATAATACATGAATTCCTCAGTTCCTTTTATATGTACTGTCCTTTCATTATTTTTCAGTTTTTTTGGAAACTGGTACTTTCTTTGCAGTGTTTTACAACCAATGTGACCTCACGTAGAGAACATGGATATTTAAGAATATATTCAATTTAAATCCTTTTAGATAGCGGTCAACTTATTAGCAAGATTGTAGGGTCTGATATCAGATCTTATCTAACATAACTACCATATTTTCTAAAATAACTAATATGTAACACAAATGTAATCATATCTAACATATCAAACATGTTTTATGGGATTATTGGATTGATAGCTCTGCCAGAGGAAGTAGATGAGGCTGGTACAGTAAGATGTAAATGCCATTTGGACAGATGCATAGAAAGGAAACGTTTAGAGGCATATGGGCCAAACGCAGGGTGAAGGGACTAACTTAGAAACATAGAAAATAGGTGCAGGAGTAGGCCATTCGGCCCTTCGAGTCTGCACCGCCATTCAATATGATCATGGCTGATCATCCAACTCGGTATCCTGTACCTGCCTTCTCTCCATACCCCCTGATCCCTTTAGCCACAAGGGCCACATCTAACTCCCTCTTAAATATAGCCAATGAACTGGCCTCAACCACCTTCTGTGGCAGAGAATTCCAGAGATTCACCACTCTCTGTGTGAAAAATGTTTTCCTCATCTCGGTCCTAAAAGATTTCCCCCTTATCCATAAACTGTGACCCCTTGTTCTGGACTTCCCCAACATCGGGAACAATCTTCCTGCATCTAGCCTGTCCAACCCCTTAAGAATTTTGTAAGTTTCTATAAGATCCCCCCTCAATCTTCTAAATTCTAGCGAGTACAAACCGATCTTGGTTGGCTTGAATGAGTTAGGCCAAAAGGCCTGCTTCTGTGCTGTATGACTATGAAGTTGACAATTCTTTTGATTTCATTTGGTCTTGATGGGATGCCTTATGAAGTTTGTTCGAATGGAATGCTAGTTAACCATTTCATTACCATGGGTCCACATTTGGAATTGAAGAAATAATTGCCTTGGTTACATATTTGTCGTACAGACATAAATCAAATGTTTTTGGAGAAGAGTTGGTGATTATTTGGGGGGGGGGAGAATGTAATCAAATATAACGCTGGATAATTTATTTTCACATGTAAAGCTTTTCCGGTAAACTTTACAGTTATTCAGAATTATTGGCCTATTTTTGAAAATATGTAATTTGGTAGAGAGTAGAAATAAAAATATTATTTATTTATTATTATTATTATTATTATTATTATTATTATTATTATTATTATTATTATTATTTTATTTTATAAACTTAATTATTTATTTTATGTAAAGCACTTTGGTTTCAACATGAGTTTATTTAAACATGCTATATAAATAAAATGTACTCACTTACTAAATATCATTTGGTAGATAGTAGAAATATAAGTATCTAATATTATTACCTATTCTGTGACTTCCTTGCTCTTCCTTAAATCAGGTAACTGTGAATAGAAACCATTTAATATACAAACTTCATGTTACATTAGTGCTAAGTCCATTAAACACCATAGGAAGTTATCCTTTACCAATGCAATCCCCATATTATATTAAAGCTTCTTAAATGTGTTTTCTAAAATCTCATATTCGGTCCCACAGTCCTGCTGAGCTAATGATTTCTCTTGCCAGGAATTCTCTTAATATTTGACAATAGACAATAGACAATAGGTGCAGGAGTAGGCCATTTGGTCCTTCGAGCCAGCATCGGCATTCAATGTGATCATGGCTGATCATCCCCAACCCCGTTCCAGCCTTCTCCCCATGTCCCCTGACTCCGTTATTTTTAAGAGCCCTATCTTGCACAAAAATGTCCTTACAGATCATTTAACTGTCTCTAGCCATCAGTAAACTTGAGGAAAAGGTTACGGCCATCTGGCCATGCATGGAACGATTTTCTTTTATTTTGTGTCTTCGTGTGTGGACCAATTTCAGGAAGTATTTTAAATAAGAATGAATAAATCTGCATTCGTTTTCTGAGTAGAGCAAACATTCCAGACATTAAAAGAAACAGCTGGGTTGTTGTGATGGGAACACCATAGATCTGTGTGGAATAATGGGCCAAATTATCCAGATGGCTAAATCCATATGTTTTACTCTTTTGGTCCACGCAATTTGAGGATGTAATATTTTGTTCGTATTTCGTAAGATAGATGGAGGATATTTGGTGCATTTGAATCTATGTGTCTCTATCAGAGCATTCCCATCGGTCCCATTCTCCCACTTATTTCCCAGTAACCCACGCACTCTGTCATACCTCTCAACACACCCAAACTCTTTTACCACCCAACTAAACTAAGGACAGTTTACAACTTTATGACGTGGGAGAAAATCAGAGGAAACCACTACATTTACAAGAAGTCCATACAAATTCCCCACAGGCAACAGCTGTGATTGGGATTAAATCTGTATCACTGGAATTTAGATACATCAGCTTTAACCATTGTGCCACCGTGGCACCTATTTTACCTACCATATTTCATTAAAAATGTTTAAGAGGCAGATAATGAGGAGTTGAGGCATAGAAGGATACTGTCCTAAAGAGGGCAAATAGGATTGGTGTAGATGGGCAAAAAACTTGGCACAGACAGGGTGTGCCCAAGGACCTGTATGCCTCCGTAACTTTTTGACTCTAAATTATGCATTAAAAGGTTTGGACAGACAGAAAATCTATCTCCTATTTGCAAACCACAAATACCACATGTTGTATTCTTTGTCTTTTATATTTCCCTTGAAGGCAGAAATTGAAATGGGCATGCTTACGAAGTTACTGCCATCTTTTACTTTACCTGGGTCAAGTATGCTGAGTAATATTATGACATCCATAATGATGTTTTGGCTGACTCGTTGCATATGCGAATCCCAACTTGGGGTCTAAATACTTTGCATGACTAACTACTTCAGGAATTGGTGTACTTTTCCACTGAAACATATGTACAATCCTTGGGAATTGGAAACTAAACCGGCCAATCTAACTATTTTAGACAAAAGAGTCAAGTTATTTTTAAAAACAAGCAGGATTACAATTCCAGGCTGATGTCAGGTGATGTTCTGGAAAAGAATTTGCAAATATTAACATTCTTTGACTTTCATAAAACATAGCACAGCACAGGAAAAGGCCAATAGGAGCAGGGAGGTTCTACTGCAGTTGTACAGGGCCTTGGTGAGACCACACCTGGAGTATTGCGTAGTTTTGGTCTTCTAATCTGAGGAAAGACATTGTTGCCATATAGGGAGTACAGAGAAGGTTCACCAGACTGATTCCTGGGATGTCAGGACTCATATGAAGGAAGACTGGATAGACTCGACTTGTACTCACTAGAATTTAGAAGATTGAGAGGGGATCTTATAGAAACGTACAAAATTCTTAAGGGTTTGGACAGGCTAGATGCAGGAAGATTGTTCCCGATGTTGGGGAAGTCCAGTACAAGGGGTCACAGTTTAAGAATAAGGGGGAAATCTTTTAGGACCGAGATGAGAAAAACATTTTTCACACAGACAGTGGTGAATCTCTGGAATTCTCTGCCACAGAAGGTAGTTGAGGCCAGTTCATTGGCTATATTTAAGAAGGAGTTAGATGTGGCCCTTATGGCTAAAGGGATCATGGGGTATGGAGAGGTATGGGATACTGAGTTGGATGATCAGCCATAATCATATTGAATGGCGGTGCAGGCTCGAAGGTCCGAATGGCCTACTCCTGCACCTATTTTCTTTTCTATGTTTCTATGTTTCTATTCGGCCTAGATCATCTGTGCCAAACATGATGCCGAGATCAATTTTTATCTGCCTGCACAAATCCATATCCTTCCGTTCTCTGAAAAATGATATGCCGGTCCAAAAGTCTCCTATATGCCCCTATCGTATCTACCACCATCACCACCCACAGGAGCTCACCACCTTCTGTGTAAAGGACCCTGTAAAATAGCCCCTAATCCAGGCATCATTCTAGTAAACGTGGAGGACGGGGCCGCGGTGGGTTCCGGACGTACCGGAAGTCGGACGGAGACACGACATCGAGAGCACAGATGGTCCCGGGGTGCGGGGGTCGCCAAGAACAAAGAGGGGCCATTGGGGACTAAATGGAATACTTTGTAACATTATCGGTGCCTCTTTGTGGTGACTCTTTGCATACTTGTGTATGCAAAACAAAGAATATTAACATGACATGTCGTACGTGGTAAAAAAAGAATTCATTCATTTTATTCATTCAAACCCTACAAATCAGCACGTCTTTGGTGTGTGGCAGAAAACCCAAGGGGTCACGGGGAGAATGTGCAAACTCCGTAAAGACAGCACTAGTAATCAGGATCGAACCCGGGTTTTTGGCGCCGTAAGGCAGCAAATCAACTGCAGTGGCACTATGCCATGTGTTAATTAATTTTTGCTGCCTGTGTCGGAATTGAATTTAGACATGATTATCAACCCTTATCTTTATATTCATCTTGCAATAGGAATGAATATGGAGTGAATGATATTGGCAGGAAGAGGTGGGTGGAAAAACCAAACCAAATGGTGAATCAAGTGTGTTCCTGCTTAATCATAATCATACTTGATTTGCAACATATGAGGAATTTGATTTGCCATACAGTCATACCAATAAAAAGCAACAAAAATACATTTTAACATAAACATCCACCACAGTGACTCCTCCACATTCCTCACTGCAAAAAAAAAAGTTCAATCTCTCCCTTCTTTGTCCTCCAGCGGTCGGGGGGCCTCTAACCTTCCGTTGACGGGATGATCTTACTCCCGTATCTGGCGGCGGGCCTCCTCCTTGGGGCGATCAAGCTCCTGCATCAGTGAGGGATCTCAGCTCCCCCGTGCCGGGCGATCTACCCCGGGTCGAGGATAGTCGAACATCGTACGGCTTTTGGAGCTTCCTGACGTCGGTCTCTTACCAGAGACTGCGAGCGCCTTGATGTTAAAGTCCGCAGGCCGCGGTTGGAGCGTCGATCCCAGGCAAGGAATCGGCTCCGACCTTAAGGAAAGGTAGGAAACAACGGGGTGGTGCAGCTGGTTGAGCTGCTGCCTCGATGTGCTACAACCCTGGGTTAGATCCTGACCATGGGTGCTGTCTGTGTGGAGTTAGGATGCTCTCTCCCTGTGATCGCGTGGTTTGCTTCCAGGTGGTCTGGTCTCCATCTAATGCTCTGATTTCCTCTCAAATCCCAAAGACACGTATAGGTTAATAGGCCTCTGTAAATTTCCCCAAGTGTGTAAGGAGTGGATGTGAAAGTGGGATAATATAGAAGTCTAGTGAACGGGTGTGAAGGATGATTGCCATGGTCTCGGTGGGCCAAATGGCCTGTTACCATGCTGGATCTTTCAATCAATCAGTCCACAGAAGCAAGGGAGATTGAATGAATGACCAGAGATCTTTTTTTAATCACAAGTGGAGAGGCAGGATTATCACGGCAAGTACAACTTTGACCCTTTGTCTGATGTGCATTGTTTTGCAGGGTTCTATAAATGGTTGACTGCTTATCTTGAGTTAGCCTAATTATGAAAAGGGATATATATGAGGAGGAAGTAAAAGGAATGTTGGTGGAGAGATAAAAAAACAGATTCTTCATATTGCTGACGTTTCCTGCTTTTCTTAATAACCCGGAAAGCAATAAAGAAAGTGTAATTAAATTTAACGGTAAATGGAAAGAACGATGCAGCTTTCAATCAGCAGAAGAACGCTATCTACATAAAGACATGATTCATGAGATTTCTCTTCCACGGGGATTCTGCAGAGGTCAGGATGTTGCGAATCACCGAGGCTAATGGTTCTCATGCTACAATAAATAATGGTAAAAGCGGTCGTGGGCAGGCTTTAGAACGACATGAAAGATTTGACATTATCAGCCATTATTTCAAACCTGTTTCTTGTCAGAAGAATAAATTGTTTGATCTAAGTTTGGAGCAAATCCTAATTTTTGAAAATCGTTTGGTTTAGCTTATTATCACGTGGACTGAGGTACAATGAAAAAACTTTTTGTTGCGTACTATCCAGTCAGTGGAAACACTATATATGATAATAATCAAACCATCCACAGTGTACAGATGCAGGATAAAGGGAATAATGTTTAGTGCAAGATAAAGTCCAGTAAAGTTAGAACAAGCTGACATAAAATAAAAGCTTTTTCTGAATGTAAAGCCCTATTGATTTCAGCTGCATACTTCAATTACATTTTTCAGCCAGTCTTTGTCTGAAATATATGATTACTAGTAGTATTGTTCAGTTAGACTGTATGTGTGTGCGTGTGCGCGTGTGTGTGTGCGCACTGTTGGGGCCTGAGCAATTAATGACTTGAATGAAGGGACCAAATGTAAGATATCCAGGTTTATTGATACATGTATGTATATAAAGTCGGGACCGTAAGCTGGGAGGTAGGTGGAAGATTTCTGCTAGAATGTTTCAAGTTCAATAGTTAGTTAGTTTATTGTCATGTGTACAGAGGTACAGTGAAATACTTGTTCTGCATGTTATCCTGTCAAATCATATTATACATGAGTACAATAGATCCTCTTCTGGACGAGCAGGTAGAGTGTCACCACATTTTGGTGCTGTCTTGCCACTTCCAAGTCTCTGAAATAAGTAGGTGCAAGAAGATGGCAGATAAACTGCAGCATGGGCAATTAGGTTATTTCAAGATTCAAGAGAGTTTGTTTTCATGTGTCCCTGATTGGACAATGAAATTCTTGCTTTGCTTCAGCACAACAGAACATAGTAGGCATTGACTACAGAACAGATCAGTGTGTCCGTATACCATTATATTTTGGAATAAACGATAGGCAAGTGTCTAAAATGGTTCAACTTGAATTTTAGATGTCAAGTGGTCTACATATCTTTGCACTTGAAAGTTAATACGTATGCACACAAAACGATTGGAGAGATAAACGGTTCATTGGTCTTTATAGATATGGGGTTGAAGTCCAAGGGAAACAAATTCTTGGTTCAATTATTCAGAATTTTGCTGTAAAGAATGATGTAAAGAAATAAAGTGCATTATTTTGGATTACATTTGGGGTAGTATAATGTAAATTTATTCCATTGAGTCCTCGGATGAAGGTATTGACCTACGACTGGAGTTCATAAGAAAGAGAGATGATCTCTTTAAGGCATAAGATTCTGGGAGCCTATTTTCTGCAGAACCTGGAATGAGAGAGTAAAATCTCGGGATGGCAGGGTCAAACAATTAGAATGGTGGAGTTTGGGAATCTAATTGACAGGACTGTGGATGCTCACATTTGATATACTGAAAACTGGGATATAGATTGTGGAAAATCAGACGTATTGGTGGAATAGTGTATTTGAGGTAGGGATTTTAGTGAATGGTAAAACACTCAGGAGGCAATGTGGCCTACTCCCACACACTAAGATATGAATTTAAAAAATAGATAATTTTCATTTTATGTAATAACCATATAACATATAACCATATAACAATTACAGCACGGAAACAGGCCATCTCGACCCTTCTAGTCCGTGCCGAACACGTATTCTCCCCTAGTCCCATACACCTGCGTTCAGACCATAACCCTCCATACCTTTCCCGTCCATATAACTATCCAATTTATTTTTAAATGATAAAAACGAACCTGCCTCCACCACCTTCACTGGAAGCTCATTCCACACAGCCACCACTCTCTGAGTAAAGAAGTTCCCCCTCATGTTACCCCTAAACTTCAGTCCCTTAATTCTCAAGTCATGTGCCCTTGTTTGAATCTTCCCTACTCTCAGTGGGAAAAGCTTATCCACGTCAACTCTGTCTATCCCTCTCATCATTTGAAAGACATCTATCAAGTCCCCCCTTAACCTTCTGCGCTCCAAAGAATAAAGCCCTAACTTGTTCAACCTTTCTCTGTAACTTAGTTGCTGAAACCCAGGCAACATTGTAGTAAATCTCCTCTGTACTCTCTCTATTTTGTTGTGTACATGCATGTTGTTTATGCTTTGCAAATAGATTATACTAACCTTTTGTTCAATCATTATTGTTACACTTTTCCAAATCCAGAAAATAGGCTAACTAACATTTTTACAATAATTTACAATTATTTAGTTTAAATTGGAGATTGAGTTTAAATATCAGATGGAATGATTTTTGAGGGGAGAACCAATGTATTTAATGTGTTAAAATGTTATCCTTGGTACAGTTGGTACTCTCACTTAAGAATCCATAAAAATAGAAAGGAATAATCATTTTTTTTTTGCAGGGTATTATTCTAAGCTAGATTACTGTGCTTGAAGTAGCGAAGTGGTAATTCTGATAAATGTGTTTTCACATGTTGGTTAGCCTATTTACTGGATTTGTAAAAATATAATAATTATTGAACAAAAGGTTAGTATAATACATTTGCTTCAGGATGAGTAATGTGTTCATATATTTGATACTGGCTAAAATCAGCCATGTTGATATTGGTGCTATTTGCCTGAGGGGAGGCAGGGAAGTATAATATTCCAGCCCTGTGTAAGAGGATGCATATTTGCTTCAAGCCATGTCATGAGTCGAACAACCTGCAAAATAATGTCTCTTCACAGAACTGTCAACATTGCTACTCTCTCAGCGTGTTCATTATGATCCAACTGCTTTGAATAGTTTCCCTTCTCTCTGCATAGTATTGAATTCTGCCAACTAGGGTAACAAGGCACCCTTTGAACCCGGCATTCTAGCAACAGAAATGGTAGGAAACTTTGAGTCAAACTTAGTGAGTTCCACAGCATGATGTGGAATTGTAAACACCAGAAAATGTGATATTTCACAAGCCTGAATGTTGCTTTTGCTTGAAGTAAATCATGACGTGGAATTGAAAGTTAAAAACTAAATTCCCTAGTCCATAGCTATTAAGTGGTCTAGTAATGAGAAGACCTGGCATAATTATTTGATAAGTGGGGTGGTGCCTGCCACCATCAATAAAGTCTGTATCTTAATCAAATGACATTTTGTTTTACTTTCTTTTTGGTCAGTTTACAAATTTTTTAAACGTTTTAAAACTTAAAAATTCCTGAAGTATTGTCAGGATCATAATGGTTTATATAAACTTTGAATAAGCAAGGTGTCTAAAATAGACCCTGTGGCAGCACAGTGGTGCAGCGGTAGAGTGTAACGAGTAGTGAGGCTGGGAATGTTCCCGGTGAGCGGGGCCAAGGCCTCCAGTAGGCCCGGTGAGTGGGGCCAAGCCCTCCAGTAGGCCCGGTGAGTGGGGCCAAGCCCTCCAGTAGGCCCGGTGAATCGGGCCAAGCCTTCCAGTAGGCCCGGTGAGTGGGGCCAAGGCCTCCAGTAGGCCCGGTGAGTGGGGCCAAGCCCTCCAGTAGGCCCGGTGAGTGGGGCCAGGCCCGGTGAGTGGGGCCAAGCCCTCCAGTAGGCCCGGTGAGTGGGGCCAAGCCCTCCAGTAGGCCCGGTGAGTGGGGCCAAGCCCTCCAGTAGGCCCGGTGAGTCGGGCCAAGCCTCCAGTAGGCCCGGTGAGTGGGGCCAAGGCCTCCAGTAGGCCCGGTGAGTGGGGCCAAGCCTTCCAGTAGGCCCGGTTAGCAGGGCCAAGCCCTCCAGTAGGCCCGCCTTGCCAGCCGGGGACGTCAGACTCGCCCGCCGGAGACATCGACAGGATCCGCGAGAAGGAAGAGGGACCACAAGCAACCGCCGAGAGAGAGGTGGACCATCGAGGTGTGAGGAGGGCCGTCAGAAGCTGCTGGCGAGCACCGTGGAGCCATCCATGGGAGGACCCGGCAGCGGGTGTCTGAGGATGAGCCGGTGGTGGGTGCTGGAGGTCAATCGAGGACCTGCCGCCGAGAACTAAGAGGGTCTCGCGTGGTAGGGCCGCCGAGACAAACAGTGACTGGGGGGTGGGAGTAATGCCCCTGTCCCACTTAGGAAACCTGAACGGAAACCTCTGGAGACTTTGCGCCCCCCCCCCCCAAGGTTTCCGTGCGGTTCCCGGAGGTTGCAGGTGGTTGCCGGAGGTTGCAGGTAGTGGAAGCATGTAGGGAGACTGACAAAAACCTCCAGGAACCGCACGGAAACCTTGGGCGGGGCACAAAGTCTCCGGAGGTTTCCGTTCAGTTTTCCTAAGTGGGACAGGGGCATTAGGGTGCCGAGAACAAAGAGGAACCATTGGAGACTATGATGAACATTTTGTACCGTTTTCCACGCCCTATCCATGGCGACTATTTGCATACCTTGTGTGTAGCCAACAATTTCCTTGGCATGGACAGGCAGCATCTCTGGGGAGAAGGTATGAGCAACGTTTCCGGGTCTTCAGTCTGAAGAAGGGTCCCGACCCGAAACGTCGCCCATTCCTTCTCTCCGGAGATGCTGCCTGTCCCGCTGAGTTACCCCAGCATGTTGTGTCTACCTTCGATTTAAACCAGCATCTGCAGTTCTTTCCTACACATTTTTCTTGGCATTGTGCCAGGGGTATGCAGCAGGAAATTCTTAAGGAATAGTACTGCTTTTTCTACAGTGTGCCTGCCAGCTTCAGGACTTCATGCCATATGCACATTAATGCTATAAAAGAGCGCACATTTTTATGGCACATTAATTGGAGGAATTTTGTTATTGAAGTTTGCTTGCTGCTGGTATTTCTGGTATACAAGGTTTCTATGACAGTGCAGGCGAAGAATTAAATGCCCACATTATGTTGGCTAATAACTAATAAATTAACCGATGTACACAAATCTAAGCCAATGACATAGAGCTGATTTTCTCAGCAGGCGAGGATGCTTCCAATCTTGTTTGTGAATCGCTACAAACATTTTTAGCACAACTTTTGTTACCAATTGGATTGTGGTGTTGAACATGCATAATGCATGCACATTGCAAGAGGGTGATATTGATCCTATTGCAATACCAGACAAAGAGTTACAAAGAGCCTGCCAATGCCACGTGAAAACGTATTCTAGATATTGATAAATAATACATTGGAGCACAAATTTTAATACCTTCAATGAATAATTCTGCGCTGCATGCCAAGTGTGCATCCAGTCTCGATTGCAAATCAAAAGTGCAGTGGAAAATGACCTCCACAAAAACTGCACGGATGTTGATAAATAAGACAGTTGAACCATGCAGAAATATGTTTCAAAAATGATCAAAACATCAGAGAACATTAAAAAAAAAATGAAACGCAACAGCTTGAGGTACAAATCATAACCAGATATCCTTCTCGTACTGTATAAATTTATCTCATTCTTATGTATGTCTAGGTTGTTAGTAGCATCCTCCGTGGAGCCCTTCCTGGCTGTAGCTGGCTC
This sequence comes from Leucoraja erinaceus, assembly GCF_028641065.1. NCBI lineage: Eukaryota > Metazoa > Chordata > Chondrichthyes > Rajiformes > Rajidae > Leucoraja > Leucoraja erinaceus. The sequence goes on from NC_073377.1 coordinate 163,107,633, forward strand.
TGTGCTGCTATTGTGGTGTGGCCCCCTAATTGAGTCCGACAGGACATTCCTATCTCTCACACAGATCGCAGACAGAGGAGTCTGTCCTTCTGATCACACAGCAGTTTGACTCTGCCAGTCACATAAGTGCTGATTCAGATAAATGGGGGGAAATCAGCACTGGAGAGAAAGGAAATTGGTTATTTTTTTAATTATATGTTTATGTTTGTTTCAATGATTTTATTAATGTCTCATATCTGGCTGTGCATTTTATGCTTCTCAATGTAAAACGAGACTTAGGCAATGGTTTTATTTTCTTAATGTCCCATATCTTTTTGAACGTTTGCACATGTTGAAGATGCTTGCAAACCTTCAATGGCAGCTTTGAAGCCCAGATGAAGCCTGCACCAGAAGCCATGCACGAGCAAATACCATGTTACTGTGGCAAATTGCCAGAAATTCCAAGGTTGCAGAAGATCTGGTCCATTGACTTGTTTGTGATTTGCATTGCTAATAAAAATAAATGGGCCTCAAACATAAATAATCGAGGACACAAATTGTTTCCCTTTTACCAAAGAGAACGTGGAAAAGACGCACTGTCTGGATGGTGGCCAGTAGGTCATCCGTTACAAACAGCAGACAAAAATGTAGGAAATGCAGCAGTCAGTTTGTGCACAGCAAGTTCTCAATCCTGACCAAATAATTCATGATTTTATTGTTTTTCCTTGATTGGTAAGTTTAGCCAGAAATACCCATCTCCAAACTCTTATTCAAACTAACAGAGTAGGATCTCATGAGGTTATGGACATGTCATTCAACAGAGCTACTTCCATCAACACAGCACTCAGCGCTAGACCAGAATGTTAGATGTTTAGATTTCAGATTCAGATTCAGATTCAATTTTAATTGTCATTGTCAGTGTACAGTACAGAGACAACGAAATGCATTTAGCATCTCCCTGGAAGAGCGACATAGCAAATGATTTGAATAAATAATAATAAGTGTCCGGGGGGGGGGGGTGGTGATTGGCAGTCACCGAGGTACGTTGTTGAGTAGAGTGACAGCCGCCGGGAAGAAGCTGTTCCTCGACCTGCTGGTTCGGCAACGGAGAGACCTGTAGCTCCTCCCGGATGGTAGGAGGGTAAACAGTCCATGGTTGGGGTGAGAGCACTCCTTGGCGATGCTGAGCGCCCTCCGCAGACAACGCTTGCTTTGGACAGACTCAATGGAGGGGAGCGAGGAACCGGTGATGCGTTGGGCAATTTTCACCACCCTCTGCAATGCCTTCCGGTCGGAGACAGAGCAGTTGCCATACCATACTGTGATGCAGTTGGTAAGGATGCTCTTGATGGTGCAGCGGTAGAAGTTCACCAGGATCTGAGGAGACGGTTTAGGCTTCAAGTCCCTGGAATCGTATTTGAATTCTCAACTTTCTGATTCGGTGGAAAGCAGACTACCCACTGAAACATGCCTGACATTGAATCCAACAACCCCCCACAATTAAAATGTGGATTACGGAAATGTCCGGGACCTTACACTTGGAAAAAATTAGACTAGTCTTAATTGACAAATCAGAACTATTTGCTAGAATATGGTCTCCATTTATTGATTTTCTAAAAGGGTAAATTGGTTCAACACGGAAGCTGGACTGAAACTTGAATCCAGGACTGGATGAATAATTACACTCTATAATCTACGAATCTATCTCCAAAATTGTGTTATCAGTAATCTCCTTTGTTTTGTTTTCCCTCCCCTCTCTATTAGTTTATAGTTTCCTTTTTTTTCTCTTATTTCTTTTCTTTCTATAGCTCTATCTTTCAAAAAAAATGTTTTAATAAAAAATAGATGTTTTGTATATATGTAATTGGTAAGCAAATCGTGTTTTGGATATTATATGTATATGCTTCTAATAAAAATATTATTAAAAAAATTGTTTTAAAAAAAGAAACATGCCTGACATTGCATTGAGGCACATGTTCTGCCCAGGCAATCTTGCAGTCTTATAACAAAATGACATTCCAGGTGTATTGAAGAGGTCCCTGTGGCTTTAGTGAAAGTGTCGCTCAGTCTGTTCAAGCTCTATGCAATTCTAATCAGTGCAGATAATGGAACATTGCAGTATAAAATATATAACTACAGTAGAAACTCAAGTTCTAGATGATAATTAAATCGCCTAAATATCTAGGAGTTGTGTTGGAATAATGCCATCTAACAGTAACTGCTCATTTAAGAAACAGTGGATGCAACAATTTCTGGATTTTAGGATACATTTGGGTGGATGCATTGAGTTTGGATGAAGTGCCTCTCATCTTAAATTCTCTTGAAATCTTACGCACAAAATGTGGATCACATTCATTATCTTGGGTGTCACGGCTCGGTAAGGCAGACTTCAGAATCAATTCAACAATGCCTCTTGACATGCCATGCCTGCCTTCAGTTGTCCTAGGTCAATATCCTCTTCTCGGCTCCATTCAGGTTTGGGCAGCTCTTTATTTCTGACCTCATTATCTTGTGTTTTTGCTTCCTATATTGAAGGCTATAGCTTCAGCTGCTATAGAAAGTTCTGGAATTTCCTTGTGGTCTTTCGCTTTCATTGACTTAGTGTCAAGTTATGATAGGTATTGCTTCTGCGAAGACCTTTGGGCCAATGGTTTCGTTAAAAGACCTAAAACATGTTATGTACGGTAGTTGAGTTGATGATTTGTTGAGATTTTATCATTGTCCACAGTTGATGCAGTGCATTGCTTACATGAACAACTGCAAACTGGGATCTAAGCTCGTTAGGGATATGCAATTTAAGAGGCTAAAGACATTCTCCCATTTGCACCATTTGACATTCTGTAAGGTTGTTTCAAATGCCAGCAAAACAGATAGAATTCAAAGCTGGTCTCTTTGGATGTTTCAGTTTTTCGAATGGGAGCATCTTCACCATGTTTATCTTTTTTTAGTTATAGATTAGAGGCAATTGTATAGAAACATAGAAAACATAGAAAATAGGTGCAGGAGTAGGCCATTCGGTCCTTCGGGCCTGTACCTCCATTCAATATGATCATGGCTGATCATCCAACTCAGTATCCTGTACCTGCCTTCTCTCCATACCCCCTGATCCCTTTAGCCACAAGGGCCACATCTAACTCCCTCTTAAATATAGCCAATGAACTGGCCTCAACTACCTTCTGTGGCAGAGAATTCCAGAGATTCCAGAGAAAAATGTTTTTCTCATCTCAGTCCATAAAGATTTCCCCCTTATCCTTAAACTGTGACCCCTTGTTCTGGACTTCCCCAACATCGGGAACAATCTTCCTGCATCTAGCCTGTCCAACCCCTTAAGGATTTTGTAAGTTTCTATAAGATCCCCCCTCAATCTTCTAAATTCTAGCGTGTACAAGCCGAGTCTATCCAGTCTTTCTTCATATGAAAGTCCTGCCATCCCAGGAATCCGTCTGGTGAACCTTCTCTGTACTCCCTCTATGAACTATGCACAGTTGTATTTGTTCCCTAGGAAGCTATACTTGGTTCGAAATATGTTTTTTTTTTCATTCTGACAATGTGGAGAAGAAATTTTCACATTTTCCTTTGGAGTATTCATACAGAATGAGATTCCTTTGATGTTCATAACTTTTTCATGACGTCATTAGGCAAATTTGTGGGCCTAGTGACCGCCAGTGCAGATTTTACAGTTAGGAGCGAAGTGGAAGTGGGGCTGAATCATCGCGGCAATAGCATTTTGCCAGTATTGACGTGAACTTTGGGGAGGTTGGTTCGGGAACTGTTACGCACAGACACCAGAAATGACTTTTACGTTGAAGAGATTCCACTACTTCAGATCTTTAAATAGTCCAATATTTCATCTATTAAACACTTTAACTTTGTGCCATGACAAATATATGCCGGTAAAGCAGATGACCTTAGGGAATACTGCTGAAACCTCTGAGTTCCCTCTGAGCCTGGCAGCCTTCCCCAAGCTTTCCCTTTTCCTTCCTTCCTCAATATTTCACTAATAGCTCCCTTGTTCCTGAAGAACAAAACTAGCAGTTAGTGGCCATTGAAGGAGAATCATTAAAAACAGGAATCGAGTAATTGTAAACAGCCTACCCATACTCTCTAGCCCAAGGCACAGCCATTCTGTGTTCTCCGACAGACAGTAAAGGAAAAAGCAGAGCTTTGTAGACTTGTGATGGAATTGTAGAATTCTGGGGGCCTGTGTCCCAGGATCAAAGCCTGATTGTTTGTGAGACTCCACGAGGAGTCCGTCATGAATACAGAAAAGGGATTAGAAAAGAAAAAAAAATGTGTCACTTGGAGTTGGCTGGTATTTTTTGTACGGACTGCTGATAAATTAAGTTAAATATCTCCCCTTCATAAAGCAGTCATAGTCTTGTTCATTTCCTGTTCTTGCAACATTTCCCCTCTACTTGAAAGTGTTGATATTGACACTTTCAAAATATATTGTACCAAAAGAAATTCATTCCTTTTTTATGTGACTGATCTTCTGAAGCGTACTTATGTTAGGATATCCTGCTTTTTACTTCCATCATTTTTATATCTTGCTCTCTTTCCCTCTAATTTTGTATAACAACTAGTAGATAGTGTAATTCATTTTTAACACGAGTTGTGAACAAAGAGAATAGAAATGGTGTTTAAGAAGGAACTGCACAGATGCTGGAAAATCGAAGGTACACAAAAATGCTGGCGAAACTCAGCGGGTGCAGCAGCATCTAGGTACAGTAAAGTGCTTTGTTTTGCATACAATAGACAATAGGTGCAGGAGTAGGCCATTTGGCCCTTCGAGCCAGCACCGCCATTCAATATGATCATGGCTGATCATCCAACTCAGTATCCTGTACCTGCCTTCTCTCCATACCCTCTGATCCCCCTAGCCACAAGGGCCACATCTAACTCCCTCTTAAATATAGCCAATGAACTGGCCTCGACTATCCTCTGCGGAAGAGAGTTCCAGAGATTCACCACTCTCTGTGTGAAAATACGGTCATGGCTGATCATCCCCAATCAGTACCCCGTTCCTGCCTTCTCCCCATATCCCCTGACTCCACTATTTTTAAGAGCCCTATCTAGCTCTCTCTTGAAAGCATCCAGAGAACCTGCCTCCACCACCCTCTGAGGCTGAGAATTCCACAGACTCACCACTCTCTGTGAGAAATAGTGTTTCCTCGTCTCCGTTCTAAATGGCTTACTCCTTATTCTTAAACTGTGGCTACACAAAAATGCTGGCAAAACTCAGCGGGTGCAGCAGCATCTATGGAGCGAAGGAAATGGGCAACATTTCGGGCTGAAACCCTTCTTCAGGGTTACATCGCGCAAAGAGAGAATAAACAAACAACAAGTCTGTGAAAACAAATATGTATCTACCTTAAAGACTTGGGGTATCGATGGAGACATCATGTCCCCTCGATAATGATGGTGATTAGCAGAACATCTTCAAAATATTACTGAGTTAATTACAATTTAATTGCACCATTAAATAAGATTAGAATAATTTTGAATGATCCAGAAAAAATTGCTTTGCCTGTTAACCCAAAATGATACAATTTAAAATTGTCACCATTTTCAAAATCTGTTGGCTTGTGCCTATCTCTGAAATCTCCTGCAGTTCTTCAACCCTAAAATTCTGCATTCTAGCTATTCTGTGCATTTTTGATCCTTGAATATATGTTGGGACGTTTGACATCAAGGTCTACGTACTCTATACATTTGAATCAGGAATTACCTCACTCTCTCCCTAACATTCCATCGCTCCAATTGTGCAACCCCTCTGATCCATTCACCCTCTCACTTCATTCCATAATGTTAGTTGTTCATGTTATGTTACTTTATTTTTAACGTTATAATGTTTGTAATGGAAACAACAGCAGAACGATGTGTTTGTTGCAGATATCATTTAATAAAGTGGTGAAATATGTATTTTCAAATCATGAACATAACAAATTGTCTTATTAATTTATGGTAATTCTTTGTGAGTCATAAATGATTTTCTTAAGGGGTGGACGTGAATCTTAAATGGTTGAAAGCTCCTGTACATCGAATTGTATTCAAAGAAAGTATGACTGAGTCTGCAGGTTATTATTATTATTATTATTATTACTTTTTCAATCAACATTTTATTTTCTGTTTTTAATATCATTAAAATGTTATAGTTTGCATCTATATACAATATATTGGTTTGTATGTAGGGTGTTAATATTTTTTTTTATGAACTATGCCCTGAAAATCTTAAACAATCTTCCAGGATGGTTGCATTTTCTTTGTTCTTTATGACTCTTCAAGTTTTTCTTTATTTATTCCTATTTAAATTATATTAAACAAGCCACAATCGTCAGTGTTAATTGCTATATACTCAATGAGGCGCCAGAAGTCATATTTTTCAATACTCTTGGTAATGATCTTAACCTTGCAGCTTTCATCATTTGCCATTTGTGACGCAGCAGATACATGTTTTGGTTGAAACTTACTTTGTTTCATTGAAGTCGGCATGCTCGAAATACGTTCACATGAAATATTGTCACCTAGGTGGGCAGCATGTCCTAATTCGTCACAAAATGCTGGAGTAACTCAGTGGGACAGGCAGCATCTCTGGAGAGAAGGAATGGGTGACGTTTTGGGTCGAGACTCTTCTTCAGACCTGAAATGTCTCGACCTGAAACGTCACCCATTCAATAGACAATAGGTGCAGGAGCAGGCCATTATTACCTATTCTGTGACTTCCTTGCTCTTCCTTAAGTCAGGTAACTGTGAATATAAACCATTTAATATACAAACTTCATGTTACATTAGTGCTAAGTACACTAAATAACATAGGAAGTTATCCTTTACCAATGCAATCCTCATATTATATATTAAAGCTTCTTAAATGTGTTTTCTAAAATCTCATATTCAGTCCCACAGTCCTGCCGAGTTAATGATTTCTCTTGCCAGGAATTCTCTTAATATTTGACAATAGACAATAGGTGCAGGAGTAGGCCATTTGGCCCCGAGCCAGCTGTGCCATTCAATGTGACCATGGCTGATCATCCCCAATCAGTACCCTGTTCCTGCCTTCTCCCCATATCTCCTGACTCCGCTATTTTTAAGAGCCCTATCTAGCTCTCAATTGAAAGCATCCAGAGAACCTGCCTCCACCGCCCGCTGAGGCAGAGAATTCCACAGACTCGCCATTCTCTGTTAGAAAAAGTGTTTCCTCGTCTCCGTTCTAAATGACTTATTCCTTATTCTTCTCCAGAGATGCTGTCTGTCCCACTGAGTTACTCCAGCAATTTGTGTCTATCTTTGGTGTTTCACTAGCATCTGCAGTTCCTTCCTACACATATCCTACTTGTCATGCTGTTTATAACATTAGCAACCCACACCTGTTGGCTGTATCATAGGAAGTTCCACGGGAATTTATGCATTTCCTGCTGTTGTTTATCGCTGTCCTGGGAACATGATGTACACTGCTGTAAAACAAAAAGTCTGTGGCACTGGAAACCATTGCTCATTGAAGCTATTTGAATAATTTGTGTTTTATCGCTAATGGAGTGATTGACGAATATATGAGTAGCAATGAGAGAGGAAGTGATGTGATTTTTAATATTATCAAAGATGCAAAGTCAATGAAAACAAAATGCAAGGTCTCGAATAAAGAGGGATGGATTCAGGATTATGGCCAGGAAATCCTTCTGCATTAGAAAATATTTGTTAAGTAAATAATATGAGGCTTAATTTTCGTGAAGACTGGCTGGTGCAAATTCTATTGCACATGAGGCCTAAGTTGTGAGTTGTGAATAGGTGGGGGTGGATTGGTTACAATCTGGTAGAACTGATGGAGAGCCACAGTGAGGGTTAGGTTTTTATTTAAAGCAAACTCATCTGCATCCCGTTCCAAATGCAGGACCCTTGGGTGATTTGGGGAACTTTGTCAAAGAAGCATTAAATACATTTCTCAATGAAATTGCATGATGTGGTACACATAAATGTTTTTTTTTAAGTGATTTAAGGCAGAATGCAGAAAGTGCTTTTTGTGCAAAGAGGGCTGAGGCTGTGAATTTAGTTTGAATTATCTTTGTCAAAATATTTATTTGAATTATCTAATATTCTAATAAATAAAAAATAAAAAATAAAATATATATATTTGTTTATTTATTCTCCTTTTGTAATGATTGGAAGATAAACCTATGTGTTGACTCCAACAGAATTAATTCCAAATGCATGGATATCCTACATATATTCTTTTAATTAATAAATATTTGAGCATACTTTTGAACGTGGCAGTTGGCATAAGAGTATTAGCAGAAGGATACACGATGGCTGCGTGGAAAGTACTATTGGTGTTTTGCATTGAAAGACAATGGTGCCAATACTGTTAATGCTAAAAAGAGGAGCATAGATAGAAAACATAGAAAATAGGTGCAGGAGTAGGCCATTCAGCCCTTCGAGCCTGCACCGCCATTAAATATGATCATGGCTGATCATCCAACTCAGTATCCTGTACCTGCCTTCTCTCCATACCCCCCTGATCTCTTTAGCCACAAGGGCCACATCTAACTCCCTCTTAAATATAGCCAATGAACTGGCCTCAACTACCTTCTGTGGCAGAGAATTCCACAGATTCACCTTATGGTTAGCCTCTAGATGGTCACGTGGCAGCCCAGACAGCATCTTTTCTCTTCAGCCACAGCCAGTGACTGCTCTGTTCGGATTCCACAGATTCACCACTCTTTGTGTGAAAAATGTTTTTCTCATCTCGGTCCTAAAAGACTCCCCCCTTATCCTTAAACTGTGACCCCTTGTTCTGGACTTCCCCAACATCAGGAACAATCTTCCTGCATCTAGCCTGTCCAACTCCTTAAGAATGTTGTAAGTTTCTATAAGATCCCCCCTCAATCTTCTAAATTCCAGCGAGTACAAGCCGAGCCTATCCAGTCTTTGGAATGGTTTTATTTGATCACGACCTTCCATAGAGATTTGATCTGTGAAAGGATTAAAGGTCGAAGACTGTGCATTAGACAAGGGAACTTAATCATAGATTATTACTGCAAACAGCAAAAATATAATAGTTTTGACTCTGCCAAAGTTGTTCCTAAAAAACAAAAGACAATTGAAATTCTTGGTCTGTAATTTTATCTTTATGGTCAACCTTTAATTTCCCCAATATATTAGAATCACTATGTGTCCTAACACCAGCTTTGCATTAATGATTGAGTACACAATTCATCATTGCCTCCAATGCTGATAGTCCTATACTGAGTCATACAAACTAAGCAAGATTGAGCACACAACTAAGTGTATAAAAGGCAATATATTTCCCTTGATACCAATCATGTGTAAGTTATTTTCAGTTATTTAATTGGTCAGTTCAATTATATTGATGTAAAAGAATGAGTCTTAACAACATATGGGCAGCTTTAATACTTAACAAATAAAGTTCCAAGTCTATTCTTTATAAAAATCAACTTGCAACAAACTTCTTCTTCTTCTTTTGTGGGGCGTGCACAGCCTAAAGTTGTTGGACAGCTTGTTCTATTTGATCTTCCGTTTGTACACGTCGAGTTGATTGCATTAGTCGAAACAGGGCGGACCACGTGAAGGTTGCAATCTTCCACCCCACAACAAACTTGAAGATTCTAGTAATATGAAGATGAGAGCACAAATATTCAAGGAAAAGTAAACAAATTCATAAAAACTAAGAATTCTGCTGATTCTTATTGTTACCAATTTGACCATCTATCCATGATCATGGAAATATTTTCTATTCTTTCTTCAGATATCCTTACTGGAAGGTACTTTTTGATGGATTACAATACAATACCTTTTATTTGTCATTTGAACCTCACATGAGGTTCAAACGAAATTTGGTTTCTGCAGCCATACAAGAAAAGAACCAAGACACACACCAAAACAATTTACACAAACATCCATCACAGTAAGTCTCCTCCTCACTGTGATGGAAGGCAAAGTCTTGTCTCTCCCCTGCTCTCCATTCCTCTCCCGAAGTCGAGGTCAAAGGCCCCGGCGGGCGCCAGCAAGTCCGCGGCCACTCAAAGCCACGCCAGGCGATGTTATTAGAGTCATACAGCCCAGAAAAAAGCCTTTCGGCCCAATTCATTAATGTCGACCAAAATACATCTAAACTGCTATTTGCCTGCGTTTGTCCTATGTCTCCTTAAACCTTTCCTATCCTTGTATTTGTCCAAGTATATTTTGAATACTGTTATAGTATCTGCCACAACTACCTCCTCTAGCAACTCGTTCCATATACAAACCCACTACCCTCTGAGTGAGCTGTTGTCATGGTATCTTGAAGATAGACACAAAATGCTGGAGTAACTTATCGGTACAGGCAGCATCTCTGGATAGGAGGAATGGGTGACGTTTCGGGTCAGCACATATGGTACCTTGTGTGAGTTTAGACTGCGAGAGCTGTTGGTTAGAATGGTATTGTCAAAACAAGCCCCGCACTACATGTAGTTGTTATCCCCAAGAAAGTTATCGGTAGCTGCTGCTGTCGACAGAAATTAAAACAATGAACCCTAAAGATGCTTAAAAGTCGAATGGCAAATGCTGAAAATTCTTATCAGAACAGCGAGTATCTGTGAAACGATGAACAGAGTTAATATTTCAGGTTGAAGACCCTGCATTAGACATGGCGAATGTAAGAAAACAAGTTAAGCATAACTTTCGGAGATATGCGAGAGGGAAAGATGGGTCAAAGGGAACATCTCTGATGGGGAAGGCCAGCATTATTGACGTGGTCCGGATGTTTACAGAACTGTTTGTTTAGCAGATTGATGTGGGCATTCAGAGAGAGGGATGATGAAGATAGGGTCATGTGAAAACTGTGCAAGGTCAGAACTGTTGCTGAAATATGAAAACAACCAGAGAACGCTGGAAATGCTCGGCAGGTCAGACAGTGCTTGAGGAGAGAGAAAAACGAAAGGGCCTGTCCCACGAGCATGCGACTCCATGCGGCAAGCACGATCTAAGCGACTCCATGTGGCAAGCGCGACCTAACGTGGTCGCTTGAGCCATACGGCCTCGCGGGGCCGGTCCCACTTCGATCGCCGGAGCCGTATGGAGTTGTGCGGAGCTGGTCCCGACATCGCGCGGGGCTCCGAAAAACTGACCGTGTTCAAAAATTCTGCGCGGCAACGGCCTGCCGGCAGCCGCCTCGACTCCGTGCGTCACGCGCGGACTTCCCGCGGACTTCGCGCGGCCCCCGCTTCTGGTTTGGTCACGCTTGCCGCATGGAGTCGCATGCTCGTGGGACAGGCCCTTTAGTTAATATCAAGGATGGATAACCTTGTATCAGAAATGGGCAAGGTCAAACTGGGATTGTTTTTCCTTAGATCAAAGGGGTAACCTTATAGAGATTTATAAAATCATGAGGGGCATGGATAAGGTGGATGGTGACAGTCTTTTTCCAGGTAGGGGAAAATAAGATGGCATAAGTTTGTGAAAGGGCAAGGATTTAAGGGGGCAAGTTTTCACACAATGGACCAATCTGCCAGGCAAAGTGGTAGAGATGGGTGCAATTACAAGGTATAAAAGATGTTTGGATAGGTAAGGTTTAGAGGGATATGGGTTTATAGATGCATCATTTGCAACACAAATTAGCAGAACTCATATTTTTCAGAGATCCCCACATCTATAATCATATCATAAAGGAAGTATGAATAGTTGTTGTATTTCAAAATAATTAAATCAGTTATCATACTTAGCCGATTGGAATTAGTGATATTTTGACCCTGTGATCAGTGGTGGGCCCTTTGCTGTTTGCGGTTTATATCAACAATTTGGATAAGAATGTACAAGGCATGATTAGCAAGTTAGACAAAAGTGCGGAGAAACTCAGCGGGTGCAGCAGCATCTATGGAGCAAAGGAAATAGGCAACGTTTCAGGCGGAAACCCTTCTTCAGACTGATTAGCAAGTTTGCAGAAGACACAAAAGTGGGTGGCATTGTGGACAGCAAAGACGGCTATCAAAAAATGGCTATCTGCAGGATCTTGATCGGTTGGGCAAATGATTAATAGAGTTTAATACAGATAAGTGCGAGGTGTTGCGTTTTGGGAAGTCTAACCAGGGCAGGACTCACACTGTGAAGGGCAGGGCTCTGGGGGGTGTTGTCGAGCTCAGAGATCTAGGAGTATAGCTCCATAGTTCCTTGAAAGTGGTGTCACAGATAGATGGGGTAGTCAAGAAGGCTTTCATCAGTCAGGGTATTTAGAAGTAGGGAGGTTAGACATATATGTGGATAGGATAGGTTTAGAAGATTATGGGCCAAACTCAGGCAGATGGGACTAGTGTAGATGGGGCATTTTGGTTGGCGTGAACAAATTGGGGCGAAGTGCCTGTTTCCACGCTGCATGACCCCATGACTCTATGACACTAATGTAATGGTCCAATGCAATTTTAAAAGGTTAAAACGTGTCAAAGTAATTTAAATCGGCACCATTCTGGACCTTTCTGAGTGAGGAAGTAGGTAAGGTCTCCTTGAAGTTTTATTCATAGCTCAGTTTCAGGCATTGTTTTGTCGAGGCCCAGGATCTACAGCTTTTGGAAGCCCAGCTGCACTTCCAAATGAAATATATGCAGGTGTTCCACATCAAAATTAACTTGCGTGTGTCAGCGACATTTTTCACATACTTGTGCAACTAACGGAAGTCTGCAGGTTCGTTGATGGCCTGTGCGTTCTGCTAAACATTGAACTCACAATAAAACTCTTGGCAATAATATGACAAGAGTACGTGTGTAAGTTTTACAACTCTAACTTTTCAATAGGAGTGTGATACTATATTTTGTCTGGCCTGAAACCTTCAGTGTAAGCAAAGATCCAGACAGCAGGAAGTCAAGACATCAGTGTCTGGATCAGCAATGAATTACAAGGATGTACAAGCAGAATATTGTTCCATCACATGGACAAAACACCAAATCCCATGCATAAATCTTTTATCGGAAAGGCTTATGGGATTGTGAAATTTACTTACTGAGACTTGTAGTTTTAGAATAAATATGTAATGATATCTCTTTAACTTTTGAACTCTTATTTATATCTTGTTGAAGTACGTTACTTCAGCAGTCTAGTTTAGTTTACATGAAGGATGTATGTTTCTGGGTTGGAATGTGTCAGCTTCTTACTCGCAGCAATTAGTGAACTGATTTGACGCTGAGCCAAAAATTGGAGGGGGGAGGGAAAAATGTGTTGCATAGAAACTTATAGTACTTTGTCAGTTTTTATTAACCTGACATTTTGTCTTTGGAGTGTCTTGAAGTCTATTTCCAATTTTGCTCAGCAGTGACAAAAAGAGGATTACTGATTCTTGTTCAGGCGATGCATGCGATCTAATTCGGCTTTCCACAATGAGAACACAAAGTTGTGTGTGTTTATGTACGCGAATGTGCTGACAGCTGCCGTCTCCGTGCACAAGGGGATGTTTTGCATTAACAGGGGAGATGGCATACAAAGAACAAACTTCCCTTTCCTGTGCTTGTGAGCTATTAACCAAAACTTTGATAGAGAGCCTTCTTTTTTCCCATGACGTTCGGTAAAACTGATGATTCTCAACTAACTTTGTAGTAGAAATACTTTGTTTGTGTATATATGATACAATCAATCTGGTTTGTTAAGAATCCATTTGCAGCAATGACTTCCAGTTGTAGTTTCTAACCCTGAGAGCACTTCCAGGACAGATAAGTAGAAGAGATACTGTTATGTCAGAAGACTATGTAGTTGGGGTTGAGACTGAAAGGATTTGAAATGAATTACTTGAACTTTATCTGTAAGCAGCATGTAGAGTTTTTACTAACAAAAAACATGCATTCAGCTTTGATTTTAACCCTTCTAGGCATAACACTTCTTTTGCCCTATTGAACATTTAAGTATATTTCCGAGCTGCACAAATTTTAAGACCTCCTTTATTGTTTCCAGATTTAAGAACTCCTTATTTTCTAGTCTGTTATCTATTATGATCTTAAGCCTTGTGCAAAATGTTTCCTTTAATGCAATTAAATATATAACTTGAAAATAAAAGGAGATATGAAATATTATTTTTGGAAATGTGAGCAAGAGCAGTGTTTCTAAAGAGGCTTTATATATATGGACTGTATTAAAGAGGGGAATATTATCGTGAGATGTGACATTTGGTTTCTGTTAATGAATATCATAAAATGTGTTATGTCTTGGGTATGGCCACTTGTGCAACAGATTAAGTTTGTATGTGAAGGTTGTGAATCCTCTATGTCTTCAGATGAGGGCATATGAATAGCTGCTATGTGATCGCTAAAATATCATTTATAAGGAATCACATCATGACTGCTGTGCACCATAGAAGTCATACAGCAGAGAAACAGACCCTTCAGCCCCCCCTTGCCCATGCCGAGCAAGATGCCCCATCTACACTAGTCCCACCTTCCTGTGTTTAGCCCATATCCTAAACCTTTCCATCATGTACCAGCTCAAATGTAATTTAAATGTTGTGATAGTACTTGCTTTATCTACCTACTCTGGCAGCTCATTCCATATACCCACCACCTTCTTGTGAAAAGGTTGCCCCTCAGGTTCCTATTAAATCTTTTCCCTCCCACCTTAAACCAATATCCTCTGCTTCTTGATTCCTGTGCTCTGGGTGAAAGGCTCTGTGTATTTACCCTATCTATTCCCTTCATGATCTTATATACCAACTAAGGCTTTTCCTAATTTTTGATTTGTGTGGCGACTTTTCAGATCTTCGATAGACCAATTATTTTCCAAAATTATTATATCCAAAATTTCAGTGAATTTGAGCAAGATGATATCTTTGTTTTGTTTTGAGAAATTCCTATTTGATTTGTTGTGGCGACTTTTCAGATCTTCGATAGACCAATTATTTTCCAAAATTATTATATCCAAAATTTCAGTGAATTTGAGCAAGATGATATCTTTGTTTTGTTTTGAGAAATTCCTATTTCTTCCTGAAGTCAATGTTCGCCATGGGTTTCCGATTTAATCAGGAGTCATTGAATGAGGAAAATGCCCTGACCTTTTCTGATGTCAATAAATGTACTCCTTATTACTCCTGTCAGTATTCTGTCTGTGGAATTCTCTGCCTCAGAGGGCGGTGGAGGCAGGTTCTCCGAATGCTTTCAAGAGAGAGCTAGATAGGGCTCTTAAAAATAGCGGAGTCAGGGGAGAAGGCAGGAACGGGATGCTGATTGGGGATGATCAGCCATGATCACATTGAATGGCGGTGTTGGCTCGAAGGGCCAAATGGCCTACTCCTGCACCTATTGTCTATTGTCTATTATTCATTGGTTAGATTTCCCTCTCCCTCTTGTTTTAAGCAAATTGAGTTCATTTATTTCATTGTTCTATTTGTGATGCATATATCAATTAGACACTCTTAACTCTTTATTATTTGCTGCTCTCTTGGCAAAGATCAGAAAACTATGCACAGATCAAACTTGGCACCTTCTGGTTCACTCGTAGCAATTTCTAAAATAAACAAAGCAGCACTTTGTTTTGCAGCACTGAAAACCTTCAAAATCCATCAATGAGAATGTCAGTAGAATAAGTATGATATTTATTTTCTGGTCAGGCAGTGTTATTTCTCAGTTCAATTATTTTTGAATTGATTTTTTTTGACATTGGCTATCCATTTTGCTGTTCTAGTCCTGGCTTTATCTTAGCTTGGACACAACCCAAAAAATAAAGAAAATTATGCGACTGATTTAATTTAAAGTATATTCTAGAATGAGTGCATTAATTATATAAAGCTAATTTTATACTTCTTTAAACTATGTTTCCTTCAGTTGTTTGTGTAGTACAACACTCCCATGTATATGGGAACTCAAATAAAATTACTGTGGAAAGAGATGACTCCACAGGATTCAAGATTCAAGAGAGTTTATTGTCATGTGTCCCAGATAGGACAATGAAATTCACAACAGAATATAAAAAAGCACAAATACAGAACAGATCAGTGTGTCCATATACCATTGTATAAATATATACACATACATCAATAACTAAAACAGATAAAGTGCAAATAAACAGATAATGGGCTATTCATTTTCAGAGTTTTGTTTGAGTTGAGTTCAATAGCCTGATGGCTGTGGGGAAGCAGCTGTTTCTGAACCTGGACGTTGCAGTCTTCAGGCTCCTGTACCTTCTACCTGAAGGTAGCGGGGAGATGAGTGTGTGGCCAGGATGATGTGGGTCCTTGATGATACTGGCAGCCTTTTTGAGGCAGCGACTACGATAGATCCCCTCATTGGTAGGGAGGTCAGAGCCGATGATGGACTGGGCAGTGTTTAATCCTTTCGCTCCTGGGCGCTCAAACTGCCAAACCAAGCCACGATGCAACCGGTCAGCATGCTCTCTACTGTGGGCACATGAGGTTGTATCAGAACATCAGGGGGGCTCTCAATGTCCAAGTCAGTAATTGGTGACCACCACTAAAGCAATTGCAAAATATTTGATGATATTTTTTCTTCACGGGGCATGTAAACTGTTGTCATATGCCAGTTCATGGCCTTTTCTGTAAGACTTCTTGGTTGCTGTGAAATGCTTTGGGAGCATCCTAAGGACTTATAAGATACTTTTCTAATACCTCATCCCCTCTTTTCAGAATGTTACTATAATGTGGATGGTTTTTTTCTTGAGGTTCATCTCATTCACTTATGCCAAATTTTTTTTTTTACTCCCTCAATTTCTGTCCATTATCCTAGTTTTCTAATTCTTCCTCCCCTCTTTTTGTTTCTTCAATGTTTCCTTGCACTAACTACATAAATGCAGTTGGTTTAAATATATTAGTTCTGGAAAGTTATTAATGACAATTTATGATTAGCAATAAGAAGTGCAATTGTAAGGGATTCCAATGATTTAGTGTTAAGTTCCACTGGCGACACTGTCTTTTCTTAGCTTCACCCATTAAGCACCACGGGAATGTGACAGTGAAGGCTGAAATGCACTTACTTGAAAATTAAATGGACATTGACATTTGCAATGTGACAAATTAAAAAAGCATAATTTTTAGCAAAACAGCTGTGGTTAAAATAGCCAGCTGCAAAATATATGTTTTTTGATTTTTTTTGATTTTATTCAATTTAATGTCATTGCACTTTTCAGTGCAACAAAATGGTTTAGCCTGCAGTCATAACATAGAATAAATAACAAACATTCAACACAGTTTAAAGTCCCAAAGTCATTGTCTCTTCCCTCCTTGCTCTCCCTCTGCGCTGAGGCAATCCAAGCCTCTGATGTTGTGACCCCGCCGGGTGATGGTAGGTAAGTCCCGTGGCTGAATCCGAGCTCCGCAAACGGGCCGGTTCAAACTGCGCGGCCCGGGGTGGTCGAAGCCGCCGAAGCTGCCGCCCTCCAGTCCAGCGGACGCAGCTGTAGTTGCGGGAGCTCCGGAAAACAGAACTCGAGCTCCCGACGATGCCGTCCACTGGCCCGCGGCCGAGCCTCCGAGGCTCCAAAGTCGAGTCGGAAGTCGGGTCGCACCGCAACCACAGCCCCGAAGTCGGCCAGCCTCGCGTTGGTGAGTCCTGGCTCTGCCTCCGCAGCCTCGAGGTTGGTCGCAGTTGGAGGCCGCCAGCTCCGCGATAGGCCTCAGCGCAGACGGACACGGAGACGGGGGATACGGCAGGAAAGGTCGCATCCCCCCCCCGAAGGAAGAATCAAAAAACATGTTACACCCACCCCCCCCACACATACTCAACTAAATAAACCGAAATAAACTGTAAAAACGGGACAAGAGAAAACAAAAAACAGATAAGACAAACGGACTGCAGGCGAGCCGCAGCTGCAAGGCAGCACCGCCACTTCCGGACATTACTGACATGTTGGACATTACTGACAAGCCTTTGGGGGAGGGCTGAAAATGGTACAACATTTATCCACATTACATTCAACGCAAAGACCTGGAGTTTGGATTCAAGTTAATTCTGAAATAGAATGGTTGTCGGAAATCCCATTGCTGCAACCAAGACAAGAGACAAGAGACATTTATTGTCACATGGTACCAATTGGTACAGTGAAATTTGTGGTCACCATACAGTCATACGAATAAAAAAACACACAGAACACGATAGTCTTTAACACAACATCACCACACAGCGGGATCAAAGTGAGGGAAGTTCAGTCATTCTTCTCTGTTGTTCTGTTGTTCACCCGTGGTCGGGGCGTCCAGAGCCCCCCGCTGTCGCCGCTATGGGCGGCCCGATGCTCAGGCCCTCTCGCCGGGATGATGGAACTCCGACGTCAGAACGGGAGAACATTCTCAGCGGCTTGGTCCTCCGAACATCAAAATATTTGGTGTTTAAGAAGGAACTGTAGATGCTGGAAAATCGAAGGTAGACAAAGGTGCTGGAGAAACTCAGCGGGTGCAGCAGCATCTAAGGAGCGAAGGAAATAGGCAACGTTTCGGGCCGAAACCCTTCTTCAGACATATTTGGAATCAAAATATTTGGAAATCAGCTTATATATAATTCCACTCTATTGCCAATTTTGATTTGTCTGACCATGAGCATCCTTTTTGCCACTTTATCCCAGTCCAATTCTCCTATGTTTTGGTTAAAAAAAGTTTTTAAAAAAAATCACATGACTTTAGAATGACCGGTTGTAACCGAGACATCAATATCAAAGGATAGGGAATTACAACAGTGTTAACACATTGAAACAAATTACAGGGAATAACTGAGCTGCAGTGCACTGCTGGGGAAACTAGATTTATTAAAAAGATAATTTTGGACCCAGCTTGGTGCTGACTTTTAAATATGCGCAGTACCTTGAGCTCAAATGCTGACTTTGTGAAATGTTTTTTAAAGGACTTTATGAAATTACAATCCCTTTCAAAATATTATTAACACTGATGGGCTATGATAATGATAATATCCTTCTTTAATGGGAGGGGGTAACTTTTAAGCTCTCCCTGCACGGGAGACCCGACCTTTTCTTTGTCGGGTCTCCGTTGTAGTTGGGGCTGCAACTAGGAGCGGCCTCCAACAGGAAGACCGGGGGCTCTGGTGCCGACGACTCACCTCACCGTCGCGGAGCTGGCCGAGTCCAGAGCGGGTGGAGCTGTGGTGGAGCGCTGCTGCGGCCCGGCCTCCGGAGATTCGGAGGCTGCTACTGCGGGTCTGGCGGACGGTGGCACCGAGAGCCCGCGGGTCCCTGGAGGGAGACCGCTTTTCAGGGCTCCCGCAACGGCGACTTCTCCCGCCCGAGTTGCGGGGTCGAAGAGCTCCTGGAGCGGGGCCTTACAGCACCGCCCCGCGCGGCTTGGAATAGCCGCGGGACTCTGCGAGCGCACGCCGGGGGCTCCAACACCAAGACCCGGTGTGCGGCCCTGCACCACCCGGCGTGGCTTTAATGGCCGAGGGACAATCGCCATCGCCAGCCGGGGGCTTTGACTTTGACTCTGACATCGGGGGGGGGGGAGAGTGCAGTGGAGAGATAAGTTTTTTTGGCCTTCCATCACAGCGATGTGATGGATGTTTATGTAAATTATGTTGTGTTTTGGGTCTATTTGTTTGTAATGTATGGCTGCAGAAACGTCATTTCGTTTGGACCTCAAGGGGTCCAAATGACAAATAAATTGAATCTTGAATCTTGAATCTTGAATCTTGAATGATGTCCAAATATGCAGCTGTGGTTCATCCCAATTTCCTATGTTAAATATCTATCCATCTTCCTTTTTTTTGTTCCTTTTCCCGCTTTCCATTTCATTCTTCCCTATCACAATCACTTTGTTTGCACAATTTTTTTCTTCCTTCTCTTCTCCAAGGTTAATGCTGGCTGTTGATGTAACCAATCTGGACTTTTGGAAAATCTTTAATCGTGGTAAAAACCAATGTGGATTGGAACAATCGGATGTGACATTGACTTTAGTGATAGTTGGCTGAGTGTGATGATGGCAAGTGTAGGATGGAACTGCAGATACTGGTTTACACCAAAGATAGACACAAAATGCTGGCGTAACTCAGCGGGACAGGCAGCTTCTCTGGAGAGAATAAATGGATCACGTTTCGGGTCGAGACCCTTCAGACTGAGTGTTTTAGGATTTTTTTTTTTTTTTTAATTGCTGTTTTTTCCCTTTTACCTTCCGCCTACTATATTTAATATGGAAAATAATATGTGATTCTGTTACATTCTGTTTGTAGTTTGTTTGGTTGTTTGTTTGTTTGTCTTTTTGCACAAACTCCGCGAGCATTGCCACTTTTCATTTCACGGCACATCTCGTATGTGTATGTGACGAATAAACTTGACTTGACTTGACTTGGATTTATTAAGAGTAGGATATGCACAATGAATGGTCAGACCTGAGGGAGGACTGATGAACAGAGGGACCTTGATTTACATGTGCAAGGATTCCAGAAGATTATAGCATGAGTAGATGGTGAGTTAGAAGACAGATGGGATACTATTTGCGTTGTTAACCAAGGCATAGAATATAAAAGCTAGGAGATTATGGTACAACTATTTAAATCATCAGTTAAGCTACTGCTGGAGTTCTGTGTGCAGTTCTGTTTATCAGGGCTATCTGAGTTCTGTGTGCAGTTCTGTTTATCAGGGCTATTGAAAGCGTGTGATTGCACTGGAGGGAATGCGCTTGAGATTCGTCATGATGCTGCCTGGGATGAATTATTTCAGTTATGATCAGAGATTGGATAAGGTGGATTTTTTTTTGGATGGAACAGGGGGCTGAGGAGGGATGGGCTGAATGAAGTTTAGAAAATAATGAGAAACTTTGATAGGATAACGTGATTACCTTTTTGATTATCAGAGGCATCCACGACGAAAGGCATCCACCACGACTCGATGGATTTAAGAGAGTTAGATAGAGCTCTAGGGGAATAGTGGAGTCAAGGGACATGGGGAGAAGGCAGGCACGGGTTATTGATAGGGGATGATCAGCCATGATCACAATGAATGGCGGTGTTGGCTCGGGACCGAATGGCCTCCTCCTGCACCTATTTTCTATGTTTCTATGAGAGGCATACATTTATGGTAAGGGGCTGAAAGATGTAGAGGGGGTTTGAGGAAGAATTTATGCACCCATAGAAACATAGAAACATAGAAAATAGGTGCAGGAGTAGGCCATTTGAGGAAGGACATTCTTGCTATTGAGGGAGTGCAGCGTAGGTTTACAATGACAGTCCCAGGATGGCGGGACTGTCACATGCTGAGAGAATGGAGCAGCTGGGCTTGTACACTCTGGAGTTCAAAAGGATGAGAGTGGATTTCATAGAAACATAAGATTGTTAAGGGCTTGGACACGCTAGAGGCAGGAAACATGTACCCGATGTTGGGAGAGTCCAGAACCAGGGGCCACAGTTTAAGAGTAAGGAGTAAGCCATTTAGAACGGAGACGAGGAAACACTTTTTCTCACAGAGAGTGTTGGGTCTGTGGAATTCTCTGCCTCAGAGGGCGGTGGAGGCAGGTTCTCTGGATGCTTTCAAGAGAGAGCTCGATAGGGCTCTTAAAAATAGCTGAGTCAGGGGTTATGGGGAGAAGGCAGGAACGGGGTACTGATTGGGGATGATCAGCCATGATCACATTGAATGGTGGTGCTGGCTCGAAGGGCCAAATGGCCTACTCCTGCACCTATTGTCTATTGTCTATTGTCTAAGTCACAGATGTCACCTTCATCCCCCTTTTTTCCTCTCACCCTGTTCCCTTCCTACCATATTCCTCCCTCTTGCTTTACATTTCATTCTTCCTCTTCTTTCAGCTGATACCCTTTATCTCCTTTTCACCACTAGCCTTTGTCAAGTACTCCATCCATCTGCCAACTCCTATCAACTGTATCCACCTCTGGCTTGCCAGATTTTGCCCCAGCCTCATCTCTGTTCCCGTGCTCCATCAGTCTGAAGAATGGTCCCAAACCAAATTGTCCTCTTGTCCACTTCCTCCACAGAAGCTGCCTGACCCACTGAGTTCCTCCAGCCTTTTGATTTTTACCAGCATCTCTAGTTTTCTTGTGTTCACCTGCCACACCCCACTAGTCACAGCCTGCCAATCTGTGAACAATCTGTTTATGCTCCTCGTTTCCTTCTTATTAATACACTTTCAATCTTTACAACAGGATTGAACAATGTTGACATGGATTTAAGAAAATAAAATTGTGTTGGACTAATCCATTGGAATTAAAACTGCGCTTTTAGGAATAGGTTGAACAAATAAGGGGGAACCTCTGGATGTGATGCCATGCATCTGCAGAAGTTTCCTGGTCCGAGAACACTGACGCAATTATTAAGAAAGCACATCAGAGCCTCTACTTCCTGAGAAGATTACGGAGAGTCGGTTTGTCAAGGAGGACTCTCTCTAACTTCTACAGGTGCACAGTCGAGAGCATGCTGACCGGTTGCATCGTGGCTTGGTTCGGCAACTTGAGCGCCCAGGAGAGGAAAAGACTACAAAAAGTAGTAAACACTGCCCAGTCCATCATCGGCTCTGTCCTCCCTTCCATCGATTGGATCTATCGCAGTCGCTGCCTCAAAAAGACTAACAGTATCATCAAAGACCCACACCATCCTGGCCACACACTCATCTCCCTGCTACCTTCAGGTAGAAGGTACAGGAGCCTGAAGACTGCAACGACCAGGTTCAGGAATAGCTACTTCCCCACAGCCATCAGGCTATTAAACCTGGCTCGGACAAAACTCTGAACATTAATAGCCCATTATCTGTTATTTGCACTTGATCAGTTTATTTATTCATGTGTGTATTTACGTATATAATGGTATATGGACACACTGATCTGTTTTGTAGTCAATGCCTACTATGTTCTGTTGTGCTGAAGCAAAGCAAGAATTTCATTGTCCTATCAGGGACACATGACAATAAACTCTCTTGAATCTTGAATCTTGACGTTCAAGAGAGTATTCATCATCATACTGATTCTCCTCAATCTTCTAAGGAAATATATATATTTTTAATGATTGCATTAATATGCTGGGTCCAGGACAGATCTGCAGAGATATGCATGGCCCTATAACTTATGTGCAACGTATGCAGTATGTAGAGTCGAAATAATGTAAATTGTCTTTGCATCTTGAAAAGTATGTTTCGATTTTCTGATGTGTTGAGTGGCAGAAAGCAAAAGGGTAGCTGTTGCTTTTGTTGTGATGACATAGGAAGTGAGTTATGGGGATGGAGGAATGAACCAGTGCATCCCAAAAGTGGTGGCCCCATTGAAATGCTGCGAGGGACAGGAAGTGGAAGGTGCGTTAGTGGAGATCTATTAGAAATGGCAAAATATGGTTCATTGAAGATTCAATAGACAATAGACAATAGGTGCAGGAATTGGCCATTCGGCCCTTCGAGCCAGCACCGCCATTCAATGTGATCATGGCTGATCATCCCCAATCAGTATCCTGTTCCTGCCTTCTCCCCATATCCCCTGACTCCGCTATTTTTAAGATCCCTATCTAGCTCTCTCTTGAAAGCATCCAGAGAACCTGCCTCCACCGCCCTCTGAGGCGGAGAATTCCACAGACTCACCACTCTCTGTGAGAAAAACTGTTTCCTCGTCTCCGTTCTAAATGGCTTACTCCTTATTCCTAAACTGTGGCCCCTAGTTCTGGACTCCCCCAACATCGGGAACATGTTTCCTGCCTCTAGTGTGTCCAAGCCCTTAATAATCTTATATGCTTCAATGAGATGCCCTCTCATCCTTCTAAACTCCAGAGTGTACAGGGTGGTGGGGTGTAAAATGAGGATCGTGCACTCGTTAACAAAACCTACCATGTTTTAAAATTATATGCTATAATAGTATTATTGGGGTTTCCACAAAGCATCTCGTGATTCTCAAATATTTCAAAAGAAAAACACTGCATATAAATGAGGCCAGGTATGAAAAATATTGTTGCTTTCATTAAAAAAAACCCAAGAATAATGAGCAACTCGTAGGCATATAGTCTGAATTCTCTACTTTTAAAGAGACACTAGACCAAGTGCTCCCCCAATGGTGTGATCCCCAACCCAATATTCCACCATGCACCCATCTCCTCCAACTGAGCTGAAGCCGGTCCCAAATGTAAGATTCCAGCACTCCCCTGCCTCCCTCAGCAGTGGATTTAAAAGAAATTCCAATTTCACCTACCCTGCCTGCTGCAGCAGTTCCAATTGCAATACCAATTGGCCCTCCCGCTCCTGTTGAAGCAGTTGCTGTGATATCCCATTGAGGTGAAAAGTTCAGAGTGTTCCTGTCTTGCAACTTTGTTTTGAAGTGTGTTGGAAGCTGATAGGAAGGAGCAGCCGTCCATGTAAATTGATCCATTCCGATTGGACATCTGCGAGTATTGGGCATTGTGGAACGAATCAAAAGGCAGAAAGGCAGCCGGACGCCAGGCGGCAGGCGGTAGCCACACCGTTTTAATATATAATAACCACACTGCCTGTGGCTTTCCTGTGTGACTTAAAAGTTTTGTAATAAACCATTTTGTATTGTCCTTTTCCGCTGTGAGACTCAGATCCCCATTTTTTAATTTAAAATCCAACTCGTGCTTTGCTAACTGGTCTCTTAATTGAAACTGCGACCAAACCTCATATTTTAAGAATTCAATGTGGTCGGGTTAAAAATTTAAATAGGATATCTCCTGCCAGGTGTTGGTACGGAACAGGAAACCCACACCTAAAGTATATGGTGTCTATTCAGGCCTCAAAACACTTTAATTTCGTATGGCAAGTCATTTATCGCCCCCTGAACATCTTGCATTCAGGATGTATCTGCTCTACTCTATATATAATTATATGCTAGCAACCCTCTCCATACCTCAGAGCACCTGAATTTGTTACGGCAGGTCATTTCACAATGAATGGGGGCAATCTAGTCCTGCATTGGGACAATCGGCTGTATTTTTTTTAATTATTACCTTCTATAAACTGGCCCCTTCAATATATACACCTGTGGCCTTTCAGAAGTAAAACTCTGCTTGTTTAAAAAACAAAACCTCAATTCAAATGATGTTGCAGTTAAGAAATGCAAGATCAGAAATCCTGATGCCGTGACAATTCTTTTCCTGGATGATCTGATTAAAAACTAATTCCGTTATTGTCGTGACCATTCCAGAAGTTAGATTACATACGTAGTCCCTGTTGTTCCTATTTCATGCAGGGTATTTGCTAATTGAGACTTCAAATTAATGAAATAACATAATTTTCCATTCACTCTGTGTAAAACCAAAAGCTGTGTAAGCTGCAGTTCTGCTCATATGAATGGTAGGTGGATCATTAGGTTACAGGAGGCTATAAGAACATCATTTCCATTCTCAGCAATGGGTGGTGGGGTCTTCCACGGCAGTGCTAAAGGCAACAATTACTCCGTGGATCCGGTGGCTCGGTTCCCAGAGCAGACTGCCTAACTTGTCTGGCAAAATGCCTCATCGCTAGAACTCACCAACAAGCACCAAGACCTGGCTTGGCTGGCGGTGAGGGGAGCCCTCCCAGTCAGATCCTTCCTGCACCGTCGGAACCTCACTACTAGCGCATGCTGCCCTCGCGACGGCTGCTATGGAGAGGAGACGGTTGCTCACCTCTTTGCAGAGTGTGGATTTGAAAAGAGAGTCTGGAGAGGTCTGCAAGGGTCCCCGTCACAGTTTACTCCGAACAGCTCCGTCACAGAGGACTCTGCGATTTACGGACTGTTCCCAGGGACACATTCAGAGACCGACATCGAGTGCTGCTGGAAGGTCATCAACTCGGTGAAAGACGCTCTTTGGTCTGCCCGAGCGTTGTTCACCACCCAGCAGAGCGAGATGTCCGTCAGGGAATGTTGCCGACTGGCCCGCTGCAGACTGCAGGAGTACGTGCTGAGGGATGCACTGAAGCTTGGTGCAGCCAACACCAAGGCTCGGTGGGGGGGAGGACCACAGTCTAGGGTCCTTCCGCTGCTGGACATGGGGGGCAGGGTGTGGTGGAGATGCCCCTCAAAAATAAGGGAAGGGATTCCACACCAGTGGGGCACATGAGTGGCAAGGGTGGGGGTTAAATTTGTGTAAACAGTATTGAATGTATGTATAGCCTCCGAGAATGTTGGATGGAGTTTTGTAAGGATCAATAAAGATTAAAGTCGAATAAAGTATATTTTGTCAAAAAAAAACCCATTCATGTTGATTTTCTCTTGAGATCTCTATTGCAGAAGCCCTCCTGCAGCCCATTTGAATCACTCCACTGGATATTAAAAAATAATTGAGGGGGCAAATGTCATCAGTGACTATCCAAGCAGGAGGACTGAAGACCTATTCTCTACAATTTCCTGCACCTCTGGTCAAAAGCAATACAGCACAGTTGCCTGACTAGTGGAACTTTGGTAGGGTGCTGAATAGAGATGCAAGATCCTGGGGTGCCTCAGTCAGCGGATCAGCCAGCATCACTGGAGAAAAGGACCAGGTGATGTCTCAGGTCGAGGATATCAATTGAGGGGGGATCTAATAGAAACTTACAAAATTCTTAACGGGTTGGACAGGCTAGATGCAGGAAGATTGTTCCCGATGTTGGGGAAGTCCAGGACAAGGGGTCACAGTTTAAGGATAAAGGGGAAATCCTTTAGGACTGAGATGAGGAAAACATTTTTCACACAGAGAATGGTGAATCTCTGGAATTCTCTGCCACAGAGAACTGGTAGTTGAGGCTAGTTCATTGGTTATATTGAAGAGGGAGTTGGATGTGGCCCTTGTGGCTAAAGGGATCAGGGGGTATGGAGAGAAGGCAGGTACAGGATACTGAGTTGGATGATCAGCCATGATCATATTGAATGGCGGTGCAGGCTCGAAGGGCTGAATGGCCTACTCCTGCAGCTATTGTCTATGTTTCTTATGTTTCTATGAGTGGCCAGGTGCTTCCTGTTCCCAAAAATCAGAATAAATTCTGTTTATCTAACTCCATCAACAAATGGGCAGATGGTTTCATTGTGGTGGGCCGGCTCACCAGCTATGATGAGATGGAGCAGAGGATGGAGATAGAGAACTTGGTGACCTCCCCCTCAGTCAGAAACGTGGTGGAATGCATGCCCCAGTCAGCATCAACGGTGCCAAAGTGAAAATGGTTATAAACTTCTAGTTCCTTGGCATTAATATTACCAACAATCTGTTGTGGACCAACTCCATCGAAACGAAAGCCAAGATGTTGCACCAACTGAGGAGTTTTGACTCTTATCTCCAATGACTCTTACAAATGTCTGCAAATTCACCATAGAAAGTATATAGTCGAGTTGAATCCAGCCTGGTGTGGGTACATCTTTGCCCAAGAGCGCAATAAATTGCAGAGAGTTGCAGATGTTGCTCTACCCATTGCACCTGAGTCTGATTTGATTGTATTTGGCTTTAAGAATAAGGAGTAAGCCATTTAGAACGGGGATGAGGAAACACTTTTTCTCACAGA
Source organism: Leucoraja erinaceus (assembly GCF_028641065.1). Taxonomy (NCBI): domain Eukaryota; kingdom Metazoa; phylum Chordata; class Chondrichthyes; order Rajiformes; family Rajidae; genus Leucoraja; species Leucoraja erinaceus. The sequence continues at coordinate 163,134,970 of NC_073377.1, forward strand.
GAGTGGTGAGTCTGTGGAATTCTCTGCCTCAGAGGCAGGTTCTCTGGATGCTTTCAAGAGAGAGCTAGATGGGGCTCTGAAAAATAGCGGAGTCAGGGGATATGGGGAGCAGGCAGGAACGGGGTATTGATTGGGGATGATCAGCCATGATCACATTGAATGGTGGTGCTGGCTCAAAGGGCCAAATGGCCTACTCCTGCACCTATTGTCTATGTATAGTATAGCATTATCTGATTTGATTGGCTAGCATGTAAAACAAAGCATTTCACTTTACCGCAACAATAATAAGCCTCAACATAAACCACCTCTAGCACCTCTCCCCTCCTCTCTCCTCATAACCCCCTCCACTCTTCTGCTCATCTCCTTCCCAGAGGCCTTCCTCTCACCTCTCTACCTCTTCAACCCACCACCTTGCCATCCTTTCCCTGTTTCCTCTTCCCCCTCCATCTTTCCCATTCATCCTACTTCCCTTTTTCCTGAACCCCATTCCTCCCAATATTTTTTCTCTGGCCTCCTCATCTTCCCTTCTACCCTTCTACCCCTTCACCCACCTGATCTCTCCGACCCATCTCATCAACTCTTCCACCCAACATTCAGGATTCTGCCTCAACCTCTCCCCTTCCCCTCATTCTACCTCTCTCAGTCCCTCCATTTACTTCTTTGTCACATCACTTTCTTCCTTTCCCTTCTTCTCCCACCTCCCACTCCGTATTTGCCATCCTCTGGATACAACCTTCTTTCTCTCTCCTCTTGCCACCCTCCCCTCTTCCCCTGTCATCCCCAATCAATCTCCCATCATTCCCTCCTCCCCTTTGCCCATACTTCACCTCCTTCCCTCTCCACCCCTCACTACCTCCTCCCCTTACTCTCCTCACACCTCCCTCCTCTCCCATCCTCCCCTCCCCCCATCCTCACTCCCACCCCTTCCATTCCCCCCACCCCTTTGTCCCCTTACCCCCTTCGCCCCATCTCCGCTTTGCCCCATCCCTTTCTTCCGTTCTTCCCTTTCCCACTCTCCCTTCTGTCACCCATATCCCCCTTCCTCTCCCTTCTTCCCTTTCCACTTCCTCCCCTCCCCCTTCCTTCCATCCCCCTTCCTCCCCCCCTTCCTCCACATGCCCCTCTTCCTCTCCCTCCACCCATCCACTCCCCCTGCCTCCATCCCTTCTCTTCTTTCCCTCTTTCCTCTCTCCTCTCTTCTGATCACAATTCATCCCTTCTGCGTGATTATGTAAAGAAAGATCTGCATTCAGCTGCCATCGCCCCTGCTTCAATCAGTCCTTTCATCCAGGAGCATTGTTGCTGTTGAAAGTCTGACCTTGTTTGTCTTAGCAACTAGGTTCTGATAAGTAATTAGGAAATACGAGTGGTTGAAACCGGTGATCTGGTAGCCCCGACTCTGTCATTGTGTTTTTGTGTTGTCTGTGTCTCAGGAAGAGGTGTGGTGTTTCTAGCCTGCAGTAAAACTGATGGCATGGCCTGATAGATACCACTGCGGGAGACGGGGAGGAACTTATAGGCACCTGAAGCAATACAAGCTGATGATGAAAGGCGTTTCAAATGTAAGATACTAATTCACGGTGAAATAAAAACCTTAGGAAAGCTTTGCCTCTGCTTTTTATTTTCGCATAATTAAAGCTAACTTCAAAATGTTTGCGATGGAAACAGAATGTTGGCAGTAATGTGGTGTCAAGGAGCAGTTAGAGTCACAGACAAAACCAGGCCTTTGTTGCTTTCATTCAGCCTCTTTGTTGATAAATTGTTCTTGTGGAATATACTAATTATACATTTCATTAGATTCTCTAATGTTCTTGTTCTGTCCACATTGCAGATGGCTCCCATGGCTGTTGATATAGTTAATGTAACAATTTAACTTCGGTGAAACAATGCATTTTAGTTAATAAGCCTTTCATTCAGTTTAGATATTTGATGCTATAACCTTCCCAAGATGTTTCAGCGTTATACTTAATTATGTATGAAATGTTGTTACTGGTTATACTAGAACTCAGCAGCAATCCTGAAGCGATACTTGTTCCATAATAACAATCAGTGATCAGTCTGAAGAAGGGCTTCGGCCCGAAACGTTGCCTATTTCCTTCGCTCCATAGATGCTGCTGCACCCGCTGAGTTTCTCCAGCACTTTTGTCTACCAGTGACCTAACAATGGTTGGGAAAAGATTCACGGCCATGACAAGAAACAAACTCACTATAGAAACATAGAAACATGGAAAATTGGTGCAGGAGGAGGCCATTCGGCCCTTTGAACCAGCACCGCCATTCATTGAGATCATGGCTGATCTTCCCCTATCAATAACCCGTGCCTGCCTTCTCCCCATACCCCTTGACTCCACTAGCCCCTAGAGCTCTATCTAACTCCCTCTTAAATCCATCCAGTGATTTGGCCTCCACTGCCCTCTGTGGCAGGGAATTCCATAAATTCACGACTCTCTGGGTGAAAAAGTTTTTTATCACCTCAGTCTTAAATGGCCTTCTCTTTATTCTAATTGTTTTATCCAGGATGGCAGCCCTGCTTGTTCAGTATTCCTGCTGTACTGTATTGTAAAAAATAAATGCAGAAGACCCTTCTTCATCTTGCTAGAGTAAAGGTAAAAGAGTTAAATTCACCCAAATTCACCCAAAGATGCAGTTTGTACAATTGCTTGGTGTTCTGGGATAGATTAAAAATATATATTAATTCAAGGGATGTGTGCTTTGCAGACTGAGCGAGCATCCAATTGACCATCTCTAGTCACCTTTCAGAAGATGGTGGTGAGCTGCCATTGCATGTCAATTAGTATGTCAATGTAAAATATCACCAATGCTGCAGCGGGGAACAGCTTAGCATTGCAAATTCATATCAATTTCTGTCATTTGATCAACATTAAACTTACCAAGCATATATTGAACCATTCATATTTGCATCCCCAGTAAAGAGCTTTGCCCCCGTTCCTCAGAGATAAATTAAAGTGAGCTGCAAGACCATTCTGCTGGGTAGGGTGTAAATAACATGGTGCTGCCTGAATGTAGCCCATGTGTTTTGTTTTGAAGTTGCTCAATCATAGATAAAACCTTATCACGCACGTTAGCTTCGACACTGGTGAAGGCTACTTATTTGTTGTTGTTTTTCTTGCAGCGTTTGTTCATTGTTCTTCATACTGTGTGACAGGAAGTGATATATAACACTTAAGGTTATAATGGTATTACTTGGGAATCATGTTCTCCAGTCATTTAATTTTACAGATATTCATGACATATTCATTGTTTTCATAAAAATGTGTCGGGGAAGAGTCCTCTTGATGCAATAATCATAGATGGAATTGACTGGACAGGCTTGATAGGACACATTGTGTTTGATCTGAATTTCATGTTTCTACTTGCCTCATTTTTCTGAAAATGTTCATCTTGTTTTTCACTATGTTTTAACTGGTATTTTGTGTATACAGCTTTGGCTGTTTTTATGAGCGTTATGTAACAGAATTTTTATGGGTTTTTTTTGCTTTATTTCTTTCCCACTTTTTCCTTTACTTACTCTTCTCTACTTTCTCCTATTCTCTCGCTTTTCCTCTTTATTTTCCGTTCTCATTTTCCACTGTTGTACAAACTGTCAGGAAAGACATATGACGGAAGATTCTGAACTGCTCTGCACTTGGAATTGCATCATGACACGTAATTGAAAGGATCAGTTTGGCGAAAAATCCACGATCATATATTTTACGCTTTACATAACTTATATTTATATTTTTTATAGCGTATTGTTTTGGTCTCCTAATCTGAGGAAAGACATTCTTGCCATAGAGGGAGTACAGAGAAGGTTCACCAGACTGATTCCTGGGATGGCAGGACTTTCATATGAAGAAAGACTGGATAGACTCGGCTTGAACTCGCTAGAATTTAGAAGATTGAGGGGGGATCTTATAGAAACTTACAAAATTCTTGAGGGGTTGGACAGGCTAGATGCAGGAAGATTGTTCCCGATGTTGGGGAAGTCCAGAACAAGGGGTCACAGTTTAAGGATAAAGGGGAAGTCTTTTAGGACCGAGATGAGAAAAACATTTTTCACACAGAGAGTGGTGAATCTGTGTTACTCTCTGCCACATAAGGTAGTTGAGGCCAGTTCATTGGCTATATTTAAGAGGGAGTTAGATGTGGCCCTTGTGGCTAAAGGGATCAGGGGGTATGGAGAGAAGGCAGGTACAGGATACTGAGTTGGATGATCAGCCATGATCATATTGAATTGCGGTGCAGGCTCGTAGGGCCGAATGGCCTACTCCTGCACCTATTTTCCATGTTTCTATGTCTATGTTTCTATCTGCTCCCTGTTTTATCATCTGTTGTTATGAAACCAGTTTTCTCCGCTGACTCCTACATGCACTCTTATAGTGGGTAACAGGTTAATGTTCAGAGGGTCAGTGATATGGTTTCACATTGAATAACTCTATTGCATGATGTAGCTGCTTATTTAATCTTAATGAATGCCACCGATCCTTCCCTCCTGTTGTCCAGTTGAATGGACTCTGCAGTGTCATTATTCCTGCATTGAAAAGAAATGCTGTCAAAGTAACCACTCCAAAGTAGAAATAAATAAGACATTCAATGAAGAAAGCTGACTGCATCCAGTTGGCTAGAGTGAGGCGAGACTATTTGAGGCAAAACCCACCAGTGTCTGTGTAACTTGATTTCAAATGAGTGAGCAGTGTTTGCAAAGTTGCAATAATTGCTAGCACATCCGAATAAGTGAGACAGCTTTAACCGCATATCTTAAAAGGAGCGATGACTTAATTCAAATACAATCATGCCCTTGTTCTTCTTTCTCAATATTTATTTCAAGGTTTCAATGTTCAAGGTCAAGGTCAGTTTATTGTCACTTGCACCTGATTTTAGCCTGATGTGGAATTATGCCTTTAATGCCTTGTTTGCCATTATTGGTATATGTTCATATTGATAACAGAATTAAATATATTTTATTAAGAGGGTTTATATTAAAAGCCTGGTTGAATGGTGAGTGTTATGGATTAATTTACTGACACAGGTCATACGGATGTGTGGAAACATAATGGAAGCCAGCCATTGCAGTGGAAATTGACAAGTTCCTCAAACAAAGAAACAGTTTATGCCTACACCAATACTGAGACAACATTCACGTATGTGCTCAGAAGTGGCAAGTAATATTCACACCTCAAAAGTAGCGAGTTTTATACTTTTTCATTCATGTGCTCACCCACCATCTTCAATAAGTGTGGATCTCACCTTTCACCCTTAACATTCAGTAGCATAAACAACCCCTGCCTCCGTCATGTAATGGAGCAGCTGGGCTTGTACACTCTGGAGTTTAGAAGGATGAGAGGGCATCTCATTGAAACATATAAGATTGTTAAGGGCTTGGACATGCTAAAGGCAGGAAACATGTTCCCGATGTTGGGGGAGTCCAGAACCAGGGGCCACAGTTTAAGAATAAGGAATAAGCCATTTAGAACGGAGACGAGGAAACACTTTTTCTCACAGAGAGTGGTGAGTCTGTGGAATTCTCTGCCTCAGAGGGCGGTGGAGGCAGGTTCTCTGGATGCTTTCAATTGAGAGATTGATAGGGCTCTTAAAAATAGCGGAGTCGGGGGATATGGGGAGAAGGCAGGAACGGGGTACTGATTGGGGATGATCAGCCATGATCACATTGAATGGCGGTGCTGGCTCGAAGGGCCAAATGGCCTACTCCTGCACCTATTGTCTATTGTCTATTGTAATCAACATCTAGGATGTTATCATTGACCATTGACCAGAAACTCAACTGAACCGGTCACATAAATACCATGGTCAGCAAGTGGGCCAAAGGCTGGGCTCTTTATTGTGAGTGAATCAGCTCCTGACACTAAAATCCCTTTCCATCTTCCACCACATACAAGGCACCACTGCCAGAATCCTCTCCAAATAATGCACTGTTTAATATATTGCTAGTTCTTTATCATCAGTAGATTTACATCTTGTTCTTTACCCAGCAACGCCCTTGGAATACCTTCACTGGAGGGACTGCAGCAGTTGAAGAAGGATGTTTACTGCTTACTATTTCTTGGGCACTGGAGATGGGCAATAACTGCTGGCCTGGCCAGCTATGTCTACACCACGATAAACAAGTGACTAAAAGGAAAATCACACACTTGTGCATCTCCTGGCAGCAGCTTTAAAGAGGGGCAGATTCCCTAATTGTTCTGTAATGCTTACAAGATAATTCTTTTCTGGGATGTTAAGGCAAATTGATACTCCTCCTCAGCCCAGCAGCTGTAAAATAATGATTAAAGTTATTCTATTTTTCCCTATTTAATGTAGTTTTACTTAAACAGTGAGTTGTGTATTGGACTAAATTACATTTTAATACAGAGAAGTGTGAGGTGGTGCATTTTTGGGACATCAAACAAGGACAGGACCTACACAGCAAATATAGAAACAGAGAAAATAGGTGCAGGAGTAGGCCATTCGGCCCTTTGAGTCTGCACCACCATTCAATATGATCATGGTTGATCATCCAACCAAGTATCCTGTACCTGCCTTCTCTCCATACCCCCCTGATCCCTTTAGCCACAAGAGCCACAACTAACTCCCTCTTAAATATAGCCAATGAACTGGCCTCAACTACCTTCTGTGGCAGAGAATTCCACAGATTCACCACTCTCTGTGTGAAAAATGTATTTCTCATCTCGGTCCTAAAAGACTTCCCCCTTATCCTTAAACTGTGACCCCTTGTTCTGGACTTCCCCAACATCTGGAACAATCTTCCTGCATCTAGCTTGTCCAACCCCTTAAGAATTTTGTAAGTTACCACAAGATCCCCCCCCTCAATCTTAGCATTTTGTAGAAAAGTTTCTTAGCAGCCGAGTACAAGCCGAGTCTATCCAGTCGTTCTTCATATGAAAGTCCTGACATCCCAGGAATCAGTCTGGTGAACCTTCTCTCTACTCCCTCTATGGCAAGAATGTCTTTCCTCAGATTAGGAGACCAAAACTGTACGCAATACTCCACGTGTGGTCTCAACAATACCCTGTACAACTGCAGTAGAACCTCCCTGCTCCTATACTCAAATCCTTTTGCTATAAATGGTAGGCCTCTAGGGAGTGTTGTAGAGTATAGAAATCTAGGAGTACAGGTGCATGGTTCCTTGAAGGTCGAGTCGCAGGTAGATAAGGTGGTCAAAAAGGCTTTTGGCACTTTGGCCTTCATCAGTCAGAGTATTGAGTATAGAAGTTGGGAGGTCATGTTGCAGTTGTATAAGACGTTGGTGAGACTGCATTTAGAATATGGTGTTCAGTTCGGGGCACCATGTTATAGGAAAGATATTGTCATGCTTGAAAAGGTTTACGAGGATGTTGCCAGGACTAGAGGGTGTGAGCTATAGGGAGAGGTTGAGTAGGCTGGGTCTCTATTCCTTGGAGCGCAGGAGGATGAGGGGAGATCTTATAGAGGTATGCAAAATCATGAGAGGAATAGAGCGAGTAGATGCTCAATGTCTTTTGCCCAGAGTTGGGGAATCGAGGACCAGAGGACATAGAAACATAGAAACATAGAAACATAGAAATTACGTGCAGGAGTAGGCCATTCGGCCCTTCGAGCCTGCACCGCCATTTAATATGATCATGGCTGATCATCCAACTCAGTATCCCGTACCTGCCTTCTCTCCATACCCTCTGATCCCCTTGGCCACAAGGGCCACATCTAACTCCCTCTTAAATATAGCCAATGAACTGGCCTCAACTACCCTCTGTGGCAGAGAGTTCCAGAGATTCACCACTCTCTATGTGAAAAAAGTTCTCCTCATCTCGGTTTTAAAGGATTTCCCCCTTATCCTTAAGCTGTGACCCCTTGTCCAGGACTTCCCCAACATCGGGAACAATCTTCCTGCATCTAGCCTGTCCAACCCCTTAAGAAGTTTGTAAGTTTCTATAAGATCCCCTCTCAATCTCCTAAATTCTAGAGAGTATAAACCAAGTCTATCCAGTCTTTCTTCATAAGACAGTCCTGACATCCCAGGAATCAGTCTGGTGAACCTTCTCTGCACTCCCTCTATGGCAATAATGTCCTTCCTCAGATTTGGAGACCAAAACTGCACGCAATACTCCAGGTGTGGTCTCACCAAGACCCTGTACAACTGCAGTAGAACCTCCCTGCTCCTATACTCAAATCCTCTTGCTATGAAAGCCAACATGCCATTCGCTTTCTTTACTGCCTGCTGCACCTGCATGCCTACCTTCAATGACCGGTGTACCATGACACCCAGGTCTCGCTGCATCTCCCCCTTTCCCAATCGGCCACCGTTTAGATAATAATCTGCTTTCCCGTTTTTGCCACCAAAATGGATAACCTCACATTTATCCACATTAAACTGCATCTGCCAAACATTTGCCCACTCACCCAGCCTATCCAAGTCACCTTGCAGTCTCCTAGCATCCTCCTCACACCTAACACTGCCCCCCAGCTTAGTGTCATCCGCAAACTTGGAGATATTGCCTTCAATTCCCTCATCCAGATCATTAATATATATTGTAAATAGCTGGGGTCCCAGTACTGAGCCTTGCGGTACCCCACTAGTCACTGCCTGCCATTGTGAAAAGGACCCGTTTACTCCTACTCTTTGCTTCCTGTTTGCCAGCCAGTTCTCTATCCACATCAATACTGAACCCCCAATGCCATGTGCTTTAAGTTTGTATACTAATCTCTTATGTGGGACCTTGTCAAAAGACTTCTGGAAGTCCAGATACACCACATCCACTGGTCTCTCCCTATCCACGCTACTAGTTACATCCTCGAAAAATTCTATAAGATTCGTCAGACATGATTTACCTTTCGTAAATCCATGCTGACTTTGTCCAATGAATTCACCACTTTCCAAATGTGCTGCTATCCCATCTTTAATAACTGACTCTAGCAGTTTCCCCACTACCGATGTTAGGCTAACTGGTCTGTAATTCCCCGTTTTCTCTCTCCCTCCCTTCTTAAAAAGTGGGGTTACGTTTGCTACCCGCCAATCCTCTGGAACTACTCCAGAATCTAAAGAGTTTTGAAAGATTATTACTAAGGTGAAGGGGATAATAGATTCAAGGTGAAGGGGAAAAGATTTAACAGGAATCCTAGGGGTAACCTTTCACACAAAGTGTGGTGGGTGTATGGAACAAGCTGCCAGAGGAGGTAGCTGAGGGACTATCGCACCATTTAAGAAACAGTTAGACAGGTACATGGATAGGACAGGTTTGGAGGGATATGGACCAAGCGCAGGCAAGTGGGACTAGTGTCGCTGGGACATTGTTGGCCGGTATGGGCGAGTTGGGCTGAAGGGCCTGTTTTCACACTGTATCACCCTATGACGCTATTAGACCTTGACATTATATTGTTGGAGGTTGTACTCCTGTGGTTATTTACTTTAAAGTCCTGTTGAGTCAGCTGTCTCACACTGTAGGGGTTATAAGCTGATTAATCTAATGATATCATCAGCACTCATTTTTAAAATAGCAATATATTCAAAATATATTGAAGTGAAAATAAGACAATGTTAATGTGTGGAACTACTTTTAACTTTAATGTAAGATTCTGGCAATATTGTTACCTCACAAGAGGTGGAGTTACCGTTACTCCACCGTGTGGCGCCTCGATGGCAGCCTTGTCACCAGTCTGTCTGTCTTTTTTGTCTTTTGTTTGTTATTTTTAGTGTGTTTAAAACATTTGTGTTAATGTTGTCTGGTTCATTTTATGTGGGGGTGGGAGAGGGGGTCGGGGAAACTTTTTTCCAATCACTTACCTTGCCGGAGATGCGATTGTTTTCCGGGTCGTATCTATGGTCGCTCTGCGGCCGAACATCGTGGAGCTGGGGGCCTTGCTCGGGACTGACTTTGAGCCCCTCCGCAGGGCGTGGACTTAACGTTGGAGCCGATCCCTTGCCTGGGATCGACGCTCCAACTGCGGCCTGCGGACATTAACTTCAGGAGCTCGCAGTCTCGGGGGTAAGAGACCGATGTCGGGAAGCACCAAAAGCTGCACGGCGTTCGACAAGCCCCGACCTGGGGTCAAATCGCCTGGCACGGGGAGAAGACATCCCCCCGATGCACGAGCTTGATCGCACTGACGAGGAGGCCCGCCGCTGGCTACGGGAGTAAGATGGTCACGTCAACGGAGGCCCTTGACCGCTGGAGGACAAAGAAGGGGAGATATTGAACTTTTTTTCGCCTTCCATCACAGTGAGGAATGTGGAGGAGTCACTGTGGTGGATGTTTATGTTAAAATGTATTTTGTGTGTTCCGTTGCTTTTTATTAGTATGACAAATCAAATTCCTCGTATGTTGCAAAACATACTTGGCTAATAAAGTATGATTCCGATTATGATATAAACTTTCTGCTAACAGCCCTGAAGTTTGTTTCTCAACTTTTCTCTGGAAGCTGCTAAGGACTTCAATGGTTAATGATAATCACATTGTGGAAGGCAGGCTAGTCATGAAGCTGCACTTGACATCATAGAGGAAAAGGCTTGCTGTAACTTCCTTGTATGTTTGCCTGAAAACATTAAAGTTAGAACTGAAGCACTCTGTCAAAATTTGAACTGGAAAATAACGCAACTGTTCTTTAAATGGATGTTTATTTGTGATGTAAAACATAGTACATCTGGTTTATAAAACAAGATGGGAGGACGTGCGTGACTTGGCGTCTGTTGACGTAAATCCTTACTCTTCCCTTTGGATTTCTTCCAATGTTACTATTTCTACTCTTGTGTGAGTCATTTAAGATGTTCTATGCGAATGCTATTGTGCCATTTGTCAGTATTCCCCTCAGTTTTTTTAAAATGTTTTTTCTCACTGGTAAGAATGACTGAACTTAGGATCTGCAGCGGCCTATAAAACTTGAGTTGATTGTCAAAATATCCCACATAATTTGATGTTAGTGCTATTTTATCCCGACAGAAATGTAATTTCTATCAGAGTAACCAAAGATCCTACAGCGAGCAAGATAGTCCACTTGGCGAAAAAGACCTAGTACGGTCATGGGCAGATTCATGGGTAATTTAAGGCCCCATTTCCGTAACCGGCTTCCGTCTCCGCACCAAAGATCCCGTAGGATAATAGTGTGGAGACGGAAACATCCTCGTAAACATAAAAGTTAGTTGGTAAAAATGTTCTCCTCATTTTCAGAATTTTAATTTATTAACACAAACTGTTCCCCCGCAACGTTGATTACACTGCGAGTCGGGTCAAGTCGGGTCCGGTTACGGAAATGGATGAAAAAAAGGCCCACGTTCCGTTCCGTTGCGTACTACACGGCAGCCCATTGCATTTAGCAGGAGTAGTCTATCTTGCTCCGCTATAGCATCTTTGATGGTAAGCCTGCCTGAATTGGGAGGGAAAAAAATGACAATGTGATCATTAGCTTCGTGCTATGCAGACCAATGACAGAATCCACACCCAAGTCATGAACCCAGGCACCAAGGCTTTAGTTTTACCCGGTCAGTGCTTTTAGGCAGTCCACCACATAGGCAGTCCACATTGATTACATGTCAATAACAGACTCCCGAAGCAGACATTTTATTCCAAACTCATATGAAGAGATTACCAGGTGGGCAGAGGAAAAGATTCAAGCATGTTCTCAAAGATTCCTTGAGAAAATGCAGCATCTTCACTGGCACTTAAGAATGCTGGTTCATCTCAGTGCAAAGTGCAGGAGTATTCAGGGTGATATTGAGAACCTCGAGTCCAAGCTTTCAAAGAATACAGAGGTTTTGCATAAATGTTGAAAGGAGTGCTCCACCATACTGACTACTCAACTATCTGGCCTGACAAGAAACTCCTGGGTCTTCTGTGGAAGAATCTACAGTTCCTACCTTGGCCTCACGAGGTTAATTCCTGGGATGACAGGACTGCCATATGTTGATAGAATGGAGCGGCTGGGTTTGTATACTTTTGAATTTAGGATGAGAGAGGATCTTATTGAAACATATAAGATTATTAAGGGTTTGGACACACTAGAGGCAGGAAACATATTCCTGATGTTGGGGGAGTCCAGAACCAGGGGTCACAGTTTAAGAATAAGGGGTAAGCCATTTAGAACGGAGATGAGGAAAACGTTTTTCACACAGAGGTTTCTGAATCTGTGGAGTTCTCTGCCTCAGAGGGCAGTGGAGGCTAATTCTCTGGATGCTTTCAAGAGAGAGTTAGATAGAGCTCTTAAAGATAGCGGAGTCAGGGGATATGGGGAGAAGGCAGGAATGGGGTACTGATTGGGGATGATAAGCCATGATCATATTGAATGGCGGTGCTGGCTCGAATGGCTAAATGGCCTACTCCTGCACTTATTGACTATCTCAAAACCAACAAAATTGAATGAACGCAAGTCACCCTTGATCTTGAGGGACTAAGAAGAAGAATGCAGATAAGTTTAGAGGTTAACGACTTATCCTCCAGCATTCTTATTTGATATGTTGGGCTGTTTGGGGAGTTTTAGAGAAAGTGGTCAGATAAGCTTTTCAGCATTTGATTAAAAGCTGCAAAGGTTTCAAGGCAGTTCATGTTCAAAGCAAGAAGCAATTGAAGCACTCCTTGCTAACAGTGGGATTTCACAAGGCTCAGCACTTATCCATAAGGGGGAAACAATTGGAAATTATGAGATCAATGTGAGATGAAAACTGGTGGGAATAGGCTCAAGTTGCGGAATGATGAATGAAAACAGAGTGTCCTGAAACCTCTCACCCACCGCAAGACACGGGTACTCCTTCTGCACTGCATTTCTCTTTACAGCCATACTTGCCTCAGCTGCTAATACCAATGTGTGCCATAGCTAATACAGAAACTTTTCAGAAAGAAGCCACATACAAGTTGCTTTGTTTCTAAGCTTGTAACCTTTCTCTGAATAATTTCCTTCAAAGATACAATAACTAGTAGTTCAAAAACGTTGATTGAATGATAGATGCACAGAGTCTCTTGCCCAGAGTAGGTGAATCGAGGACCAGGGGACAAAGGAGTAAGGTGAAGGGGAAAAGATTTAATAGGAATCGGAGGTACCTCATTATTCTATGTTTGCTCTTATGGGGAGATGCTAACTGCATTTCCTTGTCTCTGTACTGTACACTGCACAATGACAATGAAGATTGAATCTGAATCTGAGGAGTAACTTTTTCACACAAAGTGTTGGTGTATGGAACAAGCTGACAGAGGCGTAGTTGAGGCTGGGACTATCGCAACATTAGGACAGGTGCATGGATAGGACACGTTTGGAGGGATATGGGCCAAATGCTGGCAGCTGGGACTGGTGTAGCTGGGACATGTTGGCCGGTATGGGCAAGATGGGCCGAAGGGCCTGTTTCCACACTGTCTAACTCTATGACTTTTGACTCTATGATGCCAACACTAATACTGCAGCTCAATGTCGATGCTCATTTGATGCCATTGTCAACATTTCCTGCTTACTGGAAAGGATATGAATAAAATGAACACGCTGTTTCATTCTATGACTCTATGAATGCTAAGATGCAAAAGGCTAATTCCAGAATTAAGTAAAGTGCAACATTTTCCAGTCCATTTTACTTTATGAAAATATAGGCAGAGCATAACGTTTGTTCGTCTGCATGGCATTCTGCCACTGCATTCCTCGCTTTCTTAAAAGCAGCTGCTGCGGGAAGTGGCTTAATTAATACATAAACATCTTCCTGCAGTGCCACTCCAATTAGCATATGCTGGCTCTACTTTAGCTATAAACATGAAATCAAGTTAGAATCCACGTCACTTTTGTTCCAAACAGTTTATTAAACCTTCATGGCCCCTGGGACAAGTGTGGAAACAGTTTAGCCCAACAGACAGAAACCAGTAACATTACAGTAAAAAAAATCAGAACACAATTGACAGCTATTTTATCAAGCCAAGCAAACGACATGCATATGGAGTTTGTATATTTTCTATGACACTTATACCACATGAAAAAAATAATGCAAGTAATACATTTTAGTTGCTTGCAGTTCAAATTTCTCCGCACCCTTTACAATTCAAATTTAAGCTGGCATTAACAATTTTTTTTTAATTTAAAAACGACACCTATCTTGTTTTACTTGAATAAAGTAAACCAAAATGCTGCAATTAGAAACATAGAGACATAGAAAATAGGTGCAGGAGGAGGCCATTCGGCCCTTCGAGCCAGTGATCATGGCTGATCGCCCCCTATCAATAACCCGTGCCTGCCTTCTCCCCATATCCCTTGACTTCACTAGCCCCTAGAGCTCTATGTAACTCTCTCTTAAATATTAAATTGTGAATGTACTGAAGTACAAGAAAGCTAAACCTAATTTACAAAATCTGGCCTTCATTTGCATTACTCACCGCACCCATTCATTTCTGTTGCTAGAGTACACTGCACTGTTTAATTTGGTTTGGTCCGTATAATATGCAGCAGGGAAAAAAATCGTAATGTGTCTTGTTATCACTGAACTCAGGAATGTCCTCCTGTAATTTAAGACATTGGTTCTAAAATTACACTGGGACCTAAGTGGCTGAACACTTCATACAAAAGTCTGCAATCTCTCTTGAACAACCATTAACCTGTTTTAAAAAAAATAGCTTAAGGCCTCATCAAAAATGCAGAAAATGGTATTTCAGATAAGTCGTTTAAACATTTATATGCAAGTGCCACAATAGGTAAGTTTTGGGCAATATTATCTTGTAAATTCAAGATAAAGGTCATAGGTTCATTCTGTAATTGTAAGAAGGTAATGCGGTAAAACCAGGTAGTAATGAATAGATGATGTAAAGCTTGGGCTTGCAAAGGCTGAAAATTGTTCAGAATAGAATGATTGATGGAATTAAATGCCACATTCTTGAGATCCTGGAGAGAAGTAATTGTAGTTGGAAAGTATAATGAATCTTGACATCAACAAAGTGGAAAAATACAGAGAGGAGGGAGTACAGGTTTGGAGTTTAAGCAGAGACAGTAAAGTACTTCTATCATAAGTTTGCAAATTAATTTCTTATATAAAAAGTGAATTTCCTTTAAAAAAAATATTTTTATTAGAAGCAAGTACATAGTAAGAACATTTCATGTATATCAGTCATACGTTACTAATATTATCAGTTGTTTAATTACTTTTTTTTATAGATAGAGAATAATGAGAGAAAAAACAGGCATAATAAAGAAGAATGGAATAATTTACTAATAATACAACATTCAGATTCAGATTCAATTTTAATTGTCATTGTCAGTGTACAGTACAGAGACAACGAAATGCATTTAGCATCTCCCTTGAAGAGCGACATAGCAAACGGACATTGGAGATAGGTTCGAAAATTATTAAGTATAACTTTTCATCTAATCCTGAGTTCGAGCTTCAGTCAGTTTTTCGTGTCGAACCATTCTACCCCTTCAAATAGTCAATAAATGGAGAACATATTCTGACAATAAAAAGTTCTTGTTTGTCCATTAAGACAAGTCTAGTTCTTTCCAAATGTAAGGTCTCCGACATTTCCATAATCCACATTTTAATTTTGGGGGTTATAGGACCTTTCCAAAATTTTAATATGAATTTTTTCCCAGTTATTATACTATAGTTGATAAAGTTTCTTTGGCTTGTAGTAAGTGAATTTTCTCTGGAGAATGATTTTGAAGTGAATTGAATGCTGCCAAGGTCAATAATAATTTTTAAGAACAAAGGAGGAAAACAAATTTCGTGAAGTCGGTTTTACCGGCGGAGGAGCCAAAAATGTGAGATTAGAAATGATTGTGAGTTTACAAACCTCAGTAGATGAAGTGAAGCTATCAAACTATATTAATACCCCATAAGTGTATAGATTCATGCAGAATCACGATTCACCTAAGATCAAATAACTTGTTCTCGCTTGCTATCTGGGCTCATCTACAGCTCTGCTTGATTGATATGTGTATTAAGCAATTATCAATGAAAAAATAGTATTTTTATGCTGCATGAATATACCTCCCTGGTTGTACTTTCTAAACTTAGTTACGTTCTTGGGTATGTTATGAAAATTCATTTGAAAAATGTATGTGCCAAATATCAATGGCATAGTTCCTTTGCAAGAAACTAAGAACGCAAAACAAATAAGATTTGGCATATGAAAGGACAGGAGACAACATTTGAATTTGATCTTGTATATATCACCTGCAACTATTACCCCTCTAATGGATTATTTTAAAATTAAAACAGGTTATTATCTCCACAGTCAATTCATCATGATTCAAAAAGCACAACAGTCCACACATAAATGGGAACATCCAAAAGCAAACAAAATTCTTGGTAGCTAAATGCAATGCAACAAATATGTACTCTAAAGGAATCATATACATTTCCTACATTATTACAAACAGTATCATTAATCAACTGTACACAATCAGGTTTCAATGACTGTATAAAGCAGGGGTCGGCAACCTTGTTCTGCATAGGGGCCGGGACGCATGTCTGTGAGGGGATGGCGGGCCATGTCTATCACGTGTACACATGGATCCCGCCCCGGATGGCAGGCATCAAATCACGTGTTCACAGAAGGTAGACAAAATTGCTGGAGAAACTCAGCGGGTGAGGCAGCCTCATGCAATCCTTGCATGTCTCACCCGCTGAGTTTCTCCAGCATTTTTGTCTACCTTTGATTTTTCCAGCATCTGCAGTTCTTTCTTAAACGTGTTCACAGAAGATGCGCGGCCATGCCAGCGGCTTAGCGCAGGATGCGGTACAGCCAGAACTCGCCGCTCAGCCGCGCTGGGCGGGCCAGATGATTACGGGAAGAAAAATCCGCCTGCGGGCCGGATGATTTCGGGTTATGGGCCGCATTTGGCCCGGGGGCCGCAGGTTGCCGACCCCTGGTATAAACGATGTAGGAAAACTGCAACAAAATGGCAATTACCTCATTTGGTGTTCAGGTTCAGCTGATGCAGTTGTTTAGAACTCTTTTGCAACCTCAAAAGAAACAGGCTATGGAGCCAAAATTACATTACTGCCAATAAACATGAAGATCTATTTATCGAGGCTTATAAAAGAAAATTGGTGAACATAGCTGGTGAGAGGACAGATAGAATATTAGAAGCACATTTCCCAGGGCACATAATTAATCCAAGTTCCTAAGTGTGGCAAATTGTCTTGAGGATGTTGAATGAAGAAAGGGGCTTCCAATCCTAAACCATCAATCCCTTCCCTGAACCTTCAGGGGATTTATTTTTGGTTTTATATTGACCAAGTATTAACACAAACAAGCAAAGGTAGATTCTTACAATATGGGGCACCTTAATTGAAGACAGGACAACTTAATCTAGTAAACTTTCTCTTCAACACCTAAATAATAATATAGCTAAAATAAGTTTAGCAAAAAATGACTGAGCAGCTGTATGACAATAGACAATAGACAATAGGTGCAGGAGTAGGCCATTTGGCCCTTCGGGCCAGCACCGCCATTCAATGTGATCATGGCTGATCATCCCCAATCAGTACCCCGTTCCTGCCTTCTCCCCATATCCCCTGACTCCGCTATTTTTAAGAGCCCTATCTAGCTCTCTCTTGAAAGTATCCAGAGAACCTGCCTCCATCGCCCTCTGAGGCAGAGAATTCCACAGACTCACCACTCTCTGTGAGAAAAAGTGTTTCCTCGTCTCCGTTCCAAATGGCTTACTCCTTATTCTATGCAAATGGCAACTGAGCCAGGTTGTCAAAGACCATGTCAGTTATAATCCTCGGTTGCTTTATTGGTAGGATGGTTCGTGCGCTGTTAAAACCCGAGTCAATGCATAGGAAGGAGATAACACATCAGATTGTCTGCAGATGACTTCCCAGTTATTCCAACTGATAATCAAGTAAGAATGAGAAAGATAAGTAATTAAAGCAAATCTGTGGACTAGCTTCCAACTTGTCCTTGTCTACTGGGTAGGTGACTGCTAGCCGGCTGTTGCGAGGCAAATGAAACTTTTACACTACTCGTAATTTTACTTAACTTTATTTAAGCTTTAAGCAACTCATTTCTGTAATGCATAACTTCAGAAACGTCTGGAAAATATGGCTGATTCCGCATGCCTTTCCCGCTCGAAAAACCCCGCACATGCGCACACTCTGGAAAACAGAGAAACATAGGTGCAGGAGTAGGCCATTCGGCCCTTCGAGCCTGCACCGCCATTCTATATGATCATGGCTGATCATCCAACTCAGTATCCTGTACCTGCCTTCTCTCCATACCCCCTGATCCCTTTAGCCACAAGGGCCACATATAACTCCCTCTTTAAATATAGCCAATGAACTGGCCTCAACTACCTTCTGTGGCAGAGAATTCCACAGATTCACCACTCTCTGTGTGTGAAAAATGTTTTCCTCATCTCGGTCCTAAAAGATTTCCCCCTTATCCTTAAACTGTGACCCCTTATTCTGGACTTCCCCAACATCGGGAACAATCTTCCTGCATCTAGCCTGTCCAACCCCTAAAGAATTTGGTAAGTTTCTATAAGATCCCCCCTCAATCGTCTAAGTTCTAGCGAGTACAAACCGAGTCTATCCAGTCTTTCTTCATATGAAAGTCCTGACATCCCAGGAATCAATCTGGTGAACCTTCTCTGTACTCCCTCTTTGGCAAGAATGTCTTTCCTCAGATTAGGAGACCAAAACTGTTTGCAATTCTCCAGGTGTGGTCTCACCAAGACCCTGTACAACTGCAGTAGAACCTCCCTGCTCCTTTACTCAAATCCTTTTGCTATGAATGCGAACATACCATTCGCCTTCTTCACTGCCTGCTGCACCTGCATGCCTACTTTCAATGACTGGTGTACCATGACACCCAGGTCTCGTTGCATCTCCCCTTTTCCTAACCGGCCACCATTCAGATAATAGTCTACTTTCCTGTTTTTGCCACCAAAGTGGATAACCTCACATTTATCCACATTATACTGCATCTGCCATGCATTTGCCCACTCACCCAGCCTATCCAAGTCACCTTGCAGCCTCCTAGCATCCTCCTCACAGCTAACACTGCCCCCCAGCTTCGTGTCATCCGCAAACTTGGAGATGTTGCATTCAATTCCCTCGTCCAAATCATTAATATATATCGTAAATAGCTGGGGTCCCAGCACTGAGCCTTGCGGTACCCCACTAGTCACTGCCTGCCATTGTGAAAAGGACCCGTTTACTCCTACTCTTTGCTTCCTGTCTGCCAGCCATTCTCTATCCACATCAATACTGAACCCCCAGTGCCGTGTGCTTTAAGTTTGTATACTAATCTCTTATGTGGGACCTTGTCGAAAGCCTTCTGAAAGTCCAGATACACCACATCCACTGGTTCTCCCTTATCCACTCTACTAGTTACATCCTCGAAAAATTCTATAAGATTCGTCAGACATGATTTACCTTTCATAAATCCATGCTGACTTTGTCCAATGAATTCACCACTATCCAAATGTGCTGCTATCTTATCTTTAATAACTGACTCCAGCATTTTCCCCACTACCGATGTTAGTCTAACTGGTCTGTAATTCCACGTTTTTCTCTCCCTCCCTTTTTAAAAAGTGGGGTTACATTAGCTACCCTCCAGTCCTCAGGAACTACTCCAGAATCTAAAGAGTTTTGAAAAATGATCACTAACGCATCCACTATTTCTGGAGCTACTTCCTTAAGTACTCTGGGATGCAACTTATCTGGCCCTGGGGATTTATCGGCCTTTAATCCATTCAATTTACCTAACACCACTTCCCGGCTAACCTGGATTTCACTCAGTTCCTCCATCTCATTTAAGCCCCGGTCCCTTGCTATTTCTGGCAGATTATTTATGTCTTCCTTAGTGAAGACAGAACCAAAGTAGTTATTCAATTGGTCTGCCATGTCCTTGTTCCCCATGATCAATTCGCCAGTTTCTGACTGCAAGGGACCTACGTTTGTTTTAACTAATCTTTTCCTCTTCACATATCTATAAAAACTTTTGCAGTCAGTTTTTATGTTCCCTGCCAGTTTTCTTTCATAATCTATTTTCCCTTTCCTAATTAAGCCTTTTGTCCTCCTCTGCAGGATTCTGAATTTCTCCCAGTCCTCTGGTAGGCTGCTTTTTCTGGCTAATTTGTACGCTTCATCTTTTGTTTTGATACTATCCCTGATTTCCCTTGTTATCCACGGATGCACCACCTTCCCTGATTTATTCTTTTGCCAAACTGGGATGAACAATTGTTGTAGTTCATCAATACAGTTTTTAAATGCCTTCCATTGCATATCCACCGTCAACCCTTTAAGAATCAATTGCCAGTCTATCTTGGCCAATTCACATCTCATACCCTCAAAGTTACCTTTCTTTAAGTTCAGGACCCTTGTTTCTGAATTGACAATGTCACTCTCCATCCGAATGAAGAACTCAACCATATTATGGTCACTCTTGCCCCGCACATGCGCACATGCGCCCACTTCACCGGCCGATACATTTGCAGCTGTATTTCACAAGGCAGAATGGGGCAAAGAATTGATAAAACCAAAAATAAGGGAAAAAAACACACTTGAAAAGTTTTGCCCTTTCGCATCTTATAGGAGGCAACAAAAATGTGTGACATTATCTAAAAATGTTGAACAAATGTGTGCCGGTGAATTTATCTGGGAATAAAATGAAGCTCTACATGACGTGAACTGGACAACGTCCGTGCTTTAGCAATCTTACAATCATGACACTCGATAAGGAAGTACAGATTCTTGATTGTAATCTCCAACTTCAAAGGTATAATCAATATTCATTCTTCATGTATGATCAGCAGAACCGTAGGCATCGGAAAGAAAAGTTCAGATTTTGGGCTGAATTCATCATCAGTGTGTTGATGTAGGATCCTGTTCTAGCTATCAGATATCTTCAGTTCCTGAGTGATTATGTACCCTGTATTATTTAATTGCTGGTGCCACACTTTGTCCTTTGTTGTTTTATTCTGTAAATCTTTGCCTTTGGCAGAGACAAAAGTTGGCCTGATTGCTCTTACTCTTGGATGATCTGTTGGGTTTCCTTTCCTGATCTAATTTCATTTTGGTTTTTGTAATGAATTCTTCTGATGCCTTCCCAGTTATCACACGCAAGTTACCGGAGAGCATTCTGAGGGATAGGATATATGCATTTGCAGGGACTAATTGGGGATAGTCAGTATGGTTTTGCATGTATGAAATTAAATAATCTGGTTGTTGCCTTTATGGTGATAACATTTTGAAAAAAATGTAGTCACCGTGATATTATTTTATTATTTAGTCTCGGACTTTTGGCAACTGCAGGGTTTTGAATACAGCCATTAAGTACAGGTGGTTTATAACAGGAATTAATCCGTTTAAGTTTAGTTCAGAGATACAGTGTGGAAACAGGCCCTTCTGCCCACCAAGTCCATGCCAACCAGCGATCCCCGCACATTAACACACACTACACATTAACACATTTTTAGATAATGTCACACATTTTTGCAACCGCAAGAAATGCAACACCTGTCCCTTCACCTCCCCCCTCGACTCCATTCAAGGACCCAAACAGTCGTTACAGGTGCGACAAAGGTTCACCTGCATCTCCTCCAACTGCATCCGCTGCTCTAGGTGTCAGCTGATTTACATCGGGGAGACTAAGCGTAGGTTGGGCGATCGTTTCGCCGAACACCTCCGCTCAGTCCGCAATAACCAACCTGAACTCCCGGTGGCTCAGCACTTCAACTCCCCCTCCCATTCCCAATCCGACCTCTCCGTCCTGGGTCTCCTCCATTGCCAGAGTGAGCAACAGAGGAAATTGGAGGAACAGCACCTCATATTCCGCCTGGGTTGCTTGCGTCCGGATGGCATTAACATTGAATTCTCCCAATTTTGCTAGCCCTTGCTGTCTCCTCCCCTTCCTTAACCCTCTAGCTGTCTCCTCCCACCCTCCTATCCGCCGCCCTCGGGCTCCTCCTCCTCCCCTTTTCCTTCCTTCTCCCCCCCACCCCCCATCAGTCTGAAGAAGGGTTTCGGCCAGAAACGTCGCCTATTTCCTTCGCTCCATAGATGCTGCTGCACCCGCTGAGTTTCTCCAGCAATTTTGTGTACCTTCGATCTTCCAGCATCTGCAGTCCCTTCTTGAACACATTAACGCTATCCTACACACGCTAGGGACATTTTACACTTATACCAAGCCATTTAATCTACTAACCGGTAGGTCTTTGGAGTGTCGGAGGAAACCGAAGATCTCGGAGAAAACCCACGTGGTCACGGGGAGAATGTACAAACTCCGTACAGACAGCACCGGTAGTCGGGGACGAACCCAGGTGTCCAGCGCTGTAAAGTGCCTGTCCCACTTTCACGACCTAACTCACGACCTTTTTTACTCGTGGACATTTTTCATCATGCTAAAAAAACGCCCCGACCTACTTGATGCCACGAGTACCCACGACTAGCACCACGGCCTGCTACGATCTAGCTACGACTTCGTGACGACCATGCTGCGAGTATGAGTCAAGGGCAATCTCGGCAGAGGTCGTGAATTAGGTCGTGAAAGTCGGACAGGCCCTTAAGTCAGCAACTCGACCTCTGCGCCACCGTTTTGCCCGGAGAAGATTCTGAGAAGATGTTTCATTAAGTGAAATTGCATAAGTTGAGAAGGCAGAGTGAATTGCATTATGAAATGTTGGCACGTGTATTCGTACGGATGGAGAATGGAGTCCTATTCATTGTAGTACAAATAGATTCTTAAATTGAGGACATGTACCCTAAAGTCCCAATGCTGTTGCAGTGAAAGTTTGTAATTCAAGGAATACCTAAATCTCCCAACCTAGGCTGCACTGCTTAATGGTACATAGAAACTGGAACAGTACAGCACAGGAACTGGCCCTTCGGCCCACAATGTTACTGCCGACCATGACGCCTAGTTAAAATGATCTTACCTGGCTATATATGATCCATGTCACTCTATTCCCTGCACCTCTTTGTGCCTATCTAAAATCCTCTTTAAACACTATGAACGTGTCTGCCTCCATTACCCCTGGCAATGCTTACCAGGCTCCCACCTCTCTCAGTGTAAAAAAAAACTTGCCTCACACATCTGCATTAAACTTTGTCCGTATCCCCCCCCCCCCACCCCTTCACCTTATAGCTACACCTCTGGTGTTGGACATTTCCACCCTGGGTGCAAAAAGGTGCTGACAATACCCTATCTATTCCGTGGTCGACCCTATCTACTCTTTTCATATTTTTATATGCTCTGTCAAGTCTCCCCTCAACCTATCCAACCTTCCTCTAATCCAGGCAGCATTCTAGTATCCAGGCAGCATCCTCTGCAAAGCTTCCCCATCTTTTCTGTAATGGACCAACCAGAACGGCACACTATACTCCAAATACAGACATGATACGAGTAAGAGAACTCTTATTCATTTAAAGGGCTAATATAATGCTTGATCATGAAGTCAACAGAGAGAACATTGACTGGATGTGTAACAGGCACCCAATCTATGATGATGCCCAATCCATAGCACAGATTTGAGCCAGGGATAGGGACAACATTTTCTGTCTTCATTACAACTGTGGCTAGATTTTGCAATTGTATGAATGTTGGCACCTTAGCCCTCCTGCTTTCACCGTTTAGTTTAATTTAGAGATACAGCGGAGAAACAGGCCCTTCGGCCCACCGAGTTTGCACTGACCAGCGACCCCTGCACAGTAACACAAGCCTACACACACACTTGGGACAATTTACACATACCAAATATACAAACCCAAGCCCATTAACCTACAAACCTGTACAGCTTTGAAGTGTGGGAAGAAACCGATCTTGGAGAAAACCCGCGCAGCTCAAAGGGAGAAGGTGCAAACTCCATACAGAAAGTCCATACAGATTGAACCCGGGTCTCTGGCGCTGCAAGCATTGTAAGGCACCAACTCTACCACCATGTCTTGTATTTAAATTTACACTTGGATAAAGATAATTCAAGGATGGTTAAGGACCAATAATACCATCAAAATTCAAAGCCTTATGGCCTTGAGACAGGGGTTTTAAGGAGGACAGATGGGAAAATTGGTGTAAAATCATTGCCAGATATGAATGAGCTATTTTGTTTTAACTAAATCCACACTATCCATTTGTTTGCCTTCAGGAAATAACAAACTGCATTTACCTTGGGTTGTTCATCAAGAAAATTTGCTCCATATCAAGAAAAAGTCTTGTGGAAATGAATGAGTTCCTGGGTATTGGCAGTATTGAAGGAAATTTACCTTGGCATACCAAACCACTGGTTGCAAATAGCTAGAACATTGGGTTTGTGTAATGAAAGAACCAGTCCAAGCAGCACATATAAAACAGAACACTATGATTATACAATAATGATTAGCTCAGAGGGCTCTGTTTTTTCCACGATTGGGGTCCTTTTAAAGTATCATAGGTCTGCTGTGTTTAACTCATTTCAATTTGGTAGTGTGGGTGACGAGCAGTCAGACCTGTGACATGATGTTACAAATTGAATGTATTGATATCGAACATTAATAAGCAGGGATGATTTATTATACAGCTCAAAAAATCTTCCTAACGAGAAGCCAAAAAAAACCCCCCAAACATCTGACAGTCTGTTTTTCTCACACAATCCAACTTTGGAAAGAAAGGTCGCATTTTTAGAACTTGCACACATGCCATGGAACAGTTGCAACTGCTGAAAGCAGTCCAGGGTCAAAATTGTGCAAAATATTGTGTCCAACTGTTAAAATTGTTTTGAAACTTCATTTTCTCAACAGGATCTGGGGTTCCTTGTACATCAGTCTAGGAAAGTAAGCATGCAGGTACAGCAGGCAGTGAAGACAGGGAATGGCATGTTGGCCTTTATAACAAGAGGAATCGAATATAGGAGCAAAGAGGTCCTTCTGCAGTTGTACAGAGCCCTAGTGAGACCACACCTGGAGTATTGTGTGCAGTTTTAGTCCCCTAATTTGAGGAAGGACATCCTTGCTATTGAGGGAGTGCAGCGTAGGTTTACAAGGTTAATTCCCGGGATGGCGGGACTGTCATCTGCTGAGAGAATGGAGCAGCTGGGCTTGCACGCTATGGAGTTTAGAAGGATGAGAGGTGATCTCATTGAAACATATAAGATTGTTAAGGGTTTGGACACACTAGAGGCAGGAAACATGTTCCCGATGTTGGGGAACTCCAGAACCAGGGGCCACAGTTTAAGAATAAGGAGTAAGCCATTTAGAACGGAGACGAAGAAACACTTTTTCTCACAGAGAGTTGTGAGTGTGGAATTCTCTGCCTCAGAGGGTGGTGGAGGCAGGTTCTCTGGATACTTTCAAGAGAGAGCTAGATAGGGCTCTTAAAGATAGCGGATTCAGGGGATACGGAGAGAGGGCAGGAATGGGGTACTGATTGAGGATGATCAGCTGGGATTTTTATTTTAAGGATACATTGAGAAGGATTTTGCACCTTTTTCTCTCGCCACCTGCTGTGAGAGTTTGTTATCGAGTGCATGTTTCAAGGGTGATGTTTTGGGCAGGAACATAATATGGCCTTCCTTACAGAGCTGGGTGAGTAGCATTTGATAATTGGCCTGGGAGAAGGCACTTTTGCCTCATATCCTTCCAGTGAACCTGAACGATTTTGCAGGGAGAGCATTATTGGTATATGTGAAGTCACTTGAGGTGGCTCCAGTTGGAAATCCAGGTCTCAGAGTTTATTATAGTCATGTGGCATAGAGACAGAAACAGGCCCTTTGGCCCATCATGCCCATGATGAACGTTTTGCCATTCTAAACTAATTCAATTTTCCCACCTTCTTTACCTTGCATGCTCCATGCTGGGAATTGGCCTGGGAGAGAGTTAAATAGAGCTCTGGGGGCTAGTAGAGCCAAGGGATATGGGGGTACGGCAGGTACGGGTTATTGATTGGGGACGATCAGCCATGATCACAATGAATGGCGGTGCTGGCTCGAAGGGCCGAATGGCCTCGTCCCGCACCTATTTTCTATGTTTCTATGCTCATGTGTCTACCTAAATGCCCTTTAAAAATAGCAATTGTATCTAATGCCACACCAATACATTCCGAATATCAACCACTTTCCGGGTAGAAAATAAAATCCGTTTTATATCTCCTTCCTCTTAATGTAAAGCGATGGCATGTTGTTTTTGATACGCCCACCATAGGTATATGATAAAGATTATCTATGGCTATCTGTTCAAGAAGGAACTGCAGATGCTGGAGAATCGAAGGTAAACAAAATTGCTGGAGAAACTCAATGGGTGCAGCAGCATCAATGGAGCGAAGGAAATAGGCAACGTTTCGTGTCTGAAGAAGGGTTTCGGCCCGAAACGTCGCCTATTTCCTTCGCTCCATTGATGCTGCTGCACCCGCTGAGTTTCTCCAGCAATTTTGTCTACCATCTAATGCTATCTATCTCTTTCTTTACAATGTTTTGTAGAATTTATGTATTACTTGTTTTGCCCGAGTCTGATTCTACATGTACTTCACTGGTCTTGGGCACAGGGCAATGAACTCAACTTGACTTGACTTAACAATGTAACGGAGTGATATGGGAATCCAGATTAAAGCCTGTCTACTAAACCTCTGAAGCCTTTAGATTCTGGTAAAGTCCCATCTTGCATAAATTCCAAAAATATAATTAGCCAATTAGTATTAACCAATTAATATTTTTGTAGTTTATACATGTTCAGTTAATTTAATCAATATGGATAAGAAGCTAGTGATTATATTGAACTCCGGGTAAGAAATTAACATTTTTTTTACTCCACTCCACAAAAAAATCGCCAACATTTAATTGTCTCCAAAAGTGGCAAGCCACAAAGTGCATCAGAACCAGAATGTTGAAACACATTGAGAATAAAACTGGAAAGACCATCTGGCAGCTATCTGCTTTTATGTTTCAAACATTACATAAGAATATAAGAAACAGAAGTGGCAGTAGACCATTCTTTTCCTCGTCCATCATAGATGAGCCCTTCTCAAGGGTCTGCTCGATATCCCACAGCTATGTATGTATGTATGTATATCTTTATTGTCATTTCCTGAGTATTCGCATACCCAGAGGAAACAAAAAAACGTTGCTCAACCAGTGTCCATTCAGTGTACATGAAAAAATAAATAGAAATAAAAATAAAAAATTTTGCCACCTCCAATGGGATCCCACCTCTAGCCACATCGTCCCATCTCCGTCCCTTTCCGCTTTCTGCAGAAACCGTTCCCTCCACAACTCCCTGGATAACTCATCCCTTCCCACCCAAACCACCCCCTCCCCAGATACTTTCCTCTGCAACCACAAGAGATGCAATACCTGTCCCTATACCTCCTCCCTTGGCTCCGTCCTAGGACCCCGACAGTCCATTCAGGTGAGGCAGAGGTTCACTTGCACATTCTCCAACCTCATCTAGTGTATCCACTGTTCCAGGTGGGGACTTCAATATATCGGCAAGACCAAGCGCAGGCTTGGTGATCACTTTGCTGAACAGTCCGTCTAGGCGTTCGTGATCTCCTGGTTGCTAAAAACTTTAACTCCCTCTCCCATTCTCACACTCACCTTTCTGTCCTGGGCCTCCTCCACTGTCCGAGTGAGGCAAATTGGAGGAATAGCACCTCATATGGCGCTTGGGTAGCTTAAAACCCAGTGGTATGAATATTTATTTCTCTAACTTCCAATAACCCTTGCTTTCCCTCTTTCTCTCCGTGCTTCCCCCATCCCAGTTCTCCGCCTAGTTCTACTGTCCTCCTGATTAAATATTACTGATTATGCCTCGTTGTCACTTAGCTAACAATGAACGCTTCCTCATTAGCATCTGCTTTGATTTGTCGTTTTCACATCTTACCCTTCCATATCTCTAGACTCCTTCTCTCCTGACTCAGTCTGAAGGAGAATCTTGACCCGAAACGTCACCTATTCCATCTCTCCAGAGATGCTGCCTGGAACGACTCCAGCATTTTGTGTCTATCGTCAGTGTAAACCAGCACCTACAGTTCATTCCGACACATTCTTTCCCTCATTCTGGTTCATCCATCAGTAAGATCAAGGCTGCTCTTTTACCTCTGCACCACTTTTCCAGCAATATCATATCCCTTGATTCTCGTCATGTCAGAACATCTATCAGTCGGCTTGAACATAGTCAATAGACCATAGGCAATAGGTGCAGGAGTAGGCCCTTCGGCCCTTCGAGCAATTCAATGTGATCATGGCTGATCATCCCCAATCAGTACCCCGTTCCTGCTTTCTCCCAATATCCCCTGATTCCGCTATCTTTAAGAACCCTATCTAACCCTATCTATCAAGAGAGAGTTAGATAGATCTCTTAAAGGTAGAGGAGTGAAGCAGTATGCGGAGAAGGCAGGAACGGGGTACTGATTGTGGATGATCAGCCATGATCACAGTGAATGGCGGTGCCGGCTCGAAGGGCCGAATGGCCTAATCCTGCACCTATTGTCTATTGTCTATTACAGACTGGGTGGAAATGTGGTTGTGAGGAGGTTGCAGAGAGGATTTAAAGGAAGACAGAGGGGCGAAGTGAATGAGCAAGAACAAAATAGATTGTGTACAAATGTGGAAAAATATAGGGCCATCCACATAGGTAGAAAATGAAGAATGGTCGACTACTTCAAGGTGCCTACATACACAAATCATTAACAGGTAGTCTGCAAGTACAGCTAACAAATAAAAAGGCAAAAAAGGCGTACTGGTTTTCATAGGAAGAAAATTTGAGTGCAAAAGTAAGGAAATCTAGGTCCAAATATGTAGGGCCTTCAGGTGACTGCATTTGTCAGACTTATACCCATCTGCTCTTCCTATCTGAGAAAGGAAATGCAACAAATGTTTACCATTCAGATTCCTAGGATGTGGCATTGATTTTATAGAAAAGAGATAGAAACATAGCAAACCTTGGTGCAGGAGTATATATTTCGGCCCTTCGAGCCTGCACCGCCATTCAATATGATCATGGTCTCTGATCATCCAACTCAGTATCAGAGGTACCTGCCTTCTCTCCATACCCCCTAGAACCCAGGGTCACAGCCACAAGGGCCACATCTGACTCCCTTGGAAATATAGCCAATGAAACTGCCTCACTGTGACCTCTGTGGCATCAAGAGTTCCAGTAGATTCACTACTCTCTGTGTGAAAAAAGTTCTTCTCATCTCGGTTTTAAAGGATTTCCCCCTTATCTTTAAGCTGTGACCCCTTGTCCTGGACTTCCCCAACATCGGGAACAATCTTCCTGCATCTAGCCTGTCCAACCCCTTAAGAATTTTGTAAGTTTCTATAAGATCCCCTCTCAATCTCCTAAATTCTAGAGAGTATAAACCAAGTCTATCCCAGTCTTTCTTCATAAGACAGTCCTGACATCCCAGGAATCAGTCTGGTGAACCGTCTCTGCACTCCCTCTATGGCAATAATCTCCTTCCTCAGATTTGGAGACCAAAACTGTACCCAATACTCCAGGTGTGGTCTCACCAAGACCCTGTACAACTGCAGTAGAACCTCCCTGCTCCTATACTCAAATCCTTTTGCAATGAAAGCTAACATACCATTTCGCTTTCTTTACTGCCTGCTTCACCTGCATGCCTACCTTCATTGACTGGTGTACCATGACACCCATGTCTCGCTGCATCTCCCCCTTTCCCAATCGGCCACCATTACATAATAGTCTGCTTTCCTGTTTTTTATTTTGATTGTTGTTTTTTCTTATTTTGTTTTATTTATGTTGATGGTGTTGCACTGTTTTGCATATATCTCTGTGAAAAATCAAAAAAAAATATTAAGTGAAAAAAAAAGAAATGCCAAAGAGCAGAGTAGAGGGCATGGGGTTTAAGGTGAAAGGTGGGAAGTTTAATGGAGATGTTGTTTTTACACAGGGTGATGGGTCTCTGGAATGTGCTGCTTGGGATGGTGGTGGAGACAGATATTATAGTGGCATTTAAGAGGCTTTCACATAGGCACATGGATATGCAGGGAATGGTGGGCTATGGATCATGTGCAGACTGATGAGATTTGTTTATATTTGGTGCAGATGTTGTAGGCCATAGGGCCTGATCCTGTGCAGTATCTTTTATGTTCTGTTTTACTCCCCAGTTTCTCCTCCATAGTTTAGTCATATCATAAGGAGCACACTAGAAGAAATTCAAATGAATCACTGTTTCACTGAGAAGGATTGAAAGACACCGTGGTTATATGGAACTGGCTACTATAACAGGTAGTTGAGGCAGCAGGTACTATTACAACAGATAAAACACATTTGGGCAGGTACCTTTTGTACTGCTCCAAAGATGCCCAAATTAAGCCGGTACATTCTATCAGGGCACATTACAGTATTTCAGATTTGATATTATATTCTCATCTCTACCTTGTATGTTTTGCATAATTTCTTTTAAAATCTACAATTAAAATCTTCTGCACCAGCACCAATGGAATCAGGGATGTCATACTCTACAATATCTCAAGCTACGTTTAACTTTGGATATTCCAAAGTGCATTGTCATCTCTATGTAAATGTTGACGAGGTAACTTGGTTTGGGCCGAGTTGAATTATGTAGACGTGCACATTGTTGGATAATCAATCAATCAACCAATCAATCAACCTTTATTGTCATCTTGCAAGCAACAAGTACAGTGCAAAATGAAAAGACGTTTCCCAGTGAATAGCGGAGCCTCGCACATGAAATTTACACATAAATTTACACATATTGCACATAAATATGCAGCTTTACTTTGCTGCAACAGATAAATTCATGGATGATGATTCTGACAAATCGGAGAGAAAAATGTTTGTCTTCATTAACAGGAGATGCTCACCATTGTAGAATTGTTTGTTTTAGCACGACTTAAGTGCCTGTCCCACGAGCATGTGACTCCATGCGGCAAGCGCGACCTAACCGCGTGGAGGTCGAGTGAGTGACATGAAGTTCGAGCAAAGTCCGCTGGAAGTTCGCACGTGACGTACGGCGCCGAGGCGGCTGCGGGCCGACAGGCCGTTGCCGTGCGGAATTTTTGGTCACGGTCAGTTTTTCGGAGCCCCGCGCGATGCCGGGACCAGCTCCGCACAACTCCATACGGCTCCGGCGATCGAAGTGGGACCGGCCCCGCGAGGCCCTACGGCTCAAGCGACCATGTTAGGTCGCGCTTGCCGCATGCTTGTGGGACAGGCCCTTCAGTGCATGAATGTTACATTGTCAGACAACACTAGTAGGGGTTATAACAATAATTTTGATCAGACAAGAGAAGTCTTTAAATCACTTGTAGAGCTGTAACAAGATTCATTCTTGACATCAGTCTTGCTATCTACTAATCCCACCTGTTTTTGTACAGGAGTGCTTGGCAGCCTTGGTGTCAGACCCCTCTCTTGTAATACGATGGATTTATAGAGGAAGAAGTATCAAATCTAGACTTACTCCCTGCCCAGTGAAAGATTCTTTGCAACCCACTATTAGATCATGTACAGTATCTGCGTAGTTCCTCGATGACATCCGACAGTGCAATGAATTACTGGACCCCTGATATCAGTTAGCACAAGATCAGTTGCACTGGGGCATGATATGGGTTCAATAACTCACACTACACACTCAGTAATAAGGACATCACACTGCCAAGCATTTTATACCTGTGTGTATGCTCTTGTAGGAGTGTAGTTGAAATCCTTGCACCAAGGGAAGCCAGATAAGAAGTTCCAGGAACTCCAATCACAGGTTTGCAGAAAATCACCACCATCACTAACAAATCTATTGCCATTCTGTTGTTAGTTAACAACACAATTAAAATCTACGTTTGTTGCAAAGCAAATGATTGATTGCAATGTTTAAAATTTCACAATCCCAATTATTAATCATTGTTTTGGTGTGAAGGCTGTGTAAAGGGCCTGTCCCACGTTCACGAGCTAATTCACGAACTTTTCTACTCGTGTTGAAAAAACGCTCCGACCTACTTGATGCCACGAGTACCTACGACTAGCATCACGACTTACCTGCGACCTACCTACGACCTCCAAAGACCTTGTGATGACCATGCTGCAAGTATGAGTCAAGGGCAAACTCGGCAGAGGTTGTGAAAGTAGGACAGGCCCTTAAGTTTGTTTTTTTTGCATAGCTCAAAATCCTGCTTTTGAGTTTTGACGGATTTTCATAATGGAAAATACACTTTTTTAGTGTGCACGTCAGATAGACTTTGATAAGACTCCTGCAGCTAGTTTAGTGAAGGCTCCCATTATCTGGCATTATTCAAAATAATAAAATGATTTAATCTGACAGCTGTAGCACACTTCCTCTTCACAGCTTGTGAATCTCTTTTTGACTTTGCAAACGCACCATCATGCTTCATGGAATTTGAGTTGTATGCAGGTGAGCAAAATCGATGCTGTGCTTTGATAATTCCCATATGTTTACATTAACATTCAGGCATGATGAACATCTAGTCCATTGTAATACAGGTCAGTTTGAAACGGTCAACTTGCCAGCACCTGCAATAAAACCTGATGATGTTAGAAACATAGAAAATAGTTGCAGGAGGAGGCCAATCGGCCCTTCGAGCCAGCACTGCCATTCATTGTGATCATGGCTGATCATCCGCTATCAATAACCCGTGCCTGCCTTCTCCCCATATCCCTTGACTCCATTAGCCCCTGGAGCTCTATCTAACTCTCTCTTAAATCCATCCAGTGACTTGGCCTCCACCGCCCTCTGTGGCAGGGAATTCCATAAATTCACAACTCTCTGGGTGAAAAAGTTTTTTCTCACTTCAGTCTTAAATGATCTCCCCTTTATTCTAAGACTGTGGCCCCTGGTTCTGGACTCGCCCAACATTGGTAACATTTTTCCTGCATCTAGCTTGCCCAGTCCTTTTATAATTTTATATGTTTCTATAAGATTCCCCCTCATCCTTCTAAACTCCAGTGATTACAAGCCTAGTCTTTTCAACCTTTCCTCATATGACAGTCCCGCCATCCCTGGGATCAATCTCGTGAGCCTACACTGCACTGCTTCAAACACAAGGATGTCCTTCCTCAAATTAGGAGACCAAAACTGTACACAATACTCCAGATGTGGTCTCACCAGAGCCCTATACAACTGCAGAAGAACCTCTTTACTCCTATACTGAAATCCTCTTGTTATGAAGGCCAACATTCCATTAGCTTTCTTCACTGCCTGGTGAACCTGCAGGCCAACTTTCAGTGACCGGTGTACAAGGACACCCAGGTCTCGCTGTACCTCCCCCTTACCTAACCTAACCCCATTGAGATAATAATCTGCCCCCTTGTTTTTGCCGCCAAAGTGGATAACCTCACATTTATCAATAATAACCTCACATTTATCTATAAATTTGTCTACTTTAAATATACTTACCATGCGTAGGTTTTCTCAAGACAAGATTCCAGAAGGACAATGGAGATATGTGTATATTATAGGCAGGTGCTGTAAAAAGTGGGCATTTATCATTGAAAGACGTAAACTTAAGTATCTGGTGTATATTCCTCATTCACTGTACAAGTGAGGTGACTGATCATTAATCATTACATGCACGAAACGAGCATGCTATGTATTCCTCGTTTGCTATGTCGCTCTTCAAGGGAGATGCTAAATGCATTTCGTTGTCTCTGTACTGTACACTGACAATGACAATTAAAATTGAATCTGAATCTGAATCTTGAATTTGACTTCAGTGGACAATGCATATGGTCTGTAAATCCTTTGCCAACATTGTGAATCTGAGGTATAAATTCCAAGTTTGCATGTGTCTAGTCCTGTAGAAGGCAGTAGATATTTGTTCATGGGCATTAAAGCATCCTATGTAGTCGGGTTAAGATATTGTTTGCGTTTTTGAAATGTGATTCCATGACAGTATTGAGGGTTTAATAAGGTATTAATTTGGAGACATGTGATCCCATTGAAATTCTGTAGCTTTATCTCCCAATATCCTGGACAATATTTCTCTCTCGGTCCACGGTGGCGCAGCGGTAGAGTTGCTACCGTACAACGCTTGCAGCGTCGGAGACCCGGGTTTGAACCCAACTACGGGTGCTGTCTGAACGGAGTTTGTACGTTCTCCCGTGACCTGCGTGGGTTTTCTCCGATATCTTCGGTTTCCTCCCGCACTCCAAAGAGGTACAGGTTTGTAGGTTAATTGGCTTGGTGTATGTAAAAATAATCCCTAGTGTGTGCAGTTTTGTGTTAATACGCAGGGATCGCTTGTATACCTAAACTTTACTAAACTAAACTAAATTGGCTGCTGCGTTTCCCATGTTACCCCATTAACTACATCTATAAAATGTAATTCATTGGCTATAAAGTTTGTTGGAGAATCTTGAGTTTGGGAAAGGATCCATATAAATAGGTCACTTTTTCCTAATTTAATTGCAGTATATTGACATTTTCAAAAATTGTTTCATCTAAATTTGGGCTCTCCATTTTCTTTGCAAGCTATTTCTCCAATGATATGTGCCAACATTTAAATGTTAGAGATATTAGAACATTTGAACCCTATATCTTAGGACAAAATGAATCCAGGGGTATGTGGAAAAAGCAGGAACGGGGTACTGATTGGGGATGGTACTCAAAAATGCTGGAGAAACTCAGCGGGTGCAGCAGCATCTATGGAGCGAAGGAAATAGGCGACGTTTCGGCCCGAAACGTCGCCTATTTCCTTCGCTCCATAGATGCTGCTGCACCCGCTGAGTTTCTCCAGCATTTTTGTGTACCTTCGATCTTCCAGCATCTGCAGTTCCTTCTTGAACACAATACTGATTGGGGATGATCAGCCATGATCATATTGAATGGCAGTGCTGGCTCGAAGGTCCAAATGGCCTACTCCTGTACCTATTTTTCTATGTTTCTATGCTTCTAAATCTAATTCTACAGCATTAATACAACATCAGATTATCGTCTGATAGAAATATATAAGATTATCAGAGGCATAGATAGAGAAGATATTTAGTACCGTTTTTCCTGGGATGGAAAAATCTAATACTAGAGGGCACAGCTTTAAGGTAAGTAGTGCAAACGTTAAGGATTTGTGTGGGACGACGATATTATACAGAGGGTGGCGAGTGATTGAAATGTACTGCCAGTATTGGTAATTAAGGGAGATACGAGAGTGGCATTTAGGAGTTTCCTGGATAGGCAGGGAACGGAGGGGTGTGGGTTATGCTCAAGTGCAGTGCCCTCCATAAGTTTTGGGACAAAGACTCATCATCTATTTATTTGCCTCTATACTCCACAATTTGAGATTTGTAATAGAAAATAATCACATGTGGCCAATGTGCACATTGTCAGGTTTTTATAAAGGCCGTTTTTATACATTGGCTTTTCATAAAATGTATAAAAATAAATGATGGGTCTTTGTCCCAAACATTATGGCGGGCACTGTGTATAAGAGATGGTCGGCATCATGTTTTGACACAGATATTGTGGGCCAAAGGGCATGTTCTTGTGCTGTACTGCTTTTATGTTCTATGTTCTAACATCAAGTTGACGGCATAGTAGAATTTAAAACTTTGAACTTCGGGTGTTTTGGTGTAAACATTTTTAGTTTAGTTTAGAGGTACAGCACGGAAACAGGCCCTTCGGCCCACCGGGTCCATGGCGACCAGCGATCCCCGCACATTAACACTATCCTACATCCTACATCCACTAGGACATTTTTTTACATACACCAAGCCAATTAACCTACAAACCTGTACATCTTTGGAATGTGGGAGGAAACCGAAGATCTCGGAGAAAACCCACGGGGAGAACGTAGAAACTCCGTACAGACAGCACCCGTAGTCGGGATCGAACCCGGGTCCCCGGCGCTGCATTCGCTGTAAGGCAGCAACTCTACCAGTGACAGGGGCACAGCGGTATCAAATTCATTTGGTGAAATTCTGATCACTTGTCATCTCTGGTTGTTTTCCTTGTTTATTTCTGGTGATGTTTCCCCTACTATTATTAATATGATTGGTAGGAGAGCTGGATAAAATGACATTGAGGACAGTGGAGTAACATGAGCAGCTGATGGGACATTATTTCAGACTGTTGGCATTGATGCCAACACTAATACTACAGCTGTATATCGATGCTCATTTGATGCCATTGTAAGCATTTTCTCCTTACAGGCAAAGATATTAATGACATGAACAGTAAATGATAATTTAATCTTAATTATTGAAACTTTTTCTAAAGAAAACACATTGAGATCAGACTTCAAAGGGCTTTATTGTAATTATTACATTTTAAACATAAAATTGAGAAAATTTATGAGCTTACAAAAAAAATTGTTTGTAAGTCATTGCTGTCAGAGACAGTCTCCTGGGTTCGAGGATGACTTTCATTCAGATATTGTATGTCTAAAGAAGAATCTCGACCTGAAACGCCACCTATGCCTATTCTTCAGAGATAGAAACATAGAAACATACAAATTAGGTGCAGGAGTAGGCCATTTGGCCCTTCGAGCCTGCACCGCCATTCAATATGATCATGGCTGATCATCCAACTCAGTATCCCGTACCTGCCTTCTCTCCATACCCCCTGATCCCCTTAGCCAGAAGATTCCATTTGGCATCTAACTCCCTCTTAAATATAGCCAATGAACTGGCCTCAACTACCCTCTGTGGCAGAGAGTTCCAGAGATTCACCACTCTCTGTGTGAAAAAAGTTCTTCTCATCTCGGTTTTAAAGGATTTCCCCCTTATCCTTAAGCTGTGACCCCTTGTCCTGGACTTCCCCATGACCTGACCTGCTGAGTTATTCCAGCACTTTGTGTCCTATTGTGTATTCAGAAGTGGCTAATGAGGCCAATGTCGGCACTGCAGATGCTGGCACACCTGCAGCAGTTGACAGGAAGTGGTGTCATTTGTGATGTTGTCCACACCTTCTGCCGCTTATGCGAAGCCTTGATGTGCTCCCGATGCATCCCCTCAAGGTTCTCAGTACCATCACAACTACTCCCCCTCGACTTTGGGTGGTCTAACCCCATTCTCCTGCCTTCTCCCAATAACCTCTGACACCTAGTTTAGTTTGAGGTGCCTTAGTTTGCATCAACAAGCAAAATCCAGCGAACATTAAACTTTGTTTTACCTGGCCACCTCAAACGCTTCCTTGACTTTGTTCCATTGAATTCCGTTTGGCATGTTTTTGCTGAGCGTGCGGCCCATTGATAAATTACCTGCAGCCTTTCAATCACTCTGTTCTCTTTAGTATCATCTCCACGGTTCTGATAGTTTGTAGATGAGAACAGAAATTCTATTTCCCAAGACATTTATTTGTGTCACAGCGTTTTACTTTTGTGCATTCTGGCCACAATTAGTGCATCACTGATTAGTCTACATTTATTGGCCATTGTAAATTGCTCTTGATAAAGGTGGATAAATTCACACTTAGTTGGCTGTACTTTTTCCCCTTGGGATACATCTGCCCAGAAAGCATTAAGGGCCTGTCCCACTTACGTGTCCTTGGCACGCAAATTACACGACCTCGTGGTCGCGTTGAGGCGCACTGGCATCGTATGGCCGCGCGGGGCCGGTCCCACTTAGAAGCGCGGAGGGGTATGTAGTTGTGCGCGACATCGAGCGGCGTTCCAAAATTATTTTAGTGAACAAAATCTTCGCCTGCCAACGTCTCACCTCCAACAGCAGCAGAAGCAGGCAAACGATCGCCGAACTCGGCCTGGGGCTCACGGCCGTTGCGGTCCGGATCCGCCCCTACTTCTACTCCCAGAGCGGGGTCAAGAAAATTGAAGATGGACACAAAATGCAGGAGTAACTCAGCGGGACCGGCATCATCTCTGGAGAGAAGCAATGGGTGACGTTTCGGGTCAAGACCCTTCTTTTCAGACTGAAGAAGAGTCTCGACACAGAAACGTCACCCATTGCTTCTCTCCGGAGATGTTGCCGGTCCCGCTGAGTTACTCCAGCTTTGTGTCCATTTTCAAATGACGTCACGCGCTCCAGACGGCTGTGCGTACGCATGTAATCGCGCCCAACCTTCGCAGGACCGTCGCGCCTCAATGCGACCACGAGGTCGCGTAATTTGCGTGCCAAGGACACGTAAATGGGACAGGCCCTTTAGGAAAGAAATGTATTTCTCCCTCTTCCATCCCCTCTTCTGTTTATCTGTCTCATAAACTGTTGAATCAGAGTGACTCGTGCAATCTAGGTCAATAATCAATAATCTATCCCAACTTGATATGACTAATATTGTATTATTTACCATATGTTATGCATTGTGAAGTTGTCAACAGATTGGCCAGTAACAAAGTGCACCAGTAATGTTGATTGCATGGATAGTTTTTGAATATTGAATTTCTCCCGCAGCTTTTAGCGTGCTTTTATTGCAACATCGCGATGATAGATAATAAAGGGATTGAAAATTAAACAAAAATACTGATTATACCTTTGAGGTTTCCTCTTTGTACACTTCTGCAGGCGCCTGGATGCCCTAGTGCATCATTGCTTCCCAGTTTGTGGTCACTCAGGGGACTGTCAAACGCACTGTATCAAGTAACCTTTTACAAGAGAGTCTCACAACATATAATGTAGAAAATACTCCAGGATTTGGATTAAAGGATGATCTTATTTCACAAGTAAGCTTATTATGTCAATTCTGGTACTAACTTTACAGGGATACAAAAGGGAGTAGGTGCAGATTAATGCATTATTTGTATTTTATCTCCACCTTGAATCATCAAACTGATGTAACATTGCAGTGTCAGAGTAATATCATATCAAGGAGCCATTTCACACCATCTGCCTTACAAACTGACTTTTCCATCTTACATACGTTTTTTTATTGTTGAAAACACTAGATGTTTTACACTTTCTTCATAAAAAGAAGAATAACCACTAGAAGACATTAAAAAAATATAATAATAAAATATATTTTATCTCCTGATAAGACAGACTGCTGAATATCTGGCTTCAAAGTTCACTCTAAAGAGCCTGTCCCACGAGCATGCGACAGCATGCTGCAAGCGCAACCTAACGTGGTCGCTTGAGCCGTACGGCATCGCGGGACCGGTCCCACTTCGATCGCCGGAGCCATATGGAGTTGTGCAGAGCTGGTCCCGACATCGCGCGGGGCTCCGACAAAACTGACCGTGTTAAAAAATTCCGCGCAGCAACGGCCTGCCGGCCCGCAGCCGCCTCGACGCCGTACGCAGCGTCTTGACGCCGTACATCATGCGCGAACTTCCCG
Organism: Leucoraja erinaceus; assembly: GCF_028641065.1. NCBI lineage: Eukaryota > Metazoa > Chordata > Chondrichthyes > Rajiformes > Rajidae > Leucoraja > Leucoraja erinaceus. The sequence continues at coordinate 163,174,044 of NC_073377.1, forward strand.
CGGACTTCGCTCGAACTTCTTGTCACTCACTCAACTACTCAGAAAGCAGCTTTGATAGGATAGATTGTAGGAAACCTGTTTCCAATGCAGGAATATCTAACACCACAAGGCATTGGGCTGGGATAAGAAGTAAACTTGAGTTAGAAACATAGAAATATAGAAGGTGCAGGGGAAGGCCATTCGGCCAGCACTGCCAATCAATATGATCATGGCTGATCACCTAAAATCAGTACCCCGTTCCTGCTTTTTCCCCATATCCCTTGAGTCCTATAGCCCTAAGAGCTCAATCTAACTCCCTTGAAAACATCCACTGAATTGGCCTCCACCGCCTTCTGTGGCAGAGAATTCCACAGATTCACAACTCTCTGGGTGAAGAAGTTTTTCCTCATCTCAGTCCCAAATGATCGACCACTTATTCTTAAACTGTGGCACCTGGTTCTGGACTCCCCCAACATCGGGAACATTTTTCCTGCATCTAGACTGTCCAATCCATTAAAAAAATTATATGTTTCTCTAAGATCCCCTCTCAACCTTCTAAATTTCAGCGAATACAAGCCCAGTTGACCCATTCTTTCATCATATGTCAGTGCTGCCATTGTGGGAATTAACATGGTGAACCTACACTGCACTCCCTCAATAGCAATAATGTCCTTCCTCAAATTAGGAGACCAAGATTGCATACAATTCACCAGGTGTAGTCTCACCAGGGCCCTGTACAACTGCAGTAGGAACTTCTCCAAAATTCAAATCCTCACACAGTGAAGGCCAACATGCCATTAGCTTTCTTCACTGCCTGCTGTACCTGCATGCTTACTTTCAGTGACTGATGTACAAGCACGCTCAGGTCTTGTTGCACCTCCCCTTTTCCTAATCTGACATCATTCAGATTAGGAAAAGACCATCAGGCCCTGGAAATGTATCTGCCTTCAATCCCAACAGTTTACCTAACACCATTTCCTGACTAATGTGGATTCCCTAATCTCTTTCCTCCATCCCACTAGATCCTCTGTCCCCTAGTATTTCTGGGAGATTGTTTGTGTCTTCCTTAGTGAAGACAGAACCAAAGTACTCGTTTAACTGTTCTGCCATTTATTTGTTTCCCATTATAAATTCACCTGTTTCTGATTGTAAAGGTCCTACATTTTTCTTCACAGTTAAGTTGAATTGAGTTTAGTTTATTGCCACGAGGTACAGTGAAAAGCTGATGTGTGCTAACCAGCCAGTGGACAGACAATACATGATTGCATCAGGCCATTCACAGTGTACAGATACATGATAAGGGAATAACATTTAGTGCACAATAGGATCTTGGATGCACTGTCGAGTGTTGGAGGTAGTTACTCTCACAACAGTTAAGAAATATCCGGACAAGCATTTGTCTAGTCGCTAGGCAAGCAACGAGACCAGCAGTATGAGACCAGCACTATATCGCTCCGGTGGGCGGCGCGGGACCACGTACCGGACCAGGGCTGCTGCACAGCGGCGGTCAGTCCTTTTGTTATTTTTTGTACGGGTTTGATGTACCTTTTTCGCCGTTTGAGTCCGTGTGTGGGGGAAAGTTGCTCCAAATCTGGAGCCCCTGTGCGGAGAACCCGGCGGCGCTGAACAACATCGTGGTCTCCGTTGTCATTGCAGGGGCCCCAGCAGCGTGGAGCGGCCTCGCGGCAGGAACGGACTTTGGGCTCCAGTCGCAGAGCTCCGGTAGGACTGGCCCACCATGTCCCGCGTCCGGAGCGGGGACGTGGTGGTAGCGCGCTGCTGCGACCTGACCCCGGGGATTCGGCAGGCAGGAACACCCAGGAGCCCGCGGGTCCCTGCTGGGGGAGACCGCTGGGGGGGGCTTCCGCAACCACGACTTCACTGCTCGAGGGAAGAGACTGGGTCGAGGAGTCCCACACAGCGGGGAACTTTGATCATCGCTGCGCGGGGACGTTTTTATGTTAACTTTGCTATAGTGTGTTGGGAGCTCCAAGACCAAGACCCGGCTTAATCCCTCCCATCGCCCGGCGTGGTTTTAATTCCCGTTGGACATTTTGGTGGAACGAAGAACCAAGGGCTTTGACTCTGACAGTGGGCAGGGAATACATGATTGCAGGGGAGGATAATTTTTTTTGCCTTTCAGATCACAGCGAGGAGGAGATTAGCTGGGATGGATGTCTGTGTAAATTGTGTTGTGCCTTGGGTCTTTTTTTTCTTGTGTGTATGACTGCAGAAAAACATTTCATTTGAGCCTCTATGAGGTTCAAGTGACAAATAAATTGTATTGTGTATTGTGTGTATTGTGTATGTTTGTAGATGAGAACTGGAATTTTATTTCCCATGAAATGTATGTATCCTGTACAGAATTTGGGCATCACTGGTTGTCCAACAATTATTGGCTATCCTACATTCCCCTTGAGAAAAGAGCTAAAAATGACAGTTAGTTTGCCATATTTCCCCTTAGGACAAATCTGCTCAGAAACCATAAGGGAAGCAATTTATTTCTTTCTCTTCCATCCCCTGCTTTTGCTTTATCTCAAAAATTGTTGAATTAAAGTGGCTCATGCATTTTTGATCAATAATCTATTCCAGCATGGTATGTTTAATATTGTTATATTTACCATATATAATAGAAACATCGAAACATAGAAAATAGGTGCAGCAGTAGGCCATTCGGCCCTTCGAGCCTTCACCGCCATTCAATATGATCATGGCTGATCATCCAACTCAGTATCCTATACCTGCCTTCTCTCCATACCCCCTGATCCCACAAGGGCCACATCTAACTAACTCTTAAATATAGCCAATGAACTGGCCTCAACTACTTTCTGTGGCAGAGAATTCCACAGATTCACCACTTGTGTGAAAAAAAAAATTCTCATCTCAGTCCTAAAAGACTTCCGCCTTTTGCACATAATGCACAGTGGAGTCATTGAAGGAAGGTTGTGAAGAAAGACAAAGAAAGTTATAGACTGAAGAAGGGTCTCGACCCGAAATGTCACCTATTCCTTTTCTCCAGAGATGCTGTTTGACCTACTAAGTTACTCCAGCTTTTTGTGTTTATCTTAAGTTATGGACTAAGTTACTGCGTTACTATGAGCATGCTAATCAGCAGGGCTTTGTGTGTAGGAGGTCATATCGCACCATTTGATTGTTTTCAGAGACAATGACAATGACTGACGAGATAAGGCAGTGGATGTTAGCTGCATAAGCCTTCACGATAAACTGGCCCAGAAGATAAAATCACGTCAGGTCCATGATAAGTTTGTAAATTAGATACAACATTGGCTTGGTCATTGACTTAACGATGACCAGTTGTGTTCCACAAGGGTCAGTGCTGGGACTTCTGTTGTTTGGGATATGTGTAAATGATGTGGATGAAAATATCGGGGGTCTGATGGTAAGTTTGCAGTTAACATGATAATCGCAGGTTATACAAGATATTGGTGAGGCTGCATTTGAAGTGTTATGTTCAGCTTTGGGCACCCTACTATAGGAAAGACGTTATTAAGCTGGAAAGAGTGCAGAGAGGATGTTGCTAGGGCTTGATGGTCTGAGCTATAGGGAGCAGATGGACAGGCTATGACTTTATTGCTTGGAGTGCAGGAGGCTAAGAGGTGATCTTATAGTGGAGTATAAGATCTTGAAGGGAATAGATAGGGTGCATGCATAGTCTTTTACCCAGAGTAGGGGAATCAACAACTGGAGGACATCGGTTTAAAATGGGAGGGGTAAGATGTGATAGGAACCCAGGTGGGACTAGTGGAGATGGGGCATCTTGGTCAGCACGAGCAAATTGGGCCGAAGGGCCTGTTTCAGTGCTGTATGACTCTATGATAACATAGAAACATAGAAAATAGGTGCAGGAGGAGGCCATTCGGCCCTTCGAGCCAGCGCCGCCATTTATTGTGATCATGGCTGATCATCCCCTATCAATAACCCGTGCCTGCCTTCTCCCCATATCCCTTGACTCCACTAGCCCCGAGAGCTCTATCTAACTCTCTCTTAAATCCATCCAGTGACTTGGCCTCCACTGCCCTCTGTGGCAGGGAATTCCATAAACTCATAACTCTGGGTGAAAACGTTTTTTCTCACCTCAGTCTTAAATGGCCTCCCCTTTATTCTAAGACTGTGGCCCCTGGTTCTGGACTCGCCCAACATTGGGAATATTTTTCCTGCATCTAGCTTGTCCAGTCCTTTTATAATTTTATATGTTTCTATAAGAATTCCCCCTCATCCTTCTAAACTCCAGTGAATACAAGCCTAGTCTTTTCAACCTTTCCTCATATGACATTTCCGCCATCCCAGGGATCAATCTCGTACCAGGATACCCTGTTGCCATCAAAATATTGAGATGTGATTAAGTACCTAGATATACTAGTTGTTCAGAATTTTTCTTGGAAAGTTATTAAAAGTTTTAAATATTAGAACATTTAATTTATTGACGTTTATAACATTTATAAAAAACATTGGGGAACAATGAACACATTGAAATGGACACATTGTAGGAAAACGGAAGGACATCTCGCACTTTTCCTTCTGTACACAGCCATTTTCCCAATTGAAATCAAACGGTATCTGGATTTGTGGCAGATTAGTGTGGCACATCTTCAGCAGGCAGATCTCTCAAACTGTTGGGATGTTTGTAGAAGTGTGCACTCCCCTGTAGGAAACCAAGTGCAGAACATAGTGACCTCAGGATCAGTGATCATCTGATCAAACCTTCAGGGCATCCACCTTCCTTTCTCAACCTGTGCCCAGTCATGTAGGTAAATTCATCCGTTTTAATTGCAAGATCTGGACCACTGTCAAAGATTATTCACAAAATAATTGAAATTAATACTCAAGAAGTCTTCATGAGAAATTTAAAAGGTAAAAAAAAAATCCAATCATTCCTTGGATGGCTTGGATTAAGGAATCACACTGCATTGTTATGCATTTGTCTTCAAACTATGCTCCACTCAAGAATGGGAATAATTTAATTAGCCATAAAGTACACTTGTACTAACGTGCATAGTTCGGTCGCCTGATTTAAAGCTGGTGGTTTAGATGCTCTCCTGCTTCAGCTAAATCAAGTTGCACGTGTTCTCTTTGTGACTGCTTGTTGCTGGAGGCTACATGTAACCAGCCCATCCAGCCACTTGATGAACAGACTTTGGGTCATAGTTCATCTGCTGGAAATGAAAGCAAGGATAACAGTTGTTCATTCATACTGTTCATTACCCTGCAGTTACCAAAAGAAGAGGTAAGACTAATGCCCCTGTCCCACTTAGGAAACCTGAACGGAAACCTCTGGTGATTCCTGGGATGTCAGGAAGAAAGACTGGATAGACTTGGTTTATACTCTCTAGAATTTAGGAGATTGAGAGGGGATCTTATAGAAACTTACAAAATTCTTAAGGGGTTGGACAGGCTAGATGCAGGAAGATTGCTCCCGATGTTGGGGAAGTCCGGGACAAGGGGTCACAGCTTAAGGATAAGGGGGAAATCCTTTAAAACCGAGATGAGAAGAACTTTTTTCACACAGAGAGTGGTGAATCTCTGGAACTCTCTGCCGCTTGAGGCCAGTTCATTGGTTATATTTAAGAGGGAGTTAGATGTGGCCCTTGTGGCTAAGGGGATCAGAGGGTATGGAGAGAAGGCAGGTACGGGATACTGAGTTGGATGATCAGCCATGATCATATTGAATGGCGGTGCAGGCTCGAAGGGCCGAATGGCCTACTCCTGCACCTAATTTCTATGTTTCTATGTGTAAAGTCGGTAATTTTTTAGTCGAAGCCGGTTGCGATGCTAGTTGAAGGTGGTTGCCGGAGGTTGCAGGTGGTTGCCGGAGGTTGCAGGTAGTGGAAGGTAAGACCTTCTTCAGACCCTTCTTCTCTTCTAAACCATTCTTCAGACTCTCTGGCAGCAGGCCTTTGTTTGGGGAACATTTCTCCATTGAAGCATTCTAAACTACAAACCACTGTGCTCTCTTCCTTTTTGGTACTTTTATGAAAGTTGATCTGAAGACTCCAGAAATCTTATCTACTTGATGCCCCGAAGCAATGTCACCTGACGATATGGGGGGCCAGCTTCCAAGCTGAACAGTCAGCTCAGCACCTGTTTTGGCACTTTGACTGTCTCCGTAGCGTTAACATGCTTTTCTGATCTCCACCTCCAGTCTTAGATGAGCCATAATTTTTGAGGTTATTTGTCAGGAAGCCTGAAGCTAATCTTTGACTGCTGTCACGTTTCATGCTCCCAAACTGGATTTCTTTCCCTGCACCGATACTTTCCAAGATTGAACTGCATTTTTCACTCTGCTAACATGACACACATCTGTTTGAAACCACTTGGTTTAGCCTCCTTGTTATAACCTGCCTTCTCTCTCCTCAAATCCATTTGCTGACAAAATGCTGGCTCACACCTGGACCACATCCGGGCATGACATTATTTTCTCACTGATCTCCAATCCCGAACACATCATTAGTGAATCGATTCAAAATATGTTTTCTCAAATTCTGCCTTGCACCAAAACCAGTCTTCACTCTCGTCCCCACCGACTTGCAATAACTATCTGTTTCTCAAATCTAAGAACCTGAATACTGGCTTAAATACCTTTACAAGCTGTTCAGTCCCAAGTCCCCCAGTCATACCTTGAACTCCACAAGGTTCTGGATTCTTATGCAAACCAATCCTCTTGCCCAAAGTCCCTTCACAACCCAGCTATATTCCTAAATTCCTCTGTCTCTCTTCTCCTTTAAATGCTTCTTTATCACCAACCTCCATTTCTTAATTTTCAACTATCCTAACATAGGAACAGAGAAAATATGTGCAGGAGTAGGCCATTCGGCCCTTCGAGCCAGCACCGCCAATCAATATGATCATGGCTGATCGTCTAAAATCAGTTCCTGCTTTTTTCCCATTTCCCTTGATTCCGTTAGCCCTAAGAGCTAGATCAAACTCTCTCTTGAAAACATCCTGTGAATTGTCCTCCACTGCCTTCTGTGGCAGAGAATTCCACAGATTCTCAACTCTCTGGATGAAAAATCTTTTCCTCATCTCAGTCCTGAATGGTCTAGCCCTCATTCTTAAACTGTGACCCCTGGTTTCTGGACTCCCCCAACATCGGGAACATTTTTCCTGCATTTAGCCTGTCTAACCTGAATACCAGCCCAATCAGCCCATTCTTTCATCAGATGTCAGTCCCGCCATCCCGGGAATTAAACTGGTGAACCTACGCTGCACTCCCTCAATAGCAAGAATGTCCTTCCTCAAATTAGGAGACCAAAAATGCACACAATACTCCAGATGTGATCTCACCAGGGCCCTGTACAATTGCAGTAGGACCTCCTTGCTCCTAAACTCAAATCCTCTCACTATACAGGCCAACATGTAATTTGCTTTCTTCACTGCCTGCTGTACCTGCATGCTTACTTTCAGTGACTGATGTACAAGGACACCCAGGTCTCGTTGCACCTCTCCTTCTCCTAATCTGACACCGTTCAGATAATAAACCTGCCTTCTTGTTCTTACCACCAAAGTGGATAATCTCACATTTATCCACATTATACTGCATCTGCCATGCATCTGCCCACTCACCCAACTTATCCAAGTCACTCTGCAGCCTCATTGCATCCTCCTCGCAGCTCACACTGCCACTGAGCTTTGTGTCATCTGCAAACTTGGAGATATTACATTTAATTCCCTCGTCTAAATCGTTAATTTATATATTGTAAATAACTGGGGTCCCAGAACTGAGCCTGCGTCACCCCACTAGTCACTGCCTGTCATTCTGAAAAGGACCCGTTCATTCCTACATTTTGCTTCTTGTCTGCCAACCATGTCAATACCCATTCCCCAATACCAGGTGCTCTAACTTTGTACACAAATCTCTTGTGAGGGACCTTGTCAAAATCCTTTTGAAAGTCCAGATACACCACATCCACTGGCTCTCCCTTATCCATTCTACTTGTTACGACCTCAAAATATTCCAGAAGATTAGTCAAGCATGATTTCCCCTTCCTCTCCATGCTGACTTTGACCAATCCTGTCACTGTTTTCCAAATGTGTTGCTATTACAATCCCTAACAATCCTTTCTTGTGCACGTTTCATTTTTAACTTAATTAATGCTTTAAATTATTTTTATATAATGATATAAACAGCAGAACTCCATGGCTATTCTATTACGAATTGGTCCCACGGTCAATTAAGTTAATTCCACAGGCAGAATGCAACTTGCTGATGTGACCCGCATTTAATGCTACCAAATCTGGGCAAATATGTTCTTGTAGACTTCATTTGGCAAACTGACTCCTGAAGGAGCTAGTTTGATCTTATAGTTTTTTTTGACCTGAGCTTTGGATACTTTAAAAAAAATGGGAAACATATCCAAATTAAATGTGTAATTAGGTAGAAATTATTTTGAGGCACTTTCCTTGTAGTTCAAAATATCAGCAACTCTCCTTATTTATTATGCACCCAGAATAAATTTTGATTACTATTTGTTAGATATATTATTTAAAACATTGGAACAATATTCCAATTCATCACATTTTTTGTCATCGTCCATTTATTGAATTTAAATTAATTCACTTAAGTTATCTGGATTGGACTTCTGTTTTTCTTTACATGTTCACTTTTTGAACCCCTAATCTTGTTGTAATCTTAATTTCTTACTGCCCGAGTGCTGCTTGAGCTAACAATGTTAGTAAGTTTTATGCTTCAGTGGTAGACCCACCTTGCATAGTTTGACATGTGGATCGGATAGTCACAAGACCGTATCTGAAATTCGTGCCAAAGATTCTGTCTGAGGTTCATTCATCTCAGGAGAGTAGTGAAATCTTATCTACTACAGCACACTTCATACTTTGAAAGGAAGTATCATTTTTACTAATGTTCAGGGAGACTTTACGTTCTAAAACCAAGAATAATTGTCGATGCAGGCAGCTATTTGTTTGATTGGGTAACTAAACAATAGGTAACCCCATCTAATCAGCGGAATAATAGGGTGTTCAAGAAGGAACTGCAGATGCTGGAAGATCGAAGGTACACAAAAATGCTGGAGAAACTCAGCGGGTGCAGCAGCATCTACGGAGCGAAGGAAATAGGCGACTTTTCGGGCCGAAACCCTTCTTCAGACTGATAGGGTGAACATGTGAATAGGGTGTATGTCATTTCATTCCCTGTAGTGAAAGCTGCAAGGTAATTCTGTTTATACCTCATTCATTGCATCAGCTAACATGCAAACACCAAATAAGATCATTTATTTTGGAGGCTTACCTTATAAATTAACATTTCAAAGTGATAAACAAGTTACTATTAAAAGTAAGTTACTATTAAATCATTGAAACATTACCTGTTTTTGCACTAACCAAACTCTTGGGTAAATAAGGAAATATATCAGGTTATCAGCCTAAGGATAGTATGCCTAATAGTTTTGTCAGTGCAAGATCAAATTACATGAGCAGAATTCCCTCCCTTGAAGATGACAATTTAACATAGTTCAATATCTAGTTCGTTCCATACTCTTATCGAGTCATAATAGCATGGAAACAGACCCCATGGTCTAACTCATCAATGCCAACTAAGTGGCTTCAAGCTAGTCCCAGTTCTGTTTTTTTTTCATTTAAAAAAAATATATATATTTTTATTAGAAGCATATACATATCATAACCAAAACACGATCTGTTTAACAGTTACATATTAACACAGCTTCTGTTTATTTTTTTTATAGATTTTTTTGAAAGATAGAGCTATAGAGAGAGAAGAAATAGGGGAAGAGAAAAGAGAAACTGTAAGCAAATAGAGAAGGTAGAGAGAGAAAAAACCACAAAGAGGATTACCAATAACACAATTTTGGAGATAGGTCTGTAGAGTATAAGGTGTAATTATTCATCCAGTCCTGGATTCAAGTTTCAGTCCAGCTTCCATGTTGAACCAGTTTACCCCTTCAGAAAATCAATAAATGGAGACCATAAAGTTCTGATTTGTCCATTAAGACAAGTCTAAATTTTTCCAAAAGTAAGGTCTCAGGCATTTCCATAATCCACATGTTAAGTGTGGGGGTTGTTGTGTTTTTCCAAAATTTTAATATTAGTTTTACCCAATTATTATACTATAATCAAGGAAATTTCTTTAGTTTATTGTAAGTTTTATGCTTTGTTCTGATATTCCTAATATTATTAGATTTGGATCAGGATCCAATTGGATATTAACAACTTCAGAAATAATTTAAAAAGTATCCATCCAAATTTTTTTAATTTTTATACCGTTTACAAAAGTATGAGTTAAATTAGCTTCTAGATATTGTCATTTGTCACAGATAGTCAAGTCAAGTTTATTTGTTACATCCACATACGAGATGTGCAGTGAAATGAAAAGTGGCAAGATAGGATAGGAGATAGAGGAGATATTTGGAAAAATTCTGTTTAATGTTTTACTCCATGTTTAACCCACAAATTAATCCTTTCAGGTAGCTGAATGATAGGAGCAAGCAAGATCCCAAGTTTAATAATTTACTTATCTGTGGCATGTTTTCTCACCCGAGTCAGAACCCTAGGAAAGATTCCGTAATTGGCTTCAGACTTAGGGTAACGTGGATAAGAATTCATAGTTATCACAGCACCTTTGCACATCAGTAGTTATCTTATGTGTACAGTATAAAGTTTAACTATCTTGTCCTCATTAGTAAATCTCTGGCGGAACCTTAATGGAAGGCAGCACCTTCTATCAAGGCTCGTACACGACTACTGCCACTTGGCTGGGGAATGAAAAGATATAACTCACAAAGAAGAAAAAAAAGGATTCCCTGTATACAGCATGGAAAATTTCCCAGATATATCCAATTCACAGACACTAGGATGGATCCAGTTCAACTAATTACTATCCCATCAGTCTAGTCTCAGTCAACAACAAAATGATGGAAAGTGCTGTTGACAGTGCAATGAAATTTCACTTGCTCACTGATAACCTCCTGACCCAGGGATGTTTTAGGTTTCACCAGGACTACTGGGCTCCTGGCTTCATTATAAAAAGGAACAAAAGAGTTGAATACCATAGATAAGAGTGATAGCTTATGACAACAGGGTCGCCCGCAATAGTCAGAACATGGAAGCAAGGGTCCTGGTAGAAGAACAGAAATCAGTGGAAATTGGAAAAATAAACTCTTCTCTTAGAGTTTAATTCTGCACAATAATAATAATAATAATAATAATATATTTTATTGTAATTGCACATAAGCACAACGAGATTTAGTATGTAGCTTCCATCTGATGTCATAACTTAAAAAACTAATCAAATTTAGATTTAGATACCCCGAGAACATGGATTGTAAAATGAACAGTAAAATAGTCAAAACAGTTCAAACAGATTAAAGTGCAAATGTGTCTGTGCGACGTGACCATCCAAGGGAGACAGTCCCGGGGGGGGGGGTTACTCAGCAGGGCCGGTTCAGTGCCGCTATAGCTCTGGAAATGAAGCTGTTCCTGAGTCTGGAGGTTCGGGTGTAGAAGGCCTTGTAACGTCTGCCGGAGGGAAGTAGTTCGAACAGACCATTACAAGGGTGTGAAGAGTCTTTGTGAATGCTGACGGCCTTCCTGAGGCACCGTGTGTGGTAGATGCCCTCCAAGGCTGGTAGCTCTGTCCCAATGATCCTCTGCGCTCTGTGGACGACGCGCTGAAGAGCTCTCCTCTCCGCCTCCGTGCAGCTGAGATACCACACAGAGATGCCATACGTTAATATGCTCTCTGTGGTGCAGCGGTAGAAGGTTAGATAGCTGTGTTTGTTGGAAGTCATTATTCTCAGACCAGGGACATTGCTGCACCAGGACCTCGGTATCACTTAAATACACATGTACCTTCTGATTTTATCAGTAATCTTCCCTCCAAGATGTCCAAAAGTGTGATGTTTTTCTAATGAAGATATAACATTTCCCCAATTCCCCCAAAACTGAAACAGACATTGCCTGTGTGCAGCACGACTCACGTCACAGCGGCCTCCGCAGTCCGTCTGGCTTTTTGGTGTTTTTTTGTCTCGTTTGAATGTAGTTTTTATTTATTTTTTGTGTATATGTGAGGGTATGTGTGTGGGGGGCGGGAGGTGGGGGGGAAACTTTTAAAATCTATCCCCTGCACGGAGAACCCAATCTTTTCTCTGTCGGGTCTCCATTGTCGTTGGGGCCTAGCACTGTGGAGCAGCCTCCAGCAGGAACGACCTGGGGCTCCAGTCGCGGAGCCTGCGGACCTACTCACCATCGCGGAGCTGGCCGAGTTCGGAGCGGGAGGAGCGGTGGTGGCGCGCTGCTGCGACCCGACCCCGGGGATTCGGAGGCTTACCGCAGGTCTGGTGGACAGTGACACCGGGAGCCCGCGGGTCCCTGCTGGGAGACCGCTTTTCGGGGCTTCCGCAACGGCGACTTCACCCGCCCGAGTTGCGGGGTTGAAGAGTACCTGGAGCGGGGCCTTACATCATCGCCCGGCGCGGCTTGGAATGGCTGCGGGACTTTGCTAGCGCCCGCCGGGGGCTCCAACAACAAGACCCGGAGCGTGGCCTTGCATCACCCGGCGCGGCGTTAATGGCCGCGGGACAATTACCATCGCCCGCCGGGGGCTTTGACTTTGACTCTGACATCGGGAGGGGAATGGGAAGTGCAGGGGAGAGATAAGTCTTTGCCTTCCATCACAGCGAGGAGGAGATGCGCTGTGATGGATGTTTGTGTAAATTGTGTTGTGTCTTGGTTCTTTCTTGTGTGTATGACTGCAGAAACAACATTTCGTTTGAACCTCAATGGGGTTCAAATGACAAATAAATTGTATTGTATTGTATTGTATTGACCTAGACCGCATTAAAGCATGGGCTTTTAAATAGTAATAATGTTCTCACCACCTAATTACTAGGCCGTCAGCCATCTCTAATAAGAGTTAGCACTTCCAAGTTCTCTACCATCAACATGTTTCCTATATTACTAATATTTTAGCAGCCACCATTAACTAGAAATTCAACTGGATCAAGCATATGAATAGGAAGCACATTGCAGGAAACATGTTCCCGATGTTGGGGGTGTCCAGAACCAGGGGCCACAGTTTAAGAATAAGGAGTCAGCCATTTAGAACGGAGACAAGGAAACACTTTTCCTCACAGAGAGTGGTGAGTGTGTGGAATTCTCTGCCTCAGAGGGCGGTGGAGGCAGGTTCTCTGGATGCTTTCAAGAGAGAGCTAGATAGGGCTCTTAAAAATAGTGGAGTCAGGGGATATGGGGAGAAGGCAGGAACGGGGTACTGATTGTGGATGATCAGCCATGATCACATTGAATGGCAGTACTGGCTCGAAGGGCCAAATGGCCTACTCCTGCACCTATTGTCTATTGTCTATTGTCTAATACAGATTTGGGAATGTATCGTCTTTCTTTCATCTGCAACTATTCCAAGCTGCACAAACTGTTCAAGGAGGAACCTCATCACATCACTAGTTACTTGAGGACAAATAGAGAGAGAGAGACACCAGTTGCCAGCATCACCAGCAATGCAGCAATGTCAGTGTCTTGTAAATGAACAAAGAACGGACCCTGAGTTGGAAAGCAATTATGGTAACTGAAAAAAAAAGTTTGCATATTTTTTTGGTTGCAATTGATAATTGTTACAAAGGATTAATTTTTAACGCTTCTGATCCTCTGGATTGCCAATTTTCTTTAGAAAGCAAGTTCCTTGAGGTTTCAATATGATATTTACCCATCTTGTTTCCCACACGACTTTTAAATGTGTATTCCTTCATTTAATTTTGAACTTTTAATATTCATTAGAAGTATCCTGGTAAGTTAAAATACATTACTAAAATTAGCAATTTTATTTTTAAAATAGGCAGGTTGCTTAATTATTCAAGCCTTTTAATTCCTGCATCTTGATTTGCTGTGGATTCTCTATTAATGTTAATTGTGACAGTCTTTGGTTTGTTTGTTGGGTGGGGGGGGTGGAAAGAAAATGTTCTTTGTGCACGGCATTGTTTTGTTGAAGACGTGTGCATGCAAAGGTCCTGCGAACTGAACTCACTGGCGTGTGAAAAGTGAGACTGAGATACCTGAAAAGAATTGTTTGGCATTCCTGTGGCTGAGGGGCATTGACTATCAAGGAAGCTGATAGGCTAATAGGACAATAAGGGAGAGAGACAGCGTCCATGTTTTTCCAGGTGTTTCTTTTGTGATCTCCATTTTTTTTTAAAAGCATTGAATTGGCAAATCTCGTCACTCCCCGAAAAGATAAGAAATGCATGGTGGTTGCATTGACAACTATCTGAAATGGAAGAGGTTTTACATCTTGTCTTCCCATCCCCCCGCCCTCCCCCGTTGTAGTGCTATAGCTCTCCAAACAATCTTTTGAATCTAGTCCTCAATATTAATAGTCCAATGGTAGGTGGCGGAAGGTTTGTTGAAAGATTGTTAAAAAAAAAGCAGATTTAAATTAACCTCTGACAAGTCCAGTTGAAAGTTACACAGAAAGGCTGGAGAAACTCAGCGGGTGCAGCAGCATCTATGGAGCGAAGGAAATAGGCAACGTTTCGGGCCGAAACCCTTCTTCAGACTGATCGGGGGTGGGGGTGGGTGGGGACAAGAAAGGGAAAAGGAGGAGTAGCCAGAAGGCTGGAGGGTGGGAGGAGACAGCAGGGGAGCTGAGGAAGGGGAGGAGACAGCAAGGACTAACAGAATTGGGAGAATTCGATGTTCATGCCCCGGGGGTGCAGACTCCCCAAACGGAATATGAGGTGCTGTTCCTCCAATTTCCGGTGCTGCTCGCTGTGGCCATGGAGGAGACCCAGGACAGAGAGGTCGGAGGCGGAGTGGGAGGGGGAGTTGAAGTGCTGAGCCACCGGGAGGTCAGCTTGGTTATTGCGGACCGAGCGGAGGTGTTCGGCGAAACGATCGCCCAACCTCCGCTTGGTCTCGCCGATATAGATCTGCTGGCATCTAGAGCAGCGGACGCAATAGATGAGGTTGGAAGAGATGCAGGTAAACCTCTGTCGCACCTAGAACGATTGCTTGGGTCCTTGAACGGAGTCGAGGGGGGAGGTAAAGGGACAAGTGTTGCATCTCTTGCGGTTGCAAGGGAAAGTGCCCGGGGAGGGGGTGGACCGAGAGGGAAGGGAAGAATTGACAAGGGAGTTATGGAGGGAGCGGTCTTTGCGGAAGACCGCTCCCTCCATAACTCCCTTGTCAATTCTTCCCTTCCCTCTCGGTCCACCCCCTCCCCGGGCACTTTCCCTTGCAACCGCAAGAGATGCAACACTTGTCCCTTTACCTCCCCCCTCGACTCCGTTCAAGGACCCAAGCAATCGTTCCAGGTGCGACAGAGGTTTACCTGCATCTCTTCCAACCTCATCTATTGCGTCCGCTGCTCTAGATGTCAGCAGATCTATATCGGTGAGACCAAGCGGAGGTTGGGCGATCGTTTCGCCGAACACCTCCGCTCGGTCCGCAATAACCAAGCTGACCTCCCGGTGGCTCAGCACTTCAACTCCCCCTCCCACTCCGCCTCCGACCTCTCTGTCCTGGGTCTCCTCCATGGCCACAGCGAGCAGCACCGGAAATTGGAGGAACAGCACCTCATATTCCGTTTGGGGAGTCTGCACCCCCGGGGCATGAACATCGAATTCTCCCAATTCTGTTAGTCCTTGCTGTCTCCTCCCCTTCCTCAGCTCCCCTGCTGTCTCCTCCCACCCTCCAGCCTTCTGGCTACTCCTCCTTTTCCCTTTCTTGTCCCCACCCACCCCCACCCCCGATCAGTCTGAAGAAGGGTTTCGGCCCGAAACGTTGCCTATTTCCTTCGCTCCATAGATGCTGCTGCACCCGCTGAGTTTCTCCAGCTTTTCTGTGTAACCTTCGATTCTCCAGCATCTGCAGTTCCCTCTTAAACAAAGTCCAGTTGAAAGTCTGATTTAAGTTTCTACACACAGCATCAGTTACCAACAGGTTTGGGGAAACTCGCCAATATAAGGAAGCTGCTGACTGATGTTTTTAGTCTCTTTTACAGCTCTCTTTGTGAAATAAAAACATGGAAGTAAAACGTTAATATCAGCGATAATGACCACAAAATGTATTGCATTGGCAGAAAAAACGTTCTAATTCACAATTACTTTTGAAAGTAGTAGATCTGACACCTCACCTGGATCAGTCTGTACAACATTATGGACCCATTAATGTCGTTGATTTATAACTCCTCTTTGAAGGGTAAATGCCAGTCCTGTAAGTACATGTACATTCCACGAACAAATAAATAAGAGAAAAGCGAGAATGCTCCCCCAGAAGAATCTTTGGGCTCTCCTGCTAATCCCTAAATCTCATTTACCCTATTGTAATCATGTGTCAGATCCCCACACCCTGATGACGTCTTTCTCCATTAAATTTCTGGTGATTTCAGACCTGATCGGACTCCCGTTTCCAAATTCCACACCCCCCCCTCAGCCCTGCTCCTGCATTATTATGATTTTCTTGCCTCATCCTTAATCCCTCTGTTCCAAAATCCAATTAACTTCTGCCCTCCTCACCACAACCTCTTTTGTTTTTGTCTACTTATGTCTGGCTGTGGCAGCTTTGACAGTCCGGAGTCGCCTTCCAGAGGGAAGTGATTCAAAGAGTTTGTGGCCAGGGTGAGAGGGGTCAGAGATGATCTTGCCTGCTCGCTTCCTGGCCCTTGCAGTGTACAGTTCGTCAATGGAGGGAAGGTTGCAGCCAATAATCTTCTCAACTGATCGGACGATTCGCTGCAGCCTCCAGGTGTCGTGCTTGGTGGCTGAGCCAAACCAGACCATGATGGGGAAGGTGAGGACAGACTCTACGATGGCCGTATAGAATTGGACCATCATTGCCTGTGGCAGATTGTGCTTCCTCAGCTGCCGTAGGAAGTAAAGATGAAGTAAAAGTGAAGATGATAAAAGTCTAATAGCAAACAACAATCTTCCGTAGAAATCTTAACATGAAGAATGGCTCTTCAGGCACCAACAAGGAGATTATTTCACAGGGAAAGAGAACAGTTAGGGTCCAGGTGCTGGATAGACTAAATCTGATATAAGGTAGTACTACAGAGGCTGTAGTTATGGATATATCCCCCAGTCTAAATAGTTTGCATCTTGAGTTATAGAAGGAAGGAAAGTGGGAACTTATGAAAGTGTGGATATCTTCTTCCAATGATCTGTTGCTGTGGAGTTGGTATATGCGAATTGGAGAATTACAAGTGATTTCACCATTGTTCAAAAAAGGATATGCGAGTAAAACCAGCAACTGAAAATCAGTCAGCATTGGGAAAGGTTTACGAAACTACACACACAACATGCATTCTCCAACCCTGACTTGACAGTGGCTCAAAAGGTCCAAAGGTTTCAGTACACCCGTTCTAAATTTATGCGGCTGGTCGTCTGAACATCTGTTAAAGTGGGGATTTTTTAAATTCTGCTGAGCGGAAGCATCAGAGCAGAGGACACATAAAGAATCTATTTAATTGTCTCTTCTCGTTTCTTGAATGTATTAATTCATGCCTTGACTTGCTAGAATTTAGAAGATTGAGGGGGGGATCTTATAGAAACTTACAAAATTCTTAAGGGGTTGGACAGGCTAGATGCAGAAAGATTGTTCCTGATGTTCGGGAAGTCTAGAACAAGGGGTCACAGTTTAAGGATAAAGGGGAAATCTTTTAGGACTGAGATGAGAAAAACATTTTTTACACAGAGAGTGGTGAATCTCTGGAATTCTCTGCTACAGAATGTAGTTGAGGCCAGTTCATTGGCTATATTTAAGAGGGAGTTAGATGTGGTCCTTGTGGCTAAAGGAATCGGGGGTATACAGAGAAGGCAGGCACAGGATACTGAGTTGGATGATCAGCCATAATCATATTGAATGGCGGTGCAGGCTCGAAGGGCCGAGTGGCCTACTCCTGCACCTATTTTCTATGTTTCTAGGCAAGGTTACAATGCCAAGTGTTCCGATTACTGACTGGTGACTCACTCTTGGCTTGTATGGAAGGCTAAATCATCTGCATTGCCACAAACAGAGGTGGTTCTACTTCACGACAATCCATTGGTTGTAACACACTTTGGGAGTTACATAACTGCAACCATTGTCTTTTCTCAAGGGAGAAAGGCAAGTTAGAGAAGGGGAATATATATAGTCAATCCTTTTTCGAATTTGTGTTTGTGATAATAGATCATTAAAGAAATATGGCATATACAACAAATTACAGCCTCCGGTGTTATTTACCGAGCCTATAAATGAACATTTATAACAGGAACAATGCAATATAAATAGGAATTTGGAAACTCTAAAAGCACATACTGTCTGTATTAAAATATATTCTCTAAACTCTGTTCATCTGTTCTCAGTAAAACAACAGATAACTCATCTCATCATATCACTTGCACATGAACATATAAAAATGACATGGGCTGTTCATCCTCCTCAAACAAATAGGTTTGCCATGATGAAAGTGAAGAATGTATAGTACATACTCATGCTCCCCTCTACATGGCATGACAGTAAGGACGGTTTAGTCTAGTTTATTATTGTCATATGTTTCAAGGTACAGTTCAAAGCTCCAATGTGTAGATGGGAGGTCAGGACCGCTCTCTAGCTGATCAGAGGACCATTTGGTTGCTTATTAACAGCTGGGAAGAAACTGTCCCTGAATCTGGAGGTATATCCTGTACTTTATTGCCTTTGTTTGGCACAGAGTGGTAGCAAAGTGTTTAGAAATACAGCTTCTGGGGGCTCGACGAAAGACACAAAATGCTGGAGTAACTCAGCGGGACAGGCAGCATCTCTGGAGAGAAGGAATGGGTGACGTTTCGGGTCGAGACCCTTCTTCAGACCAGCACCTGCAGTTTCTTCCGACACATTCCTTCTGGAGATTCATCGAGTCGACATCGACCTTTGATCATCCTTACACCAGTTCTATGTTATCTCACTTTTGCATCCTACACACTAGGGGTAATTTTAAATGAGCCAATTAACCTTCAAACCTGCACTTCTTTAGAATGTGGGAGGAAACCGGAGCACCTGAAGAAAACCCACGTGGTCACAGGGAGAATGTACAAACTCTGCACAAACAGCACCGCAGTCAAGATCGAATACAGGTCTCTAGCGCTGTGAGTCATTGCACCAATGTGCCGCCCACAGTGTTGGACTGAAAGGCTTATTCTTCTGCTGGATGACTAAATGTGCATCGATATATCTCATCATCTTCACGCCAGCTGTCAAGTTAGCAAACTTGATGAAAGATGATCTGCCAACCACACTTTTGACGTTACCATTCAAGGGTGTTGGCGAAGCTCTAACCACTAATCCTACATCTTGTCAGTTCATTTCATACCTTAGAATACAGCCACCAGTCCATCATAAGGAAAGCTAATGTTACATAGGCTATGATGGTATTCTGCAGTGCTTGCTCTGTTAGGCATTGAAGAAACATTCTTATCTGACACAAGATGAAAAATAAATGTTTCTCCTAATGAAAACAATTAATTTCCTTAAAGAAATTGTAATTCCAATTAACTGATTTCTGAGTGATAATTCAAAGTAGTCGATGTGGACAACAAGTTCTAATCCTTTGCATCCACCAAGGCCCTAGACTGTTACACGTCTATTCAAGCATAAGGGACACTGTCAATCCTGCAATAATCGCAGAGGAATCTCTTTAAGGGCCTGTCCCACCAGCATGTGACCTGCATGCGGCAAGCGCGACCTAACGTGGTCGCTTGAGCCGTACGGCATGTCGCAAGCGCGACCAAACCAGAAGCGGGAGCCGCGCGGAGGTCGAGTGAGTGCGTACGGCGTCGAGGCGGCTGCAGGCCGCAGGCCGTCGCCGCACGGAATTTTTGAACACGGTCAGTTTTTCGGAGCCCCGCGCGATGTCGGGACCAGCTCCGCACAACTCCATACGGCTCCGGAGATCGAAGTGGGACCGGCCCCACGAGGGCGTACGGCTCAAGCGACCACGTTAGGTCGCGCTTGTCGCATGGAGTCGCATGCTGATGGGACCGGCCCTTTAGGTCGCGCTTGCCGCATGAAGTCGCATGCTCCTGGGACAGGCCCTTTACTCTTGACTGCAGGTAAAACCCTTGCTAGAGTCCTGTTAACATATTGACGATCCATCTTGAGGGATACCTTCTTCTACAAAGTCAGTGTTGTTTTAATGAAGAGTGTGGAACTATAGACATCTCCTTTGCAGCAAGACAACTAAAGTGCCAAGAACAAACTGCAGCTTGTTCACCAACTTTGTTGATCTAATTACATTTTCAATCAGATGATATGCGTAGAAATCCGGACACATTTATGAAAATTCTGGCACTATAATTAGCACAAAGAAAGCAAATTATGCACCAATGGCTACAAACGCCCATACATGGACCCAAAAATCCTTGTGAATGGTCAAAGGCATTCTGTAGTGGACAAGTTCATATATTTTGTCAGGAACCTCTCAAGATCAGTCAATGTCTATGAGAGAATAGCAAAAGGCAGCTTTGCTTTTGGAAGACTGATAGCTCTGTCCCACGTTCATTCCAAGAGCTCTTCCGAGTTTAAAAACAAATCAAACTCGTGGTAAGCACGGAGAATTAACGTAGCGGGTACAACAGAGCTCGGAGACGTCTCTTAGTGCTAACGGCAGGTGCTCGGGAAGACCCGCTAACTGCAGGTAAGCACGGGAAGACTCATGAAGATTTTTCAACATGATGAAAAATGTCCACGAGAGCCCCGAGTACCGACGAGTGGCCATTACCGTAAATCTCCGAGTTCGAATCAGGGCAAACTCGGGAGAGCTCTTGGAATGAACTCGTACCGTGGGACAGGGGTTTGACAAGGAAAGTATGGGAATGAAGAGGAATCAACCTAAAGACCAAGTGTATCATGTTCTTATCACATCCACCTTACCCAATACTTACATGGCATAGACAGTGTACAGCAGACTGTCCAGATAGCTAAACGATATCCGCATGGCCTGTTTGCGCACAAGACTCTACATCATGGGAAGATAAAATTCCAGGCGCATACATTCTGTTCCAAACAAACCTCCCCAATGTCTACACATTGTTGAAAATGTGGCAGAAGAATATCTGATGACAGAATATTAACGCAGCTAGTATACAGAGAGCTGATTGTGGGCAAACAATGACTCCTTCTTTTGTGTGGCGTGCACAGCCTAAAGTTGTTGGACAACTTGTTCTATTTGATCTTCCGTTTGTGCACGTCGAGTCGATTGCATTAGTCGAAACAGGGCGGACCACGTGAAGGTTGCAATCTTCCACCCCGGCAAACAATGACAATAGATAATAGACAATAGGTGCAGGAGTAGGCCATTTGGCCCCCTCGAGCCAGCACCGCCATTCAATGTGATCATGGCTGATCATCCTCAATCTACCCCGTTCCTGCCTTCTCCCCATATCCCCTGACTCCGCTATTTTTAAGAGCCCTATCTAGCTCTCTCTTGAAAGCATCCAGAGAACCTGCCTCCACCGCCCTCTGAGGCAGAGAATTCCACAGACTCACCACTCTCTGTGAGGAAAAAGTGTTTCCTCGTTTCCGATCTAAATGGCTTACTTCTTATTCTTAAACTGTGGCCCCTGGTTCTGGACTCCCCCGGGAACATGTTTCCTGCCTCTAGTGTGTCCAAGCCCTTAACAATCTTATATGTTTCAATGAGATTGCCTCTCATCCTTCTAAACTCCAGAGTGTACAAGCCCAGCCGCTCCATTCTCTCAGCATATGACAGTCCCGCCATCCCGGGAATTAACCTTGTAAACCTACGCTGCACTCCCTCAATAGCAAGAATGTCCTCCCTCAAATTAGGGGACCAAAACTGCACACAATACTCCAGGTGTGGTCAGTACATGATGGACAGACAAAGATACTTAAACACTTTGACAACATCCTTGAAAGAGTTTCAACTTTGAGACATGCCATTGGGAAATACTAACATTGGATTGCCCTGTTTGTTAGTGCCCACATGCAAACAGGTGCTTGCTCATGCATAAGTTAGACTGGAGGAAGCAAGAACGAAATGAGAATCTTTTGATGCATGGGTGTGATGAGCAGAAAGAGGGGAAAGGAACTGGGAAAGGGAGTGTGCCAGAGGGAATTTCGGGAGAGAACCGGGGTAGATCATAAAAAGAGAAAAGTGTAAGGGTGGAGATTACCAGACATTGGAAAATTCAATGTTCATGCTATTGGATTGTCTACCTGTGAGGTGCTGCGCTTCCAGTTTGGATGAGGCCTCGCTCTGGCAATGGAGAAGGTTGAGGACCCACAGGTTTTTGAATTGAATTGAATTGAATTTCCTTTATTGTCATTCAGACCTTACGGTCTGAACTAAATTTTGTGCCTGCAGTCATACATACAATCTGTTGATAGATAGATAGATAGATAGATAGATAGATCCTTTATTGTCATTCAGACCTTACGGTCTGAACGAAACTATGTTGCCTGCAGTCATACACAGAATCAATAATAACAAAACATACAATAAACACAAATTAAACATCCACCACAGTGAGTTCACCAAGCACATCCTCACTGTGATGGAGGCAAAGTCTTAGTTTCCATCTCTTCCCTCCTTGTTCTCCCTCTGCGCTGAGGCGGTCGATCCAGGCCGGAGATGCCGCTCTCCAGTCCAGCGGACCTCCGTGGTGATGTCGCCGCTGCCGATAGCCGGAACGCCATCCCCGCTCCGAGACGGCCCGCCACAGCATCAGCTCCGGGCCGCCGCCCCAGCTCCAGGTCGCCGCCCCAGCTCCAGATCCTGCAGTCTCCGCACCGGGCCGCTGCCCCAGCTCCAGGCCGATGCCCCAGCTCCAGGTCGCTGCCCCAGCTCCGGGTCCTGCAGTCTCCGCTCTGGGCCGCTGCCCCAGCTCCAGGCCGCCGCGCCAGCTTCTGGTCCCGCAGTCGCTGCTCCAGGTCCCGCCGTCTCCGCTCCGGGCCGCTGCCCCAGCTCCAGGCCGCTGCCCCAGCTCCGGGCCCCGCTGCATCAGCCCCAGGCCGCCGCCGAAAGCCAGAACGCCGCACCAGCAAGTCGGGCCACCGCTGCTCAGCCCCGAAGACGGCCAGCCTCTCGTTGGTAAGTCCTGGCTGGCTCTGCCTCCGGAGCCTCGGGGTCGGTCGCAGGCTGGAGGCCGCCAGCTCCGCCATTAGGCCTCAGCGCAGACGGAGGCAGAGAAGGGGGATACGACATGAAAAAGTCGCATTCCCCCGAAGGAAGAGACAGAGAACATGTTCCACCCCCTCTAACACAACCCAACAAACTAAAACGTAACCAAAACAAGACAAAAAAAACAACAGAAAAAAGTAAAGACAGACGGACTGCAGGCGAGCCGCAGCTGTTAACAGCGCCGCCACATCTGAGGAAATACAATACAATAATAACAACAATAAACACAAATTAACTTCCACCACAGTGAGTCCTCCAAACACCTCCTCTCTGTGGTGGAGGCAAAAATCTTAGGGTTGTAGTCTCTCCCTCTGCTCCCTCTGCGCTGAGGCGATTCCCCACCGGGCGATGGTACAAACAGTCCCGCAGCTCACCAAACCCCGCGAACGGGCCGTTTCAAACACTGCGGCCCGGGGTGGTCGAAGCCGCCGCACCTCCAGTCCAGCACACGCAGCCGCCGGCCCGCGGCTGAACCCAGGACTCTGGACACCGCCGCCAGAACGTCGTCCCAGCCACCGGACCGGATCGCCCTCACGTGAGTGCCGTTTCTCCCTCGGGCTGGGCCACTCCAGCGGGAGTGCCGTTTCTCCCTCGGGCTGGGCCACTCCAGCGGGAGTGCCGTTTCTCCCTCGGGCTGGGCCACTCCAGCGGGAGTGCCGTTCCTCCCTCGGGCTGGGCCACTCCAGCGGGAGTGCCGTTCCTCCCTCGGGCTGGGCCACTCCAGCGGGAGTGCCGTTCCTCCCTCGGGCTGGGCCACTCCGACGGGAGTGCCGTTCCTCCCTCGGGCTGGGCCACTCCGACGGGAGTGCCGTTCCTCCCTCGGGCTGGGCCACTCCAGCCCCTCACCAGGCTGCTCTCACGGGAGCACCGTTCCATCCCGGGCTGGGCCGGGAGCGAGCCCAGGACGAGTCCTGTCAGCTGCCTCCAGAGTCCCGAGGTCGCCGGCTCCACTAGGCCTCAGCGTAGACGGAGGCAAAGAAGGGGGATACGACAAAAGGTCGTATTCCCCCGAAGGGAGTGACAGCAGCCCCCGTTTCACCCCCCACCCCCCTCCCCACATAAACACAGCCTAAAAACCAAAAACATAACTAGACAAAAACGAAAAAAAACAATACAAAAAAGTAAAAACCAACGGACTGCAGGCGAGCCGCTGCTGCCAGGGCAGCGCCGCCACTTCCGGAATTGTTTGGTTTGGGGAAGGTTGGTTTGGGGAAGGTTGGTTTGGGGAAGGGGAAGGGAAGGGGAAGGGGAATTTGGGGAAGGGGAAGGGGAATTAAAATGGTTTGCAAACGGGCACTTCAGCTGGCCCTAGTGGATAGAGCTCTAGTGTTCAATGAACCAGCTACCTAGTCTACATTTGGTCTCTGCATTGGTGAAACCAAGCGTAGACTAGGCGATTGCTTTGCCATATTCGTATTCTCTGTCCACCAGGAGCTCTCCATTCACTAGCGCCCACTCCAGTGCTATGTGGACCATCTCTATCCTCAACCTCCTCCATTGTCAGAGTGAGGCCACATGTGGACTGGAAGAACAGCATCTCGGAAACCTACACCCCAAAAGCATGAATATTGATTCCTCAATTTCAGGTACTCCCCCCACCTCTCCTTATCTCCCAAAGTCATTTTAACCCATGCCATTCTTTACACACACCTGCTAGCTCTTGCCCCATCCCTTCCTCTCACCACTATAAAACCACCATCTCCCCTTACTGCAGTCTTAAAGAACGACTCCCGATCCGAAATGTCGTCTGTCCATTTCCCTCCATAAATGCCTCCTGACCACTGAGTTGCCCAGTGGTTTGGTTTTCTTTTATCCACAGAGAGAAGTCTGGCAGTATTCTGATAAATCATAATCCATGCACTCAACATAAATTGATCTAAGCTAACTGCAGCAGATTCCTCCAACATACCCTCTGTATTGAAGACAAATAATAGTGAGAGGATTCCTAAACTCCTTGCCAGAGTGGGATGGGATTCCAGCAGAGATAGCTGAGTCACCGGGTAGAATTTGGACATCAATAACAACTTGCAGTTATATCGTTTTTGTAACACCAGCAAATGTCACCGACATGTAAGCAAATGCTTACATTGGTAATGCCAAAAGATATTTGCAACAGCTTGTTGTACAGTGTGAACTTCAGAAGCAGTGTGCAGTGTACTGCCATTGTTTTTTAGTTTAAAGGGCCTGTCCCACCAGCATGCGACCTGCATGCGGCAAGCGCGACCAAACCGGAAGCGGGGGCCGCGCGGAGGTTGAGTGATCCCCGTACAGGGCCAGAGAGTGGCGTGAAGTTCGAGCGAAGTCCGCGCGTAACGTACGGCGTCAAGATGCTGCGCACGCCTGTCGAGGCGGGTGCGTACGGCGTCGAGGCGGCTGTGGGCCGGCAGGCCTTTGTCGCGCTGAATTTTTGAACACGGTCAGTTTTTCGGAGCCCCGCGCGATGTCGGGACCAGCTCCGCACAACTCCATACGGCTCCGGTGATCAAAGTGGGACCGGCCCCGCGAGGCCGTCCGTACGATTCAAACGACCACGTTAGGTCGCGCTCGCCGCATGGAGTCTCATGCTCGTAGGACAGGCCATTAACTCTTCGGTTCAGTGACTGATTTGTTGACATAGACATCTTGACTGCTTAAGTTTGTCAGCCAATATCCCTGCAAAAAGTCTGACTGGGTTCAAAATCTATCTATTTCCCGCAAATGCCTCCTAAAGACAGAAGGCCAACTATGCAAACTAAAAGAGCCCTTGATATTTTCCGATTCAGCCAGACTTCAAGAATTGCCCTTATTCCAAGGCAAATGTCTAGTTGCATGCACACCTTATTTATTAAATATCTTGCATGACAAGCTCAACAATAGTTAACAAATTACTTAAACGCGGGCGAAAAGCAGTTGTTGATTGAAGTATTTTTTTATTTTCTAAGTTGATCCTACCCTTGTTGTTCTAGCTGTGTAGGCATGGAGATAAAAACCTTTGGTGCGTGCCTTTCTATCCAATGTGTTAATCATTTAATGATATATAATTATGGTTTTGTGTATAAATGTATTCCAAGTTCCAACAGTACAGAATGAATTGTTACTGTTATTGCCAAAGTTTACTTTTCTATTTTAAGGTGGTGATGCATGTTCATAGTTTGAGTTAATATTCAGCTTTGGAGATGAAACCTTTCTGGTAATTGCTCAGGCAGAACATTTTAGAGGGCTGTTTTATGGTTATGAAAGCAATTGTTTTTGTTTTGCAACCTTGATTACTTTGAATTTGAATTTGAATATTTTGTAAGGTATAAGGGAAAGATTTAAGTTATATCTTGTTAACTTTTACATTAAACATTTTCCACTCGGGGTGAATGTTAACAACACTTTAGTTTTTTTTACTTAACACTTCTGATATTGACGCCTTAATAAGCAAATAGGTCATGGAGTATGTTCTTAACCAAATAGAACACCATGCACGAACTACACATTCGCACAGACAGTCCAATGAGATGCTTAATCTTCTGGAGATGCGAGGAATTGCAGATGTAGGTTTGTAAAAAAAAGGACACAATGTTCTGGAGTAACTCAGCGAGCCAGGCAGAATCTCTGGAGAACATGGATTCAGCTTGGGTTGGATCAGCCCAATGAAGATTTTTTTTGTTAAATCTTCTTCTCATCCTGAATGAATTCTCAACTTTCAAATGGATCTTGTTGTGAGCTTGCAATATCCTGTTTCAAAACAGTATTACTGATTATACCATTTTTTTCTGAACTGCAATTGCTTGTGGGTATTGTGTAAGAGGGAACTGCAGATGCTGGTTTAAACCGAAGATAGACACAAATGGCTGGAGTAACTGAGCGGGACAGGCAGTATCTCCAGAGAGAAGGAATGAATGACGTTTCGGGTCGAGACCCTTCTTCAGATTTCAGACTTCAGACTTCAGACTGCCTTCCATCCCGAGATATTGCTGGAGTGGGCTCAACCAGAACAAGGGGTCACAGCTTAAGGATAAGGGGGAAATCTTTTAGGACCGAGATGAGGAAAACTTTATTCACACAGAGATGGTGAATCTCTGGAATTATCTGCCGCAGAAGGTAGTTGAGGCCGGTCCATTGGCTATATTTAAGAGGGAGTTAGATGTGGCCCTTGTGGCTAAAGGGATCAGGGGGTATGGAGAGAAAGCAGGTACAGGATACTGAGTTGGATGATCAGCCATGATCATATTGAATGGCGGTGCAGGCTCGAAGGGCCGAATGGCCTCCTCCTGCACCTATTTTCTATGTTTCTATGCCCACTTATCTAGGGAGGGGAAAAAAAAAAAATTATGGTACTTGCTGTTACTCTAAAGAAATAGAGACAGTATACAAGACAAGCTGCAATAGATATTAAATTAAATTGAGTCTGGTGACTAACATTAATATTTCCGAAAAAGGGAGTAGTGCATATGATATTTCAAAACTTGTGTTTCCATTTTCAATTTATAATGGCCAAGAAAATGTGTCAAGGTTTACCCTCCACCTCTATTTCCTCCTGATTGCTCAATGTTATGTGGATTAGCGTGAATGAATGGTACACTTTGAGATATCGCATTTCGATCCAGATTTACATCTTTCCTGTGTTTGAAAGGACCCAGCTGGAGTGTCTTGTTTAGTGAACCTACATGTTTTCTTATTCTGATAGTGATCTAACTTCCTGTGTGTAGATTAACACTGGCAGGTTAATGCCTTTTATTCAGGTGGCTGGAGGGGAGAAGCAATTGCCATTCTAAGCAACAGCATTCAGGTGATGCAAGAGAGAGACAGGTAGATCAGGTATCATGCCGACAGTGAAACAAACCTGGCTTCCAAATAGGCCTCTCTCTATTCTCTTCTTTCCACCTAATTGCTCTTCTCCGACACTTTCATGTTGCAGTGATAAGTTCTAAGATTTTTTAAGCATCTAAGATTTCTGAATCCTTGCACAAGTAAGTAGGGTAAAGTCTATTGAGCATTAAGCACGCACAGAAGTTATGATATCGGTATTTTCTTTTAAAGGAAGGAAGCATTTTTTAACACTGAAACATTGTTCAGGGGGGATTCAGTGTTGTTAAATTACAATAAAGGGTTTGCCATGGCTGAGGCAGTAAGTAAGGTGGAAAGGAATGAGGGATAAAAGTAGTGAGAGAATTAGCAGAGGCTTTGTAAAATTCAACGTATGGAAATAAAATTATTACATTTATTTATTTTTAAATCCTTAAATGTAAATGCAGCAAAGTGAATTTAGCCTGATTGGCCTTAATGCACATTGAGGGATTTTCTGCATCAGCCTAGAATACTCCAGAGGCTGGGAAGCTGACATTAATCACAATGATGGCCAGCACTGGCAAAGCAGTGCAGTCCAGCAGTTAAGGTAAAACAGGTGAGAAATCCTCACAATGCTGACGACATTCAGCATTTCAAAAAATCAGATGATCTACTTCTTGTCAGATTGTTATTTTGTGATCTCTGTGTGCAAATGTGTTTACTGTGTTACCTCTGCTTCAACTCTATTATCTGTGCGACCATACTTTCGAAAATTACATCATTTATAAAGCACTTTGCAACATCCTTTTGAAAGGGATGTGAACAATGAGATATAAAACGCGTCATTCATCAAATGGTTTTTAATGCCTCTCACTTCAAGAATTTTCCTTCTAGATGATCCTAGTTCTTTCCTTTAGAATGATCAATTCCTCTCCTTTCTATTCACATTCACGAAACAATAGCAACAATCTTCCATCTAAAGCCAGGGGGAACAATCAGTGATGAAAAATAAATGCTGATTTTTGTCAGCAAGATCCACATCCTGTGAACAAGTGGTAAGTGGAAAATAAGAAGCAGAGTAAAGGGCCTGTCCCACTTACGTGTCCTTGGCACGCAAATTACGCGACCTCGTGGTCACGTTGAGGCGCACGGGCATCGTATGGCCGCGTGGGGCCAGTCCCACTGAGAAGCGCGGAGGGGTATGTAGTTGTGCGCGACATCGCGTGGGGCTCCGAAATATTTGTAGCGAACAAAATCTTCACGCGTCAACGGCCTGTCGCGGAACTGACGGCCAAAGTGGGACAGGCCCAAGACCCTGGCACGACGCAACGTCTCACCTCCAACAGCAGCAGAAGCAGGCAAACGATCGCCGAACTCGGCCTGGGGCTCACGGCCGTTGCGGTCCGGATCCGCCCCCATTTCTACTCCCAGAGCGGGGCCAAGAAAGTTGAAGATGGACACAAAATGCAGGAGTAAATCAGCGGGACCGGCAGCATCTCTGGAGAGAAGCAATGGGTGATGTTTCGGGTCAAGACCCCTCTTTTCAGGCTGAAAAAGAGTCTCGACATGAAACATCACCCATTGCTTCTCTCCAGAGATGCTGCCGGTCCCGCTGAGTTACTCCAGCTTTGTGTCCATCTTCAAATGACGTCACGCGCTACAGACGGCTGTGCGTACGCATGACATAGCAAGCGACCTTCGCGGGACCGTCACGTCTCAACGCGACCGCGAGGTCGCATAATTTGCGTGCCAAGGACACGTAAGTGGGACAGGCCCTTAAGTCTCCATGCCAATTCGTGTCCATTGATTGTTTTACCCTCAGACCCTTGGGATGTTGGCTGAATTCCCTTCTCTTGATATCCTTGTCTGGTTTGTGTTCACCGACTGTTCCTCAGAGCCCTTTACTCACACTCTCTCATTACAATTCTGTGCAACCCAACCAAGCCCTGCACTTCTGTAACACATTTCTCTCACTTGACCCTTCAGTCCCTACAACATGTGCCAGCTTGCCCTTAAGAGGTTAGGTTTCGCTCGCCTTTCATTAGTTAGGAGGTCTGGATCCACTATTAAACTGCATCTACTAAACATTTGTAATATGCCAGCTGCATTTATGCAGGAATGAGCGCCAAATTACCAAAGGCAGGCAACATAGCAAACTTTAGCTGATCACATGTCCGTTGTCCATGTGGTGTAAGCAGAGATGTGAGACCAAGTCTATCTAAGTTGTTGATCTGAGCTGCAAAGGTAAACACTGTGCACTTGCTTTTATGTATACATGCTTCACACGAGGCTAATTACACCCACACACTTGCATTTACATTTATCAGCCTCCAAGCTGCACATCTCTAGTTTGAGAAATGTAATGATGGAGCTGGCTTAGAACGTAGACAAATATAGCATAGGAAAAGGCCCTTTGGCCCACAATGTCTTGTTTGCCTGCAAGAGAGCCATGTCCCTCCATTTCCTCCATATCCATGTGCCTACCTTAAAGCCTCTTAAATGCCACTATCATATCTATCTCCTTCATCACCCGTGACAAGTGCATTCCTGGACCCATCACCCTACATGTAAACAAAAATGTTCTACATATGTCCGTTAAACTTTGCCCCCCTAGTTTATCACATTCCCAGTCTGGGATAAAGGTTCTAACTCTCTATCCTGTCAATGCCTGTCATAGTATACGCTTCCTGTAAGTATCTGCCCAGCCTTTGACTTTTGAGTCAGAACAAGCCAAGTCAACCTCTCCTTCTAGCTAGTGCCCTCTAGTCCAGGCAACATTCTGCTCCCTCTTCAAAACCTCCACGTTCTTTTTCAGAGGTGACCTGAACTGCATACAATACTCCAAATGTGGCCTAACCAAAGTCCTATAAAGTTGTAACACAATTTCCTGACTCTTATACTCAATGCCACGACCAATGAGGGCAAGCATGCCATTCGCCTTCTTTACTCTATCTACCTGTCTTGCCATTTTCAAGGACTTGCCATTCTTAAGGACTTGAATCTCAAGATCCCTTTGTACATCCGTGCCGTTAAGGATCTTGCGTAATAACTACATGCAGCATAATGCCCCTGTCCCACTTAGGAAACCCGAACGGAAACCTCTGGAGACTTTCTGCCCCACCCAAGGTTTCCGTGCGGTTCCCGGAGGTTGCAGGTGGTTGCCGGAGGTTGCAGGTAGTGGAAGCAGGTAGGGAGACTGATAAAAACCTCTGGGGACCTCCGGGAACCGCACGGAAACCTTGGGTGGGGGGCAAAGTCTCCAGAGGTTTCCGTTCAGGTTTCCTAAGTGGGGCAGGGGCATGTAAACTTACCCCATACATTCGACCTCCCAAAGTGCAACACCTCACATCTGCTGAGATTAAACTCTGTCTCACATTTGTCCCCCCCCATTTTGGAGGCTTATATATATCCTGCGGTATACTTTGATACCCATCCATGTAGTCCGTAACTCCAATTTTGTCATGTGCAAACTTACTAACCAACCCATCAACGTTTATGCCTAAGTCATTTATATATATCATAATCAATAGAGGTCCCAGAACAGACCACTGCGCACGTCCACTAGTCATAAATGTCCAGCCAGAAATAACATCCTTCCACCACATCTCTCTTCTATGAGTAAGCCAGTTCTGAAACCATGCAACCAAGGATCCCATGCAACTTAATCTTCTGGATCAGTCAACCTTGCTGGACTTCGTCAAATACCTTACTAAAACCCATGTAGATGACATCCACCACCCACACTCATTGGTCACCTTTGTTACTTGCTCTGAAAATTCAATCAAGTTTGGAAGATGTGACCTGCCATGTACTAACCCATGCTGACTGGCCTCAATTGGCCAATCGTCTTCCAAATGAGAGTAGTTCAAGATTCAAGTGAGTTTATTGTCATGTGTCCATGATAGGACAATGAAATTCTTGCTTTGCTTCAGCACAACAGAACATAGTAGGCATTTACTACAGAACAGATCAGTGTGTCCATATACTATAATATAAATATATACACACATGGATAAATAAAATGATCAAGTGCAAATAACAGATAATTGGTTATTAATAATCAAAGTTTTGTCCGAGCCAGGTTTAATAGCCTGATGGCTGTGGGGAAGTAGCTATTCCTGAACCTGGTTGTTGCAGTCTTCAGGCTCCTGTACCTTCTGCCTGAATGTAGCAGGGAGATAGATGAGTGTGTGGCCAGGATGGTGTGAGTCTTTGATGATACTGCCCGCATTTTAGAGGCAGCGACTGCGATAGATCCCCTCAATGGAAGAAAGGTCAGAGCCGATGATGGGCTGGGCAGTGTTTACTACTTTTTGTAGTCTTTTCCTCTCCAGAGCACTCAAGTTGCCGAACCAAGCCACGATGCAACCGGTCAGCATGCTCTCTACTGTGCACCTGTAGAAGTTAGAGAGAGTCCTCCTTGACAAACCAACTCCCCGTAATCTTCTCAGGATGTAGAGGCGCTGATGAGCTTTCTTGATAATTGCATTAGTGTTCCCGAACATAGATTAATTTATCTGAAGAAAGAAGACTCTCGTTTGAGTAACTTAGTGCACAAGGTTTAGCGAGGAGCACTTTGCCACTCTCTTAACCTTCCAGCATGTTAAGTGTAATGCACACAGAGTACACGGAAATTAAACATCTGACCTTACCTTATTTGGCAAGATTGCAGTTTTCTGTACAGTGCACAGCATTAGCCTCTTAAGTATCAGTAGTTAAAGCCGACCTCAGGAGCACCCATTTGACTATGATCCTGATAAGCCATTTAGGAAAATGGAAATTCTCGCTAATTTTCCACCCCCTCATTCAGGTCATTTATAGCTATTCTGACTTTAGCTTTTAAAGGGCACATTATACTTAAATGCTTTTTCATTGGCTTGACGATGTACTCGTTAGCTGAAAGTCAGGCTAATGAAATGTTTAGGCCAAATGGGAAATCGGGCATTATGAGTTATAGCATGAAGACAACATTATGCATGACTAGCATTTTGCAAGGTCAATCCCCCGAGGAAAATTATAAAATGAAACTATTTTTGATTGGTGCAAAAGGAATGGGTAATGACTGATAATCAAACATTTGATTCATGCAGGAGCTGCTTATATTTATGTTTGTAAAATTGCAACTGTGAATTAATGGAAAGCGCTGCTTTAGTTAACGGCACTTTGGTAAAGTACCAGTGACTTGAACTGCCATGCTGACCTACAGCTAGTGTACTTGTAGCAGCTACAGTGCCCTCCATAATGTTTGGGACAAAGACCCATCATTTATTTATTTGCCTCTGTACTCCACAATTTAAGATTTGTAATAGAAAAAAAATGACATGTGGTTAAAGTGCACATTGTCATATTTTAATAAAGGCCATTTTTAGACATTTTGGTTTCACCATGTAGATATTACAGCAGTGTTTATACATAGTTCCCCCTCATTTCAGGGCACCATAATGTTTGGGACACAGCAATGTCATGTAAATGAAAGTAGTCATGTTTAATATTTTGTTGCATATCCTTTGCATGCAATGACTGCTTGAAGTCTGCGATTCATGGACATCACCAGTTGCTGGGTGTCTTCTCTGGTGATGCTCTGCCAGGCCTGTAATGCAGCCATCTTTAGCTTATGCTTGTTTTGGGGGCTAGTCCCCTTCAGTTTTCTCTTCAGCTTTTTAAAGGCAAGCTCAATTTGGTTCAGATGGGGTGATTGACTTGGCCACTCAAGAATTGACCATTTTTTAGTTTTAAAAATACTCCTTTGTTGCTTTAGCAGTATGTTTGGGATCATTGTCTTGCTGTAGAATGATCCGCCGGCCAATGAGTTTTGAGGCATTTGTTTGAACTTGAGCAGATAGGATGTGTCTATACACTTCAAAATTAATTATGCTATTACCATCGGCAGTTGTATCATCAATGAAGATAAGTGAGCCAGTAGCTTCAGCAGCCATACATGCCCAGGCCATAACACCCCCACCACTGTGTTTCACAGATGATGTGGTATGCTTTGGATCTTGAGCAGTTCCTTCTCTTCTCCATACTTTGCTCTTGCCATCACTCTGATATAAGTTAATCTTCGTCTCATCTGTCCACAAGACCTTTTTCCAGAACTGTGGTTGCTCTTTTTAGTACTTCTTGGCAAACTGCAACCTGGCCATCCTGTTTTTGCAACTAACTGGTGGTTTGCATCTTGCAGTGTAGCCTCTGTATTTCTGCTCATGAAGTCTTCTGCGGACAGTGGTCACTGACAAATCCACACCTGATTCCTGAAGAGTGTTTCTGATCTGTCGGACAGGTGTTTGGGGATTTTTCTCGAACAGTTTTATTCTTGTTTCTCAGTCTCATAATGGCTTATTTGATTTTCATTGGCACAACTTTGGTCCTCATGTTGATAAACAGCAATAAAAGTTTCCAAAGATGATGGAAAGACTGGAGGAAAGACTAGGTGCTGAGAGCTCTCTTATACCTGCATTAGGGAGGCATTTAAACACACCTGAGCAATTACAAACACCTGTGAAGCCATGTGTCCCAAACATTATGGTGCCCTGAAATGGGGGGGGACTATGTAGAAACACAGCTGTAATTTCTACATGGTGAAACCAAAATGTATAAAAATGGCTTTTAATAAAATCTGACAATGTGAAATTTAACCCCATGTGATTTTTTCTATTACAAATCTCAAATTGTGGAGTGCAAAGGCAAATAAATAAATAATGGGTCTTTGTCCCAAACATTATGGAGGGCACTGTAGTTGATCATCTGTTCTCCTCAAAATGGACTGTGTTTATATACTTTGCAATTGCATTGCACTGAGAATTATTTGTCATGATTCTCAGCAATATGTTTTGCCACAAGATTTAAATGTCATCCATTTTCTATCACGCCCATTATCTGAGCAGTGTGTAGGTGGTTCAGGGGAGAGGTTAGCAGATGAGTGAATGGGAGGCATGGACTAAAGGTCCAGAGGCACAGTTCAAATCCCACCATGGCAGGTGTGGGATTTATATTCAGTCAA
Source organism: Leucoraja erinaceus (assembly GCF_028641065.1). Classification (NCBI taxonomy): domain Eukaryota; kingdom Metazoa; phylum Chordata; class Chondrichthyes; order Rajiformes; family Rajidae; genus Leucoraja; species Leucoraja erinaceus. The sequence goes on from NC_073377.1 coordinate 163,208,933, forward strand.
TAAGGCTGCCTAGCGAGTGCCTCATACACCAGGTTCGGTCCTGACCTTGGGTGCTGTCTGTGTGAGCACGTTCTCCCTGTGATCATGTGGATTTCCTCCAGTCTGCTCTGCTTTCATCATACATCCCAATGTTGTGCAGGATTGTAGGTTCATTTGGCCTCTGTAAATTGCCCCAGTGTGTGGGGAGTCACGAGTGTTTAATTGTCATTTGTAACATCAACAGAGCAATGAAATTCTCACTTGCAGCAGCACAACAGGCCTGTGAGCACATTACCCATAGATAACATACAACAAACAAAAACATATGAATAACCCCAATACTAATGCTAAAGAGCACACAGTCCTTTGTAGTGGGGTATTAAGAATAAGGGGTATTAAGAATAAGGGGTAGACCATTTAGAACAGAGACGAGGAAAAACATTTTCACCCAGAGAGGTGTGAATCTGTGGAATTCTCTGCCTCAGAAGGCAATGGAGGCCAGTTCTCTGGATGCTTTCAAGAGAGAGTTAGGTAGAGCTCTTAAAGATAGCGGAGGCAGGGGAAACGGCTGGAACGGGGTACTGAATTTGGATGATCATAGTGAATGGCGGTGCTGGCTCGAAGGGCCGAATGGCCTACTCCTGTACCTATTGTCGATTGTCTATTGAAAGTGGAATAACATAGAACTAGTGTGAACGTGTGATCAATGGCCAGCCTGGACTTGGCTGGCCAAAGGGCCCATGCTGTATCTTTCAATTCATAAGTCTTAGACGTTTTTACACAGGTTTCAGCCTCAGTATGCAGTGGAAGGTGCGAGGTTTAATCTCTGGCTGTTCCCTATGGAGTTATTACATTAGCTGTACCAAACTCATCATGTTGTTCTGGACTTTGGAACATTCCATGGTTGTGGTGCTTTGCTCCATTGCTTAAGCAAGTGCTCAGTCAAGGCATTGCTTAAATCTAAAAGCACAGAGGAAGTATTTCAAAGAAGCTGAACAAAAGGTACAGGTGTGAATCTTATAAATGACGAGGAAAAATGAGGAAACATCTGGTATGCAATGCCTGGAGGCAGTTTTATAATCACTACCATTGGTCTTGTATGTGGAAGGTTAAATACAAACTGGAAAAAAACATTTATCTACAGAGATTCATTTTCTTTCGTTGAACTACAAATATAGTTGTCTGGTAGAAATGGTTGTTGGCATACACAACTGCCTGATCTTCTAAAAACAGATTCCCAAACAGACCGGGAGAAGTGGATGCAAGTGAGGTCAAGAATGTGGATAATCTGGAGCTGGCTGATATCAAGGAGGAGATGTTAGATGTAAGGGATTGGACAGGCTAGATGCAGGAAGATAGCTCCCGATGTTGGGGAAGTCCAAGACAAGGGGTCACAGCTTAAGGATAAACATAGAAACATAGAAATTAGGGCAGGAGTAGGCCATTCGGTCGAGCCTGCACCGCCATTCAATATGATCATGGCTGATCATCCAACTCAGTATCCCACCTGCCTTCTCTCCATACCCCCTGATCCTCTTAGCAGGGCCACATCTAACTCCCTCTTAAATATAGCCAATGAACTGGCCTCAACTACCCTCTGTGGCAGAGAGTTCCAGAGATTCACCACTCTCTGTGTGAAAAAAGTTCTTCTCATCTCGGTTTTAAAGGATTTCCCCCTTATCCTTAAGCTGTGACCCCGTGTCCTGGACTTCCCCAACATCGGGAACAATCTTCCTGCATCTAGCCTGTCCAACCCCTTAAGAATTTTGTAAGAAGATCCCCTCTCAATCTCCTAGATTCTAGAGAGTATAAACCAGTCTTTCTTCATAAGACAGTCCTGACATCCCAGGAATCAGTCTGGTGGACCGTCTCTGCACTCCCTCTATGGCAATAATGTCCTTCCTCAGATTTTGAGACCAAACCAGCAATACTCAGGTTGGCTAGACCCTGTAAGCAGTAGAAGTTAGATGCTCCTATACTCAAATCCTTTGTGGCTAAAGGGATCAGGGGGGGTAGGGAAATCCCTGCAGAAAATTCCTGGGGTAGGATTTATGCACATTTGGAAGTGCAGGGGCTGATCGGGATAGATGGCATGGCTTTGTGTGGGAAGCTAATAGCCATGATGCTTTATCCCGAACAGCTCCGTCATTACGGACTGTTCCCAGGGACACATTCAGAGACTGACATTGAGTGCTGCTGGAAGGTCATCAACTCGGTGAAAGATGCTCTTTGGTCTGCCTGAGCGTTGTTCACCACCCAGCAGAGCGAGATGTCCGTCAGGGAATGTTGCCGACTGGCCCGCTGCAAACTACAGGAGCGCGTGCTGAGGGATGCACTGAAGCTTGGTGCAGCCAACGCCAAGGCTCGGTGGGGGAGGACCACAGTCTAGGGTCCTTCCGCTGCTGGACAAAGGGGGCAGGGTGTGGTGGAGACACCCCTCAAAACAAGGGAAGGTATTCTACGCCAGGGGGCCACATGAGTGGCTCGGGTGGGGGACAGACTTGAGAAATGTATAAACTGTATTGAACAATTTGTATAGCCTCCGAAAATGTCGAATTCTTTTTTTGCACGGTTCACGCATTGAGTATATTTATTACTTGAATAAAGTCTATTTTGAAATATTGAAACAAATGATGGTTGACCAAAGCTACAGTGATGGGATGGAATGGATAACATGTCTACAGTTGTGTCAATAACTAAGATCCCTTCTATTTGTGGAACTGAATATAAAACATCCTCTGACATTTAAAGAGCAAGGCTCTCTTGATACCTGGCAAACCCAACACACTGAATTAACCCCAGCCAAAATAGCCTGGTGATTATTCATATTACTCTTTTCTTTATTATGTGCTCAAGACTTTGTGACTAATACTAACAGTAACTGAGTTCAAAAGTTATTTAATAACTTTCTTCTCACAGCCATCTAACTGAATCATGTTTAAGAAGGAACTGCAGATGCTGGAAATATCGGAGGGAGACAAAACTGCTGGAGAAACTCAGCGGGTGAGGCAGCATCTATGGAGCAAAGTAATAGGGCCGAGACCCTTCTTCAGACTTATGGGGGGGGGGGGAAAAATAAAGGAAGAGGCAGAGACAGTAGGTTGTGGGAGAGCTGGGAAGGGGAAAGGATTCACTGCGGAGCGGGGCGATACCTTACCTGGATCGCTGGGCCGCTGTTTCAACATCAACATCGCGGAGCTTTGGTTTGCGGAGCTCCCAGCGCGGGTGGCGCTGACTTCAACATCGCGGAGTCCTGGGATCCCTTTGCCGAGGGCCACCAGCGTGAATCTCCGCCCAGCGCAGCCTGTGGACTTCGGGATCCGGTAGGAAATGGTCAATTAGGAACTCCAGGCCGCTGAGGTTGTTCTCCCATTCCGACGTCGGAGTTCCATCATCCCGGCAAGCGGGCCTGAGCATCGGGCCACCCGTGGCGGCGACTGCGGAGGGCTCGGGAGGCCCCGACCACGGGTGAACATCAAAGAACATCAGAGGAAGAGGACTGAACTTTGGTGCCTTCCCTCACAGTGGGAAACTTTTATTCCGCTGTGTGGGAATATTTTGTGTTGGAGTCCATCGTGTGTTGTGTTCATTTTTTATTCATACGGCTGTATGGTGACCACACATTTCATTGTCCCAACTGTTACATGTGACAAATAAATGTATCTTGTATCTTGGAAGGAGGGAGAAAGCAAGGACTCTTTGAAATTGGACAACTCAATGTTCATACCGCTGGGGTGCAAACTACCCAAGCAAAATATGAGGTGCTGCTCCTCCAATTTGCGGTGGGCCTCACTGTCCTGGGCCATGGAGGAGGCCCAGGACACAAAGGTCGGATTCCGAATGGGAGGGGGAGTTGAATTGCTGAGCCACCGGGAGATCAGGTTGGTCATTGCGAACTGGGCGGAGGTGTTGGGCGAAGCGATCGCTGAGCCTGCGCTTGGTCTCACCGATGTAGAGCAGTTGACACCTAGAACAGCGGATGCAATAGATGAGGTTGGAGGGGGTGCAGGTGAACATCAGTGAGTCCTATGATTGAGAGTTAGATGGCTGTGGGAAGTGAGTCATTAAATAACTTTTAAACTCAGTTACTGTTAGTATTAGTCAAAAACTCCTGAGCGCATAATAAATAAAAGAGTAATATGAATAAGCATCAAGATGTTTCACAGTAGTGAGTTGAATTCTTGACCTCTGGTTGTGAATAAAAAGTCCTTATTAGCAGAATTACTTGAACAGGAATAGGTTCACTATGGGTCAAACCATTCTCTCGTCTGAAGTCAAGGACCTACTGTTTGTGTATATATCGTTCCTGTTGAGTAAATAACCTGTTTTCAGAAAATGTTATTCACTGCCTAATGGTTCACAGTGAACTATTAGTAAGAATTTCCTGTTGCACAATATATTAAGCACTTCAAATTGTAATGTCATGTTTTCCCAAAATAACTTTCCAGAGAAGAAGTTTCAGGAGCCTGAAATCTGCAATGTCCAGGTTCAGGAACAGCTACTTCCCCACAGCCATCGGTCTATTAGACACAACATCAAATAAGCTCTGAACAATAACAGTCTATGATTACTATTGCATTTTATCTGTTTATTTATTGTGTATATATGGTCTATGGTATATAGACACACTGAACTTTTCTGTATTATGTTTACATATTCTGTTGTGCTGCAGCAAGCAAGAATTTCATGGTCCTATCTGGGACACATGACAATAAAACTCCCTTGACTCTTGACACTTAGAAAGATATTGCCTTCACAACTGAGAAAGAATGGTGCACACATGGGATTAAAGACAGCTCAATCTACCAGCCTGTTTCATGGTGCACATCCAATGCCATTCCGTGCTGTTGGTATGATTTTGAGGATGGAACTGCAGGCAGGAAGCTACTGCAAATGTCGCTGTCTAATGTCATTGACAAAGGCTGGGCACAATCTTAATAAAAATTCAAGGAGTGTCAGCATTATTTGAATTCCAACAGTGGGAGGGACCAACTATCCGGAAAAGTCTTAAGGGCCTGTCCCACTTACGTGTCCTTGGCACGCAAATTACACGACCTCGTGGTCGCATTGAGCCTCGACGATCCCGTGAAGGCCGCTCGCGACTTCTTTCGACCCCACAGCCGTCTGGAGCGCGTGACGTCATTTGAAGATGGACACAAAGCTGGAGTAACTCAGCGGGACCGGCAGCGTCTCTGGAGAGAAGCAATGGGTGATGTTTCGTGTCGAGACTCTTCTTCAGTCTGAAAGAAGGGTCTTGACCCGAAACGTCACCCATTGCTTCTCTCCAGAGATGCTGCCGGTCCCGCTGAGTTACTCCTGCATTTTGTGTCTATCTTCAATTTTCTTGGCCCCGCTCTGGGAGTAGAAGTGGGGGCGGATCCGGACCGCAACGGCCGTGAGCCCCAGGCCGAGTTCGGCGATCGTTTGCCCGCTTCTGCTGCTGTTGGAGGTGAGACGTTGCGTCGCGCCAGGGTCTTGGGCCTGTCCCACTTTGGCCGTCAGTTCCGCGACAGGCTGTTGGCGCGTGAAGATTTTGTTCGCTACAAAAATTTCGATGTCGCGCACAACTACATACCCCTCCGCGCTTCTCAGTGGGACCGGCCCCGTGCGGCCATAGGATGCCCGTGCGTCTCAACGCGACCACGGGATCGTGTAATTTGCGTGCCAAGGCCACGTAAGTGCCCTTTACAATAGGGGCCTAGGAGGAGCAGTTGTGTTCCTCACAGATTCCACAGGCTACACATATCGCTTTGTCGATGATAACAAAAAATGGGGTAAAAAAATGAACAAATAGATGGTAGAAACACAGACAATGCCAACAAATAGAGGGAGATGGAAAAGAGGACACTCTTAGATTGAGTAAAAGGGAGGAATATCTGTATAAACTGCTGTAGGAAGGCAAGATACCGCCATTGTAAATTAAAGAGAATGTGGGAGAAAAATGCTAGCATAAACTAGAACGCAAAGAAATACCAGTATGAAGTTGGGAGAGAGAAGACTTCATGACTGCCATATTAATTGTTAGACATAAATTTTTGCAATTGACTGAAAAACTGAATTTGATTTCGGAGGTATCAGATTCATGTGAAACAATGAAAAAGGTTGGAAATTGATACAGTGAAGGGGAAAAGAGTGCAAGTTTGAAGAAGAGGACAAGTTTCCAAATTACGTGGAAGAAGGCTATTTGACCCACAAGACCACACCAGTTCAACGAGCAATCCCATTACTTCTGCTCATTTTATCTGTAACTAAATCTCATCTTATTTCCACTAACTACCTTCAGATTCTACAACCTGTCTCTACCTGGAGCAGTATAACCTCCCAAACCCACATGTCTGTCAGATGTAGGAAGAATCCAGGGAAAACCCTGATGGTCACAGAGAAACCGTAAAAACTTCACACAAGTAGGCTGTGGGCGGGGCATCAAAAATGTGTCTAGAAATAGGTTTACGTGACCCAAGTCACCAAACTACATGAAATGTTCCACAGATTTAGATGAAATATAATTGAGAAGGAAGTCATAACTCGTCATTGCCAAAAGTTGCACATTAATTAATTAAACTAATTAGAAAATGAGATCGGGGAAATAAGCACCATCTAGTGGCCAATGCCCGTATTACACCATGGGCAGCCTATTTCCGTGTTGCAGTCCATTTAAACTATATATATATGTAACCTGTAAATATGAATGTAATCATATATAATTAAGTATAATTATATTATATAAAAATAATATGATGAATACAATTGTGAGTGTGTTTTTTTAATGACACTGTCGCAGAGGTCCTGCTCCTGAACCAGCCTAATTAATGGGTTAGGGCAGTTCTTGTGGGTTCCTTCCTTTACTGAACCCCACTGACTGCCAGTGTGCAGAGTGGGGGTGACGGCCATAGTGGGACGGGCAGTGCCAGGCAGGCATGTTCCAGTCGCTGTAATAGGAAATTAAATGAGACTGCAGCAGATGTCCCAGGTTTTAAGGGCTCATGAACCTGCCTAAAGGGTCAGGACAGATCCTCTAGGTTTCCCCATTTACTGAACCGCGCTGACTGCCAAAGTGGGGAGAGTGGGGGTGACGGCCATAGTGGGACTGGGGCAGTGCCAGACCTGTAAGAGACCTGTCTTATTTCTGATTGAAATGTCACATCCTGGCCAAGAATCGAATGCTCTGATGTTTACTCGGTGAATATTCATTTTAAGCTACAATGAGCTTATATTTATGTTATAGCCCCCCCCCCCCCCCCCCCCCCCCCGATGGTGCCTTTGCAAATGAGGGCTATTACCATTAACCTAAAAGAACCCTAAACGTGTTGCATTGTTTTATCTCTAGTTTGTGTGTGTGTCTGTGTGTGCCTTTCAAACATGTATCTGTGGCTGTGTGTATGTACGTGTGGAGGGATGTATGTGTGCATGTATGTTTGGATGTGTACATGTATGTCTGTGTGTGTGTTTGCATGCATGGATGTGTGTGGATGGATGTGTGTGTGTGCGTATGTATGTTGTATGTGTGCATGTATGTGTGGTGTGATTGTGCATGCATGGCCAAATGTGCGTATGGATTTGGATAAACAGTGTGTGTGTGGATGTGCGTATTTGTATGTACTTTGAACTTTTGTATGTATGTATGTGTGGATCTGTGGGTGGATTGTCACAGTCAGTCTTCATCTGCGGCACGCCATTATCATAAGTAATTCACTCATTTTGTTTAGGTCCAAAATAATTTGACCAAATAAACAGTGAAACGAATACATTTACATTCACATAAATGGAAGGCCAAAAAAACATTATATCCAATCACTCCCCCCCCCCCCCCCCCCCCCCCCCCCGATGTTTTTTTCCACAATTTACGCCGGGTGGTTCGCACACCGGGTATTGGTGTTGTACTTTGAACGTTCCAGCCCGCGGGGCAATGGTGTTTACAAATCGCCGTTGCAATGCGCTGGTAGGGACATGCCTACCGTCAATGTGCTCAACAGTTGCGGTTTGTCGACTATGACTTGCGACGGCATGGATCGAAGCAGTCTTCTTTGGGGCCGGCTCATCGGCTTCAACCACCTCGGGAAAACTGCCTCTTAAGGTGATTCACCTGCTTCAGGCTTTTCAGCGTCTTAAACTCAATTGAAAGAGGAAAAAGGAAACAGAAAAGGAATGAAAAGTAAAATAAATCAACATCCCACAAATATATCTTGTCATTTTTCAAAGTAACATCACATGACCATAAGTAAAAAGATTTGTTGTTTGAGTCCTATCATTACCTTTCTTCCTTCTAGACTTTGCTATCGCTCGATTTATTGTTGTTATGTTGCAGAAGCACTCTGCATGATAACCCGGGATACACTGCTGCCTCCTAATAATAGAAGATAATATGTGTCAGGGTGTATTTTACATCTTTTCATGTTTTATATTATGTAAGACAATATTGACATATCAATGAGGAAATTAAACATGTATGCATGTCCAGGTAAATGGGATGGCAAGTCTGCAAATTATCAAATTAGTGTTCATTAAAGCACAGTGCATGTCCACACAAAACACTTTTGTGTGGACAGGCTCTGAAGAGTGGAGGGGCAGAAGCTGCAGAAATAAAAAATCTCATATTACTTAGGTCTGCATGGACTTCGATTCATAAAATGTCAATCTCTTCTTAATGTCAATGAGACTGACACTGTAATTTACAGCCATAGATAAGACTTCAAGTTCAAGTGCAGGAGCAGAGCGTGCAGAATAGCTAGAGAAAGAAACATCTCATAGTACTTGGGTCTGCATGGACTTCCATTCATAAAGTGTCAACCTCTATTTAATGTCAATGAGACTTACTTACACTGTAATTTACTACTATTGATAAGTTATTTCAAGTTTCAGTAGAGGCTACAGAAAAAAAAAAATCTCATAGTCATTAAGTCTGCATGGACTTCAATTCATAAAATTTAAACCTTAATGTTAATGAGAATAACGATAGGTTACTACCATAGAAAAACTAGTTCAAGTTCACATATCACCAATTCATTTCTACAGAAAAATCAACCCTTTCTGTCCATTTCTCACTGCAATGGAAGCCTATAAATAGCGATCGATATCCCTCCGTTTTTCTCCCGTGGTCGGGGTCTGAAAACGGCCGCTACAGTCGGCATTATGTACAGCCTCCCCCCCCGCCCGCCCGCCCGCCCGCGGAGATGATCCGCGGCTCCGCGTTCGCGAATCGGCCGCTTATTAATTGAGACCGCGGCTTCACTATACCGCGGGTACCTAGGCCCCGCGGTCAGAGCACTTTTACCCGGTAAGTTTTCGCAGACAGCTCCGAGACTAGCTGTTAAAGACTTATTACTCTACAACAAGCTGGCATTAGTGACAATGTTTAATTGACTGTGTTATGGAAACATATAGTTTAGGCCCTCAATTTCATGAATGAATGAATCAATCAATCAATCAATCAATCAATCAATTAATTAATTGATTGATTGATTGATTGATTAATGAATTAATGAATGAATGAATTTATTCACATTATAAAAGGGTGCAATTAAATTAATTAAACTCCATACAGATAGATTTTCATAAATTCAGACTTTAGATCTTATCTCTCAGTTAGAGTTGATTCCTGGCTGTCTTCTTTGTGTTGGAGCACCTCAGCAGCGACTTTGCTTTCAAGGCTTTCTTCTACCAATCCACTTAGCAGCACATTCTTCAGCCTTTTCAATGCTTTCCTCACTAAATTCAATGACCCTGCTGCAAGTTTCCATCACATGTATTCCACAGAACAACAAATTGGAATCTCCAGTAAAACAGGCATCAGTGAAGCCCCCTCAGCCATGTTGTGTGCTCGCCTGAAGCAAAGCGCGTGATTGGCCAACTGGCATGCAACTAAATGTTAAATGTGCTTTGATTGGACTAAAAATTACCCGTAATTTTTCCATTTTTTCTCTAATTTAATATAAAAATGTGCAAGTCTTCTTTATGACGAGTTTCAGGGGTGATTTATATGATTTTGTTTTTACACAATATGTGAAAATTTCATGTAGTTTGGTGACTTGGGTCACAAAACTGTAGAATAAAGCTCCTCGGCCCACAGCCTAAAATAGCAAAAGTCAAGATTGAAACCAGATTATTGGAGCCAGGAGGCAGCAACTCCACTAGATACACCACAATGCTACTATATTTATTTGCAATATATATGCAATTTCTGTCTGAAAAAGATATCCATATTTTTTTTATCAAATTATGTTGTAAATGCTGCATTTTGGGCATGCATGGACCTTAAGCCAATGAACAATTATATTTTTAAAACTGGGGCCACTTCAACTATTAAATTAACAAGTTACTTTCACGACCTAATTCACGACCTTTATTACTCGTGGACATTTTTCATCATGCTAGAAAAAACGCCCCGACCTACTTGATGCCACGAGTACCTACAACTAGCATCACGGCCTGCTACGACCTACCTACGACCTCCTTCGACCTCGTGCCGACCATGCTGCGAGTATTAGTCAAGGGCAAAATCGGCTGAGGTCATGAATTAGGTCGTGAAAGTGGGACATGCCCTTTACTTACCATTCCTTAAGAATGTAATTTCACAAAGCAACCCGTGTAATGAGAATAAAGACTGCCTGCAGAGTAAAATTGTACTCCTATCACTAAAAAAAAGCAAAAAGCAAAAAGACAAATATTCAAGGAAACATATTTAAGAAATATGGAGACATAAGAGACTGCTGATGCTTCATTTTGAAGAAAAAAATAACTGCTGGAGGAACTCAGTAGGTCAGGCAATATCTATGGAAGGAAACAGACAGGAAAAATTGAAGGGCAGGACCCTTCAGTCTGATACTGAGCAAAGATGCTATAGCGGAGCAAGATAGACCACTGCTGCTAAATGCAATGGGCTGACGTGTAGTACGCAACGGAGCGGAACGTGGGCCTTTTTTTCCATCCATTTCCGTAACCCGACCCGACCCGACTCGCGGTGTAATCAACGTTGCGGGGGAACAGTTTGTGTTAATAAATTAAAATTCTGAAAACGAGGAGAAGATTTTTACCAAATAACTTTTATTTTTACGAGGATGTTTCTGTAACCGGCTTCCATCACCGCACTATTATCCTAAGGGATCTTTGGTGTGGAGACGGAAGCCGGTTACGGAAATGGGACCGTAGTTTACCCATGAATCTGCCCGTGCAGATGTCTTTTTCGTCGCGTGGACTATCTTGCTCGCTATAGGATCTTTCGTACTGAGTTCCTCTTGAATTATGAATTCTTGTTATTATGCAACAGATATACGTAGCTGCATCTATTGGTGCACATGGGTCCGAGGTGGACCAATAAATACACTCATATGTGTGGGCGTTGACACAAATGTGCAACACACCCACACTCCTCTGTGTCCCTGAACACCTTTGCTTGGAGTTATTTCCTGTCATAAACTTCCCCCTCAATAGTCTGATCTCCTCCCTTCCTCGCAGGGACCAGCTTATTTCAGCCTTTGCCATTCTCCTCAAGCTCTCAATCTCGGCCACACTCGGCCACCCCATATCTCTCGACACACGGCATCAATGGGTGCCCTAGTAGCTCTCGGGTTTATATAATGAAGAAGATTTGTGTAAGCTTTTTAAAAAAAAAAATTATTTATTAGAAGTACAGTAAATTACAGTAGTACAAGCCACACATATCTTGGTACATTTATTCTACCCCTTCATTTTTTAAGCTTTAAGTAAAGATAGAAATAAAGAAAGTAAAGAAAGTGAGAGAGAGAGAGTCGTGTTAGTGTAAAAGTGATTTAAAAAAAACCAATCCCATTAGACAAATAGTTAGGGGAAAAAGTTAAGAAATAGACCATAGGAAAGAAAGAAAGAAAAAGAAACAAACGCTCTATTATGAAAACCGCGCAAAAGGGATATACCAACTTTGTATTTTTCATCCCCCCCCTTACTAGATACCGACACCATTTATTTTTTAAAGTACTGATGCACCTTATACTTGTAGTAAGGTCGATAAATGCAGGCCACATCTTTTGGAAGTGGTCTGATTTGCCTGCAAGGAGGAGTCTCATATCTAGATTTGTGCAAGCGTTGACACCCCATGCTCCTTTGCTGTGATGATATTACAAATCAATAGTATGAACAGTTTTGCAGCCGTATTGTTCGATGAGGCTGTTAATATGCATTGGCCATTTTTTCATAGTTGCGCTGAATGTTTCCACAGAGCAGCAGTAGGTCCCTTTTAATCCTTGAGTGGAGTTCAGACCTTCAGTACTGCTCTTGGTATCAGCATGGATATGTCAGGCATTATAGGCGATTAAGCTATTAGTTTGTTAGATAAGGGTGGTTTATTTGTTAGTGTGGATGAGGTAAGGTAAAGCAGTATTATTTGGGAAGGAATAAACTAGGAGGAGTATTGGTGGATCGAAGGGCCGAATGGCCGACCAACCTGCACCTATTTTCTATATTTTCTATATTGTGTGTAGAAATCATATCTCATGTTCCTAAAATTTCTTGTGGCCACTTATTTTGGCTAGGTTGCAAAAGAATCTAAAGAAGAATGGTCTCGACCTGAAACATCATTCCTTTTCCCCAGAGATGCTGCCTCGCCCGCTGAGTTACTCCAGCATGTTGTGTACATGTTCAGCATTCCTATCAATGCAAGTTCTTGAGATCCAGCAAATCAGGATGCTACCTTATTGATTAAGTTATTTGAATAGTCCAATAGAAAAAAATATGTTAAGAGTTCCAATGGGATTCCAGGGGATTTAAGAAGGAACTGCAGATGCTGGAAAATCGAAGGTAGACAAAAGTGCTGGAGAAACTCAGTGGGTGCAGCAGCATCTATGGAGCAAAGGAAATAGGCAAAGTTTCGGGCCGAAACCCTTCTTCAGACTGAGCGAAGGAAATAGGCAACGTTTCGGCCCAAAACGTTGCCTATTTCCTTCGCTCCATAGATGCTGCTGCACCCACTGAGTTTCTCCAGCACTTTTGTCTACCCGGGATTCCAGGGGACCCTGTTCTTCCTTTGAACTATCTTTAATATATGTTGTACCTTTATCCTTTATCTGTATACTGTGAATGGCTTGATTGTAATCATGTATAGTCTTTTCTTTGATGGGATAGCATGCAACCGAAGCATTTCACTGTACCTCTGTTCCAAAGGCAATAATACACTAAACTAAACTCTTGCAGTAGTGGGTAAAAGGCAACATTACTAGCGCATGTTAGAATGAGCTCTCGTGTCAGAGTGGAAGGAATGCTAGAATCAAAGTTGTAAATGTAGTGTGATGTCTTATTCTATTCATGACGCCCTGAACATTTCTTTACCTTTGACCTTCATGAGGCCTGTTTGGCTTCCTGTTATAATCTGAATAGAGTGAATTGCGAATGAAGTGTTTGCATACCATTTATTGCCTGTGATTTAAGCCATTTGGTTTCCTGTGTTACAGTATAAGAGAGGCTGGGAAAAGGTTCCCGGTGAATAGATGTTGTAAATAATGCAAATTTTCAATGTGGGCCATTCCATCAGGACTTTTTAACATCAGGAAAACATCTCATTTCCATACGGGCAGGACATTGTGGAAAATGCATCTGCTTAATAGCACTAGTTCAATTTACCAAATCAATGAAGGGAAAGTTATGGTGAATTTGAAATGCTGAGTTTTCAGAGAAAAAGTCGTGAGTGTCACCGACTGAACCTTCTTCATATGATAGGTAATTAAAGGCTTCTCCAGTACTGGGAACAACGTCAATATTCCCACTGCTCTGGCCCTAGAGCTTGTTCTAACACCAGGAAGAATGAATATATGACTCCTTTTACCCATTGCCACAGGAACAAGATCCCATGGAATTTCACTTGAACTCTTGTGTTGCAAAACTCAATTCCATAATTTTCTTACGCTGGGATAGCCCTAGTCGGAGTTGCAGATTTGTAAAGCATTGTTAATAATAACATATTTGATGCAATTTCATTCAAACGAGCTTAACTCGGCAGAGGACATTGAATGGTAGCCTACGTTGTTGTGATCTGTTAATTTGTTAAATGTCTCCAAGAAAATGTCCTTATTCAATATACAGTGCCCTCCATAATGTTTGGGACAAAGACTCATCATTTAGTTATTTGCCTCTGTACTCCACAATTTGAGATGTGTAATAGAAAAAAAAATCACATGTGGTTAAAGTGCACATTGTCAGATTTTATTAAAGGCCATTTTTATACATTTTGGTTTCACCATGTAGAAATTACAGCAGTGTTTATACATAGTCCCCCCCATTTCAGGGCACCATGATGTTTGGGACACATGGCTTCACAGGTGTTTGTAATTGCTCAGGTGTGTTTAATTGCCTCCTTAATGCAGGTATAAGAGAGCTCTCAGCACCTAGTCTTCCCTCCAGTCTTTCCATCACCTTTGGAAACTTTTATTGCTGTTTATCAACATGACGAACCAAAGTTGTTCCAATGGAAGTCAAATAAGCCATTATAAGACGGAGAAACAAGAATAAAACTGTTAGAGACATCAGCTAAACCTTAGGCTTACCAAAATCAGCTGTTTGGAACATCATTGAGAAGAAAGAGAGCACTGGTGAGCTTACTAATCACAAAGGGACTGGCAGGCCAAGGAAGACCTCCACAGCTGATGACAGAATAATGATCTCGATAATAAAGAAAAATCCCCAAACAGATCAGAAACACTCTTCAGGAGTCAGGTGTGGGTTTGTCAATGACCACTGTCTGCAAAAGATTTCATGAACAGAAATACAGAGGCTACACTGCAAGATGCAAACCACTGGTTAGCCACAAAAACTTGGATGGCCAGGTTACAGTTTGCCAAGAGCAACCACAGTTCTGGAAAAAGGTCTTGTGGACAGATGAGATGAAGATTAACTTATCAAAGTGATGGCAAGAGCAAAGTATGGAGGTGAGAAGGAACTGCTCAAGATGATCCACCACCTCATTTGTGAAACACGGTGGTGGGGGTGTTATGGCCTGGGCATGTATGGCTGCTGAAGGTACTGGCTCACATCTTCATTGATGATTCAACTGATGATGGTAGTAGCATAATGAATTCTGAAGTGTATAGACACATCCCATCTGCTCAAGTTCAAACAAATGCCTCAAAACTCATTGGCTGGTGGTTCATTCTACAGCAAGACAATGATCCCAAACATACTGTTAAAGCACTAAAGGAGTTTTTCAAAGCTAAAAAAATGGTAAATTCTTGAGTGGCCAAGTCGATAACCCGATCAGAACCCAATTGAGCATGCCTTTTATATACTGACGAGAAAACTGAAGGGGGACTAGCCCCCAAAATAAACATAAGCGAAAGATGGCTGCAATACAGACCTGGCAGAGCATCACTAGAGAAGACACCCAGCAACTGGTGATGTCCATGAATCGCAGACTTCAAGCAGTCATTGCATGCAACGGATATGCAACAAAATACTAAGCATGACATTCATTTCCATGACATTGCTGTGACCCAAACATTATGCTGCCCTGAAATGGGGGGACTATGTATAAACACTGCTGTAATTTCTACATGGTGAAACCAAAATGTATAAAAATGGCCTTTATTAAAATCTGACAATTTAAGCACTTTAAGCACATATGATCAAATTGTGGAATACAGAGGCAAATAAATAAATGATTGGTCTCTGTCCCAAACATTATGGAGGGCACTGTATAGAGGGCATTACCAGAGAGAGCGCAACACTGGACTTTCTCTTGGGGAATGAGGCTGGACAAGTGAGTGCAGTGTTGGTGGTGGAGTTAAGTACTCTGGGACCATAGTTTTAAGCAGTTACTAGACCAAGTGCTCCCCCAATGGTGTGATCCCACAACCCAATATTCCACCATGCACCCGTCTCCTCCAACAGAACTGAAGCCGTTCCCAAATGTAAGATTCCAGCACTGCCCTGCCTCCCTCAGCAGTGGATTTAAAAAAAATTCCAATTGCACCTTCCCTGCCTGCTGCAGCAGTGAAACGTTCAGAGTGTTCCTGTCTTGCAACTTTGTTTTGAAGTGTGTTGGAAGCTGATAGGAAGGAGCAGCCGTCAACGAATCAAAAGGAAGAAAGGCAGCGGCAGCCGGACGGACGGACGGCAGGCGGCAGCCACAGAGTTTTATATAATAAATAGATAGATGGACATACAATGAACTGGCCCGCAGGTTAAAGTCTTAAATTGGAGGCAGGCCGATTTTGGAGGTGAGAACTTGTGGAGGTCGATTGGGAGATGGGACGGCAGGCAAGTGGGAGGCTTTCAAAAGTGGCACAGAAAGAGTACAGAGACAGCACGTTCCTGTTAAGCTGGCACGTTTCAGGGACTGGTTGACAAGGGGTGTTGATGGTCTGGTCTTGGTAAAAGAGGCACGTGTCACGTTTAAACCATCAGGACAAGCTAATCGCTCTGCGAGTATAAGTACATGTAATAAACCAATCAGGTGAGCAGTCAAGAGGATATGAAATGGACAGGGTAAAGGAAAGTCCCAAGAGATTCTTTAGGTATATTAAATTGTTGGCTAGGGAAAGAATAGGCCACATAAATATCAGTATGGCCATCTCTGTGGAGAACTGGAAGTGATGAGGGTGATATTCACTCAATACCTCTCAACCGTTTTTACTGTGGAGAAGATCGTGGAAGCTAAAGGGCCTGTCCCACTTACGCGTCCTTGGCTCGCAAATTACGCGACCTCATTGTGGCTTGAGGCGCTCGGGCACCGTATGGCCGCGCGGGGCCGGTCCCACTTGGAAGCGCGGAGGGGTATGGAGTTGTGCGGGGCTGGTCCCAACATCGCGCGGGGCTCCGAAATTCTTGCAGTGAACAAAATCTTCACGCGCCAACGGCCTGTCACGGAACTGACGGCCAAAGTGGGACAGGCCCAAGACCCTGGCGTGACGCAACGTCTCACCTCCAACAGCAGCAGAAGCGGGCAAACGATCGCCGAACTCGGCCTGGGGCTCACGGCCGTTGCGGTCCGGATCCGCCCCCACTTCTACTCCCAGAGCGTGGCCAAGGAAATTGAAGATAGACACAAAATGCAGGAGTAACTCAGCGGGACCGGCAGCATCGCTGCAGAGAAGCAATGGGTGACGTTTCGGGTCAATAGTCTTCAGACTGAAGACTGAAGAAGAGTCTTCAGACTGAGGAAGAGTCTCGACACGAAACGTCACCCATTGCTTCTCTCCAGAGATGCTGCCGGTCCCGCAGAGTTACTCCAGCTTTGTGTCCATCTTCAAATGACGTCACGTGCTCCAGACGGCTGTGCGTACACATGTAATCGCGCCCGACCTTCGCTCGACCGGCGCGGCTCAACGCGACCACGAGGTCGTGTAATTTTCGTGCCAAGGACACGTAAGTGGGACAGGCCCTTAAGGCATTGGAATTATAATCATATGCAAATTATGGGAGTTTTTTAAATACATTACGGTGAATAAGACCCCAGGGACCTACCAAGGAAGCAAAGGAGAAAATTGCAGATGCTCTTATAGAGATATTTCCATCACCTTTATCCACAGGTGAAAGGCAGCAATGACAAGCCAAGGAATTACAGGTCAGTGATTCTGAATACAGTGGTAGGCATGTTGTGGAAGGGGATTCTGAAGGACAGGATCTACCAACATTTGGAAAGCATGAACTGATCAGGGATAGTCAGCATGGTTTTATTCATAGAAAATCACGTCTCACCAAATTGATAGATGTTTTAATGAAGGGTGAATAAGGAGATAGATGAGAGCAGGGCAGTGGACATTGTCTATATGGACTTTAGCAAGGCCTTTGACATTGTGGACTAGTTTGAAGGTGACCTCGTATGAAATCCAAGGTAAGCTGGTCAATTGGATTCAAAATTGGCTTGGAGGAAGGAGTCCAACCTCATCTACTGTATCTGTTGTTCTCGGTGTGGACGTCAGCGAGACCAGGCGCAGGCTCGCCGACCGTTTTGCTGAACACCTACGCGCAGTCTTCCTTAGCCTACACAATCTCCCGGTTGCCAAATATTTTAACTCCCCTTCCCATTCCCATACTAACCTTTCTGTCCTGGGCCTCCTCCACTGTCAGAGTGAGGCCACACGCAAATTGGAGGAACAGCACCTCATGATTCACTTGGGCAGCTTAAATGAATTTCAAATAACCTTTGCATTTCCCCAGTCTCTGCCCCTCCCCCAACCTAGTCGTCCTGCTACTTTCACTGTTCGTCTCCCTTTGTTATCACCTCCTCCTCAGCCAACAATGGACCATTGTGGGTTCCTTGGCCATTGGTTCTGATTTGTTGTGTCCCTTTTCATACCTCCAGTTTTCATACCTCCTCTGACTCTCAGTCTGAAGAAAGGTCTCGACCAGAAACATTGCCTACTCCGTTTCTCCAGAGATGCTCTCTGATCCGCTGAGTTACTCCAGCATTTTGTGTTTGTCTTAGTCGTGGAAGATTGTTTTTCTGATTTGGGGCCAGTGATGGGTGCAGTGCTGGCAGGGTTCAATGCTGGGTCCCTGCTGTTTGCTATATACATTAATGAGTTGGGTGACAGAGCAGTTGACATTGTCAGTATATTTACAGGCGACACCAAAATTGATGGTATAGTAGACGTGAGAAAGTATATCTCACTTTGCGATGAGACAAAAAAAGCTGGAGTAACTCAGCGTGGACAGGCAGCATCTCTGGAGAGAAGGGATGGACAATGTCATATGCTGAGAGAATGGAGCAGCTGGGCTTGTACACTCTGGAGTTTGAAGGATGAGAGGATATCTCATTGAAACATATAAGATTGTTAATGGCTTGGACACACTAGAGGCAGGAAACATGTTCCCGATGTTGGGGGAGTCCAGAACCAGGGGGCCACAGTTTAAGAATAAGGAGTAAGCCATTTAGAACGGAGACGAGGAAACACTTTCTCTCACAGAGAGTGGTGAGTCTGTGGAATTCTCTGCCTCAGAGGGTGGTGGAGGCAGGTTCTCTGGATGCTTTCAAGAGAGAGCTAGATAGGGCTCTTAAAAATAGTGGAGTCAGGGGATATGGGGAGAAGGCAGGAACGGGGTACTGATTGGGGATGATCAGCCATGATCACATTGAAGGCGGTGCTGGCTCGAAGGGCCAAATGGCCTACTCCTGCACCTATTGTCTATTGTCTATTGAACGGGTGACGTTTCGGGTCGAGACCTTTCTTCAGACTCTCGACCCGAAACGTCACCCATTCCTTCCCTCCAGAGATGCCGCCTGTCCCGCTGAGTTACTCCTGCTTTTTGTGTCTATCTTTGGTTTAAACCAGCATCTACAGTTCCTTCCTACACTTTAAAATGAGATCTTGATCAATTGGGCAGGTATAGCAAATGGGATTTAACGGTAATGTGTGGGTCGTTACACTTTTGTTTTGCCAAGCCAGGGCAGAACTTACACAGTCCTGGAGGCTGTTGCAGAACAGAGAGATCTGGGACCACAGGTGCATGGTTCCCTGGTGAAAGTGCCTTCATAGGGAAGTATACTGAGCACAAACGTTAGGACATCATGATGCAGTTGTATAAGATTTTGGTGAGACTACACAAGGAGGACCGCGTGCAGTGTTGATCACCCAGCTATAGGAAGGATATTGTTAAGTTGGAAAGGGTTCAGAAACAATTCACCAGGATGTCATTGGTGCTTGCATGTCTGAATTATCCGGAGAAGTTGGATAGGCTGGGACTTCTTTCTTTGCAGCATAGGAGAATGAAGAAGGGTCTCGACCCCGAAACATCACCCATTCCATTTCTCCAGAGATGCTGCCTGTCCCGCTGAGTTACTCCAACATTGTGTGTGTCTGCCTATTGGAGTCTGAGGGGTGACCTTATTGAAGTGTACAAAATCGTGAGGGGCATGGATAAAGTGAACACACTCAGTCTTTTTCCCGGGGTAGATGATTCTAAAAGAGGAGGGCTTAGGCTTTGAGTGAGAGGGGATAGATTTAACGGGGACCTCAGGGGCAACTTTTTCACACACAAGATAGTCCACATCTGGTATGAACTGACAGACAAAGCTACAGACACAATGATGACTGTCAAAAGACATTTGGACCGATCTATGGATAGGAAATATTTAGATGGCTCTCGGCCAAATGAAGGCAAAAGGGACAAGCATAATATGCAACCTTGGTTAGCATGGACAAGGTGGGCCGAAGGGCCTGTTTCCGTCCTATAAAGCCCTGCAACTCTAATATCAGGTAAAATCCTGGCTGAAGTAATGCACTATGGAGTGAGAATGAACCTATACGAACAAGGAGGATACAAAATGCGGTGGGTGCAGAATGATGAATTTTGTGAATACAAAATGCGGCTCGTGGTGAATGATGACTTTTCCGCATTTTCAGGATGCTGTAATTGACTTAAGCAACCACAGACTAGAGAGAGGAACATTAGCACAGCTTATGTTTCTAATTATATCCAGTGTTATCCACCATGGGGGAAATGCCTATTGCAGAGGTTACATAAGAACAGGAGTAGGTATTCAGCCCCTTGAGCCTGACCTGTCATTCAATTAGATCAGTACCAATCTGTACCTTAATCCCTTTTACCATTTTGGTCCCATAGCCCTTAATATATTTGCTCAGTTAAAAACCTGTCAATCTCAGTTGTAAAATTTTTCATTTGACCTGGTGTTTTTGCAGAGCGAGTCTCAGATTTCCTCTATCTGTTGTGTGGAGTGCACGCCTATATCATCTTTGAATGGACTAGTCTGATATGATTAGGGTGAACTCTGAATGCCATAATAATGCAATGACTAAACAGTGTTAGTGTAGTTCACCAGACAAAATGTGTGACTTTAAACTTTGTCATATTTTACCAGGCTGAATATCGTCAAGGGGGGAAATTGGGGGAGAAGGGCGGGGGGGAGAATAAAAACCACTCTGACTGGTGAAACAATAATGTTTCAGAAGGAACTGCAGATGCTGGAAAATCGAAGGCAGACAAAAGTGCCGGAGAAACTCAGCGGGTGCAGCAGCATCTATCGATGCTGCTGCACCCGCTGAGTTTCTCCGGCACTTTTGTCTACCTGTGTAACAATAGATTGTGTGCTGAAACGCTAATCCTCAGCATAATATATAGGACGCAGAGTTTTAAGGAGCATGCTGAATGCTTCCTCGTGAGTTGTGGAGGCTGATGTGCTGAGACGTTTAATATGAAGCCAAGATGTCATTGGCTTCTATCAATCACTTAAGACATATCGACAGAGTTTCGGAGTGATAAACTTGCATTGCGCTTTAAAGAATGCTGCAGGACAGAGAGTAATGAAAGGATGATACAGTTCTTCATAACATTCCTGCCTTCTTTTCTCCACCCGTGTCCCCATCCCCCTAATGTAAGATGACACTGTTTCTTTAAGGGATCCCTATAGATTAGTTTAAATACCTTCCACTATTTCAACTACAACAGGCACTTTGTATTCAAAAAACATGTGTACTCTTTTGACTCCTAACCTATGACTGTGACCCGGCACAGCAGGGCACTCGCTTGCTGCGTATCTGAATAGACAGATCAATTTGTATCCGTGTCTGAAAGAAGTTCATTCTCATTAAATCATTTGCTTCAATGTTAATGAGAATGGGACAAATGAAAAGCTGCGCAAAGGAGAAAAAATGCTGAATGCAAAAACGCAGGAAAGCAAACACGCAGTACAAATATTAATGTTTTCTGTGGTTTTCATCATAAACTGATCATTTACGATACACAATCAAGTGATTTTATTCATCACACAAATGTTGTCTATTAACAATGTTCAAGAAGGAACTGCAGATGCTGGAGAATCGAAGGTAGACAAAATTGCTGGAGAGACTCAGCGGGTGCGGCAGCATCTATGGAGCGAAGGAAATGGGCAACGTTTCGGGGGCCGAAACCCTTCTAGGGTTTCGGGCCCGAAACGTTGCCTATTTCCTTCGCTCCATAGATGCTGCCGCACCCGCTGAGTTTGTCTATTAACAAATTATGTTACCAGTAATTCAACAAACCCTTGAAGCAAGTAGCTGACCAACACATACCTTGCAAGCTGACATTCAGTGTGCATTGCTTCATGCATTCTGCAGCATACTCAATCCTCCATTCTCCAAGAAACATTACAAGCTGGTCATACACCTCTGATATCTCTTGTCGATATCGTCCTTGTCGAATATTTTTAAGATGTCCCATTTTGTAATCATGAATGATGTATTTTACGCTAAACCTTTCCCTGGTGTCCATTTTTGAGATTCTTGTGTTTGCTGAGCACACTGAGCTCAATTTCAGCATTGCAACAGGAAGATGGTTGGAGGCACTAAACGTGATTCACTTTATCATCTATCTGTGCACTGTGGATGGCTTGATTGCAATCACGTATGGTCTTTTCCGCTGACTGGTTAGCACACAACGAAAGATTTCCATTCTACCTCAGTACACGCGACAATAAACAAAACCAAGATTGGTAAATGTGCTTAAAATGGGAAGAAGAATCCTTTTTTTTTTAAATTCTATTTTATTTTTTTAATATGTTTTAATATTTATTACTTATTTATTTTTATGATACTGACTGTAAAGGGAAATTCATTTCGTTGTCTCTAATTGAGACAATGACAATAAATTTGAATACAATACAATACAATTTTATGTTTGAATTTATCTAATCAGCTGTAGGCCCATTCCCTGCAAGGTACCACCCACACAACATGGTTCCCATCCCTTATGCAATGTCCCCTGCTTTGTTTTGTAGATGCCATTCAAAACCTGAATTGTGCCTCATTCCTCTCAAATTATCACGATATTTTCTTCAGCCACTTTTCAAAAGTGACTCGCATCCTCTTGTTTCCTCCATTTTCTTCAACGCTGCAATTTTCTTTTGGTTTAAATTAAATGTGATTCTACAGAACCAAAAATGCCAAGCAAAACGTCGATAATCTGGCACACGGACAATTTGATAGTACTGGACTGGCAGATTTTTAGCTGTAATAGTATGTACCAAGTATGATGTGTCTAATGGTATGTGTAAGATGTTTTAATTTGGCCAATTATTGAAGAACAAAAAGGAATAAGCTTTCTTGTATTGAAGAACATTGAGAAAGAGTCAGGTCAAATTGAGTTTATTGTCATATGCACAAGAGATACAGATACAATGAAAATTGTTCTTGCTCTATGTAGACTCAGACAAACATACAATAACATAAATTATACATGAATTACAGAAAATCCCATAGGACAGTGAAAAGAAAAAATGGTTATGCAAAAAATAACATGAGTGCAAAACGCAATGAAAGAGACTCCACGTGGCAGAGAGGGTGTCCATAGATCCTACAGCGAGCAAGATAGTCCACTCCACGAAAAAGACGTAGTACGATCACGGGCAGATTCATGGGTAATTTAAGGCCCCATTTCCGTAACCGGCTTCCATCTCCGCACCAAAGATCCCATAGGATACTAGTGCGGAGACGGAAGCCGGTTACGGAAACATCCTCGTAAAAATAAAAGTTATTTGGGAAAAATCTTCTCCTCATTTTCAGAATTTTAATTTATTAACACAAACTGTTCCCTCGCAACGTTGATTACACTGCGAGTCGAGTCGGGTCCGGTCCGGTCATGGAAATGGATGAAAAAAAGGCATACGTTGCGTTCAGTTGCGTACTACACGTCAGCTCATTGCATTTAGCAGGAGTGGTCTATCTTGCTCCGCTATAGGATCTTTGGATGCCACCTTCTTGAGGCGGCGTCTCATGTTGATGCTTTCGGTGAGAACGGCCATGCCTGTGATTGACGGAGCGGAGCCCACCACTTTCTGAAGCCTCTTGCATTCCTGTGCATTAGAATTACCATATTAACCCATGGTGAAGCAGAGGATTAATTAATAACTGGTGGTTAAGGACCTTTCGAGAAGAGTTACCTTAATATGAAAGAAAAATAAAAGTAAGATTACGCAGTTCAATCTTAAAACAAGGTCGTAAGTGAGGCAGACTAAGAAAGATAGTTCTAAGAAGGTTGAGTATAGGAGCAGGGAGGTTCTACTGCAGTTGTACAGGGCTTTGGTGAGACCACACCTGGAGTATTGCGTACAGTTTTGGTCTCCTAATCTAAGGAAAGACATTCTTGCCATAGAGGGAGTGCAGAGATGGTTCACCAGACTGATTCCTGGGATGTCAGGACTTTCATATGAAGAAAGACAGAATAGACTTGGCTTATACTCGCTAGAATTTAGGGGATTGAGGGGGGATCTTATAGAAACTTACAAAATTCTTAAGGGGTTGGACAGGCTAGATGCAGGAAGATTGTTCCCGATGTTGGGGAAGTCCAGGACAAGGGGTCACAGCTTAAGGATAAGGGGGAAATCCTTTAAGACCGAGATGAGAAAAACATTTTTCACACAGAGAGTAGTGAATCTCTGGAACTCTCTGCCACAGAGGGTAGTTGAGGCCAGTTCATTGGCTATATTTAAGAGGGAGTTAGATGTGGCCCTTGTGGCTAAAGGGATCAGGTGGTATGGAGAGAAGGCAGGTACAGGATACTGAGTTGGATGATCAGCCATGATCACATTGAATGGCGGTGCAGGCTCGAAGGGCCGAATGGCCTACTCCTGCACCTATTTTCTATGTATCTGAGGAATGAGGTGTGGGGATTAGGCTAAATCATGAAAAATAAATCATTTTTGACAAATTGATCCATTTTGGTCTGGGAGGTTGTGACTCGTGGAATAATACAGGAATTGTTGCTGGGATCCCAGCTGCGTACAAGCCATATCAATGACTTGAATGATGAGACTAAGTGTGATCCAAGTTGATGGATGATTCAAACTTGTGTGGTTGTGTGATTGTGCTGGTTTTAGGTAGGGTTCAGGGGGAATAAAGACAGGCTAAGTGAATGGATGAGAACATACCAGATAGAATATAATGTAGAAAATGGTACGGTTGTGATCTTTGGAAGAAAAGTAGCCAGGTAAACTATCTGTTAAATTGTGTGAAAGCAAAAGGTGTTGGTATTCAGAATAACTCAGTTACCGTTTTACACAAGTGACTGAAAGTTAACATGCAGGTACGGCAAGCAATTAGGAAAGAAGATATGTGGGGCTCAGTGTAAGGTGATTTAGTGAAGATGGCTGACAGATGGCTGACAGTACTTGCATAGCCTCTGGTGAGGCCATATCCAGAAAACGGTGCAGATCTCTCCCCAAGGATAGATCCAGTGGCTTGCAAAAGTTTTCATACCCCTTGAACTTTTCCACATTTTGTCACGTTACAACCACAAACGTAAATGTACTTTATTGGGATTTTATGTGATAGACCAACACAAAGTGGCGCATAATTGTGAAGTGGAAGGAAAATGATACATGGTTTTCAAATTTTTTTACAAATAAATAACTGAAAAGTGTGGCGTGCAAAAGTATTCAGCCCCCCTGAGTCAATACTTTGTAGAACCACTTTTCACTGCAATTACAGCTGCAAGTCTTTTGGGGTATCTCTCTACCAGCTTTGCACATCTAGAGACTGAAATTTTTGCCCAATCTTCTTTGCGAAATAGCTCAAGCTCAGTCAGATTGGATGGAGAGCGTCTGTGAACAGCAATTTTCAAGTCTTGCCAGAGATTCTCAATTGGATTTAGGTCTGGACTTTGACTGGGCCATTCTAACACATGGATATGCTTTGATCTCAACCATTCCATTGTAGCTCTGGCTGTATGTTTAGGGTCGTTGTCCTGCTGGAAGGTGAACCTCCGCCCCAGTCTCAAGTCTTTTGCAGACTCTAACAGGTTTTCTTCCAAAATTGCCCTGTATTTGGCTCCATCCATCTTCCCATCAACTCTGACCAGCTTCCCTGTCCCTGCTGAAGAAAACATCCCCACAGCATGATGCTGCCACCACCATGTTTCACAGTGGGGATGGTGTGTTCAGGGTGATGTGCAGTGTTAGTTTTCCACCACACATAGCGTTTTGCATTTAGGCCAAAAACTTCAATTTTGGTCTCATCTGACCAGAGCACCTTCCTCCACATGTTTGCTGTGTCCCCCACATGGCTTGTGGCAAACTGCAAACGGGACTTCTTATGGCTTTTTTTCAACAATGGCTTTCTTCTTGCCCTCTTCCATAAAGGCCCGATTTGCAGAGTGCACGACTAATAGTTGTCCTGGGGACAGATTCTCCCACCTGAGCTGTGGATCTCTGCAGCTCCTCCAGAGTTACCATGGGCCTCTTGGCTGCTTCTCTGATCAATGCTCTCCTTGCCCGGCCCTGTCAGTTTAGGTGGACGGCCATGTCTTGGTAGGTTTGCAGTTGTGCCATACTCTTTCCATTTTCGGATGATGGATTGAACAGTGCTCCGTGAGATGTTCAAAGCTTGGGATATTTTTTTATAACCTAAGCCTGCTTTAAACTTCTCCACAACTTTATCCCTGACCTGTCTGGTATGTTCCTTGGGCTTCATGATGCTGTTTGTTCACTAATGTTCTCTAACAAACCTCTGAGGCCTTCACAGAACAGCTGTATTTATACTGAGATTAGATTACACATAAGTGGACTCTATTTACTAATTAGGTGACTTCTGAAGGCAATTGGTTGCACTGGATTTTATTTAGGGGTATCAGAGTAAAGGGGGCTGAATACTTTTGCACACCACACTTTTCAGTTTTTTATTTGTAAAAAAATTTGAAAACCATGTATCATTTTCCTTCCACTTCACAATTATGCGCCACTTTGTGTTGGTCTATCACATAAAATCCCAATAAATTACATTTACGTTTGTGGTTGTAACGTGACAAAATGTGGAAAAGTTCAATGGGTATGAAAACTTTCGCAAGCCACTGTATATGCATGCAACAGAGGAAATGCAGAAACAATTCACCGGGATAATTCCTGGGACGATGGGCTTGTCTTATGAACATAAGAAATAGGAGCAGGAGTGGACATCAACTCTCGGACAGTGCTCAACCATTTGTTAAGATCATGAGCAGTCTTCAATCCTAGCATGATTTTCCACGATCATCCCATGTTTGTTCATTGTTTTAATGTCCATTAGTCTACTAATTCCCATTTTCAATGAACACAATGACTGAACCTCCACGGTCTTCTGGGTTTAAAATATTCCAAAAGCTCATCAGCCTCTGTGAAAAAAATTAATTCAGACCCTAATCACCAACTTCTTATTCTGAAGCTCTTCCCCCTCCACCCCACGAACCAATTAAATTCTTTAGACAACATAAATAACTTCCTTTTCATCTAGCTCTTCAAGTTCATTAAATGTCTTGTGTGTTTTGATAAGATCTCATTCTTCTAATGTGCAGTTTCATTCTGGTCAGTCCCATTACATACAGTGATCCTGGAGTCAGTGTAGTGAATCGCCGCTGTACTCCTCTATGTTGAGACAAAAACTGATAGCCATACTCCAGGATAATCCTCAACCAGGCCCTAATTAACTGCAAATGGACTTTCTTCCTACTGTATTCAAATCTTCTCATAAAAAAGGCCAATACAGTTGGCGTAACCGTGGTATGATGAAAGGTTATTCAGACTAGCCCCCTGCTCGCTAAAGTTTGGGAGAATGACATGTGCTCTAATTGAAACATATACTTTGCAGACGTGATGTTTTCCATGGCGGAGCTGTCTAGAAACAGGGACCAATGTACTCAGGAAACGGGCACTGAAGTAAAATTCCAGCCACAATCTTATTGATCTGGCAAACAAGCCCTGTTGTGCTGCCTCTGCTCTATTTTTTTATGTTCCTATGAATAGGCAAAGTCAAGTTTTGACTCTAACTACAAGATGGGGATAGAGAGGATTAAAATGGAAAGTGTTTAAGAAGGAACTGCAGATGCTGGAAAATCGAAGGTACACAAAAATGCTGGAGAAACTCAGCGGGTGCAGCAGCATCTATGGAGCGAAGGGAATAGGCAACGTTTCGGGCCAAAACCCTTCTTCGGACACCCATGGGAAGGTCCAGCAAACACTATAGGCACTGGAACAACCTTCAATTAAATTACATTACAATTGGCATTGGGAAAATGATCTGCAAAATTCAGCTTTAATGTACAAATAATTTACTCCCTCAAGCAAGTTCTTTAGTAACTTGTCAGTTTCTTTGTTGAACTAAAAGCTGATCATTGCAATGGAATTGAAATCATTTAAACTGTTCCTTAACATTAGAAAAGATTTGCAGAATGTTAGCAATTATGATGCTCCTGAGGATATGTATGATTCTTTACTTTTTAACCACCAGGATAAAGGTAAGTTGTACCCAACAAAATAAAATTAGGTGCAGTTTACTTGTAATTGCAGGCCATATCAGAATTGCAATCAAAATATTTAATGGGTCAGAAACTCATTTCCAGTGATATAGGGGCATGCATTCTAATTTATTTTTAAGATTTTACAATGTAATGTGTGGAAAGAATGTACGGTTAATAAAATTTGGCTTTACATAAGGCTTCTATTAATTTAGTTCATTTCTAAGCCAGTTGGCTCCATGCCTGAAACATTGTTTAAACATTCTTGAAGTAATTGGTGTTTTTGACAGTTGGCTTCTTGCAGCAAATGTTAACCATGGCTGGAATGTCGTGAAGAGGACCTGACCCAGGAAAGAACCCATCATGTAACAAATGCAGTTCTCATTTTCAATATTGAGGAATACGTTTTTTTTGCTGTCAGTTTGTATCTCAATTCAATTGTATCTGTGGAGTAGAATTTGAAACTAAATATTACGTAATGGTAGTGGTAATTCCACTGCTTCAGGCTGTAATCATTGTGCTCTAAGGATTGGCACTTGCACGGCTCCTGAGTTCCCCAGTATCTCGTAATTGTTTGCTCTTATGTTTAAACATAGAAACATAGAAACATAGAAATTAGGTGCAGGAGTAGGCCATTCGGCCCTTCGAGCCTGCACCGCCATTCAATATATGATCATGGCTGATCATCCAACTCAGTATTCCGTACCTGCCTTCTCTCCAAACCCCCTGATCCCCTTAGCCACAAGGGCCACATCTAACTCCCTCTTAAATATAGCCAATGAACTGGCCTGAACTACCCTCTGTGGCAGAGAGTTCCAGAGATTCACCACTCTCTGTGTGAAAAAAGTTCTTCTCATCTCGGTTTTAAAGGATTTCCCCCTTATCCTTAAGCTGTGACCCCTTGTCCTGGACTTCCCAACATCGGGAACAATCTTCCTGCATCTAGCCTGTCCAAGCCCTTAAGAATTTTGTAAGTTTCTATAAGATCCCCCCTCAATCTTCTAAATTCTAGCGAGTACAAGCCGAGTCTATCCAGTCTTTCTTCATATGAAAGTCCTGCCATCCCAGGAATCAGTCTGGTGAACCGTCTCTGTACTCCCTCTATGGCAATAATGTCCTTCCTCAGATTTGGAGACCAAAACTGTACGCAATACTCCAGGTGTGGTCTCACCAAGACCCTGTACAACTGCAGTAGAACCTCCCTGCTCCTATACTCAAATACTTTACATCTGTGTTCAACCTTACATTCTTGTTTATCCTGTCTACTCCATCCTTGCGCCCCCTCTACTCTTGTAATAGGCGACTTAGATAAATGTGCACAAACATAAGCAATTCTTATAGCCCCCTGAAGTCCATGTGATCTCTGGGTCGGAGCTACCCCCATGGTCTCCTTGCCGCAGCTTCCCCTGTGGTCTCTGCATTGGAGCTCTCCCACGGTCCCTGCATCGGAGCGCCCCCGTGATCTCCGTGTGGGAGCTCCCCCGTGGTCTCGGTCAGAGCGCCCCTCATGGCCACCACATCGGAGCTCCCTGTCGTCTCAGCATCAGTAACAGAAATCCTTCAACTCCCTCTTGACATTGCTCCTAAATAATGTTGAAGTTCCTGCTCCTCATTCCATATGAAAGAAAGTAATGCCCCCGTCCCACTTTGGAAACCTGAACGGAAACCTCTGGAGACTTTGCGCCCCACCCAAGGTTTCCGTGCGGTTCCCGGAGGTTTTTGTCAGTCTCCCTAATGGTCGGAAGTGGTTTCCGCTTCTTCTATGTTCCGGCGATTATTTCTAATCTTGCCTTCCACTACCTGCAACCTCCGGCAACCACCTGCAACTAGCATCGCAACTGGCTTTGACTAAAAAATTACCGATTTTTAAAACGGCAACCTATTTTTAGTCGCGGCCGGTGTTGATTTTTTTGAAATAATCGCCAGAACATAGAAGAAGCGGAAACCACTTTCGACCATTAGGGAGACTGACAAAAACCTCCGGGAACCGCACGGAAACATTGGGTGGGGCGCAAGGTCTCCAGAGGTTTCCGTTCAGGTTTCCTAAGTGGGACAGGGGCATAAGATCCCTCTACCCTATAAAGTCCTTTGACTATTTCACACTTCTCAATTGGATTGTGCATTCTCCCACTCCCAGCCTTCGAAACTCAGGGGAACACAATTGTATCTGTGTAACCACATCTCATGACTTAGCTTCTGTACCTCGAGTATTGGAGATGAGAACACCAATACCTGACCGGGAATTAAATCAAAAAAGTAGACCCCTGACCCATTTAGATTCATAGATCCCTGACCCATTTATCTAATGACATAAATCAAATAATAATGTACGTTAGATATGTGCAGACCAAAGGGGAGCTCCCTTGTCTTCCTAGTTCATGTCTGTTAGCTACACAGAACTGTCATGTTCTGGAAAAATGCATAAAGCATTAAATGAAAATCAACTGATTGCATGGAAGCCCTATATTAATTTTATTATGACGCGTAGTGGTTAATATTGGCTTTGTGTACTTTAAGAGGACAAAACCGTTCAAAGCTTGTGCTGTTTAATGGGATTTGCAGTAACGAACAGGGACTAAAGGCCATTTGTTGTCAGCTTAATCTGACCTGAAAAGTAAGCATTGAATAGGACCCTTGACAGGTGATGTTTCATGCGCAGAATGTGCAGCAGACTTCCATATGCTTGCTGGTACAAATGCCCTCTTATTTGGTTTAATCTGAGTGGGTTGTGGGAAATGATCCAAATCAGAGATTACTCAGTGTGTAGCAGGGAAAGCCCATAAGTCTGCACAGCTGGGACTTAATATTCCGTACACCATTCCTTGGGACCGAGTATCAAATATGTTTGTTATCATTTGACACTTCTGTTTTTAAAGTGAAATATAATGTGTCATTATCTTACAAAAGAAGGACTTTACTGTATAGGACTTTGGGGGGGCTGCATTTCCTGGGCAAAATAACAAAATTAGAATTCTTTACATTTCTTTTCTCTTCGAAGTTGAGTTCTTAGCAGTTCCACCAGCTGCAGGCTCCTGTAGCTTTGTTGTCTTGTTGCAGTTCAATGGAGTATTTAAAGCGGTCTTTAGAAATTCACCGTGTCTGTTTCTTCACAAGTCAATTACCA
Organism: Leucoraja erinaceus; assembly: GCF_028641065.1. NCBI lineage: Eukaryota > Metazoa > Chordata > Chondrichthyes > Rajiformes > Rajidae > Leucoraja > Leucoraja erinaceus. Next base: position 163,240,191 of record NC_073377.1, read on the forward strand.
AGATTGCTAATATCTCACACGCACATAACTAACAAGAAGAGCATGTTCAAATTAATGCACAGGCTTGTATGAAGCAAGAGCGCAGTGAATGACATTTACTCTTGTGTAGTGGCTAGATAGGGAATTCCAATAACATAAGTTTTAGTGGGTTTGATCTGCGTAAATATCATCATTGTCCTGACTCTTTGTAAATTATATTTAGTGTTCTTCATTTCCCTGAACATACTCACAGCAAACCGAACATCATAGTAATCTCAAAGCTGGTAGGTTTGAGAACAATGAAGAGAGGGATGGGCGAGAGCTGGTTTGGGGGTAGCAACAGGGGGCTCGGACAAAACTCTGATTATTAATAACCAATCATCTGTTATTTGCACTTTATCATTTTATTTATTCATGTGTGTATATATTTATATTATAGTACTAGACTAAGTGGGACCCGTTGGGTCCCAGCATCACACGGGAGGGCTGGTCACCAACGCAATATTCCCCCTCTCCACCAATTCCAATACTGCTCGCCAGTGGGGGGGGGGGTCTGTTGCGCTAGTATGGGTGTTGCGGGCTGAAGGTACTGGTTTCCAAAGGGCTAGTATAGACATTGTGGGCCGTATGGATGCTTGGGCAGGCATCCAACTATTGCAACGATTTTAAAAGCCAAGCCAAGGCCAACAATTGGGCTGCAGCCACCCGACAACCAAAATTCATTTTGTGAACACAAACTTTTTAAAAAGGGCTGCATCCACTTTACACCCGCATCGAGGGGACTCACCGTGGAGTAGACGTGCCTTCAGTGTTATTCGCAGCTCAGAGAGCCGTGACCCTCTCGCTTCCTGGGTCTGGCAGAGACTAAGTGAGGCACGACACTTCCTGGTTTTATAGTCCCTCCCCCTGCTGCCAGCGGGGGCAGCAGAGAGAATGGGGAATTTTGTAAAAACATTAATATCTCTCTCATTTTTCATTCGGAAAATATCCTCCGCACTAATACGGCGGAGGGGGGCTCTGAGCGAGGTGACGAAAAATGAAAGCCGTAGGTGGCGGCGTTCTCTTGGAAATCGCAGCACAGTGGGCCAAAAGCGGTCAAGATCAGAGATTTAGTAATATAGATATGAACACACTGATCTGTTTTGTAGTAAATGCCTACTATGTTCTGTGTGCTGAAGCAAAGCAAGAATTTCATTGTCCTATCAGGGACACATGACAATAAACTCACTTGACTTGAACTTGAACAGACCTCAGTTTCACAAAACAATCCTCAGTCTCACATTAATCAAATGGCTGCATGGTGACCAAGAACATTCAAAAGAACAACATAGTAATCTCAAAGCTGGTAGGTTTGAGGACAATGAAGAGAGGGAGGGATGGGAGAGAGCTGGTTCGGGGGTAGCAACAGGGGACTTGCAACTTTTGGCAGAAGTGCAGGTGCAAATGTCAACAAGATAGTCATTGATATGCGCTTCAACTCTGGTTACCAGCCTGATCCTCTTTTCAATGATCGCCATATCCATGGGGAGGTTTCTATATTTTACACTTCTAAACGCTAATTCCCCCAGGAATGATGACAGCAAAACTAGCTCCAAAGTCGTGCCTTCCTTGTGCACAATCATTCGTGACTGTGTGGTGCCCGCTGCATCCACTGGGAAATGGCTCTTAAAAGATGAATGTTTCTGTGGGAGATGAAGCTTTCCAGAAAATGTGGTTGCTTTATAGTTTGACTGCGAATGCCAGCATGAAATAAACTACAGTAAACCCGCAATTTAATGGACCCCTTTATAACGGGTTTTCTCCATATCCGCTGAATCTGCTATTTTTAAGAGCCCTATCTAGCTCTCTTTTGAAAGCATCCAGAGAACCTGCCTCCACCGCCCTCTGAGATTCAGATTCAGATTCAGATTCAGATTCAATTTTAATTGTCATTGTCAGTGTACAGCACAGAGACAACGAAATGCATTTAGCATCTCCCTTGAAGAGCGACATAGCAAACGATTTGAATAAAAAATAATAAGGGGGGGGGGGGTGATTGGCAGTCACCGAGGTACGTTGTTGAGTAGAGTGACAGCCGCCGGAAAGAAGCTGTTCCTCGACCTGCTGGTTCGGCAACGGAACCTGCTGGTTCGGCAACGGACAGAAAATTCCACAGACTCACCACTCTCTGTGAGAAAAGGTGTTTCCTCGTCTCCGTTGTAAATGGCTTACCCCTTATTCTTAAACTGTGGCCCCTGGTGCTGGACTCCCCTAACATCGGGAACATGTTTCCTGCCTCTAGCGTGTCCTTTTCTGTATTAAGTAGCATCTGCTTTTATTTGTTTCTGCTACATACAATGACAATAACTATCACGGCATATAGCACACAATCACCAACCACGGACACCATTCCTCCCTCCACTCCCCCTCAAGGTGCCTTACAACGAGGGTTTACCATGTGTAGAATAACTTTACAGATTTAGTTTTTCTAAAACCCTTCCATCTCTCTGCAGTCTTTGTATTTTTTGTCCAATGTGAATTGACTTTATCTGAGTAGTGCCCTGTTCTGTCATTGCTGTATAATCAACTAACTGATCAACACAGGTAATATTCAGATTCTGATCACTGTGCAGATGGTGATTAGTGTTTGGCTCAGTCTGCAATTCTTAACGTGCACCAGATAGTATCTCTGTGAGCATCCTTGTGATTTTCACATGCAGGCCCAACCTGCCTGCCGAAAGAGTCGTGTACTTCCCGACAAGCCTCGTGTTTGTAGATGTTTAGTGATTTTAGGAAGTTTAAGTATGTGCCAACTCTTTGATTGCTGAATGATCTCTTTCTAATCAATGCAAAACCAGTGCAAAACAAGGCGGGCAGCTAGTTAACAGTGCGAAATATCGGGCATGGCTCATTTGAATTTTCAAAACTTGGCTTGGGATCAAATTCCAAAAGAAAAGTGAATGTTTGAACACTGATCAAGACCTTGTGACTATTTCAATTCCTCCAATGCAAAAAGGTCTATTGGCCATAAATCACTGTTTTTAACTCCATGGCTTTTAAAGTAATCCTTTCCTGTGAAATATTTTAGATCCTCTTGGCTGGGAATAGGCTCAGTAATAGTGAAAGTTCATCTGTTCCTTTGTCCAAGCATCATAATCAATCCAACAATTTATTTTCATTCCAATGCCTTGATGTTAGGAACACATTTCCAAATATACCTCATCCACTGTATGTTTTTTCATATGATTTCTTTAAGAACATTAAATAAATTAGATTAAATTTGACTATAACAAAATTATCCTAGACTATTAATTAGCCAGAGCCTACAAGTGACCTCAGAAGTATTTCTATTATGAACACTGAAAGTAAAGGGCCTGTCCCACCAGCGTGCGACTGCTTGCGGCAAGCACGACCTAACGTGGTCGCTTGAGCCGTACGGCCTCACGGGGCCGGTCCCACTTCGATCGCCGGTGCTGTATGGAGTTGTGCGGAGTTGGTCCCGACATCGCGCGGGGCTCCGAAAACCTGACCGTGTTCAAAAATTCCGCGCGGCAACGGTCTGCCGGCCTCAACGCCGTACACAGCGCCTCGACGGGCAGTGTCTCGACGCCGTACATCACGCGCGAACTTCCCGCGGACTTCGCTCAAACTTCACGTCACTCGCTCGACCTCCGCACGGCCCCCCGCTTCCGGTTTGGTCGCGCTCGCCGCATACAAGCGCATGTTGGTGGGACCAGAAACTGTGAAGAAAATAAATGATGTTCAACTTTAGAGTAATCACCGCAGTTGATTAGAGACACAAGAAACTGCAGATGCTGGAATGTTGAGCAAAACATAAAGTGCTGAAGTAACTCAGTGGGTCAGGGCAGCACCTGTGGAGGGAACGGAGAGGTAAGATTTTGGTTCATGCTAAAATCGAGAAACTGATAAAAGTGGTTAACAAAATAACAAGGGTCAGTTCTGAGTCATCTATTTACTTTCTATATCAATAGTGAAAGGAACCAAGTGGGTTTTAGTAGATGGAGCATATGTGGCTGACTGGTATGAAGAATGAAAAGCTGATTTGTTTATGGAGGTGACAGCTGTTGAATTCTAGCTTTCAGATGCATTTGGGAATCTTTGTATTTGAATCACAGACAGTTAACACAGATATGCCTGCGTTATGGAGGCAGATGGTATGTTAATCTGTACTGCATGTGATTGGAATATAAGAGGAAGGAAATATCGCTATGATAAACACGAGTATGTTTGCGACAACACTTGGGCTGTTTTGTGTACAGTTTTGGTTTTCTCACTAAAGGAAGGATTTGCTTGAATTTGTGATGGTGAAACAAATGTAATTAGATCAATGTCTGGACTAAGAACACTGTCCTGTGCCAATATTTCCAGCAGTGCCCTTGGTCCCTAGCACAGCTTAAATATCCAAATATGTGAAAATAAATGCTGTGATTTCCTAACTGCTGAACAATATCTGGATGCTGGTGACAGCTCCTATTGCCTTTCTACCATCTACTTCACTGCTCATTACCTATTCATTGTCAGTCAATTAATCCACCTCCTCATTTATACTTTTATTTTTCACAGTCATACCCTTCAGTGAAAACTGATGCACCAAATCTATCCACTATTCTTGGAGGATGTATTGCTATGTCCTATTTATTTGGTCTTAACCTTTCTTTATTTTATTTTAACATCCTAAAATTATGTACATTTTCCTTTTATTGCTCAACTATCTTTCTCAGATTGTTTAACCATATAACCATATAACAATTACAGCACGGAAACAGGCCATCTCGACCCTTCTAGTCCGTGCCGAACACATAATCTCCCCTAGTCCCATATACCTGCGCTCAGACCATAACCCTCCATTCCCTTCCCGTCCATATAACTATCCAATTTATTTTTAAATGATAAAAACGAACCTGCCTCCACCACCTTCACTGGAAGCTCATTCCACACAGCTACCACTCTCTGAGTAAAGAAGTTCCTCCTCATGTTACCCCTAAACTTCAGTCCCTTAATTCTCAAGTCATGTCCCCTTGTTTGAATCTTCCCTACTCTCAGTGGGAAAAGCTTTTCCACGTCAACTCTGTCTATCCCTCTCATCATTTTAAAAACCTCTATCAAGTCCCCCCTTAACCTTCTGCGCTCCAAAGAATAAAGCCCTAACTTGTTCAACCTTAGTTACTGAAACCCAGGCAACATTCTAGTAAATCTCCTCTGTACTCTCTCTATTTTGTTGACATTTAAGAAGGAACTGCAGATGCTGGAAAATCGAAGGTAGACAAAAATGCTGGAGAAACTCAGCGGGTGCAGCAGCATCTATGGAGCGAAGGAAATAGGCAACGTTTCGGGCCGAAACCCTTCTTCAGACTTCTTTCTCAGATTAATCTTTATTGCTTTTCCTAGAGAAAATGCAATAGAATAATATGCTGATTTTGCAGATGATTACTAAATTGCTGTGGATTTTCTGATTCTGGCCGAACCGGTTTTAGTAGATAAGGTGCAAACTCTCCCTAATTTTATTTTTTAAGTGGAAATATAAAAAATTGAAAAAGCAGAAGGTGGGTGAGTCGGTATCTGAAGCAGTACTATCAAAGTGACTGAGTGTATCCAGTGAAATGAAACAGTGTTTCCCAGTCACTCCCCTCACACAACACAGTATTATATTCTCCTCATTTGACATGCAATAGCCTCTTGCTTTTTCCTTTAATTGTGAAGCAGAGTTGAATTCTCTCTAAACAATTCTTCATCCTAACCTGTACGTCATCAAAATTCTGAAGCAAAAAGCAGTTTTTTGTTGCTTCCATGAGGGCAAATGTGTTATCAACATAAAAGGTCCCGATTATTAAAAAGTCATAGCTAACATAGTTTTTCGAAGCAGAGTCTTGACTTAAAATGAGATCATAAGCCACAATTAACATGCACTGCGTGACTTCATTTTAATAGAAAATCAGATATAAGGTGCAATTTGTGCAATGCATGTCTGGAAGATAGTCCTGTCATTTTAAATGTGAGTGCGTGGCTACAGGTAGCACAGGTAAGTCGTGCACAAGTAGCTTCTCATAGCGCTTGAAAGGCCGTCTATGACATTCATCAAAGGAGTCATGCCTGAGCAGGTGTTTAAGAAGGAACTGCAGATGCTGGAAAATCGAAGGCATAGAAAAGTGTTGGAGAAACTCAGCGGGTGCAGCAGCATCTATGGAGCGAAAAAAATAGGCAACGTTTCGGGCCGAAAACATTCTTCCTTTTCCTTGGTGGAGTTAATCGTTGATTGAAGACGTGGATCTTCCGGCGGATGAAGTATAGTTGGGGTCCATTGCAGGTCTGGCTGACTGCGGCCCGAAGTTTCGGGAGAATCAATGCGAGGTCCTGCTGGTGCCGGCACATCGTAGCCAGAGTCGATCTCAGTGCCCGGTGGGTGAATTGTTGTGTATGGCGGTAGATAGCCGCCATGCGGTAGATGCGGTATCGATAGTCCGGCTTGGGTTCGTACCGGGAGGTAGGGAACTGGAGCTGGAAGAAGGGTTTCGGCCCGAAACGTTGCCTATTTCCTTCGCTCCATAGATGCTGCTGCACCCGCTGAGTTTCTCCACCACTTTTGTATGCCCGAGCAGGTCCCAGGTTCTGGAATCAAGCAAGGAAACTGTCTTGAGGCAGGCCAAAGTGGATGCAGACTGTTTTACCATAAAATGAATTCAAACCAAATTTGTCCCATTGCTAAGAGCAGATATTTTCTCTATAAAGGCCTCAAATTGCACGCTTTTAAAAGTAAAATGCTGGACACATGCATTTTCAATCTCTGGAAGTCCCACTCCCACCTCATCCTGGTTATAATCTCCACTTCCTTGAAAGTGGCATCACAGGTCGATGGGGTGGTCAAAGAGGCTTTCTGCACATCAGCCTGCATCAATAGACAATAATAATAATAATAATAATAATAATAATAATAATAATAATATACTTTATTACAGACTCAAGGTCCAGACAAGGGGCAACATTACATTAAAAATGCATTGCATATTAAATATCATCAATACATATAAAATCTTGGTATATCACTTATAAAAACATCATAATTTATATATTTTTTAAACACAATACTTAAGTTAAAAATCCAGATAAAAAAGATGACCAATGTCCTACAACGAGACAACGTTACCAGTGTCTCCACAACTGGGATTCGTAGCGTGTAGTGCTGACCCTTATGTTTGTCAAGGCCACAATAAGTGCATTTTTAGAGTCATTTATCCTGCAAATGAATTTATACATGTGATGTCTTAGGATAGCTTCTAAAGTGCTGACTCCTGCAGCCACAAACATATTACTGGCACTACACCATCTAGGTTTCCTTAGCAGTGTTCTCATGGCATCGTTATATGCCACCTTTAGTCTCTACAAACTTGTCTTTCCATAGTTCGACCACATATGCGCAGTGTAGAGTGGTGTGCAGTATGCTCTAAATAGCGACATCTTCACCACATCTGCACATGCAACAAATTTACGCAAGAGGATATTCGCCAATAGACAATAGGTGCAGGAGTAGGCCATTTGGCCGTTCGAGCCAGCACCGCCACTCAATGTGATCAAGGCTGATCATCCCCAACCAGTACCCTGTTCCTGCCTCGGGAACATGTTTCCTGCCTCTAGCGTGTCCAAGCCCTTAACAATCTTATATGTTTCAATGAGATACCCTCTCATCCTTCTAAACTCCAGAGTGTACAAGCCCAGCTGCTCCATTCTCTCAGCATATGACAGTCCCGCCATCCCGGGAATTAACCTAGTAAACCTACGCTGCACTCCCTCAATAGCAAGAATGTCCTTCCTCAAATTAGGGGACCAAAACTGCACACAATACTCCAGGTGTGGTCTCACTAGGGCTCTGTACAACTGCAGAAGGATCTCTTTGATATCGATATTCGATTCAGTCAGTATATTTAGTATAGAAGTTGAGAGGTCATGCTGCAGTCCCATAAGACTTTTGTGAGACCACATTTAGAGTATTGTGTTCAGTTTTGGTCACAATGTTACAGGAAAGATGCCAATCTGAATTGGGTGCAGGTAAGATTTACGTGGATGGTGTAAGGACTCGCGGGCCTGAGCTATAGGGGGAGGTTGAGCAGGTCAGGACTTTATTGCTTGGAGCACAGGAGGATGAAGAGTGATCTTATTGAGGTGTACAAAATCATGAGAGGAATAGATTGGGTAAAAGCACATAGTACTTTGCCCTGAGTAGGACAATTGAGAACCAGAGGACATAGGTTCAAGGTGAGGGGGGATAGATTTAACAGAAACCTGAAGGGTAACTTTTTTATACAAGAAGTCGTGGGTGTATGGAACGAGTGCCAGAGGAGATAGTTGAGGCAGATACCATCGCAATGTTTAGGAAGCATTTAGACAGGTACATGGATAGGATAGGATTAGAGGGATATGGGTCAAACACAGGCAGGTGAGATTAGTGCAAGTTGGTTGCTTGGACAAGTTGGGCCGAAGGGCCTGTTTCCATGCTGTATGACTCTATGTAAGACACTGAAGTGCTGAAGTGAAACAGCTGATGGCCACCGCCATCTCAACCACCTGTCGGCTGAACCCATTTCTCCTGTCAGCTCTCCCCTTCTATTGATCGATCACTAGCTCTGTTCTTTAATGTTCATTCCTTTGGTTGCCTGACCCCTGACTGGCAATCCATCAGCTATCTTATCTCTACCCACTCCCTTCCATCTGGTGATGTATGGTTACATGGTAATGGGGAGACCAGAACTGCACACAGTGCTCCTAATGCCGCCCAGCTAAACTCCTATTAAGCTACATCACAACATTTTGACTCATAAACTCAAAGACCCGACTGATGAAAGCAAGCATACCATATGCCTTTTTTACCGTTCTATCTACTTGTGTTGCCACTTACATGGAGTTATGGACTTGGACCTCAAGATCGCTCTGTACACTTTTATTTTTTTATTTTTTTATTTTATTTATATAGCAGGTTTAAATCAACTCGCATTGAAACCAAAGTGCTTTACATAGAAGAAATAATTAAGTTTCCGTACATCCATAGAAAAACATTTAAAAAAGAAAAATGACACAACACATTATAGAATTCAACATGAACGTCCCCCCCACAACAGAATCAACATTTTCCACTGTGGGGAAAGGCATCAGAAAGTCCAGTCCTCTTCCTCTGTGATCACCCGAGGTTGGGGCCTATTTGTGGCCTCCGATGTTTTCAGGCCCTCTTGCTGGGAAGATGGAACTCCGGCATTCGGGTGAACTCTCCTCAGCGGCTTGGAATGTCTGGAGCGGCCGCTCCCTCCCCGGAGACCGCGGCTCCCGTAGTCCTCAGGCCGCGCTGGTTGGAGCTCCGACTCTGGCCATCTCGGATCCCAGGCACCGCGGTGTTTTACATCAATGCCGTTAAGGATTTTGCAATCAATGTATATTTTCGCCTTACATTTGAACTCCTAAAGTGCAAAACCTCACAACTTGCTCGGATTAATCTCCACTTAGCATTTCTCCACCCATTTCTGCAGCGGATTAATATGCCCTTTGACAGCCGTCTTCCTCACAGTTTATGGCACCAGCAATCTTGGTGTCATCTGCCCCTGTCCCTCTTAGGAAACCTGAACAGAAACCTCTGGAGACTTTGCGCCCCACCCAAGGTTTCCGTGCGGTTCTCGGAGGTTCCCGGAGGTTTTTGTCAGTCTCCCTACCTGCTTCCACTACCTCAAACCTCCGGCAACCACCTGCAACCTCCGGGAACCGCACGGTGACCTTGGGTGGGGCGGAAAGTCTCCAGATGTTTCTGTTCAGGTTTCCTAAGTGGGACACCAACCCATTTACATTGATGCCCAAGTCATTTTTATATATCATAGACTAAGTGGGGACCCGTCGGATCCCAGCTTCACACGGGAGGGCTGATCCCCCAATATTCCGCCTCTGCACCAATTCCAATATTGCTGGCCAGTGGGGGGGGGGGATTTCTGGAGCGCTAGTATGTGTATTGTGGGTCAAAGGGGCTGGTTTCCAGAGGGCTAGTATGGACATTGTGGGTCGAATGGATTCTTGGGCTGGCAGCTCAGTCACTGGACGGGCAGCTCAGTCACCCAGGCTGTTGTGCGCTGAAGGGACTAGTATGGACATTGTGGACTGAATGGATTTTTGGACTTGCAGTTCAGTAAGTCATGGCTGGTGGGCTGGCAGTTCACTAAGTCATGGGTGGCGGGATGGCTTTTCACTTACTCATGGCTGGTCCATCTCCCCTCAACCTCCCCCCCCCCATGCACTCTTAGTGGCTCTCCAACAGCGCAACCATTCCTGCCTATTAGGTTACTATTGTGATGAAGAGCACACAGGCATGGCAAGTGGAAAAAGGATTTATTAAAGTTTAAAATGTGAATGGTGAAAATATAACAACAATTCAAATGGTAAAGATGAGATTTATTAAGTTATTTTTTGTTTTGTCTCTTGCTGTGTTCTGCTGCTCACTGCCTCTTGATAACAATTTGCTTTTGATATAAAAAAAAACAATTTTAATATAGAGAGATTAAGCGGTCAAATTTTAACACAGAGAATCTGAGAATTTACCTCAAAAGTCATCATGGAGTGCAGGCCGCAAGTCCAACCTCACAGCACTTCAAGCAGAGTGCAGGCCACAAGTCCAACCTCACAGCACACCAAGCAGAGTGCAGGCAGAGTGCAGACACTTTCTGCAAGCATTTTAGAACCAATAGACACTTTTTGCAAGCATATTAGAACCAATAAACACTTTTTGCAAGCATTTTAGAACCAATAGACACTTTTTGCAAGCATTTTAGAACCAATAGACACTTTTTGCAAGCATTTTAGAACCAATAGACACTTTCTGCAAGCATTTTAGAACCAATAGACACTTTTTGCAAGCATTTTGGAACCAATAGATACTTTTTGCAAGCATTTTAGAACCAATAGACACTTTTTTTTTTGCATTTTAGAACCAATAGACACTTTCTGCAACATTTTAGAACCAATAGACACACTTTTGCAATAGCATTTTAGAACCAATAGACACTTTTTGCAACCATTTTAGAACCAAAAAAGACACTGTGCAAGCATTTAGAACCAATAGACACTTTTTGCAAGCATTTTAGAACCAATAGGCACTTTCTGCAAGCATGTTAGAACCAATAGACACTTTGCGCAACCATTTTAGAACCAAAAAATACACTTTTAGCAAGCATTTTGGAACCAATAAAGACACTTTTTGCAAGCCTTTTAGAACCAATAGACACTTTTTGCAACCATTTTAGAACCAAAAAAAAGACACTTTTTGAAAGCATTTTAGACCTAATAGAGACCATTTTTGCAACCATTTTAGAAAAAATAGGCAATTTTTGCAAGCATTTTAGAACCACATTTAGGGCACTAACAGTTGAGTAGACACATGTTCAGTGTTGTTCACAGCTCAGAGAGACGTGACCCTCTGGCTTTCTCCATCTTTCAGAGACTGAGTGAGGCACACCACTTCCGGGTTTTATAGTCCATCCCCCCTCCCACCAGCAGGTGCAGCAGAGAGAATGGCAATTAAAAAAAAAAAACATTAATATCTCTCTGATTTTTCATCGATGGGAAAAATCCTCTGGCCCCGTAAGGCGGAGGGGGGCTCTCCGTGAGGTGGCCAAAAATGACGGCCGTAGGTGGCGGCGTTCTCTCAGAACTCACACCACAGCGAACCAAAAGCGGTCAAGATCAGAGATTTAGTAATATAGACAAGTAACGGAGGTGCCAGCACATATCCCCGTGGAACTCATCCACTAACAGGCCTCCAGACTGATTAATGTCCTTCCACCGTTACTTTGGATCTGACTTGTTACTTGTATACAACTTGTATCAGTGAGCCTGTTGTGAATCTATGCAACCAACTCACTGTGAAATTTCGTGCATCTTAATCTTTTGTATCAGTCTTCCATGGGAGAATTTATCAAATGCGTTACTAAAATCTATGTAAACAGCATCTGTTGCCCTACCCTCATCGATCACCCTCATCACCTCCTCAAAAAACGTGATCAAGTTAGTAAGGCATGATCTGCTGTGTAAAAAGACTGTACCTCATTAGCCCTATTTTTTTCATGTTTGAATGAAACCTTGTTCAGAATTTCACCACATTATCAGATGAAGCATGCTTTACACTTAAGAGGCCTTCGTCCATTACACCTTTGAAGGTAAATGAGAGATTTCTGTTAAGCTGTGGCATAGAATTTTCAGTCAGTGATGAGCAGCCTTGGTCACTTCTAAGCTCAGCAAGCAAAAATAACCTGCATTTACAATGAAACGTTGGTGAAATAGTCAAGAGTATGCTAACATTACTTTGTGGAAGCAACAGCGATGTCCCACATTTTTGTGCATGTGTTTGTGGACACGCAGATATCTGGCAGCTGCAGCCATTTGTGGAAGCTGCTGGGAGGATTGCTGGATAACAACAGCCTGTGTGGTGACGTGTATCATCTTTCATCCAAACTACATGGAAATTGAAGTCAGTAAAGGCATGGGCAATGGCCAGAGAATGGCAGCCCACAAACGTGTTGTTCGAGAGCCTGTCATAAGTAATAGGAGCAGAATTAGGCCATTCAGCCCATCAAGTCTGCTCCGCCATTCTCTCATGGCTGACCTATCTCAAGCATAAGCTAAAGATGGCTGCAATACAGGGTTGGCAGAGCATCACCAGAGAAGACACCCAGCAACTGGTGATGTCCATGAATCGCAGACTTCAAGCAGTCATCGTATGCAAAGGATATGCAACAAAATACTAAACATGACTACTTCCATTTACATGACATTGCTGTGTCCCAAACATTATGGTGCCCTGAAATGGGGGGGGGGGGGGGGGGGGGGGGGGGGGGGGGGGGGGGGGGGACACTATGTATAAACACAGCTGTAATTTCTACATGGTGAAACCAAAATGTATAAAAATGGCCTTTATTAAAATCTGACAATGTGCACTTTAACCACATGTGATTTTTTTCCATTACAAATCTCATATTGTGGAGTACAGAGGCAAATAAATAAATGATGGGTCTTTGTCCCAAACATTAAGGAGGGCACTGTATGTATGAATATTCCACACATATTCACAAAAGTGTGGAAGTTGGTGTCAGTGACACAGAATTACAGCAACATGGTCTGACAGTTTCACCAAGGTTTCCTTGCACAATCTGGGGAATTAAAACTGCTGGCATCCTCGTGTGTAAATGATTTGAACCAATGAATCATTTTGTTTCCACCCTGCTTTGTGTTCCTTTCACCTTTTCCCATTTTCTTCAGCGTCTCCAATAATTTCTCTTTGTTCTTATTCGTAGAAACTCTGAACTCCTATTATCAATTTAGCAATCAAAGTCATCACACTTAGTTGCAGCCTTAAAGCCCTGTCCCACGGGTACGAGGTCATTTCAGTTTCTCCCGAGTTTGCCCTGATTCGAACCCGGAGATTTACGGTAATGGCCGCTCGTTGGTACTCGGGGCTCTCGTGGCCATTTTTCATCTTGTTGAAAAATCTTCACATGTCTTCCCATGCTTACCTGCCGTTAGCGAGTCTTCTCGAGTACCTGCCGTTAGCGCTAAGAAACGTCCCGGAGCTCCGACGTACCCGCTACGTTCATTCTCCGAGTTTGATTTTTTTTAAACTCGGGAGAGCTCTTGGAATGAACTCACACAGTGGGACAGGGCTATAACATTGTGATGCCACAACTTGGTAGATTTTAAACTGTGCAGTACATTTTGTTTTAAATGCATTTTTAAGTTCATTGTTTTTAAGGGAGCAAACTGGTGTGGACTTCACAAACTATTATTAGTCACAGCTGGCAGACTTCAGCGAGCCTTTTCCTGCAGCTGTTTGTTTCTGTTGTCCGCTCTTCCCCTCCTGTACTCCACCAAAATTCAGGTGGAATGAAGTGGTTATAAAAGTGTCCATCAACACTAGAGCAGGCTGCCAAGCCAAGTATTTAGGTTGGAAGTCATACCTCCCCAACTGCTTCAAAACAGGAAGTAAGTCTGTTAAGTGATGGATGGCTGTACTTTGCCTGGAGGTGGAGAGAAAAAAATTCTTCTGGGCGCTGAATGAGTTCTGCAGTTGTTCTGTTTAAAAAAAAAAACAGATTTGCACAGGACGGTGACTCCCCTTTAAGAGCTGGTCTAGGCAGATCTACTTTGCTGAAAATATTCTAAACCTGCACTCCTAATAGAGGCAGCAGCCTGCAGGATACTGCCGACTCTGTTGATTCAATACCAGATGTGCCTCATTTCAGGGTTTAATCCACAAATGCCCACTCCTGTTATCCCTGGTCTGACAAGGTAAACTCTCAGGATTGTGGCTGTTTCCTGAAGATCATGTGATGTTGGGTGTGTTTCACTTTGGCTTGCTGTACATGAGCCAATAATTCGATGTGGCAGCACCTGAAATGTACCTGGCTGTGCACGTTTTTTACATAGGTAGATTGAAATTTGCTGGACCATCTAGATGTATATGCTGTCCCACTAGTTTATGAACTGCACATTTAACTAATTTCATGGCAAGGCTCAGGCGACCAACTGCTTCCTCATTGAAGATGGTTAAAATTCTGGCATTGCTAATGTTCAAAATAAATACTGAAAAAAAACCTTTGTGCAGTTTCAAGGAAACAAAAAAATCAACAACATCCCTTCCCAGGGCGGCACGGTGGCGCAGCGGTAGAGTTGCTGGCTTATGCCCCTGTCCCACTTAGGAAACCTGAACGGAAACCTCTGGAGACTTTGCGCCCCACCCAAGGTTTCCGTGCGGTTCCCGGAGGTTGCAGGTGGTTGCCGGAGGTTGCAGGTAGTGGAAGCAGGTAGGGAGGCTGACAAAAACCTCCGGGAACCGTCGGAACCGCACGGAAACCTTGGGTGGGGCACAAAGTCTCCAGAGGTTTCCGTTCAGGTTCCTAAGTGGGGCAGGGGCATAACAGTGCTTCGAACACCGGAGACCTGTGCTTGATCCCGCCTATAGGTGTTGTCTAAACGGAGCTCGTACGTTCTCCCTGTGTACGTGCGTGATTTCTCCGAGAACTTCGGTTTCCTCCCACACCCCTAAAGACAAACAGTTTTGTGGGTAAATAGGCTTGGTATCAGTTTAAATTGTCCATAGTGTGTGTAGGATAGTGTTAATGTGCGGGGATTGCTGGGCGGTGCGGACTCGATGGGCCGAAGGGCCTGTTTCTGCGCTGTATCTCTAAACTAAACTAAACATCCACAATCCCTATCCCTACTAGCATGCCCATCCACATTAGCTAGTAAATGCAATCAACTGAAGGTGCCGGTTTACAAGCAAAGACACAAAGTGCTGGAGTAACTCAGCGGGTCAGGCAGTATCTCTGGAGAACATGGATAGGTGGCGTTTCGGGTTGGGACCCTTCCGACTGATTGTGGTGGGGGTTGGGGAGGATGTAGGTTGGAACAAACATGGAGGCAGACAAAGTCTGGCAAGTGATACGAGGCTATAGGTGAGTGAGACTTTGACAGGCAGATGGTCAGAGAGAGGTGCAAAGCCAAGAAGTGTGAGATGCACAAATTGGAAGGAATGAAGAGGAAGAGAAAGGTGGGATACAGGGAAGAGGGGAAATAAATAAGGCCTGGGAAAGGGTGGTGAGTGGGGGGGGGGGGGGGGGGGGGGGGGGGGTTGTAAGTAGGTTAGGTACCTAAAGTTGGAAAAATCAATATTCATACCATTAACTTGTAAACTACCCAAGCGTAATATGTAGTGCTGTTCCTCCAGTTTCCATGTGGTCTCACTCTGTCCAGTCGAGGCAGCCCAGATGAGAAAGATCATCAAGGAAATGGGAAAGGTAGTTGAAATTGTTAGCAATTGGGAGATCCAGCGGACCGAGTGAAAGAGTCACCAACATTACGCTTGGATTCACTATTGGAAAGGAGGCCATATCAGGTACACCAGGTGCTGCAGGTGAGGTACACACGAACCTCTGTCTCACCTGGAAGGACTGCCGAGGCTCCAGGATGAATGTGAAGGGGGAAGAATAGGGACAGGTGTTACATCTCTTGCGGGGAAAATAACCTCGGGAGTTTAGTTTAGTTTGGTATAGAGTTATAGAGTGGAAACAGGCGCTTCGGCCCACCTAGTCCGCTCCGTCCAGCGATCCCCGCACACTAACGCTATCCTACACACACTGGCGACAATTTTACAATGATATCAAGCTAACCTGTACATCTTTGGAGTGTGGGGAAACGGGAGATCCCGGAGATGGGTTCGGTCTCTGGAAGATGGAAGGGGGTGGATATGGGAAAATGCGATTGATAGCAGGATCACGTTTAAGAAGGGGGAAATGTCAGAGAATGTTGTATTAAATGCAGTGTGGGTAGGGGTGAAAGATTAGGACCAGAGGACCTTTATCCCTGTTCCATCTGGGGGGGAGAGGGAAGAGAGTCAAACTACGGGATGCAGAGGAGGTGTGGTTGAGGGATCCAACTCAGAAGGGATAATCTGTTACCAGAGTGAGGCCACAGCATACTGGAGGAACAAGACCTCATGTTCCACTTGGGTGTAATAGTATGATCATTGAATTCTCCAATTTTAGGTAACTAACCTGCTTATACCACCCTATCCCCCCCCCCCCTCGACTCCCTCTTTATTCCCCCCTCTTCCCTGTGCTCCACCTGGATTAGCTCCCATTAGCATCTCCTTATCTGCCTCATACCATCCGTACTTCTTCCTCTGGCTTAGTAATGTGTGCCTCTTCTATCCTTTTCTGAACCCTTTTGTCTTTTCATAGAAACATAGAAAATAGGTGCAGGAGTAGGCCATTCGGCCCTTCGAGCCTGCACCACCACTCAATATGATCATGGCTGATCATCCAACTCAGTATCCTGTACCTGCCTTCTCTCCATACCCCCTGATCCCTTTAGCCACAAGGGCCACATCTAACTCCCTCTTAAATATAGCCAATGAACTGGCCTCGACTACCTTCTGCGGCAGAGAATTCCAGCCACTGGTGTACCATGACACACAGGTCTCGTTGCATCTCCCCCTTTCCTAATCGGCCACCATCTTTGGCCTTTGTCCAATCATCGAGCAATCAACATTCCCCCCTCACCTGTATCCACCTATCACTTGCCAGACTTTGTCCTGCCCCCACATCTCTTCCACTTATCCCTCTCCTCCAATCCCCGCACTACAGTCAGTCTGACGAAGGTCCTGGCCTGAAATGGGCCCTGACCTGAAACGCCACAAGGAAAAGGGGAGATGCAACGAGACCTGGGTGTCATGGTACACTAGTCATTGAAAGTAGGCATGCAGGTGCAGCAGGCAGTGAAGAAAGGGAATGGTATGTTAGCATTCATAGCAAAATGATTTGAGTATAGGAGCAGGGAGGTTCTACTGCAGTTGTACAGGGCCTTGGTGAGACCACACCTGGAGTATTGCGTACAGTTTTGGTCTCCTAATCTAAGGAAAGACATTCTTGCCATAGAGGGAGCACAGAGAAGGTTCACCAGACTGATTCCTGGGATGTCAGGACTTTCATATGAAGAAAGACTGGATAGACTCGGCTTGTACTCGCTAGAATTTAGAAGATTGAGGGGGGAATCGTATAGAAACTTACAAAATTCTTAAGGGGTTGGACAGGCTAGATGCAGGAAGATTGTTCCCGGTGTTGGGGAAGTCCAGAACAAGGGGTCACAGTTTAAGGATAAGGGGGAAGTTTTTTAGGACCGAGATGAGAAAACCATTTTTCGCACAGAGAGTGGTGAATCTGTGGAATTCTCTGCCACAGAAGGTAGTTGAGGCCACAGTTCATTGGCTATATTTAAGAGGGAGTTAGATGTGGCCCTTGTGGCTAAGGGGATCAGGGGGTATGGAGAGAAGGCAGGTACGGGATACTGATTGGGGATGTTCAGCCATGATCATATTGAATGGCGAATGGTGCAGGCTCGAAGGGCCGAATGGCCTCTACTCCTACACCTATTTTCTATGTTTCTATGTCACCTGTCCATGTTCCCCAGAGATTAATTAGTCTAGCACTTTGTGTCTTTTTCTGCATGATATTTAATTTTTTTCCTTTTCACAACATGCAGCCATGATGTTAAATAGATGTTTCAGCATGATGAACTATCCAATGCTATGTGAAAAATCACATTATTTTCTAACCTGAACTATTTGGTTTCCATTTGTCAATGCGGAAGGTTGGGGTAGAAAAACATTTCAAGAATTTTGGAACAGTTGATCCTGACAAACAGTGGATTCATTTTTCCAGCAACAGCCACTTGTACTTTAAGATCAATTTGTAACACTTGTCACATTTAATAAACTGGAGATTTTTTGTTTGAAAATGTTAATAAATCACACAAACAGGATTTGTATTTAACCGCCGCTGAAATTTCTTTTAACATGGTGAAATTACTTTCCTGGATCTATTTATAAACCATGGAATACACGGCAGGTTTCCGTGGTCTGTGCACGGGGAATAAACTTTGCATGCATGTGCAGTTTTGGCATTTTACCAATCGTTGCTGTGAGGAAATGAAGGCAGCCATGAGAGGACAGGCAGCACATCGCAAGAGGCTAATAAATAAGACTGCCTCTCTTTCCCTTTATAATAATAATAATCTTATTTATATAGCACATTTTTAGTCAACTTGCATTGACCCCAAAGTGCTTCACATAATTACATTACATTTACACACAGGGAAAGGTGGGTGAAGTGTCTTGCCCCAAGGACACAACGACAGTATGCACTCCAAGCGGGATTCGAACCGGCTACCTTCCGGTCGCCAGCCGAACACTTAGCCCATTGTGCCATCTGTCGTCCCATGTTTGTGAAGCTTCATTTTTTAAAAAATTTTATTTATTAGAAGTATGTACAATACAGTGGCACATTTTTACAGATTCTGAAAATTATGTCAACACATTACATTCTCTGTACAACTTCCTTTTTTTTAAAGAGAAAAGTAAGAAAAAAAAAGAGGTAGTGAAGTGTGTTCGTGAGTAAAAAGAGGAAAAAATAGTTACTGAAGAAAATAAATAAGTAAGAAAAGAAAACAGGAGCTTATCCAATCGCCACAAGGAGATGATTTTTTATATTCTAGATCGTCTTTCACCCTTACCTGAAACTTTTAATTTTTACGATACTGTTGCACCACATGACTCCAGGAAATCAATAAATGGAGACCAACTCATTAAGAATTGGTCTTGTTTGTCTATTAGGTGGAGTCTCATTTCTTCCAAGTGTGCTGTGTCCAACATATTACTGATCCACATTTTAAATGTTGGTGTATTAGCGTTTTTCTTGTGAAGCTCCATTAGAATGATATAAACGGTACTTGCGTTGCAACGTCTGTGCATGCATCAAGAAACGCAACTTGGAATTTTTTTTTTAATTATTATTTATTTTATTTATTAATTTAAATTATCCAAATTGATTTCCTTTTTACATGCATTCCACAAGAGTGAATTTTATATTGTGGTTCTAATTTTTGGGTAGCGATTTGTAAATTCTATGAGGGAGAATTTCTGTAACTCAAATGGCCATTATCAAGGGGGTGGGGGGTCACCTATATATGTTACCTTGTTTAAGATTTCGGTAATTTGATGGTGCCGGAGATGGTATTATTATGCTTGCCCTAAATATTTCCAGTTTATCCGGTAAAGATTAGATAAAATGAGAACAATCATTTTTCGGTAATATTAATATAAATTAGTAAACAAATAAGGTAGACACAAATTCTGGAGAAACTCAGCGAGTGCAGCAGCATCTATGGAGCGAAGGAAATAGGCGACGTTTTGGGCCGAAACCCATCTTCAAACACTTGTCACATTTAACAAACTGGGGATTTTTTGTTTCTCCAGCATTTTTGTGTACCTTCGATTTTCCAGCATTTGCAGTTCCTTCTTAAACAGTAAACAAATAGGATTCAATCACAACACTCTGCAAAGTGAGAGATTTCCTCAAAGATTTCCCCTGTCTAAGTCCTGAACTTGCCCCTCGTTATGGCCTCTCCAAATTCCTCTGACAAAGAGATCCATCTCTTCTTCCTTTCACCACCCCTCTCAGTCCTGATATTTCCAACTTGACCCCTCCATCCTTGCAGACTACTCCCTGATCGCTAAACTCCGTAATTACTGAAATGGGCCGTCATATCCCTCGACGCCCCAAGTCCCATCTGTTTTCCCTATGACTACGTGGGTATAGCAGCATTAGAGGCAAGTATTCAAGTTGCCTTTGCCTTGTGGCAAAAATGAATATAAGGCCACCGTCAGTAATAATTAATCTCAACCTGCTGGATTGTTGAGAAAATACATCTAGTTCACTCATTTCTTTGCGGGGGCAGGAGATTTCATATCCACAGCTAGACAATGTGTGGCACCAAATCCAGCTGCAGCTCACAGCTATCTCTATCTCTATGTTGTTAGACCATTTTTAACAGTTGAGATTTTATGCAATGAAGTATAGGAATGACTGTGGCTATCAGTTTTAGACTCCTCACAAAAATATTATTCCCCAATACTGATTCTATGTCTCTGGAAACAGACCAGACAGGATGCAGTCTTGGCATCATTTGTTTTAAACCAAAAAACTGAATTAAAATCAAATTTGTACCATTACTAAGAGTAGCAATGTTACAAAATTTTGAGATTTAAAAAATCAAGTCTGCAATTTATCCCATCAGATAAAGCATAATAATAAGTTTATTTTGACACCTAATTCACTTTCATATCTCAAGTAATAAAAAAATGATGGCCATTTTCATACTCGGAAATTAGCATCTTGTTCCCTATTGATTTTCTATGGACATAACAAAAAAGCTGTGATCGTGGACAGTCAAAAACCCATAACCTTCTTAAAAATTAAGAGAACTGAATGAAATTTTCAGTTATCATAGATTGAACCATTCTGAAACAAATATAAAATAATCTTACTTGGATGACCTGAAATTAAAGCATATAATTAGTTAGTTACCCAATTGTAGCTAATTTCAAACTTCAATTACTAGATCTAAACATCTATCCATTTCTTAATAAATGATTAACATTTTTAAATAGCCTAAGTGTCCAAATAATATTCACAAATAATTCACAATAAAACATGATTTTAAAATCTCATTTACATCAATTTATAGGCCAAATGGAAGGAATTTTGTGTTCAATTGCTATAAATTAAAGTCCATTTTAAAATCAGCTTTCTAGTGGGATCCTGTGAACGCGCTGGTTTAGAACGTTCACATTGCGCTGGATTTGTGCCCTCAAATGCCCAGAAAAATACAGCGGGATATAAAGAGCCCAAAATGAACTACTCGCTATAGAAAACTTTATATACAGGGTTCTTAATTTTTAAGCCCCTTTTAATGTAAAAATAAAGTACATACCTTTAATTGTTTGCTTTATAAAACCCTGGGGCTGCGTTTTAAACCCGCCCCCTCTAAACAGCGCCAAAATCGCGCACACGGGGTGGGGCAGATTCTCAGCCACGATGCAGGTAGGTTTTGTAACATACCTACTAAGAGCAGTTGTTTTTTCTGTAAAAGCCTGAAGAAGGGTCCCAACTTGAAAGGTCACCTATCTATCTTTCTCCAGAGATGCTGCCTGGCCCGCTGAGTTACTCCAGCACGTTGTGTTTTATTTTATCTGTAACATTGCCTCGACTAACCAAACAAAAAAGTATTGAAAGGTCACCAGTCTAAAATGTTAACCATTTCTCTCTCCATTGATAATTGTTGAATTTTATTTGGTGATTTTTATTTCATATATTCATGCATCGGCAATTTAATAAACTTAATCTTCCCCTTTTCTCCATTTCTCTGCTGAAAACTATAGTCCAGCTTGCCACTCACAGTTCTCGCCTCTCCTTTTTTGGGGTCCTGCTATCTTGATCTTTTAAAATAAAAAACAAAGCACTTGAATAGCTCAGCAGGTCAGGCAACATCTTTGTGGAAATGTCCAGCATTTTGTGTTTTGCTCAATCTATTTCACTGTATCTGATTGGGATATTTTAATCACTACTCAAAAATATTGAGATGGATGTACAGATTACTATCTGTACATTCTGTACATTTGTACATAGATAACTATCTAAACGGCGTCAAGTTGGGAAAAGGGGAAGTACAACGGGATCTGGGGGTCCTTGTACATCAGTCTATGAAAGTAAGCATGCGGGTACAGCAGGCAGTGAAGAAAGCGAATGGCATGTTGGCCTTTATAACAAGAGGAATCGAATATAGGAGCAAAGAGGTCCTTCTGCAGTTGTACAGAGTCCTAGTGAGATCACACCTGGAGTATCATGTGCAGTTTTGGTCCCCTAATTTGAAGAAGGACATTCTTGCTATTGAGGGAGTGCAGTGTAGGTTTACAAGGTTAATTCCTGGGATGGCGGGACTGTCATATGCTGAGAGAATGGAGCAGCTGGGCTTGTACACCCTGGAGTTTAGAAGGATGAGAGGGTATCTCATTGAAACATATAAGATTGTTAAGGGCTTGGACACGCTAGAGGCAGGAAACATGTTTCCAATGTTGGGGGAGTCCAGAACCAGGGGCCACAGTTTAAGAATAAGGAGTAAGCCATTTAGAACGGAGACGAGGAAACACTTTTTCTCACAGAGAGTGGTGAGTCTGTGGAATTCTCGTCCTCAGAGGGCGGTGGAGGCCGGTTCTCTGGATGTTTTCAAGAGAGAGCTAGATAGGGCTCTTAAAAATAGCGGAGTCAGGGGATATGGGGAGAAGGCAGGAACGTGGTACTGATTGGGGATGATGCACCTATTGTCTATTGTCTATCGAAATAATTATAAAATTATTATTATTTTTTTTTTTTAATCTAATTAAAAATAAGAATGCAAATAGGTAATTAAAAGCACTAAAGTAAAGTAAGGGCTCATCTTTTTCCAAAGGATTAGTTAGTCATTGGTTTAAAGTGAGGACAGAGTGCAAACTGCATCTGGACTCTCACTTTAGTGTGACA
This sequence comes from Leucoraja erinaceus, assembly GCF_028641065.1. Lineage (NCBI taxonomy): Eukaryota > Metazoa > Chordata > Chondrichthyes > Rajiformes > Rajidae > Leucoraja > Leucoraja erinaceus. The sequence goes on from NC_073377.1 coordinate 163,263,095, forward strand.
CCTCTCTGCCACTAAGCTCTGGTGAGTCCAGCAATAGAATGAGCAGACAGATGCACTGGCATCCGACCTCCATTTTGGTATTGGCTGCCACCTTTCTTTCCTCACATGCACTAAAGTCCCGGATGTGACCTTCGAGGGTGTAACAAGCAGAGCACTAGAGTGATACCTGTGGCTGTGATGTATTTGGATTTTCAGAAGGCATAAAAGGCTGATGCACAAAGTGAGAGTTCATACCCCTCCGGCTATGTCTAGGATTATGGGTGGTGGGTTATTTCAATAATAGCTTCTAATGTTTTCCATTTTAAGTTACCAAGTCTATAGATTCCTACTTTCTGTCTTTCTATTATCCAGTGTCCTCCTCTATGAACAAACCTAGACAGTTTTGAACATAGAAAATCTAGTTTACAATCCAAAACCCTGATTAGTCAAATTCTTTGCATGAGGAGGTCATGTGTGCCTGACAATAGGAGTTATGGACACCTATGTCAGACTCCTCTTCATAGATTACAGCTCTGCTTTCAATACCATTATCCCAACCAAGCTCATCTCCAAACTCAATGAACTTGGACTCAGCTATCACCTCTGCAACTTAGAAAACAGGTGTAGGAGTAGGCCATTCGGCCCTTCCAGCCTGCACCGCCATTCGATATGCTCATGGTTGATCATCCAACTCAGTATCCCATCCCTGCCTTCTCTCCATAGCCCCTGATCCCTTTAGCCACAAGGCCACATCTAACTCCCTCTTAAATATAGCCAATGAACTGGCCTCAACTACCTTCTGTGGCAGAGAATTCCACAGATTCACCACTCGCTGTGTAAAAAATGATTTTCTCATCTCGGTCCTAAAAGATTTCCCTCTTTATCCTTAAACTGTGACCCCCCTAGTTCTGGACTTCCACTACATCGGGAATAATCTTCCTGCATCTAGCCTGTCCAACCCCTTCCTGACCAACAGGCCACAATCAGTGAGGATTTTAACCAATCGTCTGCTATGATAATCCACAACGTTGGTGCCCTGTAAGGGTGCATTCTCAGCCCCCTACTATACTCCTTATCCACACATGGCTTTGCAGCCAAATACCAGTCCAACTCAATTTACAAGTTTGCAGACCACTGTAATGGGCCGACTGTCAAATAATGAGGAGGCAGAGTACAGGAAGAAGAATGAGAACCTTATAACCTGGAGCCAAGCCAACAACCTCTCCCTCAATGTCAGCAAGACAAAGGAGATTGTGATTGAAGTGAAGCAGTACACACACACACATCCCTGTATACATTGACGGGGACGTGGCCAAAAGCTTTGAGTTCCCAGGAACAAATATCACCAGCAATTTGGCTTGGACCAGCCACATCGAAGTGATGGCCAAGAAAGCACACCAACACATCTACTTTCTTAGAAGGCTTAGGAAGATTCACATGTCCCCAACAACCCTTACAAACGTCTACAGTAGAAAGCATTTTAATCCAGGTGCACCAGAGCATGGTTTAGGAACAGCTCCATCCAAGACCATGAGATATGTCAGAGAGTTGTGGACCTCCTTTCCATTGACTCCATCTCCACACTGTACGTTGGCCTTGACAAGGCCACCAGCAGAATCAAGGACCAGCCTCACACCGGTCTTTCCCTCTTCTCCCCTCGCCCATCAGGCAAGAGGTACAGAAGTTTGAAAATGCACACCTCCTGATTCAGGGGCAGTTACCAGCTATTATCAGGCAACTGAAATGTCCTTTCATCAGCTAGCGTGCAGTCCTGACCTTGCACCCGCCTCATTACTACCAAAACTATCTTTAATTGTATTCTTTATCATTTACCGGTGCACTGTGGATGGCTTGATTGGAATCATATATAGTCTTTTCTTTGGCTGGATAGTACACAAACAAAAATATCTCACATGCCTTGCTACGCACGACAATAATAAACATGGCTTCGCATTTTCACCTCCCAATTCTAGAGAACAACTGTTTTAGAAGGAACTGCAGATGCTGGAGAATCGAAGGTACACAAAAAAGCTGGAGAAACTCAGCGGGTGCAGCAGCATCTATGGAGCGAAGGAAATAGGCAACGTTTCGGGCCGAAACGTTGCCTATTTCCTTCGCTCCATAGATGCTGCTGCACCCGCTGAGTTTCTCCAGCTTTTTTGTGTACCTTCTAGAGAACGACTGCTGGATTCACCCATTTTCCTCAAAAGTAGGATGTGAACTTTGAGACATAGTTAAGCACACTGCATTTTATTTGCCACAAGAGGGGCCAAACTCCTGTCAATGCTGCATGAGGGAGCCTGAATAATTCTGTGATTTCTTGCAGGCTTTGATGCGCCCGGGAAGAATTGACCGTATTATATATGTGCCGTTGCCTGATTCAGCCACTCGAGCAGAGATCTTCAAGCTGCAGTTCCGTTCCATGCCAACCAGTGATGACATCAGTTTGGATCACCTGGTGACTAAGACCCAGAAATACTCTGGTGCCGAGGTAAAGTCTCTTGAGTGAAAATTTAAATTCACGTGTTCTGCACATTTGACACCCTTAATCCCCTGTCCCACTTGGGAAACTTGATCGGAAAACTCTGGAGACTTTGCGCCCCACCCAAGGTTTCCATGCGGTTTCCGGAGGTTTTTGTCAGTCTCCACTACCTGCAACCTCCGGCAACCACCTGCAACCTCCGGGAACCGCACGGAAACCTCGGGTGGGGCGCAAAATCTCCAGAGGTTTCCGTTCAGGTTTCTTAAGTGGGACAGGGGCATTACATCCCAGTCCTGTCTTGATCATTTTCCTCCTGTCTTGGTCATTTTCCCACACGTTTCGCCTCTTTTTGCGGTTCGAATGAATGTAAGTAGTTACGATCAAATTCCTAGTGGGCATAAGATCATGAATGCAGAATTCCACGCCTTTCATTTAATTGGCATTCATTTGGTGATTGAACTCAGCAGCGTTCTGAAGATGGATAACTTGAGGTGGTGAACTATCATACTGATGCAGCAGCTAGTGGGATTTTGAGGTTATTCAGAAGGTTTGTTGTCTGAGTAATTTGAAAGGACAGGAGCTATTCACTGTGTCTGATACAGGCTATAAATCTGGCATCAGAGTACCCAGTGCTGTTACTGGATGCATGCCATCCCTCCTCTTTATTAGTCTTTGGATAAATTAGGGCAGAGCCACTCACCACAATTTTCCACTGTTATTTGTTGTTGTTGGCACCAGTTCCTATGGGAACTCTCCAAATCCAATTGCAGTATATTGTGTAGTGACCAAAGGTTTCTTTTTATTTTTGGCTTTGTTGGTTGCCAGTGGTTTAGAAGATCAGTCTTCAAATCTATTCACCCTTGGGAGAATAAACCGTGGCCCAGACTTTGCAGTAATAATGATTGCAAAACTATCTATGTTTTTCATCGTACGCCCGTGAAACTGGCGACAGCTGCGAAATTTCATGCTTGCGTAATTTGGTGCAGAAATCCCGGTTCATGTTAGCGATTCCACCTCTACAGACCCTATTGTTTGTCATCTTCCTCCATGGAACCAACACAAATCACTTGATGTCTTTGTGCATTTTACTTGCAGTAATGATGCCTGTGGATGGTCCACAACTCCTGTCACTTTTATGTGGCATGCATAATAATATTGCCCACCAAATTATTTTGTAAAATTACTGTTTACCAGATTTCATGCATTTGGATTCTAATTCCTGCGTTTTAAACTTTTAAAAAATGCAATAGCTTCAAGCAATAAAAGGAGAGCCACTGACATCAGCCAGAAATTCTGCATTAAATTACGCATGCATAAAATTCTGAAATTGCTGTTCATTTCAAACTGACAATTTGACTATCATTTTTACTGCATTAGTCTAGACCATGCTTCATATTCCAAGGGTAAATAGATCTGAACATTGTTCTTTTAATGATCTAGCACCAGCAAAGTGCAAAATGAAAAAGTAGGTACACAGAAATGCTGGAGAAACTCAGCGGGTGCAGCAGCATCTATGGAGCGAAGGAAATAGGCAACGTTTCGGGCCGAAACCCTTCTTCAGACTCAAAAGGTAAAAAAGTAAACCTTTGGTCAGCACACAATATATTGTCATTTTTATTCAAACTTTTCAATGTTTTATAGACTACTAAATAAAGAGCTGGAACACACAAGGTTAAGATGGAAGCTGCGGTATCATACATTAAAAAAAATAAATGCATTTCTCTTCCTCCTGGTTTGCTGGCTGTGACAATTTTGCAGTGGCAGCTTGGATGTTATCACCCACTTGCTGGATGCCAGCTATCTGTACGAACTGACCAGGCTGCAGTTGCAGAGAAAACCTTGCAGAGATTGTTAAAACATTGTGAGCAGCTTTCTTCAAAGTCAGCAACTGGCACTAGTGCCTCACTGCTGCCTGCAAGATTCATATTTGCATTACAGAATGTAATCATTTACTTCCACATACTGTACCTAGGCTGTGGATATTTAGCAATGTTTAAAAAGGGGTCTGTTTGACAAGTTAGCACTCGAGTTTAACAGTAATTTTGTGTGTTGTATGTGGGAATATGTGATTACATTGAACAGCGTGGCAGTGATTTCAATTAGTATTGAATCTTCTGATGAACGCGGGATCATTCCAAGAGCTCTCCCAAGTTAAAAAAAAATCAAACTCGGGGTAAGCACGGAGAATGAACGTAGCGGGTAAGTTAGATCTTTATTCTTTGGAGCGCAGAAGGGGGACTTGATAGAGGTCTTTAAAATGATGAGAGGGATAGACAGAGTTGACATGGATAAGCTTTTCCCATTGAGAGTAGGGAAGATTCAAACAAGAGGACATGAGTTCAGAATTAAGGGACAGAAGTTTAGGGGTAACATGAGGGGGGACTTCTTTACTCAGAGAGTGGTAGCTGTGTGGAATGAGCTTCCAGTGGAAGTGGTGGAGGCAGGTTCGATTTTATCATTTAAAAATAAATTTTATAGGTATATGGACGGGAAAGGAATGGAGGGTTATGATCTGAGTGCAGGTAGATGGGACTAGGGGAAAATAAGTGTTCGGCACGGACTTGTAGGGCCGAGGTGGCTGTAATTGCTATATGGTTGTATGGGTACGTTGGAACTCAGGGACGTCTCTTAGCGGCTCGTAACGCTAACGGCAGGTACTCGGGAAGACTCGCTAACGGCAGGTAAGCACGGGAAGAACTGTGAAGATTTTTCAACATGTTGAAAAATGCCCACGAGAGCCCCGAGTACCGACGAGTGGCCATTACCGTAAATCTCCGAGTTCGAATCACGGCAAACTCGAGAGAACTCTTGGAATGAACTCGTACCGTGGGACAGGGGTTTAAGAATTCCAGAAGACAGCTACAGTGGTAAAAGGTACAAAGTGTTGGAGTAACTCAGCAAGTCAGGCAGCATCCCTGGAGAAGACAGAGAAAAGCCCAGGAAGCATAAATTTATATCATAGTTGTGGAAAGCAGTACTGCACGTAGCCACATTACTCTGGTCATTTCTTATATGCGATGGGCTGCAGCTCCGAGGATACTAACATCCTTATAGTTTGTTTAAAGCAACACTTTTCTGAGAGTCTAATTTGAAGCATGTACTTTGCTGTAATTAATGTAAACTATGATGCAGTGAATAGCAAAATAACGGTGCCTCCATTCCAAAATGTACAGACAGATTCATTCTATCATTCTGTCACCAATACAGGTGATCCTTGCAACACAGGGGGAAGGGGTTACATTCCTAAAAAGCGATCCCATATCGCACTTATCCGTAGGATCAAGCCGTGTCATGAAACACATGTTGAAAAAATTGTGTTGATGTATTTACTTTTTTCGCATAAAGTCTGTGTGAGCAAACTTTATTCCTTATCTCAAGATTTTGGATCTGTAATCCGTCAGAGCAAATTTCGGTCACCTGAACAACTGTAATAGAAACATAGAAACATAGAAATTAGGTGCAGGAGTAGGCCATTCGGCCCTTCGAGCCTGCACCGCCATTCCATATGATCATGGCTGATCATCCAACTCAGTATCCCGTACCTGCCTTCTCTCCATACCCCCTGATCCCCTTAGCCAGAAGGGCCACATCTAACTCCCTCTTAAATATAGCCAATGAACTGGCCTCAACTACCCTCTGTGGCAGAGAGTTCCAGAGATTCACCACTCTCTGTGTGACAAAAAGTTCTTCTCATCTCGTTTTAAAGGATTTCCCCCTTATCCTTAGAGTAATGTAACAGCAAGAAATGTTGGATATACTCAGCCCCGATCATGGTGTATCTCTGGAGAAAAGCCGAAGATAATGTTTCAGAATGTTATTTGTTGCAATGAATTCTTAGTTTGAATAGTGTTTTGTTGTGTATATTATTTTTCTGCTTAAATTGAGAATGTTTGTTAAGCAATTACAGTCTGGGTGATAGGAGTTGTTGAGAGGCTTGTATCTCATCGAAGTGACCCCCCCCTACTTATTCTAATTTCTACCTAGATAGCATTACTGGCTGAGCAATTTAGAACAGCCCCTCTGAGAACTGTCATAAGACTCTGACTGATTAGCAGTGCAAACCCCCCTCCCCATTTTTCAGCCAATACTTTCAAGCAAGGGACATCCATCCATCCCATGAACCATTAACCTGCTAATCCTGCTCTTTCCTCAACCACACTTCAACGACTGGCAATACCATAATCCCACTGCTGATCCAGCTTTCAGCTCATCGGCTCATTTAGGACGAACAAACTCATCAGGAAGGCTGGCTCCAACCTGGCGACAGAGTTGGATTCATGGGAGATGGTCTTCGAGGGGAGGATGCTCCTCAAACTACGGAGCATCTTGGACACTACAGCTCATCCCTACCACGACACACTGGTCAATCTGAGGAGTACGTTCAGCAACAGACTGGTTCCACCAAGGTGTGGTACAGAACTCCCTGGGAGATCCTTCTTCCCTGTGGCTATCAAACTGTACAACTCCTTCCCCTTCTGCCGTGGGGTAGACTGACTCCTCTTCCCCCTCCCCCTCCCCAATCTTTGCACATCCCCAATCCTTTCCACTCGTCACATGTTTCATGTATTTTGTATTTTATAACTGTTGACCGATCAATTTCCCTCCTGTGATGAATAAAGTTCTATCTTATCGTATTGTATTGTATCTGCCTTACCTGTGAGGTGCAGGAAGGAACTGCAGATGCTGGTTTAAACCAAAGATAGACACAAAATGATGGAGTATTTTGTGTTTCATCTCTGGAGAGAAGGTATGGGTGACGATTTGGGTCGAGACCCTTCTTCAGACTTCGATACTTGTGAAGTTCCTTGCAAACCTGCCACCCTCTCATATTTTTCCAATGTCTATATTGCTGAATATACCAAACAGTATTCTTCCCAAGATCAACATATTGCTGTATTCCTATTTTGATACATTTTTCACGAAAGAAGATTTTCATGTTTTTAATCTTCACATTAATTTCGCTCTTATGATGAATGAATTTGTCTTAAGGGCCTGTCCCACTGTACGAGGTAATTCAAGAGTTGTCCCGAGTTTCCCCTGATTCAAACTCGGAGAATTACGGTAATAGCCGCTCGTAGGTACTCGGGGCTCTCGTGGACATTTTTCAACACGTTGAAAAATCTTCACAAGCTTACCGCGTTTCCCGAGTACCTGCCGTTAGCGTTACGAGCCGCTAAGAAACGTCCCGAGCTCCGACGTACCCGCTACGTACATTCTACGTACTTACCACGAGTTTGATTTATTTTTTAAACTCGGGAGAGCTCTTGGGTAAACTCGTACAGTGGGACAGCCCCTTTATTTGCCTCTTTTGAAATATATATTTTATTATCTTGTATATTTATTCAATCATAAATCCAACAACAAATGTTGATAATTTGTCTGACTCGGTTGAAACGGGGCCGTTTTTATAGCTATTTGTAACTTTATGCGGCAAAACATCAAATAATTTGGTTTCTTCAAACTTGAGGATTAACTAACTTTCACACAATTAATGTGCAGTGGATTTTTTCTATTGATTTCATTTAATTTTGTAATTTTTTAATCAACTGACTAACTATTTCTGAGCTCTTTAACAACAAGCAGATTGTTTTTGATAAAATCTGAAACATCTTAAGTTTTATAAAGGAATTATACACAGGCCAGACTTTGGTTATATATGAATAGTTTGTTTTTCTCATTGGGTAATTTTTTTCCATATTTGTTCAAATTTTCTTGCTTGTATCTTTTTTTGTGGTTTGCAGCATTCATGTTATACGCAACAGATGTGAAAATTGCTTTGTTGCAGTGGAGACCACAAGTTAAATTGTATTATAGTCTTGCAAGATCCAACTCATTTAATCCATTATGGATTCAGATTTTATTGAGGCAATAAATCTTCCACTAACTTTATTTTCTTTGAGAGCAGGGATGAGTTTTGCTTCATGAAATGTACAACAAATAAATCAATCTGTGAAAGAAAAAAGGTAGAATGGGACACTTGATCATGTTGGAACAGTTGGTATATTCACACCTCGACTTCTCAATTTGAAACGGCTGACTCTCTGATGCTGTATTGAGGAAATTATGCACCATGTCCTGTATGAGTGACTGGGAATGCATCTTCTTTTGCATGTGGTGGTTGCACCATATTAGTCATGGATTGAAAGAGAGATAAAGCATGGAAACAGACCCTTCAGCCGACCAAGGTTGTTCTGACCATCAACCACCCATCTATATCTATACTATTAGTAAATTAATCTTGTCCTCTTCTGATTTGCATTTTTTAAATTAATTTGTGCAAAAACAGTACCTTATATCGCTATGATTTTTTCACCACCTTACTCACCGTCCTCCCCCCCCACACCCCCCACCTCCCCCACACCCCTCCCTCTCTCACACCACCACCCCCCCCCACACCAGCTCCCCAACACCCACCTCCCCCACACTATCCCCCTCCCCACACACCCCACACCCCCCCCTACACCCCTCCCTTCCCCCACACCACCACCCCCCCCCCCCCCCAACACCCACCTCCCCCACTCTATCCCCCTCCCCTAGACCACCCCCTCTCCCACACCACGGTGGAATATTGCATTGGGGTTGTGCTGGGGGACCAGGCCTTCCATGTGACTGAGACCCAACGGGTCCCACTTAGTCTGGTTTACACTAATTCTACATGAATGATTTTGTTTTTCATTCTCCCCACATTCGCTTCACCTCATCCCTGCTCTCTCAGATTGTACCACTCACCTGCACACTAGAAACAGTTTACAGTGGCCAATTAAACCAACCAACCCACATGTCCCCGTGGGCAAAAAGCCCCAAGTACCTGGAGGAAATCCACACAGTCACAGGAAGAAAATGCAAACTCCAAACAAATAGTACTTGAGGACAGCATTGAACCTTGGTCTCTAGTGCAGTGAGGCAGCAGCTCTGGGTAACCGTACCAATATGCCGCTTGTAGCGAATGCACATTACATTCCAAATTTATAATTCCGTTTCATTGAAGTCAATATACCGTATTGCACATTTCATGCCTACAACTGTGGTCAAATTTTTACCTTGAGATTTTCAACTTGAATTTTCCCTGTTCACCTTAAAGATCACTTGCCTTTATTCAAATAAAAACACCAATTTCTCAAAGTTTCCTAGTTGACATTCTCTCCTCAGTCACGCACCACTAAAATCAGATTAATTGGTCTTTCATTTTATTGCTTTAGATAGGAACTTGCTCTCCGCAGGCTGACCTCAGCGTTTGTAATAATGACTACAAAATAATGACTACAAAATAATTTATAGGGTGTTCAGAAATTAGAGTATTTTGAGTGACGTGGTGAATGTTATAAAATTGTACAATTTTATAACATTGACCACACCTGGAGTATTGCGTACAGTTTTGGTCTCCTAATCTGAGGAAAGACATTCTTGCCATAGAGGGAGTACAGAGAAGGTTCACCAGACTGATTCCTGGGATGTCAGGACTTTCATATGAAGAAAGACTGGATAGACTCGGCTTGTACTCGCTAGAATTTAGAAGATTGAGGGGGGATCTTATAGAAACTTCCAAAATTCTTAAGGGGATGGACAGGCTAGATGCAGGAAGATTGTTCCCGATGTTGGGGAAGTCCAGGACAAGGGATCACAGCTTAAGGATAAGGGGGAAATCCTTAAAGACCGAGATGAGAAAAACATTTTTCACACAAGAGTAGTGAATCTCTGGAACTCTCTGCCACAGAGGGTAGTTGAGGCCAGTTCATTGGCTATATTTAAGAGGGAGTTAGATGTGGCCCTTGTGGCTAAAGGGATCAGGGGATATGGAGAGAAGGCAGGTACAGGATACTGATTTGGATGATCAGACATGATCATATTAAATGGCGGTGCAGGTTCGAAGGGCTGAATGGCCTACTCCTGCACCTATTTTCTATGTTTCTTGAACAAACATATTATTTGTGAAGGAGAGAAATATTTCGATAGGCTTTTTAATTTAAAAAGTGTATTTAGTATTTTATCATATCACAGATATAAATCACATTTTTTGCTCTTTGCAAAAGTGGAAATCACAGTTCCATAAACTATAAGCAAAGAGTTACTGGATAAATGCATATCAGATGTTTTTTAATAGAATTATAGAACAGCGCAGCACAACAGTATTCATTTGACCCGTTGATCCTGTGCTAGTTCTTTAAGCAAGCTGTTGTTTCTATTCATTTTTACATTTCAAATAGTCACTTAATTTTTGTGTGAAAATTACTGTTATACATGTTTCTCTGAGTATTGCATGCAGAACTATTCCGATTTGATGTCACTGTGCAAGAATGTTTTTCTTTATATTGCCTTGGGTTCCGATAACAATTACTTTACAGTAAAAATAGAAAATATTGATAATAATCATCAGGTCAGGCAGTAAGTATGGAAAGAGAAATAGCTAACATTTCAGATCAATGTGGAGTCAAGGGATATGGGGAGAAGGCAGGCACGGGTTATTGATAGTGGACGATCAAACCATGATCACAATGAATGGCGGTGCTGGCTCGAAGGGCCGATTAGCCTCCTCCTGCACCTATTTTCTATTTTTCCATGTTTCTATCAATGACCTTTTATCAGAATCCAAATAACTTAAATCTGAAAACTGATTGCCGTCGGTGGGAACCAGCTTTCTTAATCGCTATATTACAACCCATCATTATTTTGAACATCTAATCTTTTCTTAACTCCAGGGAGATCACATTTTCTATCATCTTACTACACAGCATGTGTACTACCATCTCATCTACCATGCTAGAAAATCTGCCTTGCACCTATTCCAAGTTCTTGACATCCTCCCACCTTGGTCAGAAATCAATTTCGACAACTGTGGGGGAAATAAATGAAATGAAATTGAAAATTATCCAAGGGCATTTTTTAGAGGTTTCCCGTACTGGGAAACATAGCCCCATACTGTTCAGCAGAATGTTGTATTGTGCTAGCATTGCTTTATAGCTAAAACTCATTGAGGTGGCATCCATAATTATAAAGATCGACACAATATGCTGGAGTAACTGAGCGGGTTCGTCAGCATCTCTGGAGAAAAGGAATAGGTGACGTTTCGGGTCGAGACACTTCTTCAGTCTGAGAGTTAGGAGAAAGGGAAGCTATAGGTATGAAAAGGTACAGTGTAAGGAGGTAGGGAGTGCAGCGTAGGTTCATGAGGTTAATTCCTGGGATGGCGGGACTGCCATATGTTGATGGATTGGAGCGGCTGGGCTTGTATACTCTGGAGTTTAGAAGGATGAGAGGGCATCTTATTGAAACATATAAGATTATTAAGGGTTTCGACATGCTAGAGACAGGAAACATGTTCCCAATGTTGGGGGAGTCCAGAACCAGGGGCCACAGTTTTAAGAATAAGGGGTAAGCCATTTAGAACGGAGACGAGGAAAATCTTTTTCACACAGAGAGTTGTGAGTCTGAGGAACTTCTGCCTCAGAGGACGGTGGAGGCTGGTTCCCTGGATGCTTTCAAGGGAGAGTTAGATAGAGCTCTTAGGGATAGCGGAGTCGGGGGATATGGAGAGAAGGCAGGAACTGCTTGTGGATGATCAGGCATGATCACGTTGAATGGTAGGGCAGAATGCTGGTTCGAAGGGCAGAATAGCCCACTCCTGCACCCATTGTCGATTGTCTATTGTCTGTTGTCTATAGAACAAATCAGAGCTGGCACTGACAGCCAAAGAGCCCACAATGGTCCATTTTTGACTGTGGAAGAGGTGATAATGACGCGACACGAACAGTGAAACTAGCAGGGTGACCATGGTGGGGAGGAATGGAGAGCGAGGGAATAAATGGATTACTTGAAATTATAGAAATCAATATTCATACCGCTGGGTTGTAAGTTGCCCAGGCGAAATATGAACGCTGTACCTCCAATGTGTGTGTGGCCTCACTCTGACAGTGGAGGAGGCCCAGGACAGAAAGCTCAGTATGGAAATGGGAAGGGGAGTTAAAGTGTTTGGAAACTGGGAGATCACATAGGCCAAGGCGGACTGTGCGCTCTCCAGAGATGTTGCCTGACCCGCTGAGTTACTCCAGCATTTTGTGTCTATCTTCAGTGCAAACCAACATCTGCAGTTCTTCCCTACTCAACAATAGTACAGTTCATCTCTAATGTAATATTTGGCCTCATTGACTGGAGGACAATAATTCTGGCTAAAAAACAATGAGATTTTATAAATCTCACTGCATATTTCATTCATTACTCCCACGGCTGGATTTAGATGAAGAGAGGCCCTAAGCTATTTCACTTGTGAGTCCCCCCCCCCCCTCCCCCCCCCCCCCCCCCCCCCCCCCCCCCCCACTCCCCACGACTAGAGGACCATGACTACCCGACAGTGACAGTGTGACACTTTTAGATCCTACTGTATGTTGTCATTAAACAGTTGGCTTTAAAATACATATTGGATTCACCACGGAGTGGGCGATGATTTATGCCCCTGTCCCACTTAGGAAACCTGAACGGAAACCTCTGGAGACTTTGTGCCTCACCCAAGGTTTCCGTGTGGTTCCCGGAGGTTGCAGGTGGTTGCTGGAGTTTGCAGGTAGGGAGACTGACAAAAACATCCGGGAACCGCACGGAAACCTTGGGTGGGGCGCAAAGTCTCCAGAGGTTTCCGTTCAGGTTTCCTAAGTGGGACAGGGGCATTACTTGAATCGCCATTTGAAGCTCTGGAGTGTTGGGCCTGCTGCTTCAACATCGTGGAGCAATTTGCTCCCACTCGGGTATTTTGCAAAACCACTACAAACACGTGGCAGAGTAGACAACAAGCAGAGATGTAGGTGCAGAATGAGAGAAGTTCACTTTTGTTAAATTGTTTGGAAGCAAGATTACTAGAATCAGCTAGCAAGTAGAATGTCAAAGTGGGGAACACAAGGACACGGGATGATGGACTCAATATTTTAAAACTATGTTTTGTTCAGTTTTTCATAAAGAGTTGAACATAATCCACAGTTTAGTTTAGAGATACAGCACGGAAACAGTCCACACAGAGTCCACGCTGTCCAGCGATCCCTGCACATTAACACTATCCCACACACACTAGGTACAATTTACACTTACACCAAGCCAATTAATCTACAAACCTGTACGTCTTTGGAGTGTGAGAGGAAATCGAAGATCTAGGAGAAACCCACACGGTCATAGTGAGAACGTACAAACTCCGTACAGACAGCACCCGTAGTCGGGATCAACCCTAGGTCTCCTTCTATAAGTGCAAGCGCTGTAAAGGGCCTGTCCCACCAGCATGCGATATCATGCGGCGAGCGCGACCAAACGTGGTGGCTTGAGGCGTACGGTCTCACGGGGCCCGTCCCACTTCCAACCGTGGAGCCGCATAGAGTTGCCACCCCAAGTACGTTGAAAATTAGATTCAAACAGGGGCCAAAGTATAACCAATGAGAAAACAACAACATATAATTCACAAATAAAAGGCTGCTCTAGTGATATGTTGAAGAAAACAGAAGCTGCAGTCTACACACAAGTTCACATTGTTTGTAAGAAGGAACTGCAGATGTGGAGGAAAGAACTGCAGATGCTGGTTTAAATCGAAGGTAGACGCAAAAAGCTGAAGTAACTCAGCGGGACAGGCAGCATCTCTGGAGAGAAGGAATAGGTGACGTTTTGGGTCGAGACATAGTGTGTTGTGGAAAATCCAACAGGTTAATATCAATGATACGATATTCAATGTGCCCTTTCTCCCCACAGTTCTAAATGTTGCACTATTTAAATCCAGAAACCGAATGTGTTACTGAATGAGATCATCCTCATGCTGTTTTTATTCTGCTGTTTGGAATGCATCCAGATGTGCTTACTGCTAACCGAAACAGAGGGAGGAATTAACCACACAGTTAAACCTTGTCTCAGAGCCTATCATTTTAAAGTGTGCGGAAATTCCTTTTCTCTTGCTTTATTGAGGATATCCAGGTAATGGGTAACTGCAACAAACACAGTTTGCTTTGACACTTAGCTGCATTTTACTGCTCGGGCTCAAAACATGAGAGATTCGGCGACGGAGATGGTTGCCTGACATTTGTCACAGCCCTCTTTTCCACAAAGCAATTTTAATTAATTAACGTGCTCATAAATCTTAATCTCGGTCGATTACCATAAAAGAGCTGTTTTTGGAGACAAGACTCTTTACACTTAAAACTTTTTGCAAGGAACCCAATCTAATGTCAAATTTCAGCTTGTGGAAAAATGAGTTTGAATATTTGTGATTTTCTGAATGCAGTATTTTTTTTTCAGAGTGCTATACCTTGTTTCAATCAGATAGCTGTTTGTTTACACTTCATTGAAGTACACACAAAGATTGGAAGGCAGCCATTACCAGTCACTGGAACCATTGTTCTTCTTGCATATGTTGCAGAAAAATAATCGTCCCACTGGTTAAAAATTATCAGTGCAGCAATAATGAACTAATCAATGCAGTTGTGATAAAGTGAATTCGCATTTCCAAACAATTAGCGAAAGACATTTATTTTTTTGATTAATGAACACTCCCTTAATAAACATTAATGCGAAATCCATCATCAAGTTCGCCGACGACACCACTGTGGTTGGACGAATCATAGATGGGGGCGAATCGGAGTATAGAAGTGAGATCGACCGACTGACCAAATGGTGCCAGCACAACAACCTGGCTCTCAACTTCAGTAAGACCAAGGAACCGATTGTGGACTTAGGTAGGGGATGGATGAGGACCCACAATCCTGTTCATATCAATGGGACAATGGTGGAGAGGGTCAATAACTTCAAATTCCTGGGCGTGCACATTTCTGAAGATCTTTCCTGGACCCAGCACACCGATGCAATTATAAAGAAGGCACATCAGCGACTCTACTTCCATATAACCATATAACCATATAACAATTACAGCACGGAAACAGGCCATCTCGGCCCTACAATTCCATGCCGAACAAATTTTTTCCCCTTAGTCCCACCTGCCTGCATTCGTACCATAACCCTCCATTCCCTTCTCATCCATATGCCTATCCAATTTATTTTTAAATGATACTAATGAACCTGCCTCCACCACTTCCACTGGGAGCTCATTCCACACCGCCACCACTCTCTGAGTAAAGAAGTTCCCCCTCATATTACCCCTAAACTTCTGTCCCTTAATTCTGAAGTCATGTCCTCTTGTTTGAATCTTCCCTATTCTCAAAGGGAAAAGCTTGTCCACATCAACTCTGTCTATCCCTCTCATCATTTTAAAGACCTCTATCAGGTCCCCCCTTAACCTTCTGCGCTCCAGAGAATAAAGACCTAACTTATTCAACCTATCTCTGTAACTTAGTTGTTGAAACCCAGGCAACATTCTAGTAAATCTCCTCTGTACTCTCTCTATTTTGTTGACATCCTTCCTATAATTGGGCGACCAAAATTGTACTATATACTCCAGATTTGGTCTCACCAATGCCTTGTACAATTTTAACATTACATCCCAGCTTCTATACTCAATGCTCTGATTTATAAAGGCTAGCATACCAAAAGCTTTCTTTACCACCCTATCTATATGAGATTCCACCTTCAAGGAACTATGCACGGTTATACCCAGATCCCTCTGTTCACCTGCATTCTTCAATTCCCTACCATTTACCATGTACGTCCTATTTTGATTTGTCCTGCCAAGGTGTAGCACCTCACATTTATCAGCATTAAACTCCATCTGCCATCTTTCAGCCCATTTTTCCAAATGGCCTAAATCACTCTGTAGACTTTGGAAATCCTCTTCATTATCCACAACACCCCCTATCTTGGTATCATCTGCATACTTACTAATCCAATTTACCACACCTTCATCCAGATCATTGATGTACATGACAAACAACAAAGGACCCAACACAGATCACTGAGGCACCCCACTAGTCACCTGCCTCCAACCCGATAAACAGCCATCCACCATTACCCTCTGGCTTCTCCCATTCAGCCACTGTTGAATCCATCTTGCTATTCCTGCATTTATACCCAACAGTTGAACCTTCTTAACCAACCTTCCATGAGGAACCTTGTCAAAGGCCTTACTAAAGTCCATATAGACAACATCCACTGCTTTACCTTCCTGAGAAGATTACGGAGATTCGGCATGTCGAAGAGGATTCTTCTAAACTTCTACATGTGCATGGTAGAGAACATTCTGACTGGTTGCATCGTGGCCTGGTTCGGCAACTTGAACGTCCAAGAGCAAAAAAGACTACAAAACGTTGTGACCACTGCCCAGTCCATCACCGGCTTTGATCTCCCCACCGTTGAAGTGATCTATCGTAGTCGCCACCTCAAGTAGGCAGCCAAAATCATCAAGGACCCACACCATCCTGGCCACACACTCATCTCACCGTTGCCATCAGGAATAAGGTACAGGAGCCTGAAAACTGTAACATCCAGGTTCAGGAACAGCTACTTCCCCACAGCCATCAGGCTATTAAACACAAACACGAATAAGCTCTGAGCCATGAACTGCAAAAGACTATTATCATTTGTCATTTGCACTATATTTGTTATTTATTGAACTTTTTCTTTTTTTGTTTCTTCCCCCATTATGTACTATGTTTACATATAGACATATTCTGTTGTGCTGCAGCAAGCAAGAATTTCATTGTCCCATCCGGGACATCTATACTATTACTAAAACTCTCATCTTGACCACTTCTGGTCTGCGTTGTAATTACATTTGCGCAAAAACGCTACCCTATATCGCTAAGATTTTTTTGCCAGCTTACTCACCGTCCTCCTCTCCTCCAAGCGCACCGGTTTTGTTCCGATCGGTGGAAGATTACAAAGGTTATGAAGGTTTAAAAAATCGTGAGATCAGCAGATTGGTCTTCTCGCCTGTCAGTCACCATGAAGGTAACGCCCCTTCCGGCGGGGAGAATAAAGCTGCAGCGGACTGCGAGCGGGGGGGGGCTGTGCTCTGCAAGCGGGGGTGGCGATAACCACCTCAACCCGGGGACGAGAGCCGCTGAGTGAGCCGGTGCATGTGGTCGGAGCCGGGGCCAGGAGACACTGAGCCTGACCCCCTACCACACCCCCCCCCCCCCCACCACACCCCCTCCCCTCCATACCCCTCCCCTCCATACCCTCCTCTCCCCCACACCCCCCTCCCCCCACACCCCCCTCCTCCCCCTCCCCACTCCCGTGGTGAGGATCAGAGGAGGATTTACATCCACAGAGTACAGGAAGAAGATAGAGAATTTAGTAACATGGTCTCAGGGCAGCAACTCTCCCCCAAAGTCAACAAAACTAGTAAGACACTAGTTAACGACTTAAGGAAACGTGGTGGGGTACATGCCCCAAACGGCATCAATAGAGCCAAAGTGGAAATGGTTGAGAGCTTCACGTTCCTTGGAGTGATTGTTGACTACCAACAACCTGACGTGGACCAACCACATTGAAGTGGCAGCCAAGCAGGCACACTAACGCCTCAGCTACCTTTGGACATTTGGCATGTCTCCAATGAATCTTACAAACCTACAATGGCACGACAGAAAGCATACTGTCAGATGACATCGCAGCTTAGTTTGCAGACAACGCTGCCCAAGACTGCAAGGAGCTGCAGAAGATTGTGGATGTTGCCCAGTCCATCACACAGACCAGACTCTCCCACCGTTGACTCCATCTACACCACACAGCCTCGGGGAAGCAGCCAACATAATCAAAGACTTGTCCTTTCCCGGTCATTCCTCCTTCACAGAGCTTGAAAGTGTGTACTAACTCAGACTCAGGAGCTGCTTCTCTCCATCCCCCCTGATCCCCTAGCCACAAGGGCCACATCTAACTCCCTCTTAAATATGGCCAATGAACTGGCCTCAACTACCCTTTTGTGGCAGAGAGTTCCAGAGATTCACCACTCTCTGTGTGAAAAAAAATCATTCGGTTTTTAAAATTTCCCCTTTATCCTTACTGTGAACCCTTGCTAGACTTCCCACCACCATAATACAATGCATCTAAACTGTATCCATAATAAACTACGTACAACTATGTCCCCTACAATCCTTATTGAGTATACAGTCAACATCCCTCTTTCTTCATAAGACAGTCCTGAACTCCCTCAGTCTGGTGAACCCTCTGACTCCCAGGGCAATAATTCCTTTCTAACCGCACCCACTGTACGCACAGGTGTGGTCTCACCAAACCCTGTAAAACTGCAGGCAGCTGGCCCTATACAATAGCAGCCCTCAAAGACCGTCCTGGCGCGGTCATTCTCTCCGATGGCCAGCTTGGCACAGAGCTTGAAAGTGTGTACTAACAGACTCAGGAGCAGCTTCTTCCCCTCTGTTGTCAGACTTCCCCTCCCCTACGCACTTTTTTTTTATTTTATCAAAATGAGGATGGTTGTTGAAAAATTTCCACTACCGGAAAACAAGGAACCCACCACCTTTATATATTCAAACAGTGGCTCCATAATAAACTACGCACAACTATGTACAATCCTGGTTGAGGATACTCTTCCACCCTGCGGAGCCCGTGGTCCAGGCGGCTCCCGAGTCTGTGAACCGTAGACAGGGCGTTGCAGGTTCTAATCCCACCCTCCACCCCAGGGCCCAGCTGTAGAGGGGGTAGAGCCCTGCGTAGCCTGGCGCCGTGACTCGCGGGGGCCCACTTTGCGACTGGAAGGCAACAAACCAGGACATCCACCCCTACCCTCTCCGGACGCTACGCACAGGGTGTCCAAAGATGAGGATGGTGGGTGAAAAATGCAGCCAGAAGGCAAGGAGCAGCTCCTTTAGATATTCAAACAGTGGCTGCAGCCTCCTCACGCACTCCATGTACACGTGGTACAAGACTCTTCCAGCCCGCAAAAGTGGCAGGCGGCTGGCGAGTGGGTCCGATGAACCGCAAGCTGAACGGGGGTTTTGCAGGGAACTCCAAGTACTGCACCGTTTGAGCCCCCCAGGGACGCAATGTGGGGAGGGGAGAATCCCTGCGTAGAGGGACCCCCACCGGGGACCCCCCGTCACCCGGAAGGCCGGCTGAGGCCACTTGGGTCCGGACGGTGGACCACGAGGAAGTGCAGGGTGTGGAGGAGAGCCTCTACAGGACAAGCCTCCCTGCGTCTCGGAGGGAAGACGAAGGCATCGAGGAAATCAGGCTCAAATTGTGTGGGACCCCCTCCCGGGATGGATTACGGTACCTCGTCCGAAGGCAGCGGCTCCGTTGGAAAAGTGCGTCGCCAGCACGTGCCACCTGGGAGGATGCCCTGAGTACAGGTATATCTGCAAGGTCCTGAGGCGGAGAGCCGCCAACTTGGTGCGAATGCACACCAGCGACTGACCGCCCTCCTCGGTCAGGAGACTCAGGACCGCTGCTGAGACCCATTGCGTTCCGTTGCCCCAGAAGAAGTCCATCAACTTCTTCTGGATGATCCCAGCAAAGGTGGCTGATGGGACCAATGTGGTCAAACCCTTCTGTAACCTTGGTACTGTCTGATTCACCTCTACGCCATTGTGGATATTGGACTTTATCTCAAGAACTATTGCCCTATAATGCTGAGACTATATTCTACAATCTATATATTTTCCTTTGCTCTACCTATTTTACTTGATTTTGGTTTGACTGATTTGACGTATATTATTATCTGATTTGATTGGGTAGCATGCTAAACAAAGTTTTCCATTGTACCTCGGTACACATGACAATAATAAACTTAAACCTAAACTTGTGGCAGAGTCCCAGATGTTAAAGAGAAGTACAGGATCGAATAAAGCATAATGAAGCTGGATTAGCTCAGCGGGACAGGCAGCATCTCTGGAGAGTAGGAATCGGTGACGTTTCGGGTTGAGACCCTTCTTCAGACTGAGAGTCAGGGGAAAGGGGAACAAGAGATATAGATGGTGATGTGGAGAGATAACGAACAATGAATGAAAGATATGCAAAAAAGTCATGTTGATAAAGGAAACAAGCTGTTTGTAGGGTGAGAATGAGAAGCTAGTGCAACTTGGGTGGGGGAAGGATGGAGAGAGAGGGGATGTCGGGGCTACCTGGTGAGAGAAATTCATATTCATACCACTGTGCTGTAAGCTGCCCAAGCAAAACATGAGATGCTGTTCCTCCAATTTGAATTTAGCCTCACAGACAATGGAGGAGACAGAGGACAGAAAGGTCTGTGTTGGAATGGGAAGTTGTCCCAGATGTGCCTAATGACACAAATTGGCCACATTTACCATTCAGTGCTCTAAACAGAGTATTGCATCAGGGTAATCATCATCCCGTGTGCAACTGATAATAGAAAGTCTATATAGGTGTGCAAGATTGAAAGATGACCAGAAGTCCCCTTCTGAATATACGAATAGCATGACTTGACTCTGAAATAGTCTGAACATTCTGACCTGGTGACAAAACCTCGCATCAATAGTTAGGAGAGCGCAGCAGCGGTTGCACTTTCTGCGCCAGATGAGAAGAGCTCACCTCCCCCATCCCGTCCTCACCACTTTCTACAGGGGCACCAGAGAGAGCATTTTGACCAGCTGCATCTCTGTCTGGTCTGGGGACTGTAAAGCCTCCGACTCGAAGTCCGTGCAGAGAGTGGTGAGAACGGCTGAAAAAATCATCGGGACTTCTCTCCCCTCAATCGGGGACATTGCGTGCAAACGTTGCTTGTCTAAGGCCAGTAGTATTATAAAGGACCCCACACATCTCCATCATGGACTGTTCACTCTGCTGCCCTCGGGCAAAAGGTATCGCAGTATAAGGAGCAGAACGGCCAGGTTTTGCAACAGCTTCTTCCCCCGAGCCATCAGACTCTTGAATGCCATGTAATGTGCCGACACTATTATCTATTTTATCTTTTTATCCATTTTATTCTTTTGTTATTTGATGTTGCACGGTGAGCCAGATGCAACAAAATTTCGTTCAGACTTACATTTATTGATGTATTTCTGAATGACAATAAAGGTTTGATTGATTGATTGATTGAAATAGTCACCACCATGTTTCAAGCCAATTGTGCAAAAGGCGATGAGATCCTGCACTACTACTGCATCTACTTAGGCCCTGAAATCCTGATTGGTTGATAAATTATATCTATGTGCCATATTTATTGTTATTGAGAGAGTATTCGCTGTACAATCATCAGTGTCACCCCTCTGAAATATACAGAGATGGCAAAATGCGTCCTTGTCATCGGGAACAAGCAGATAGACACCAGGTTAAGCATTATCATGCATGCAGATATTTCCTGCACTGATCTAGCTGCTCTTCCTTAGCTACCTGGTGTGGATAAGATTAACGCAGAATCTTTAGTACTTCTCTTGCAAGAGACAACCCACTTGGTCATTGGAGAGGACACTTCCAGTCACAGTTCACAATAGTGTGTCAGACACTTTCCCGTCCCTGTACATTCACCAATAAGTTATTTATTGCCTTGAAACTTGAAAGGATACTCTGCTGAGATCAGGAGACCGGGGCAATTTCAAAATTGACTGCAGCCTGCTCCAACAGCTTGCAAAGTTCACCGAGTGTTCCACAATTAACAGTGAGTGTTTTCTCCAGGATTTAGCTACTGCGGTACACAGGCGCCAGTCCGTGACAACAGTTCCTGTACCATTAGACTGTAAATGCTGAACGCCAGCTGACCTGAGACTCTGGGCCTCCTGAGATATGTATGTTTGGGCCTGGAGCCGATACTCTGCATGTAAATGTTATGCTTTGAACTGCACAACTCTGCTGATCACGTGCCCTCTGTGCAACTGGAGGGAAGCGAGCAGTAACCTACTGTAGATCTTATGACACCTGCTCCTGCCGTTGTTCATCCACTGTACAATGTAAAACAGCATAAATACCACCTATGACAGTTCGGACTTCCAAAGTGCAGATCACACAAAGTTAACTCTCAAAGTTTAGGAACTGAACTCCCAACGTTTACAGCATCAGCTCCAATGTTTACAAAGTCAGCTCTGACCACAAGTCCACTGAATTAAACCTTTCACAGACGCACTCACAAACGCATATGAAAGGTTACAGTACTTATTGGCAGATTTACTGTGAGCCCTTTACCCACCTCCCATCTCCCTCTACATTAGCTGTGCTGCTAATCCATGTTAAATTAATCCTAACTAAAAAAAAATAGCGCATTGAATTTACCAACTCATCCTTTGAGGAGGAAGAAACTGCAGATGCTGATTTAGACAATAGACAATAGACAGTAGACAATAGGTGCAGGAGTAGGCCATTTGGCCCTTCGAGCTAGCACCGCCATTCAATGTGATCATGGCTGATCATCCCCAATCAGTACTCCATTCCTGCCTTCTCCACATATCCCCTGACTCCGCTATTTTTAAGAGCCCTATCTAGCTCTCTCTTGAAAGCATCCAGAGAACCTGCCTCCACCACCCTCTGACGCAGAGAATTCCACAGACGATTTAAACTGATGATAGACACAAAAATGCTGGAGTAACTCAGCGGTTAAGGCAGCATCTCTGGAGAGAAGCAATTGATGACGTTTCGGGTTGGGACCCTTCTTCAGGCTGAGAGTCAACCCGAAACGTTGCCTATTGCTCCTCTCCAGAAATGTTGCCTGACCCACTGAGTTACTCCAGCATTTTTGCGTCTATCATCTCTTGAGGAGGTTGGGGTTTGACATGCTCTGGTTAGATGTGGAAATTGTCATTCTGGGTACAGCTTACACTGATGCTTTTAAATCCTTAACTGTTCCCAACCCAGTAAAGGGCCTGTCCCACTTACGTGTCCTTGGCACGCAAATGACGCGACCTCGTGGTCACGTTGAGCCGTGACGGTCCCGCGAAGGTTGGGCGCGATTCCATGCGTACGCACAGCCGTCTGGAGCGCATGACATCATTTGAAGATGGACACAAAGCTGGAGTAACTCAGCGGGACCGGCAGCATCTCTGGAGAGAAGCAATGGGTGATGTTTCGTGTCGAGACTTGATAGGTCCTTCAGTCTGAAAGAAGGGTCTTGTCCCAAAACGTCACCCATTGCTTCTCTCCAGAGATGCTGCCGGTCCCGCTGAGTTACTCCTGCATTTTGTGTCCATCTTCAATTTTCTTGGCCCCGCTCTGGGAGTAGAAGTGGGGGCGGATCCGGACCGCAACGGCCGTGAGCCCCAGGCCGAGTTCGGCGATCGTTTGCCTGCTTCTGCTGCTGTTGGAGGTGAGACGTTGCATCGCGCCAGGGTCTTGGGCCTGTCCCACTTTGGCCGTCAGTTACGCGACAGGCCGTTGGCGTGGAAAGATTTTGTTCGCTACAAAAATTTCGGAGCCCCGCGCGATGTCGCGCACAACTACATACCCCTCCGCGCTTCTCAGTGGGACCGGCCCCGCGCGGCCACACGATGCCCCAAGGTCCACAAGGTTGCGTAATTTGCGTGCCAAGGACACGTAAGTGGGACAGGCCCTTTAATCAGCCCATTTTTCAAAATACTATGAGATTGAAACACAAGAAACTACAGATGCTGAAAACAAAATGTGGGAGTAACTCAGCAAGTCAGGCAGCATCTGTGAAGGGAATGGACTTAGACAACGTTTCAGGTCAAGACCCCTCTTGAAATTGAGTCAGACCCAAAACGTCATATGTCCATGTTCTCCTCAGGTGCTGCCTGACCTGCTGAGTTCCTCCACCAAATTTGTTTCTGCTTATGATTAAGATGATTAAACATCACTTATATATTTCTAATTAATGAAACCAACCGAGACAAATTAATGAAGCAGAAGGTACACAAAAATGCTGGAGAAACTCAGTGGGTGCAGCAGCATCTATGGAGCGAAGGAAATAGGTAACGTTTCGGGCCGAAACCCTTCTTCATCAGTCTGAAGAAGGGTTTCGGCCTGAAACGTTACCTATTTCCTTCTCTCCATAGATGCTGCCGCACCCGCTGAGTTTTCTCCAGCATTTTTTGTGGACCTTCGATTTTCCAGCATCTACAGTTACTTCTTGAACAAATTAACGAAGCATGTTGGTTTTAATTCCAGGAAGGATTTTTCTCCTGGGTTGCACATGGTTATGTCCAGGATGTTTACTGTAACGAAACCAGACCAAACATAGATGAAAGAAATGCCACTTGATTTTGCAAGAAGGAGCCCATACACAATGATGTTGGATTGAATTTTGACAATAGTATTAACTGAATGTCAAGAAAAACACGATATTAGGGCTGATAAAATGTTAAGATGTGATAATGTTACTTGTAAAGTCTATTTAGTTGTATACTTTACTCATGCATAATCTAAGATGTTCGCAGGAAACGTAAGCAACATAGTCTGCGTGGACTTTGATTTGCATATTATGTCTCCCATACCAGGATGAAGAATGACTTGCTATCAGTTACTCAACAATTGAAATCACAGAGGGATGTTTTGAAGTTGTTGGCTTACAGATATTAGCTTTGATCACAGGGAGTGGTTACTTTTCAGATAAGAATGTGGTCTTGCTCCATTCTCAAGGTAGACTCCCTCGGCTGGCATGCTTAGGTTCAAATCTGATATTTTGTTTACAGGTTTGCTTTCAATGGTGTTCTTGATATTGGGGGGGAAACAAAAACCCAGTAAACATATTGTATTGTATTGTATTGTATTGTATTCAAATTTATTGTCATTGTCTCAATTAGAGACAACGAAATGAATTTCCCTTTACAGTCAGTATCATAAAAAAAATAATAAATATTAAAACATATTAAAAAAATAAAATAGAATTAAAAAAAAAAAAAAAAAAAAAGCACAAACACAGAAAGTCCACGACACAACATAACACAGTGGCACCAAGGTGAGGAAGGCACCATAGTCCAGCCAGCCTCCCCTCCGATCTTCTCAGATGTTCATCCATGGTCGGGGCCGAGTTACGCAAAACTTCCCTTTTACACTTGATGCATTTGCCAGAAGCTAGCTATCTGACAGTAATGCACGTCCATTGGTTGTGGACAGGATGCTTTGCTGCCCATAGCACCTGCTGAAAGAAGCCAGTTCAGGCTCAAACTTAGAAACATAGAAAATAGGTGCAGGAGGAGGCCAATCGGCCCTTCGAGCCAGCACCGCCATTCATTGTGATCATGGCTGATTGTCCCCTATCAATAACCCGTGCCTGCCTTCTCCCCCATATCCCTTGACTCCGCAAGTGTTCTTCCGCATGCTGGATGCAAAATGTCACCTCTGTCTGTTGTCCAATTATCCAGTCATGCTTCTGCTGCCTGCCGTCACTTGCTATCACTTGCAGGGGAGGTCATTTAAGACTGAGGTGAGAAAAAAAACCTTTTTCACCTAGAGAGTTGTGAATTTGTGGAATTCCCTGCCACAGAGGGCAGTGGAGGCCAAGTCACTGGATGGATTTAAGAGAGAGTCAGATAGAGCTCTAGGGGCTAGTGGAGTCAAGGGATATGGGGAGAAGGCAGGCACGGGTTATTGATAGGGGACGATCAGCCATGATCACAATGAATGGCGGTGCTGGCTCGAAGGGCCGAATGGCCTCCTCCTGCACCTATTTTCTATGTTTCTATGTCCTGGAAAACGAGGTTGCCAGGTAGACCTCCAGGTGTGACAGAAGCATCTGGGCTTGCGATTCCCCACCCTCCCCAGCAATCTTCTATTCCATCTGCTCTTCTCTCTTTACCCCCATCACTGTGTGGCCAGGGCATCTAAAAAACTCGCTGTTGTTGGCCGAATCATGGGAGGTGATGAGTCGGCTACCGGGAACACCTGGTTGAGTGGTGCTGCAACAGCAACCTCTCGCTCAACATCAACATGACCAGGAAACTCATTGGTGACTTCAGAAAGGGGAAGTCTGTAGATCATGTGTCAGTTTTCATTGATGGGAGGACGGTGGGGAGAGTTTCCACCGCCCTCCCAATCAATGAAAACTGGCACATGGTAGCAGTTTCACATTCCTGGGCCGTAACATATCAGATGACTTGTCCTGGACCCAGCACTTAGATAGATGTGATCACAAATAGACAATAGACAATAGGTGCAGGAGTAGGCCATTTGGCCCTTCAATGTGATCATGGCTGATCATCCCAAGTCAGTGCCCCGTTCCTGCCTTCTCCCCACATCCCCTGACTCTGCTATTTTTAAGAGACCTATCTAGCTCTCTCTTGAAAGCATCCAGAGAACCTGCCTCCACCCTCCTCTGAGGCAGAGAATTCCACAGACTCGCCACTCTCTTAGAAAAAGTGTTTCCTCGTCTCCGTTCTAAATGACTTACTCCTGATTCTTCTCCAGAGATGCTGTCTGTCCCACTGAGTTACTCCAGCAATTTGTGTCTATCTTTGGTGTATAACTGGCATCTGCAGTTCCTTCCTACACATATCCTACTTGTCTCCACCTCCCTCTGTGGCAGAGAATTCCACACTCGCCACTCTCTGTGAGAAAAAGCGTTTCCTCGTCTCCGTTCTAAATACGTACCTGATGCACTGCAGAAAATGTCCTCGCTGCATCGTGACCCAGTAGAGCAATTCCAATGCACAGGAATGCAAGAGGGCTGCATGGAGTGGTGGATACAGTAGCACACATCATAGGCACTGCCCTCCTCACCATCAAAAGCCACGGGACGCGCTGCCGCAAGAAGGTGACGTCTGCCATCAAGGAACCCCACCACTCGCTGCGAAACTGGGCAGAACGTATAGAAGCCTGAAACCCCAAGCCATCAGCTTCAGGAACAACGACTTTGCTTGTTTTTTTTTTATTAGAAGGAAGTACAATAATGTAGTACATAAGTATCTAATACATAATGAGATATTACAGTTCATGTACAACTTCTTGTTTCAAGTTTAACAGAATAGAACAGAAAATGGGACAAG
Source organism: Leucoraja erinaceus (assembly GCF_028641065.1). Lineage (NCBI taxonomy): Eukaryota > Metazoa > Chordata > Chondrichthyes > Rajiformes > Rajidae > Leucoraja > Leucoraja erinaceus. The sequence goes on from NC_073377.1 coordinate 163,290,305, forward strand.
CCAAGATAGCGACGAAAAGAATATCATAAGCCGTGGTGGTAGTGGTAGTTCATGAGAGAGTAAAGAAAGCCCAAAGAAAAGGTAGAAGGGGGATAGAGTGGAAAAAAGAGAAGAGAAAAAAAAGTCATCAGCTTCAGGAACAATTACTTTCCTACGACCACAAGATTAATAATAATAATAATAATAATAATCTTATTTATATAGCACATTTTCAGTCAACTTGCATTGACCCCAAAGTGCTTCACATAATTACATTACATTTACACACAGGCAAAGGTGGGTGAAGTGTCTTGCCCCAAGGACACAACGACAGTATGCACTCCAAGCGGGATTCGAACCGGCTACATTCCGGTTGCCAGCCGAACACTTAGCCCATTGCGCCATCTGTCGTCCCACAACGTCTTTCGAACCAACGAGCTCAAGACCAATCCTACCTCAGTAAAGAGCCTGTCCCGTCCCACTTACGTGTCCTTGGCATGCTAATTACGCAACCTCGTGGTCGCGTAATTTGCGTGCCAAGAACACGTAAGTGGGACAGGCCCTTTAAGGAACACTTACAGACGCTGGTACACAAAAAAAGCTGGAGAAACTGAGCGGGTGCAGCAGCATCTATGGAGCGAAGGAATCCTTCGCTCCATAGAAGCTGCTGCACCCGCTGAGTTTCTCCAGCTATTTTGTGTACCTTCGATTTCCCAGCATCTGCAGTTCCTTCTTAAACACTTACAGACACTGCTTGGACTATTTTTCTAATTGGGTTTTTTTTTGCACCACTCTCTTGCTTTTTGCAGTCTTTTGTTTCTCACTGTCTTGTTTCATTTATGTATCATTATGTATCATGTGTGTTGCCAGAGTCTACGGGCCTGTGATGCTGCTGGATGCAAGATATTCATCATATCTATCTTGCCGTATTTATGTTCATGACAATAAACTTGAACTGAGGTGGAAGCTATACGATAGAAGCTACTGGTATCAAGGTCAACTATCCTCCCATTGAAATATATCGGAATTCAGTGTAATTTGGTAATTCAGTGTAATATAATCTAATTATAATGTCGTGAAAACTCACTTTTTGGAATAATGGAAATTGTATCCAACTTTCCAAACAAATGGTACAGAATTTGCAAACATCTATAATTAAATATTTAGCAGCAGTTTCGAACTGCAGTCTAGGATTTTATTTGGCAGCCCTTCATATATGGTGTTCAGTTATTCCCACGATGGCCTATTGGTCCAAGATGTATTGTGTGCTGTGTTGGCCCTTTTTTGATCCAACATTGATCCACATGGATTTAGCTTAAACGGAAGATAGACACAAAAGCTGGAGTAACTCAGCGGGACAGGCAGCATCTCTGGAGAGAAGGAATGGGTGACGTTTCGGGTCGAGACCCTTCTTCAGTCTGGTTAGGGTTGAGGGAGACGAGAGATTTAAGGGACTGTCCCACGAGCATGCGATTTTATTTTTCATTTTTGAACAGGATACCATTGGGTCACTGGAGGATACACTCTCATATTTCTATCAATCACGGTCAACATAGGACCACGACCACAGAGTCAGTCTCTCTGACTTTCCTAATCTGAGGAAAGACATTCTTGACATAGAGGGAGTACAGAGAAGGTTCACCAGACTGATTCCTGGGATGTCAGGACTTTCATATGAAGAACGACTGGATAGACTCGGCTTGTACTCGCTTAGGATTTAGAAGATTGAGGGAGGATATTATAGAAGCTTACAAAATTCTTAAGGGGTTGGACAGGCTAGATGCAGGAAGATTGTTCCCGATGTTGGGGAAGTCCAGAACAAGGGGTCACAGTTTAAGGATAAGGGGGAAATCATTTAGGAACGAGATGAGAAAAAACATTTTTCACACAGAGAGTGGTGAATCTCTGGAATTCTCTGCCACAGAAGGTAGTTGAGCCCAGTTCATTGGCTATATTTAAGGGGGAGTAAGTTGGGGCCCTTCTGGCTAGGGGAATCAGGGGGTATGGAGAAAGGGAAGGGGCGGGTTACGGAGTGGGATGATTAGCCATGATCATATTGAAGGGCAGTGCAGGCTCGAAGGGCCGAATGGCCTACTCCTGCACCTATTTTCTATGTTTCTATAGAATAGAGGTTTATCTGTGATTTTGAGGTGAGGAATGGAGAGCACAATGTCTGTCTACCTTGATCTTTCATTTCTTCCTGACTCAGTACTCCACGGAGTCACAAGCGTAAGACTGAACAAACAATAGTTTATATGAGCAGAGGGAGGGGTCTGGTGCCCTTGAAAGCAGTTCTTGGCCGCCTATTGTTTGACCCTAATCCACAAAGTTTGTACAGCCTGTGACTCTCCGCCAGTGGGAAGACCAAACAGTTCAGCTCCCCTTCATTAGTATTCTTCACTTCCTGTGTGGTTAGGCAGCCAAGTGACCCCAGCCTTTGCTTTAAACCACAGGTGGAACCAGTAGGTCTGGGAGACATTTTTTAGCTAAATCCGAGCGTACATTGTGATTACATTTATACACAAATAGAAAAAGGTAGTAGAGTGAAAGCCTCCAGATTATTCCAGTGTGGGCATGTTTATTAAATAACAGCCCTGTAGCCTGTGAAAATGTGCTGCTTTCATTTGAACCATAATAGGTGAAGACAAACATGCCCTCATATGCAGACATATTCTTCAATGCTCTGTATGAAAAGGAAATCCAGGGGCCCAGATGTTCCCTCAGATGTTAAGAGAAATACTGGGCTATTGTTCAAAGTTTGTATGTGTACATTCTTTTGAACCTGAAACCACAAAGCCTTGCCTTTGTTACACCTGGATTGAGCTACCTTGTTCAGGTTGACACTCATTGAAATATGTTCTTTAAATAATTGTTTTTTCTCATCCTTCAGCCAGGGAACCAATTTCCCTGATGCTGTATTATCCCAGTAAGGAGTGTTCTGTTTGCCACTGATTCTTGGTGCTGCATTCAGCACCCCTGGATGTCCAGAAATCTATAAAACATCAACTGGCACGTGGGTACAGTTTTTATGTCCTCAATGCCTGCGTGTCAATCTGACAGAAGGATTCCCTATCAGTTAAAGAATCTACCTGGATTCTTTAATGCAGTTTGAATGAATGGAATGCAATCTAGTTTGTTTCTATTGTGATATGAGATTTGTGTGTACAAAGCAGTGAAGATTAAAAAAAAAAACCTGGAAAATCAGGTTATTTCAATAGATGACCATTTATTTCACATAAAAACATGCAGTTACTTTTGATAATTTCCAAAGTCCTGGACCTTCCATTCTGACATATGGGCCTTAATCTTGACATGGATAAAATATGCAGTTGTCAGGGAATGGAGTGATGCACCAGTTTTTTCTCAGTGTTCCCTAGACCTGTGTAAGCAGTGTGCTGCACAGGGTTTGCTGAGTTTTAGTGAAGAGGATAAATTGCAGAACAATCTGCAGCACGCTGGAGTGTCCGTGCTGCAGAGATTTGGTGGAGATAGTTTAGGCTAGCTGGTTAACCAACAGCAAGTGCCAAGACAAGAGGAAACATCAGAATACAGGTGCACAACCTTTTATCCGAAAGCCTTGGGACCAGACACTTGTCGGATTTCGGACATTTTCGGATTTCCGAATGGAAGATTTTTAGCGTAGATTAGGTAGGTAGCGCGGGCGGCTTGAAAAGTCTGGAGCAGCTGCCTCCTCCCCGGAGACCAGGAGAATCATTGCATAAATGTTAGTCAGTTAGTTTGGAGGGATTTTATGTGGTGGTGGCGGAGTAGGGGTGAAGGGGGAAACTTTAATTCTTAGTCCCCTACCTGGTCGGCGACTCCCAACCTCGCGGAGCTGGGGGCTCCGTCCGGCCGCGGGCGGCGCCGGTTGGAGCTCCGACCCCGGCAACTCTACCCCTGGCTGCGCGGCTCCAAATCCAGCGACGCTCCGCGAACGTTGGGAGTCGGCGGCCACAGCGCTCCGGAGCTTGCCGCACGGCGACCCGGTAAGGCATTGCCCGCTCCCCGCTGGTATCCCAGCGCTGCGTCGCCGCCGACTCCCGACATTCGCGGAGCTGGGGCGTCCGGCCGCGGGCCGCGCTGGATTTGGAGCGCCTCGCAGCCAGGGGTAGAGTTGCCGGGGTCGGAACTACAACCGGCGCCGCCCGCAGCCCCACCGGCCACAGCGCTGCGGAGCTTACTGCACGGCGACCCGGTAAGGCATTGATCGCTCCCCGCCTCTCCGACCAGGTAGGGGACTAAGAATTAAAGTTTACCCCTTCACCCCCCTTCACATAAAAGCCCTCCAAACTAACTGACTAACATTTAAGCAATGATTTACAGATGTTTAAGCGTCTACCGGTCTCCAGGGAGGAGGCAGCCGCTACAGTAGTACAGACCTGGGTTGACCGTGGGTCGTTTCGGGTCCAGTTTGGCGACAAACGCGAGCTTTGGTGTGCAGACGACATCTGGAAAAAATGGCCGGTTTTCGGAGTTTTTCGGTTTCCGGAACACCGGATAAAAGGTTGTGCACCTGTACTTGATTCTGGAAGTTACAAATCAGTGGGTAATTACTTCATTCAAAGAAAAATATGAAACGGCAGCAGCTTTAATAGTAACTCTGCTATTATGGTATTCTGTAGTTGTGGCATTGAACCATGTGGTCAGGTCAGGTGAGCCACAGGGCTAAACCTAAAGGGCCTGTCCCACCAGCATGCAATTGCATGCGTCTAGCGCGGCCACACCAGCGCGGGGCCGTTCCCACTTCGAACCCTGGAGGCGTATGGAGTTGTGCGGGGCTGGTCCCGACTGCGCGGGGCTCCGAAAATCCTGCACTGGCCGAAAATACACCGCGCCAATGGCCTGTTGGCCCGCAGGCGCAATGAGGGCGTACCCAGCGTCTCGACGGCGTACGCAGCGCCTTGATGGCGTACGCCTAGTGCGTGGCGTTGCACGATGACATCACCGCCCGGCGTGCCGTTGCGTGATGACATCATCGCCCCACGCCGTGCGACGTCCAAATTCAGTCGGCCCGCCTCCTGCCCAGCTGATTGGTGAGTATAATGTCGGGACCAGCCCCGCACAACTCCATACGCCTCCGCAGTTCGAAGTGGGACCGGCCCCGCGAGGCCGTACGCCTCAAGCGACCACGTTTGGTCGCGCTAGACGCATGCAATCGCATGCTGGTGGTACAGGCCCTTTAGTCTCTGCTAAATCATCTGATCTCAATCCGAGGTCACTATTTCTGGTCATGGAAGGGAAAATGAAATGTTTCCCAAATGATCTGTTTGAATGAAGACCAGATTGACCTTGGCATCTCCCCAAAACCACTGTTATGGAGTGTAGATGTGCTCAGTAAACCCATAGAAACTTGAATCAGTGCCTGATAAAGTGAGGGGAGAATGGCAGAAAGATTAACCACTAAAATCTGCCAGTACTCTTGTTGTCAGTACTCTCTGCACTTTCTGAATGGTTGATTGTTCTTCCCCAATCTTCATTTTTTGGCATTTTACTTTTTATTTCTAAATGTGTAATAGAAAGAAAAGCAGAAAAAAGGAACCAGGGGACATAGGGGGGTGGGGTGGGGGGGGGGGGGGGGGGGGGGGGAGATTTAATAGGAACTGAGGGGCAACTTTTTTATACAAAGGGTCATAGGTATATGGAATGATGGCATATGGCCAGCTGGGGTGGTTGAGGCAGGTATGATAACTATGTTCATTGGCGGACTGGGTCTAAAAATATTGGTCGCCAGGAGACAAAGGGGGCCCACGTAATCAGGGGCCCACTTGATATAGGGGGCCCACTTCATCAGGGGCCCACTTGTCATCGGGCAAGCTGACACCCTGGCCAGTCCACCATTGACTATGTTTAAAAAACATTTGGGCAGGTACATGGATAGGATAGGTTTGGAGGGATATAGGCCAAATGCAGGCAGGTGGGTCTAGTGTAGATGAGGCATGGGCAAGTTAGGCCGAAGAGCCTGTTTCCATGCTGTGTGACTATGAGTTACTCCAGCATTTTGTGTCTTTCCACTGTATTGGATTTATCTTGTATCTGTGTCCAGCCCAAATTCTGGTCTCTGGTGCAAAGTGAAACACCTAATTTCTGATTTTTCATCATCTTAAAGATCTCTATCAATCACCACTCAGATTTCTTGTTTCTGTAGAACAAAGCTGTCGTTTCGGTCTCTGACAATTGTAGCCTCCAGGTTCCACGAGACATTGGAGTAAACATTTATTGTACTGCCTTTTCCATCTGCATAGCCTTTCATAGTAAGAAGGTCAGGATATAGAGTGAACATTTTACAATGTCACATTCTAAATGATTTTTTTATAGCTTAAACCTTCAAATGCGTTCAGATTATTACCATTAATCCAACATGCACTGTTAAACCAAAACCTTGAATATTTGGATGTTGAATCTTCACACAGTATTTAAATTTATCCTGATGATATACAAGAACAGTCTGTATAAATCTCCCAGTATCTGAGTTACAGTGTTGTCAGCTGACCAGAGACTTCAGTGGAACAGTAATTGAGTCCATGTGCTTGGGTCCACAACACCATTTCTTTAAGTATGCAGGATTTCTTATGAATGAAAATTAATTCATCGTAAAATGAATTGACACTTGTATCACAACAAGTGGTATGCTAATTAAATCAGTCCATGGGACAATATCGTGAATTTTTGCTGGACTGGTTTGCCACCCATAAAACCTGCTGTTGCCTGGATCAAATTGCCTGGCATAAACTTTGTCAGGTAAGCTGACTCCAAGCTACAAAGCCAGATCCAGAGCAGCAGAGGCCTCCTGAATCCATAAATAATGCACCCCAACAGCTGGTGAAGCCAACATTATTTGATTACTGGGAATTTCATCAGCTACATAGATCCTTTTTTTTGGCACATTATGTGTGACAGGGAATTCTGCAAATAGTGAAGGCAGCTAGCAAAGAAATTAATATATTTTTCTCTTCAATACCCCGTAACACTGCTCTCTCTCCCCATCCCCCCACTCGCAACAAGGGCAGAGTCCCCCCCTAGTCCTCACCTTTCACCCCACCAGCCGTCACATACAACAAATAGTCCTCTGTCAGTTTCGCCACCTCCAACGTGACCCCACCACTCGCCACATCTTCCCATCTCCCCCAATGTCTGCCTTCCACAAAGACCGCTCCCTCTGTAACTCCCTGGTCAATTCTCCCCGTCCCTCCCGCACCACCCCCTCCCCGGGCACTTTCACCTGCAACCGCAAGAGATGCTACACTTGTCGCTTTACCTCCCCCCTCGACTCCATTCACGGACCCAAGCAGTCGTTCCAGGTGCGACAGAGGTTCACCTGCATCTCCTCCAACCTCATCTATTGTATCCGCTGCTCTCGATGTCAGCTGATCTACATCGGTGAGACCAAGCGTAGGCTTGGCGATCGTTTCGCCGAACACCTCCGCTCGGTCCGCATTAACCAACCTGATCTCCCGGTGGCTCAGCACTTCAACTCCCCCTCCCATTCCGAATCCGACCTTTCTGTCCTGGGCCTCCTCCATGGCCAGAGTGAGCACCACCGGAATTTGAAGGAGCAGCACCTCATATTCCGCTTGGGCAGTCTGCACCCTAGCGGCATAAACATTGAATTCTCCAATTTCCGATAGCCCTTGCTGTCTCCTCCCCTTCCCAGCTCTCCCTCAGCCCTCGGGCTCCTCCTCTTCCTTTTTTCCTTTCTTCTCCCTGCCCCCCCATCCCTCCACCCTACATCAGTCTGAAGAAGGGTTTCGGCCCGAAATGTTGCATATTTCCTTCGCTCCATAGATGCTGCTGCACCCGCTGAGTTTCTCCAGCACTTTTGTCTACCTAATATTTTTTTCAAATCAAGCTGAGCTTATTGTGGGCACATACGAGTGTAGTGAGGAGCGGGTACGATGAAAAATCATGCTTGGAGCAGCGTCACAGGCACAGAAACACAGACAAACACAAAAATAAATGATACATAAGTTAAATGTAAAACTATTAAAAGAAGGAAGATTGTGCAAAAAATAACAAGACAAAACACAATTAGCAATTAAAGGTCGACGGAAGCAAGAAGTGGACTACAGTGTTCCGTGGTCAAGGTTGGATTAGGGTTGTGCAGATTGGTTCAAGAACCTGATAGGTGTAGGAAAGAATATGTTTGGAAACAATGTGATTGGAAATCTGCAGGTTTCAACTCTGCCACAACAGCATTTCTACAGAAGATGTGGGCTCATAAAGTACCATGCTTTAATGCTTTGTTTCTAGTATTTCTAACGCTATTTGATAAATACCAAGTCAAGTCAAGTCAAGAGAGTTTATTGTCATGTGTCCTAAAAAGAACAATGAAATTCTTGCTTGCTGCAGCACAACAGAATATTGTAGGTATAAATACAGATCAGATCAGTGTGTCCATATACCATAGAATATATATATATATGCACACATAAATAAACAGATAAAGTGCACTAGGCCGTTATAGTTCAGTTTGTTTGAAGTTGTGTTTAATAGTCTGATGGCTGTGGGGAAGTAGTGGGGCTCCTGTACCTTCTACCTGATGGCAGCGGGGAGATGAGTGTGTGGCCAGGATGAAATGAAAATGAAATGAAATGATTCAATTTATTGTCATTGTCAGTGTACAGTACAGAGACAACGAAATGCATTTTTAGCATCTCCCTTGAAAGGGAGACACAGGGGACGCGCGGTGTGCCGAACCTGCCACCGTAACATTCCATTACTGTGCAAAGGTAGAGGTCGAAGAGTCTTCCTTGTCTCCCAAGGACACTGACAATGACAGTAAAATGCACTCCAAGCGGGATTTGACAAACCGACTCTTCGTACCTTCTCAGGAAGTAGAGGTCGCCAGCCGAGCTTTCTTTAGCCCATCAGTGTTCTGGGTCCTAGACCTTCTGAAATACGTCCTAATTTGAAGTTCTTGACCCTTTCCACCAACGACCTGTTGATATAAACGGGACTGTGGGTCCCCATCCTACCCCTTCCAAAGTCCACAATCAGTTCCTTGGTTTTGCTGGTGTTGAGAGCCAGGTTATTGTGCTGGCACCATTTGGTCAATCGGTCGATCTCACTTCTATACTCTGACTCGTCCCCATCAGTGATACGTCCCACAACAGTGGTGTCGTCGACGAACTTAATGATGGAGTTTGCACCATGTCCGGCTATGCAGTCATGAGTATAGAGTGAGTATAGCAGGGGGCTGAGCACGCAGCCTTGAGATGGTCCCGTGCTTTTTGTTATCGAGAATGACACATTTCCACCAATACGGACAGACTGTGATCTGTGAATGTATACCAGTTTCAATAATGTGTATCGGATCGAGAACCTTCTTCAGACTGAAGAAAGGTCTCGACCCGAAACGTCACCTATTCCTTCGCTTCATAGATGCTGCCTCACCCACTGAGTTTCTCCAGCACTTTGGTCTACCTTCGATTTTTCCAGCATCTGCAGTTCTTTCTTAAACAAGTGTATTCAATAAAATATTTTCATGATATAGCTTTGTCTGTGAGTCAGTTATCACATGCAATTATTGATTTATACTTGTAGCAACAATTTTCTAATAATTCATTGTTGTGGATGTTGGAGAATTCAAGGATGGTGCTGTCATTCAATGTCATGAGTACTCTGTTGCTGCAGCTTGACATTGCCACCCACTTGTGTGGGGTGTAGGTCAAGTTCGATATCAGCCTACACCAAGTCTTGTTGCATATTAGTCTGAGATAGTTCATTATCTGAGGCTGAAAATCAAAGGGATTATTGCCTGACCTGTTGAGTGTTTTCTGCATGTTTTATTTTTTATTTCATTAGCTGTGTTGTGAATGAAATAAACACAGTGCAACCATTAGCAGATATCCTATTCTGGGTTATAATGGATGGATTGTGTTATTTCCATCCACTGCGTTAGCAAGGTTGAATGCAGAATCTAACCATTGCTATACTCAAATGGCACGATGTCTTGGTGTGTCTTACCCTATACAGCCTTCACCAACAGTATATGAAATGAAAATAATTTAAAAAAACTGCAGATGCTGAAAGTCTGAAATAAAAACAAAATGCAGAAATGGCAACAGACTCAAATCGTTGACATTTCCCATCGTATAGATGCAACCTGAGCTGCTTTGTTTTCCCAATATTTTCTGTTTTTTATTTTGACCTTCACCATCATTGTGCTCCAACTTCTTGAACATGACAGCACAGACTAGTGCACCTCTCTCCCCACCCTCCCGACACCACCCTCACAGGTGGCTGCTCCACAATGAGTCATGACGTGATTTGTTGCTGTATTCATGCCAGCTTCCTGGTATGGCAGCTCCATCAGTAACAATCTCTCTCTGTGTAAGGCTAACATTTCTCTCTATATAAGGCCTCTATAGAAGGCTACCGTTTGTATTGAAAGCAATTAAAGGAAACTCTTACATAGAAACATAGAAAATAGGTGCAGGAGTAGGCCATTTGGCCCTTCGTGCCTGCACTGCCATTCAATATGATCATGGCTGATCATCCAACTCAGTATCCTGTACCTGCCTTCTCTCCATACCCCCTCATCCCTTTAGCCACAAGGGCCACATCTAACTCCCTCTTAAATATAGCCAACGAACAGGCCTCAACTACCTTCTGTGGCAGAGAGTTACAGAGATTTACCACTCTCTGTGTGAAAAATCTTTTCCTCATCTCGGTCCTAAAGGATTTCCCCTTTATCCTTAAACTGTGACCCCTTGTTCTGGACTTCCCGAACATCGGGAACAATCTTCCTGCATCTAGCCTGTCCAACCCCTTAAGAATTTTGTAAGTTTCTATAAGATCCCCCCTCAATCTTCTAAATTCTAGCAGGTACAAGCCGAGTCTATCCAGTCTTTCTTCATATGAAAGGCCTGCCATCCCAGGAATCAGTCTGGTGAACCTTCTCTGGACTCCCTCTATGGCGAGAATGTCTTTCCTCAGATTTGGAGACCAAAACTTTACACAATACTCCAGGTGTGGTCTCGCCAAGACCCTGTACAACTGCAGTAGAACCTCCCTGCTCCCAGACTCTTCCTGGGAATGCATTCTGTGTACTAAGCAAAGTACCAGTGCAAACTTTTTAAAAAGATTATCTTGCACTTTCATATCTTTTCTGTGGAATATGGTCTAGAAATCTTGAAATGCCTGAATGATCTAAGATTAAATAAGGACCAGGAGTCACGTGGCTAAATTGGACAGCATCTAAAATCCAATGCAGGGATCAAAACGTTTCATTAATCTGCACTTGTCTCCAGTGCAGGGAACATGCCAACTATGTGCTGCAAAATGTTTTCATCATTTCTGTCCTCAATAACAGAGCCATTATTCGTTTGCATCCATCAGTAGCGGCCAAAATAAACATAATACGGCTGCTCCACTTAAAGTGAGTTTGAACCGCAAAAAAATAAGATGCACAGTGCCTGACACCATCTGCAGAAGCCAAGCAGGAAGTTAACCTGATCTGGGAAACACTAAAGAATGGCAAGAACTTATAGAAACTTACAAAATTCTTAAGGGGTTGGACAGGCTAGATGCAGGAAGATTGTTCCCGATGTTGGGGAAGTCCAGAACAAGGGGTCACAGTTTAAGGATAAGGGGGAAGTCTTTTAGGACCGAGATGAGAAAATCATTTTTCACACAGAGAGTGGTGAATCTGTGGAATTCTCTGCCACAGAAGGTAGTTGAGGCCAGTTCATTGGCTATATTTAAGAGGGAGTTAGATGTGGCCCTTGTGGCTAAAGGGATCGGGGGGTATGGAGAGAAGGCAGGGATGGGAGACTGAGTTGGATTATCAGCCATGATCATATCGAATGGCGGTGCAGGCTCGAAGGGCCGAATGGACTACTCCTGCACCTATTTTCTATGTTTCTAACTGAACAGGACTTTCAGATATGCACTGGAGGCTGTGGTGAATGATCTTAGATCTGCGAAGCGTGCGGCAATTTGATGTTGTATCTGTAGATTTCTTGAAAGAGGCATATTGGATTTCACCATTCAGGCTATTGAATATAGACACAAAATGCTGGAGTAACTCAGCGGGACAGACAGCGTTTCTGGGGAGAAGGTATGAGTCACCCTGCCTGTCCCGCTGAGTTACTCCAGCCTTTTGTGTCTATCGTCCAGCTTCTGCAGTTCCTTCCTGTTCATATTGAATGCAGACGGTGGGACATTACGTTATAGTTATACAAGAGGTTGGCCACACTTGGAGTACAATGTTCAGTTTTGGTCAACCCCGCTATAAGAGGGATGCCATTAAGATTTATAGTGTACAGAGAAGATTTACGAAGGTGTAGCCAAGTCTCAAGGTGTGAACATAAGGAGACATTAGGCAGGCTGGACTTTATTCTTTGTATAAAATCATGAGGGGGATAGATAGGGTGAATGGCCAGTCATGCCTTGATATGTGTGAGTTTGATGCACTTTTGAAAAACTAATCATATAACCATATAACCATATAACAATTACAGCACGGAAACAGGCCATCTCGACCCTTCTAGTCCATGCCGAACACGTATTCTCCCCTAGTCCCATACACCTGCATTCAGACCAAAACCCTCCATACCTTTCCCGTCCATATAACTATCCAATTTATTTTTAAATGATAAAAACGAACCTGCCTCCACCACCTTCACTGGAAGCTCATTCCACACAGCCACCACTCTCTGAGTAAAGAAGTTCCCTCTCATGTTACCCCTAAACTTCTGTCCCTTAATTCTCAAGTCATGTCCCCTTGTTTGAATCTTTCCTACTCTCAGTGGGAAAAGCTTATCCACGTCAACTCTGTCTATCCCTCTCATCATTTTAAAGACCTCTATCAAGTCCTCCCTTAACCTTCTGCGCTCCAAAGAATAAAGACCTAACTTGTTCAACCTTTGTTCAACCAAATGTGGAATACACATTGAAAGGCAGGGCCTTCGGGAATATTGAGTAACAGAAAAACCTTGATCCGATATATCATTCCAAGGACCCCTGAATGTAACAGTTTACGCGCATAAGATGATGAGAAGGACATATGAGGTACTTGCCTTCATTAACTGGGGCATAGACTTTAAAAGCAGCGAGATTGTGGTACAACCTTATAAGGTTAGACCTCAGGTGGAGAACTCTACAGCTCACATCTCCACACTGGAGCAAAGGATTGATCTGGAGATGGCACAACACAACAGAGATTCATCTGTGTCCCCGCAGAAAAATAGAAGGGGGGATCTTATAGAAACTTACAAAATTATTAAGGGGTTGGACAGGCTAGATGCAAGAAGATTGTTCCTGATGTTGGGGAAGTCCAGAACAAGGGGTCACAGTTTAAAAGGATAAGGGGGAAGTCTTTTAGGACCGAGATGAGAAAAAAAAATGTCACACAGAGAGTGGTGAATCTCTGGAATTCTCTGCCACAGAAGGTAGTTGAGGCCAGTTCATTGGCTTTATTTCAGGGGGAGTTAGATGTGGCCCTTGTGGCTAAAAGGATCAGGGGGTATGGAGAGAAGACAGGTACAGGATACTCAGATTCAGATTCAATTTTAATTGTCATTGTCAGTGTACAGTACAGAGACAACGAAATGCATTTAGAGACAACGAAATGCATTTGGAGACAACGAAATACTAAGTTGGATGATCAGCCATGATCATATTGAATGGCTCGAAGGGCTGAATGGCCTACTCACGCACCTATTTTCTATGTTTCTATGTTGTTGGGATGGGGAGTTTCAGTTCTGAGGAGAGACTGGAGACTTATCATTTGTTTTCTTGGAGTGAGGAGGATGTGAGGGAAGACACAGAACAGGAAAACAAAATCAGCGGGGCCTAATAGGCTAAGATAGTCAAAATTCATTTGGCTATGCTGTTAATATTGATAACTAGAGGGCATTCGTTTAGAGTAAGGGTAAGAGGGTTTGGGAATTTGCATGACACTGCTTGAATGAGTGGTAGAAGAAAGTACTCACATTTGGAAGAACCATCTAGATGAGCACATGAATTATCAAAGCATAAATGGCCACAGTCCATGTGTTGGTAAATAGGATTAGTACAGATGGGTACTTGGTCAGCATGGACATGGTGGACTGAAGGGCCTGCATCTGTGCTTTATGACTCTTTATTCCATGTCTATTTTTGTGAGAGAAAACTGACATTCCTGAGCAAAACCCACACGGTCACAAGAAGGAGCTTGCAAACTCCACGCAGACAGCACGGGGTCACAAAATTTGCAACAATAGCGCTATAGAAGGAAACTTATCTCCTTACACTTCAACCCTGAACATGAAAATTACCCAGCAATAGAAACTTATCCTTATCTGAAGAAGGGTTTCAGCCCGAAACGTTGCCTATTTCCTTCGCTCCATAGGTGCTGCTGCACCCGCTGAGTTTCACCAGCATTTTTGTCTACCTAAGAAACTTATCCTAGTTGGACAAGAAAGCAACCTTAACCAGGAGTGCTTGTTAATTCTATAATCGAATAAAATCCAGAAATAAATTAAAATCTTAATATAGTTGTGCTCCCCTAGTAAGTATTAGACACGTCCTGAGAACTCTCACGATGTATGTATTTGGGTGTTATCATTTGAAAACACAATTTTATAAAACAGCAAAGAAACATTACTTACTTACTTACTTACTGTCTATTCTGCCTCCTGGCATGTAGGGCAGCAGCGGAGGTCCTCCACTCCTGTCTGTTCTGGGCTAGCGTCAGGTCCATTGCTTTCATTTCCTCCTCTACATTTTGACGCCAGGTGGTTTTGGGTCTCCCTCTTTTCCCTTTAACTTCCAGTGTCCAGTGCAGGGCTATTCTTGGGATGCTGTCTGGTTCTTGATCTTAGCATCTGTCGATAGCCCTGGAAGTCCATCACGCCCAGTAACGTTGATCCCTTCAGTTGCTGTTTCCGTGACATATTTGTTTTACGAGACAGGGTTCGTTAGCCCTGTGCTCAACCTCCAACCTGGAGGACTAGTGGATCGCTCTTTGTCTCGCCTCTACCCTTCGACCTGCCCAGCATGGGAGACCCTAACAGGAGACGAATCTCTCGCTGGCATAGCTCTAGGGGTCACTGAGACACACAAGCTCCCCAACCACGACAAGGTTGCAATCCAACGGGGAGAAAGAAACATTAAAGGAATCAAAAATATGTAATTTAGTCCATGTTTAAAATGTTTCCCGATATATAGTGCTATAGACTGGATGTGAATTGTCCAGAAGTATGTGGTTACTTTGTTATCCCATTTGCTAAACCGTTGATTCTCTGAAATTGCTTTCATGTTTGGCCTAAGAGCTTTATTTCTTTTGGCATGTCTGTGCTGCAACAGAGACTTCCTTTTTTTCTTTAGTGGAAGAAACATTTTACTCTCGGTAGACTTGAGCCTGACATTTGATTTATACATGATTTAATTTCCTCCAGAAAATTGGAACCAGGGCTTTCTGGAATGGAATCAATATTTTTCATTTGCTTAAGAACTCTTTTTTAGAGCCAATGTAACTAACAGTAGTAGATGTCAAATTGATTAGACTTTACTGAAATGATGTAACACAAGCAAAGCATGATGTTATATGATAGAAGATGACAGAGTTGAGAGGTAGCATGCGTATCTATGAATAGCAATATGATAAGGCATTAGTTTGGAATCTATCCTACTTGCCCCATTATTTTTTTCCAATTCCTAAAACTGCAGATCCATGCTTGTGGTACAATCCCACTTGTGAGGAAGTGACTGACTTGTCTTCCTTTGTTCGACAGTGAACCCCATGGGCAATCACTACCAAAGTATCTGCCCACACAATCAGTACACCTCTCCTACACTTGGCTCCCGTACTAAGTCACTCCGCCCGCCCCACTACCCTCCCCTCCCCCCCCCCACCTTTCCCTCCCAACTCCAGTCCCGTCCCGACCCCCTGGGAAACTGAAGGGAGCGACAACCAACTGCCACGGATACAAATAATGTCATACACAAGAAAGGGCAGATGCTGGTTGAAACAAAGTGAACACACAGTGCTGGAGGAACACAAAGACGCAGCAGAATTTTGGAAACCGCACCCCATCACCCATCCCTTCTCTCCAGAGATGCTGCCTGTCCCGGTGAGTTAAAGAGTGCCCACGGTAGACTCACGGGTCACTACGGTAAACTCACCGGCTACCGCGTTCTTACAACGAGTTTAAAAGTTTAAAATTTTTACTTCAAGTGTAAATTTGACTCGTGGAAATCTTTCATCATGTTGAATGATTTTCACGAGTTAACAAGTTTCCCGAGTACCTGCCGTTAGCGTTCCGAGTTCCGACGTTCCCGCTACGTTAATTCTACGTGATTACCACGAGTTTGATTTGTTTTAAACGCGGGATCACTCGTGGGCGGACTCGCACCGTGAGACAGGGGTTTAATTATCTGTAAGGTTTTCTACCACAGGGGAGATTTCATTCACTCATGATTCTCTCCTATTCCGGCAAATTTTAAATGTGTGCAGTGAACGGTAATTCCCAAAAACTTAACGACACCAAGCCAGTTGCAGTGTAATTGATAGATTTTTGTTAGGTAATGGTATTTAGAGTTATGGAACTAAGGAGGGTAATTAAGATGCATATCAGCCTTGGGTAATTGAATAGTGGAGCAAGCTCCTGTTCTCCTGTTCCGATGTTCTTAATTGGTATTTTCCTGTTCAGCTCAAGGGTATGAAAGCCATTTATAATGATTTTGCTGCCAGCTCAGTTGACTCAGATAACACTTTCCATATTATGCTTCAAACATGAGTCCTTCATAGTGTTCATAGTTTAGTTCGACAAAAACGACTCACATTTTCTTTCGTGGTTTTGGTTTTACATCTGAGCTGTGGCCTATTGTTGCTGCATATCCATGGTGTGTTATGCATACTTTTTCAAATGCAGCTCGAACAATATATGGCAAACCATTCGTTCTGCCAATCACAGATATTTTACCCTTGCAATGTTTGTTTTATTTAGAGCGCCTCTTTTATTGACAACATTAAAGAAACATCTTAAGGGTTATGCTGTGTTTACCTTTAGTCTTAGAATTATAGACAATAGACAATAGGTGCAGGAGTAGGCCATTTGGCCCTTCGAGCCAGCACCGCCATTCAATGTGATCATGGCTGATCATCCCCAATCAGTACCCCGTTCCTTCCTTCTCCCCATATCCCCTGACTCCGCTATTTTCAAGAGCCCTATCTAGCTCTCTCTTGAAGGCATCCAGAGAACCTGAGGCAGAGAATTCCACAGACTCACCACTCTCTGTGAGAAAAAGTGTTTCCTCGTCTCCGTTCTAAATGGCTTACTCCTTATTCTTAAACTGTGGCCCCTGGTTCTGGACTTCCCCCAACATCGGAAACATGTTTCCTGCCTCTAGTGTGTCCAAGCTCATAACAATCTTATATGTTTCAATGCGATGCCCTCTCATCCTTCTAAACTCCAGAGTGTCTAAGCCCATAACAATTGTTAATAAAGGAGTTGGGCATCTCCATTGTCTCTAACTATTTCCCCCTTGTGTTTCTAAATGTTCAAGACCATTGACCCATGCATCCCCTGAAAGACATTGGAAAAGTTGGTTAATGCAGAAGCCAAACTAATGTGGATTAATGTACATATGCAATCTCAATCAGATTTAAGGTTAATTTACTACTCAGGATTGCACCTAGACTTGTGGAGGAACGTGTCTTGTTAAAAAATATTATGTTATAAATTGAATTGCCATATTATTCTATGTGCATAGAAACATAGAAAATAGGTGCAGGAGTAGGCCATTCGGCCCTTCGAGCCTGCACCGCCATTTAATATGATCATGGCTGATCATCCAACTCAGTATCCCGTACCTGCCTTCTCTCCACACCCCCTGATCCCTTTAGCCGCAAGGGCCACATCTAACTCCCTCTTAAATATAGCCAATGAACTGGCCTCAAACTACCTTCTGTGGCAGAGAATTCCACAGATTCATCAATCTCTGTGTGAAAAATGTTTTTCTCATCTCGGTCCTAAAATATTTCCCCCTTATCCTTAAACTGTGACCCCTTGTTCTGGACTTCCCCAACATCGGGAACAATCTTCCTGCATCTAGCCTGTCCAACCCCTTAAGAATTGTGTAAGTTTCTATAAGATCCCCCCTCAATCTTCTAAATTCTAGCGAGTACAAGCCGAGTCTATCCAGCCTTTCTTCATATGAAAGTCCTGACATCCCAGGAATCAGTCTGGTGAACCTTCTCTGTACTCCCTCTATGGCAAGGATGTCTTTCCTCAGATTAGGAGACCAAAACTATACGCAATACTCCAGGTGTGGTCTCACCAAGACCCTGTACAACTGCAGTAGAATCTCCTTGCTCCTATACTCAAACCCTTTTGCTATAAATGCTAACATACCATTCCCTTTCTTCACTGCCTGCTGCACCTGCATGCCTACTTTCAATGACTGGTGTACCATGACACCTAGGTCTCATTGCATCTCCCCTTTTTCCTAATCGGCCACCATTCAGATATTAGTCTACTTTCCTGTGTTCCTACTTCCATACAATGAAGCACACTGCTCAGATGAGAGTTTCTCCACAAATGTCAATCTGAGTTTGTAAACATTATGAAAAGCAGCACTATAAAAGCTGGGCATTTCTCCAAAGGAAACATTCAAAAAATCAGAACATCAATCTAGATATATTGTAACATTTTAACAATACTGACATTGGCCAAGGCGTCGTGATGCTTTCTGAACTGTGAAATGCAAGATGAACTAGATGTTCAAGACATCAAGATGTTGTTCTAATTTTAAAAGGACTCGTAGCATCTTATTGTGTATCTCAGAAATGTTCCAGGCAATTTGCTTACAAATAAGTTCTTCACAATGGTGGTGTAATGTCAAACATCTCAGCAATTTGAGTAGATTCAAGATTCAAGAGAGTTTATTGTCATGTGTCCCTGATAGGACAATGAAAGTCTTGCTTTGCTTCAGCACCAGAACAGAGTAGGCATTGACTACAAAACAGATCAGTGTGTCCATATACCATTATATAAATATATACACACATGAATAAATAAAATGATAAAGTGCAAATAACAGATAATGGGCTATTAATGTTCAGAGTTGTGTCCGAGCCAGGTTTAATAGCCTGATGGCTGTGGGGAAGTAGCTATTCCTGAACCTGGTCGTTGCAGTCTTCAGGCTCCTGTACCTTCTACCTGAATGTAGCGGGGAGATGAGTGTGTGGCCAGGATGGTGTGGGTCCTTGATGATGCTGGCAGCGTTTTTGAGGCAGCGACAGCGATAGATCCCCTCGATGGAAGGGAGATCAGAGCCGATGATGGACTGGGCAGTGTTCACTATTTTTTGTAGTTTTTTCCTCAATAGTATATTGTGGTTGCACAAAAAAAGGATGATTTGAAAAATAATACCTGGGAAAACTCAGAAGAGGGCTTGGTCCAAGGATAGGATGTTGCCTCAGGATCTTAGAAGTGGACTTAGGACAAAGATTGAAGGCTGGCCCAGGAGATTGGTGAAGGGGTAATCTTGGTGGTTATCTGCCAGAGATTGATAGGTCAGCAGGGTGGGGGAATGGTTGTTGGCAGATGTGTAATCAGGAAGGCTTGGGTTGGCTGATCTGTAATTGAGGTGCTCGCATCAGGGTTG
This sequence comes from Leucoraja erinaceus, assembly GCF_028641065.1. NCBI lineage: Eukaryota > Metazoa > Chordata > Chondrichthyes > Rajiformes > Rajidae > Leucoraja > Leucoraja erinaceus. The sequence goes on from NC_073377.1 coordinate 163,309,877, forward strand.
TAAGCAGCGGAGGGGGCGCTGCTCTGGCAGCAGCCATGTCAGCAGCGCGTTAGTTTTTTTTCAACTTTTTAAATTTTTTTAGTATGTTTTAAAGTATGTTTTTGATGTTCCTCGGTGTGTTTTGTGTGGGGGGTGGTGTAGGGGGGTAAGGGGGAAACCGCTTCAGTCGCCTCCTCCATGGAGAGGCGACTTTTTCCAGGTTGCCTCCCCCGTGGCCTAACATCAAGGATCGGCGCGGCCTTTCTACGGAGACGCGCCTGGGACTTCAGCGGCGGGCGCAGCATGGACACTCGGCGTGGAGCGGGTGAGCCCTCGCTGGGGCACGCCGGAGGGGAGCGCTCCGTTTCGCGGCAGCCGGCAGCCTGAAGCCGCGGTCTGCAGAGTTCCAGCTGGCGCGGCGTCTACAGCCCGGGATCCCTCGTGGGGGACCGGGGGTGGGAAGAAGCCATCACTGCCGGCCCACGGCCATCTTCTACCGCGGGCCCGGCGTGGACTTAACATCACCGCCGGCCCTGCAGTCTACGGTGCTTCTGGCTGCGGCGGAGACTTTAAATCTCGACCGCCGGCCTGCGGCCTACACCAACTTAAAGCCGCGGTCTCCGGTGAGGAAGAGCCGATCATGGACTGACTCTGGACTCTGGTCCTGTCCACGGGGGGGAAATGGAGGAGGACTGGCCAAATTTTGTGCCTTCCACCACAATGATGAATGCTGTGGTGGATGTTTTTGTTACATTTTTATTGTGGTTGTGTGGTCTTTATTATTGTATCGCTGCTGACAACCCAAATTCCACCGACCCTGGTTGTGTGGCAAATAAATTCTATTGTATTCTATTCAAGAGATGAGGTGATGGCTCTCCACTTAGGCTGGCTTCCCAGCGCTAGACTCCATGGGTTATGACATACTCAGGCAAGTTTATAACTAAAGGTGAAACAAGTGTCAGATGTTCCAGAAGAGGCCCTTTTTCTGCATATGTAGACCACATCTTCAGGGTATTAGTGAGACCACACCTGGAGTATTGTGTACAGTTTCGTTCTCCAAATCTGAGGAAAGACATTCTTGCCATAGAGGGAGTGCAGAGAAGGTTCACCAGACTGATTCCTGGGATGGCAGGACTTTCATATGAAGAAAGACTGGATAGACTCGGCTTGTACTCGCTAGAATTTAGAAGATTGAGGGGGGATCTTATAGAAACTTACAAAATTCTTAAGGGGTTGGACAGGCTAGATGCAGGAAGATTGTTCCTGATGTTGGGGAAGTCCAGGACAAGGGGTCACAGTTTAAGGATAAAGGGGAAATCCTTTAGGACCGAGATGAGAAAAACATTTTTCACACAGAGAGTGGTAAATCTCTGGAACTCTTTGCCATAGAAGGTAGTTGAGGCAAGTGCTTTGGCTATATTTAAGAGGGAGTTAGATGTGGCCCTTGTGGCTAGAGGGATCAGGGGGTATGGCGAGAAGGCAGGTACGGGATACTGAGTTGGATGATCAGCCATGATCATATTGAATGGCGGTGCAGGGTCGAAGGGCCGAATGGCCTACTCCTGCACCTGTTTTCTATGTTTCTATACCTGGTCAAAATCCCCAAAAGGGTATTCATAATACTGAATGCCCCACTGTGCAAGTTTGGGTGGCTCCACAATATGTTCGCTCAAAGACTCAGAAGATGTGGAAGGAAATTTGCGGATTTGAGAAAATCCGATTTTCGGTATACTATATTTTACTTTGAGATTGACGCATTGGACACAAAAATCATCTATAACATCGTCTGAAGCTGATTCTGAACAGCAGGTTTAAGAAATAAACCATGGAGAAAGAATATTTCCATCCCTGATACAATAAAAAGCTTTGTTGGTATTTTATTGTAAACCACAGAGTGAAAACATTCAAAGTGCATTAATTCATCAAAAGTTTTGATGCAGCAGTGGACTGAAATATTGTGAAGTCATAATTTCCTGCCAGGAAAATGAACGAAATGACTAAAATAGAAAAGTAATCTCCATACATATTCTTAAACCTCCTCCTTCCTGCCACATTAGCTACATCCCGTTTACTTTAGTCATTAACCCTGCTGTCATTGGGTCCATGTCTTTTAGTAAACAATTAAAAGTCTTCCTGCAGTCTTATTTGCAGAATGTTCCGTCATTCTCATCACTTATATCTCTGAACTCTCTGGTCTGATTTGTGCTTTTAGATAAACTTGCTCTCATCCCCCTGTCCACTACGACACGATAGTTGCATTCCCAAGAAAGCTCACGTTGTACAAAATCACATTGGATAAACATTACTTTAGTTTAGAGATACAGCGCGGAAACAGGCCCTTCTGCCGACCGAGTCCGTACCGCCCAGCGATCCCTGCACATTAACACGATCCCACGCACACTAGGGACGATTTACACATTCACCAGGCTAATCAAGCTACATATCTGTACGTCTTTGGAGTGTGGGAGGAGACCGAAGATCTCGGAGAAAACTCACGCAGGTCACGGGGAGAACATACAAACTCCGAACAGACAGCGTCCTTAGTCGGGATTGAACCCGGGTCTCCAGCGCTGCAAGCGCTGTAAGGCAGCAACTCTACCGCTGTGCCGCCCACGGTGGGAACCGTGGCCACCCAGTTTGTGTTTCTAGTGAGTTCCCCTTTTGAGCATCTGCGTTAAGATGGGACTTGGCATAGGTTCTCAATGTGCAACATTGGTGTCCTGCAGCTTTTGTGGTATGAAGGTATTTTGGTTAATTCTAGGGCCTGAGATGATTTATGGCTATGCTTTGCTTGGCTATCATTATGAGGAAGAGGGGAAACACTGTGACTACAGCTACTACATTATCTTTACGTCCCTCTGTGCCACACACTCTAGCATTACCAAGATGGCCTTAATACCAGTCCGGTTGGCAGCTGGGGTTCTGGAATAAATTAGGCAGGGTGATCTCTCTTTTAGTTCTTTGCTTGACAAAGTAAAACAAGCAATGACTATACACTGAATGCATCATGCATCGATTGTAGGCTATGCATCCCTATTTAATCCTTCATTGAATGACCGATGTGAAGACATACCAGTAATACTGATATGAGGGGGGGGATCTTATAGAAACATATAAAATTATAAAAGGACTGGACAAGCTAGATGCAGGAAAAATGTTCCCAATGTTGGGCGAATCCAGAACCAGGGGCCACTGTCTTAGAATAAAGGGGAGGTCATTTAAGACTGAGGTGAGAAAAAACTTTTTCACCCAGAGAGTTGTGAGTTTGGGATGTAATGTTAAAATTGTACAAGGCATTGGCGAGGCCAATTCTGGAGTATGGTGTACAATTTTGGTCGCCTAATTATAGGAAGGATGTCAACAAAATAGAGAGAGTACAGAGGAGATTTACTAGAATGTTGCCTGGGTTTCAGCAACTAAGTTACAGAGAAAGGTTGAACAAGTTAGGGCTTTATTCTTTGGAGCGCAGAAGGTTAAGGGGGGGACTTGATAGAGGCTTTTAAAATGATGAGAGGGATAGACAGAGTTGACGTGGAAAAGCTTTTCCCACTGAGAGTAGGGAAGATTCAAACAAGGGGACATGACATGAGAATTAAGGGACTGAAGTTTAGGGGTAACATGAGGGGGAACTTCTTTACTCAGAGAGTGGTAGCTGTGTGGAATGAGCTTCCAGTGAAGGTGGTGGAGGCAGGTTCGATTTTATCATTTAAAAATAAATTGGATAGTTATATGGATGGGAAGGGAATGGAGGGTTATGGTCTGAGCACAGGTATATGGGACTAGGGGAGATTATGTGTTCGGCACGGACTAGAAGGGTCGAGATGGCCTGTTTCCGTGCTGTATTTGTTATATGGTTATATGGTTATAGTTTATGGAATTCCCTGCCACAGAGGGCAGTGGAGGCCAAGACACTGGATGGATTTAAGAGAGAGTTAGATAAAGCTCTAGGGGCTAGTGGAGTCAAGGGATATGGGGAGAAGGCAGGCACGGGTTATTGATAGGGGACGATCAGCCATGATCACAATGATTGGCGGTGCTGGCTCGAAGGGCCGAATGGCCTCCTCCTGCACCTATTTTCTGTGTTTCTATGTTTCTATATATATACTTACATTTTGATGTAACCATCGCCGCCTTAACGTTTACCTTAATACTGGATGAGCAGAAGGGGATAGATTTATATCTTTCGGGCATGTTACAGTTCCAGGAATTATTTTCTTACAACTATTGTCTCCTGAATTTGCTCATTTCTGTTGAGGTCCAGGCCCACATGGATTAGCAACCAGTGCATACGTTTGTCCAACTGTCTGTCCATTGTTCATTCATGACTGGATATTGTGCATATCATAGTCATAGTCATACATCACAGAAAACGGGCCCTTGGGCCCACAATATCCAAGAGTGCAGAAAAGATTTACAAAGATGTTTGCCAGGACTTGAGAGACAAAGTGATATGGAGAGGGTGGGCAAGTTAGGACTTTATTTCTTGGAGCATAGGAGACTGAAGGGTGATTTTATGGAAGTGTATAAAATTACGAAAAGCACAGATAGGATGAATGCACACTATTTTTTTTACTTTCCTAAGGTTGTGAAATCAAGAACTCAAAAGCATTAGGTGTAAGGTGAGAGGGGACATTTTTAATAGGAACCTGGGGGGCAAATTTTTCACACAGAGGGTGGTAGGTCTATAAACTCAGCTGCCAGAGCAACTGGCTGAGGCAAGTACAATAACAACATTCAAACCACATATGCATAGGTACATGAATAGGAACAGTCTAGAGGGCTATGGGTCGTACACAGGCAAATGGGACTAGCATAGATGGGCATTTTGCTAGGCACGGGTAATTTGGTCCAAAGCGTCTTTTACTGTGCTGTATTAAGTGTCTGTCCCACTTACGTGTCCTTGGCACACAAATTACGCGACCTCTTTCCCCCAGACGGATCAAAAATATTGTTTTTCTGCTCCTTGACTTTCACCCCACCAGCCGCTGCATCCAATACATCCTAGTCAGACATTCCCAGCAATGCGATCCCACCACTGTGCATCTTCTATACAATAGACAATAGACAATAGGTGCAGGAGTAGGCCATTTGGCCCTTCGAGCCAGCACTGCCATTCAATGTGATCATGGCTGATCATCCACAATCAGTACCCCGTTCCTGCTTTCTCCCCATATCCCCTGACTCCGCTATTTTTAAGAGCCCTATCTAGCTCTCTCTTGAAAGCATCCAGAGAACCTGCCTCCACCGCCCTCTGAGGCAGAGAATTCCACAGACTCACTACTCTCTGTGAGAAAAAGTGTTTCCTCGCCTCCGTTCTAAATGGCTTACTCCTTATTCTTAAACTGTGGCCCCTGGTTCTGGACTCCCCCAACATCGGGAACTTGTTTCCTGCCTCTAGTGTGTCCAAGCCTTTAACAATCTTATATGTTTCAATGAGATCCCCTCTCATCCTTCTAAACTCCAGAGTGTACATTCTCCTATCTCCACCTCCAACCCCTTGATTCACTCGTCCCTTCCCACCAAAACCACACCCTCCCAGGTACTTTCTCCTGCAACTGCAGGAGATGCCACACCTGTCGCAGTTGTACAAGGTCTTGGTGAGACCACACCTGGAGTATTGCGTACAGTTTTGGGCTCCGAATCTGAGGAAAGACATTCTTGCCATAGAAGGAGTACAGAGAAGGTTCACCAGACTGATTCCTGCAATGGATGTCAGGACTGTCTTATGAAGAAAGACTGGATAGACTTGGTTTATACTCTCTAGAATTTAGAAGATTGAGGGGGGATCTTATAGAAACTTACAAAATTCTTAAGGGGTTGGACAGGCTAGATGCAGGAAGATTGTTCCCGATGTTAGGGAAGTCCAGGACAAGGGGTCACAGCTTAAGGATAAAGGGGAAATCTTTTAAAACCGAGATGAGAAGAACTTTTTTCACGCAGAGAGTGGTGAATCTCTGGAACTCTCTGCCACAGAGGGTAGTTGAGGCCAGTTCATTGGCTATATTTAAGAGGGAGTTAGATGTGGCCCTTGTGGCTAAGGGGATCAGGGGGTATGGAGAGAAGGCAGGTACGGGATACTGAGTTGGATGATCAGCCATGATCATATTGAATGGCGGTGCAGGCTCGATGGGCCGAATGGCCTACTCCTGCACCTAATTTCTATGTTTCTATGTTTCTATGTCCCTATACCACCTCCCTTGCCTCCACCAAGGGACCCAGCATTCCTTCCAGGTGAGAGAGGAGTTCACGTTCACCTCCTCTAACCTCATCTACTGCATCCATGTTCCCGAGGTGACCTGTACATCGACGAGACCAAATATAGACGGAGATAATGTCACTGAACACTTACACTTCGGTCTGCCAAGAAGCACTGGATCTCCAGTTTGCTAACATTTTAACTCCCCTTTCCATTCCCACACTGACCTTTCTGTGCTCCATTGCCAGACTGAGGCCACATGCAAACTGGAGCAACAGCATTGCATATTCTGCTTGAGTAGCTGACAACCCAGTGGTATGAACATTGAATTCTACACTTGTAGATAAACTAACTAACCCTCCCATCTCTCTTTCACCCCACCTCCTTCCCTCCTTTATGCCCCACCTGGGCTCCCACCTGTTTCTCCCCTTCACCTACCCCCTCCTGCTACTTTCCTCCCTCTGGCTTGTAATCCACAACTCCTCATACCTGTCTCACACCATCTGTTCTTATCTCTGGTCTTTGATCCAATCATCTGCTATCAAAATCCCCCTCGCCTATTACCTGTCATGCTTTGTCCTGCCTCTCCTCACTCCCAGCTTTCTTCTCTCCCCCACCCCCCCACCCCCCATCAACAATCGGTCTGGAGAAGGGTCTCAACACGAAACGTCACCTGTCCATGTCCTACAAGGATGCTGCCTGACCTGCTGAGCTACTCCAGCATTTTCTATCCTTTTATACTTTCTAGCAGGAATCATCCGATAGGGAACAAGAACAGGGACTATATTTTCAGTGCTCCTTAACCCTTGAGCTGAATACATTTGCAGTGCCCATACTTTCTCTCTGGCAGTCAGCCAGCATAGCTCTAGACAGACATTCAAAGTGAACTTTTATGCTTTTATTCATTCAGGGTGCTCAGGCTAATATGCGTTTCTCATCCATAATTACCCTTGAGCTAAGTGGCTTGTTGGGCCATTTCAGGAAATTAGTGAGCTAGGTAGACAAAAGTGTTGGAGAAACTCAGCGGGTGCAGCAGCGTCTATGGAGCGACGGAAATAGGCTAGTTGGCTTCCTCTAGGAAATGGACTTTTATATTGAATTTGGTGGGATTTGAACTCATGTTACCGGACCATTAATGCTGGCCTCTGAATTATTTATTCAGTTATGCAACGATCTTACTACCAATGAGCCCAAAGCTGAGCCGCCAGGATAAGTCTGAGACTGACAGCGCCCCCTCTCGAGGCAAGGGTGAACTGCAGGGGGAGAAGCGCCTCCTCCTTCGAGACCAGACTGAGCTGCCGGGAAAAGCCCGAGACCGTCAGTGCCCACCGCACATGTGGCCCTGATGACAAGGGACAGCGCCCCCATGTGGTCCTCAACTATCTCACCACTGTTAATAAAACATATCACGTGAGTTCACCCTACTGCGAGTGTTTGTGTGGTCACTGCCAAACCTGGCATCATCAATCAATCAATCAATCAATCAATCAATCAATCAATCAATCAATCAATCAATCAATATTTATTACATGTCATTTGAACCACAGTGAAGCTCAAACGAGACTCCGTTTCCACAGCCATACAAACAAAGACAATGTCCTACAGACATACACACAATTCAATTTACAAAAGCATCCATCACAATGAACCCACTGTGATGGAAGGCAAAGTCTTTTCTCTCCCCTGTTCTCCATTTCTCTCCCGATGTCCAAGCCCCAGGCGGGCGATGATAAGTCCCACGGCCATTTTAGGCATGGCCCCGCTCCCAGTCTAAATGTCACAAAATCTAAATCCCCCCTACCCCACACTGTATAAAACTTTGGATGGGTCCCATTTGGATTATTGTGCACAATTCTGATCGGCACATTACAAGAAAGATGTGGAGGCTATGGAGAGGATGCATAAGAGGTTCCCCTAGATGTTTAAGAAGGAACTGCAGATGCTGGAAAATCGAAGGTAGACAAAAGTGCTGGAGAAACTCAGCGGGTGCAGCAGCATCTATGGAGCGAAGGAAATAGGCAACGTTTTGGTCCGAAACCCTTCTTCAAGATATCTGGATTAGAAAGTATTAAACTGTAAGGAGAAATTGGACAAACTCGGATTGTTTTCTTTGAAGTATCAGAGACTGAGGGGTGATCTGGGTAACGTGCACAAGCCTAGGACAGGCATGGATTACATAGATACAGTTTTCCTTCCCAGGGTTTGAATGCCAAATACTCGAGGAAATAGCTTTAAACTGAGAGGTGAATGTTTAAGGTAGATTGAGAGGTAACTTTTTACACAGAGAGTGCTAGGTGCTAGACCACAGTGCCAGGCGTGGAGGTAGAATAACAATGTTTAAGCGGCAAATATGGACAGGCAGGGAGACGGAGGGCGTAGGCCATGTGCGGGCAGATGGATTTGTTTAAATTTGCATCCATGTCAGCACAGACATTGTGAGTTGAAGGGCCTGCTCCTGTTCCATGTAAATTGAATCAGGATTTCCCTGAAATGTGATTCTCTGCTGCGTCTTGATGGCGTACGCCTAGCGCGAACTTCCCGCGGACTTCGCTCGAACTTCACGTCTACTCGTACGGAATCACTCGGCCTCCGCGCAGCCCCCCGCTTCCGGTTTGGTCGCGCTTGCCGCATGCAGTCGCATGCTAGTGGGACAGGCCCTTAACTCAGCGGAACAGGCAGCATCTCTGGAGAGAATGAATGGGTGATATTTTGGGTCGAGAAGAAGGGTCCCAACCTGAAACGCCTCCCACTCCTTCTCTCCAGAGATGCTGCCTGTCCCACTGAGTTACTCCAGTTTGTGCGTCTATCTTCTGTTGAAACTAAATCCATGTGGATCAATGTCAGGTAGGGTAAAGGGCCAACACAGCACACGATACATCTTGTCTATCTTCACATTAACTCTCTTTCTCTTTCCACAGAGGCTGCCCAAATCTGCTAAGATTTTTCAGTATTTTCTGTTTTTTGTTTTAATTTTCAGCATCTAGAGATTTAAAAAAAATTGTGATCATCAATCAATGGTGATTTTCCCAGGCAGTTGTTGTGCATCTACAGGCGTCTAATATTCTCCATCGCTGTTTCAAGATGCAGAAGGGCACAGGGAGTGGTGTTACAGGTGCTGAAGGAATTTTTGCTGACTTCAAAGCTTCTGCACAAACCTGTTTCTCCTCAGTGGTGTTGTTGAATTAGGGATTCCCCTTGCAAATGGTATGACTCACAGAATGGGCAGAGGTTGTTCGGGGTAAGACGAATGACTGGAGGGAGGAGGTGAAAAGGGATACTTTTTCAAGGTAACTTTTTCACACAAAGGGTGATGTGGAACAAGCTGCCAGAGGAGGTTGGTGGCCGATTAGGAAAAGGGGAGATACAACGAGACCTGGGTGTCATGGTACACCAGTCATTGAAAGTAGGCATGCAGGTGCAGCAGGCAGTGAAGACAGCGAATGGTTTGTTAGCATTCATAGCAAAAGGATTTGAGTATAGGAGCAGGGAGGTTCTGCTGCAGTTGTACAGGGTCTTGGTGAGACCACACCTGGAGTATTGCGTACAGTTTTGGTCTCCTAATCTGAGGAAAGACATTCTTGCCATAGAGGGAGTACAGAGAAGGTTCACCAGACTGATTCCTGGGATGGCAGGACTTTCATATGAAGAAAGACTGGATAGACTCGGCTTGTACTCGCTAGAATTTAAAAGATTGAGGGGGGATCTTATAGAAACTTACACAATTCTTAAGGGATTGGACAGGCTAGATGCAGGAAGATTGTTCCCGATGTTGGGGAAGTCAAGAACAAGGGGTCACATTTTAAGGATAAAGGGGAAGTCTTTTAGGACCGAGATGAGAAAAACATTTTTCATACAGAGAGTGGTGAATCTGTGGAATTCTCTGCCACAGAAGGTAGTTGAGGCCAGTTCATTGGCTATATTTAAGAGGGAGTTAGATGTGGCCCTTGTGGCTAAAGGGATCAGGGGGTATGGAGAGAAGGCAGGTACAAGATACTGAGTTGGATGATCAGCCATGATCATATTCAATGGTGGTGCAGGCTCGAAGTGGCCGAATGGCCTACTCCTGCACCGATTTTCTATGTTTCTATGTCGTTGAGGCTGGGACTATCCCATCGTTTAAGAAACAGTTAGACAGGTACATGAATAGGACAGGTTTGGAGGGATATGGACCAAGCACAGGCAAGTGGGACTAGTGTAGCTGGGACATTGTTGGCCGTTGTGGGCAAGTTGGGCCGAAGAGCCTGTTTCCACACTGTATCACTCTATAACTCTATGACAAACGGAAGCTCAAGCCACAAAGTGTTCTGGTAACAATTTTCCGAGTGGAATCTCAAAAAGGAAGACGTCTGAAGAAGGGTTTCGGCCCGAAACGTTGCCTATTTCCTTCGCTCCATAGATGCTGCTGCACCCGCTGAGTTTCTCCAGCAAATTTGTGTACCTTCGATCTTTCAGCATCTGCAGTTCCTTCTTGAACAGACGTGTGAGATAGTTGTGCTTGCTAAATATGTTCATGCTACATTCACAACTGCTACTGCCAAAGTGACTATGAACTTCAATGTGTAGGAAGGAACTGCAGATGCTGGTTTAAACCAAAGATAGACACACAATGCTGGAGTAACTCATTCGGACAGGCAGCATCTTTGGAGAGAAGGAATGGGTGATGTTTCGGGTCGAGACCCTTCTTCAGACTTCAATGTGTCTAGTTCCTTGCATGAATATTTTCAGTGTTAGCCGTCCTCTGTTGTATAAGGGAAGCACCCGATTTTCAGTTCAATGACTAAAAATGATGCACAGAAATTATAGATGCTGGAAGCCTGAAAAACATCCAGAAAATACTGGAAATACTCAGCAGGTCCAGGAGCATCTTTGTAGAGAAAAGCAGACTGACTGCCACAGGCCAACCGCCACAGGCCAACATTTAATCAGAATATGTTCCCTTCTTTCTTGTGGGAACACGGGCATGCAGATGCTGCTTAATACACAAAAGGACACAATGTGCCGACATAGCTCAGCAAGTCAGGCAGCATCTCTGGAGAACATGGGTAGGACAACAGACAATAGACAGTAGGCGCAGGAGTAGGCCATTTGGCCCTTCGAGCCAGCACCGCCATTCAATGTGATCATGGCTGATCATCCCCAATCAGTACCCCGTCCTGCCTTCTCCCCATATCCCCTGACTCCGCTATTTTTAAGAGCCCTATCTAGCTCTCTCTTGAAAGCATCCAGAGAACCTGCCTCCACCGCCCTCTGAGGCAGAGAATTCCACAGACTCACCACTCTCTGTGAGAAAAAGTGTTTCCTCGTCTTCGTTCTAAATGGCTTACTCCTTATTCTTAAACTGTGGCCCCTGGTTCTGGACTCCATCAACATCAGGAACATGTTTCCTGCCTCTAATGTGTCCAAGCCCTTAACAATCGTATATGTTTCAATGAGATGCCCTCTCATCCTTCTAAACTCCAGAGTGTACAAGCCCAGCTGCTCCATTCTCTCAGCCTATGACAGTCACGCCATCCCGGGAATTAACCTTGTAAACCTACACTGCACTCCCTCAATAGCAAGAATGTCCTTCTTCAAATTAGGGGACCAAAACTGCACACAATACTCCAGGTGTGGTCTCACTAGGGCCCTGTAGAACTGCAGAAGGACCTCTTTGCTCCTATATTTGATTCCTCTTGTTATAAAGGCCAACATGCCATTCGCTTTCTTCACTGCCTGCTGTACCTGCATGCTTACTTTCATAGACTGATGTACAAGGACCCCCAGATCCCATTGTACTTTCCCTTTTCCCAACAATGCCATTTAGACAGTACCTGTTTGGATACAGACATCTCTCAGACTCGGTCTGAAGATGGGTTTCAATCCAAAAAACCCAGGAGCATCTTTGAGTCACCTATCCATGTTCTCCAGAGATGCTGCCTGACCCGCTGAGTTACTCCAGCACTCTGAAAACGTCACCTATCCATGTTCTCCACAGATGCTGCCTGACCCGCTGAGTTACTCCAGCACTCTGTGAAACGTCACCTATCCATGTTCTCCACAGATGCTGCCTGACCCGCTGAGGTACTCCAGCACTCTGTGAAACATCACCTATCCATGTTCTCCACAGATGCTGCCTGACTCGCTGAGTTACTCCAGCACTCTGTGAAACGTCACCTATCCATGTTCTCCACAGATGCTGCCTGACCCGCTGAGTTACTCCAGCACTCTGTGAAACGTCACCTATCCATGTTCTCCACAGATGCTGCCTGACCTGCTGAGCTATTGTCAGAGACTAGCAGGTAGAAAAAACAGATGACTATGTTTGCAGTCTTCACTATAGGGCAGTATACCATTACCTACACACAAGTCACATTGCATCTGTCATCTGTGCTATGCACTGGGACAAAAAGCACTTCCATTCTCTCAATATCTGGCTGGTTTGTGATCTTGGGCAGTGTGTCACGCAAGTTGATATCCGAGATATCTATGTTGTACAGAAATATGGAATTTCCAGGCTGCTTTGCGATACCTCATTATCAGCAGCATTCAGCCATAGCAGCTAAACCTGAGCTATCACAAATCAAAGGGGAGATGCTGGGTGCCAAGGGATATCCACTGATCACTTGGCTAATGCCTGCCTTATCTATGCTCGCAGCAAACAAACAATGTTATCCATGATGTCACACAAAATCTGATTAGAGCACTGAGTTCCACAGCACCGGCCCCCTCCACCTGAATCTTTGGCAAGGAATGCTGCAATATTCAGCAGAGTGCTTTTCAGAGAGAGGTGTGGTGATCTAAGAGCTGTGTGCTGCACAATCTCTCCATCATCAGAAGACCACACAGGGTCCTTGTCACAAACTAAATAGATGAAGATCAGAAGCACGAGGAGGGGGAAGGGACAGAAGCATGGAGTGGAAGGTCTGTCTTCTGCCCAGTTGTCTGCAGGATACTTAAAAGGGCCTGTCCCACTTACGCTATTTTTTTCTGTGACTTGCCCGGCTCCCGCCATAGTCGCAGCAGGTCCCCGAAAATTTTCAACACATTGAAAATCCAGCGGCGACCAGAAAAAGTTGCGACTCTTTGGGCGACTACTCACCACCGAACAGGTGTCACCCGCAACATTTAAAAGCTTCCGCCGCGGGGGAGCGTGCAGGAAACGTGCCTTGGATGACTCGGGTGGGTTCCTGGTTCCCCAACAGGCGGGCAAGCCAGGCTTGCTGTTAAGGTATGGGCAGCAGATTCTGCCAGGAGATTCTGCTGCCCCACGCCGCTGTCTGGGAGCTGTCCGGGATTCAGTTGTCGTTTCCCAGGATTACTGCATTCACGCCACCCCACCCCTCATCTCCCTCCCCCCACTCCCACTACACCCTTGTTGCTCTGCCAGTGACCTTGTTGGTCTGCCAATGGACATTGTGAAAGCCTACACTGAAGCATTGAAATCCACAGCTGTCGCTGACTATCATTCATATATCTTAATTCATAAATAATAATAATAATAATAATATTTTATTGTCATTGCACAGAGGTACAACAAGATTCGGCTTCCATCCAATGTAATAACTTAATTAACTAAAAATTTAGACACCCAGAGAAACAAGATTTAAAAAAAAACACAGTTAAAGCAGTATAAAGTACAAATAGGTCTGTGCCGGGTCGATGTTTGACGTGACCATCTGAGGGGGGGTGGGGAGGAGGGGGGCGTGGCACCGTATGGCTGCGCGGGGCCGGTCCCACTTAGAAGCGCGGAGTTGTGAAGGGCTGGTCCCGACATCGCGCGGGGCTCCGAAATTCTTGCAGTGGCTGAAATCTTTGCGCGCCAACGGCTTTTCGTCAGGCAGGCACATTGCGGTCGTACGCAGCGTCTTGGCCGCGTATGCAGCGTCTTGACGCCGTTCGCCTAGCGCGTGGCGTTGCTTGATGATGTCACCGCCCGGCGTGGCGTTGCGTGATGACGTCACCGCCCGACGCCGTGCGACGCCCAAATTCAGTCGGCGCGCCTCCTGCCCAGCCGATTGGTAAACATGACGCAAATGACGTCACGCGCAAACTTAGCACGTACTTAGCGTGAACTCCGCTTCTGGTTGGTCGCGCCAAACGCACGCAATCGCATGCAAGTGGGACAGGCCCTTAACGCTGTAAGGCAGCAACGCCACCGCTGTGCCACCGTGCCGCCCGCATAGGAAATTAATCAAATCAATGCACGAATTATTGATTTTTCTTAAGATTATGTCACAAAAGCAAACATGCTTCAAGCAATTGAATTTGCATTTTGTCATTTATACAATATTAAAAATATAAATATACCCAAAGGGACATCACCAATATACTTAAAAATGTACACACGAAAGGCTTTGCACTGAGGTTTTTCTTTTAAAAATTGGATGCAGATCAGGGGCAAACTGCAAACACAATTCTGGAGCAGCTGCTGACGCACCATCTTACTTGGGGGAGGGAGGTGAGCGAGTGCCAGTTTGTATTCTTGAAAAGTCACGCAGCTTAAAAAAAATTTCTCAAGCACTTCTTCTCCACCACGTACTTGCCAGACTTCCCCCTTTGCCCTCAATGAACCTGTCATTGCCACTCAATTCTAACTCCACCTTCCCCACCATTACTTTCTCATTCCTTTCTGTGTGGATTCCGCAGTAATTATAGTGCACCTTCACCTCTGTTCAACCCAGCTGACAGTGTTGCATGTTTAAGTGCTGGTTTCCCCAAAGTGGGCAGTGCAATTCCTTCCTTCCTTCCTTCCTTCCTTCCTTCCTTCCTTCCTTCCTTCCTTCCTTCCTTCCTTCCTTTCTTCCTTCCTTCCTTCCTTCCTTCCTTCCTTCCTTCCTTCCTTCCTTCCTTCCTTCCTTCCTTCCTTCCTTCCTTCCTTCCTTCCTTCCTTCCTTCCTTCCTTCCTTCCTTCCTTCCTTCCTTCCTTCCTTCCTTCCTTCCTTCCTTCCTTCCTTCCTTCCTCCCCCCTCCTTTCCTTCCTTCCTTCCTTCCTTCTTTCTTTCTTTCTTTCCTTCCTTCCCTCCCTCCCTCCTCCTCCCTCCCTCCCTCCTTCCCTCCTTCCTTCCTCCTTCCCCTTCCTCCCTCCCTTCCCTCCCTCCCTCTTCCTTCCTTCCTTCCTTCCTTCCTTCCTTCCTTCCTTCCATGATTGTCTCCAAGTATGCCTCGCGGCTACATCCTTAGTGCCCACCATTTCCTCGCTCGCAAGCTGCTCTTCACTGACACTATTCATAAGCAGAAAGTTAACCTCCATTTCCGTCCTAACAAAGCCCAGCTTTACATGCTGTGTTGAGAAATCATTCACGTAGGTGTGATCATTAATTAGTCACGGACTTCATTCTCAACAGTTAATCAGGATAAAGGAACCAAATATTTGACAAAAACTGATTAACAGGATCATCTGTTGAAAAAGCTAATTTGAATAATAATTAACAAGGCTTCTACTCACACTTGCATGCAAATCTCATTAGCAAAACAGAGAAGCAGCTGATTGAACTGCTCATATCATTGGATAATGTTTGCTGTCATTGTGTACTTTGATTGCACTATACTTCTGCAGCTTGATATCACTCCCTGCTTTCTTGTTTCACAATCCTTGCACGGCAGCAATGACGGGGGAGCAAAGTTGATTAAGATAATGTTTTGTTTTTTTTTTCCCTTATTTTCACCTACGGTTGGTTGCAAAGTACAAGCGAAAAAACAAATAGGGAATCCACAACTTACGGTGAGCCATGAAAGAAAAAAAGCCATTTGAACTGTTTGTGGTCCCAGGTCAACTATTGAATAGCATTTTCTGCACAACACGTTGAATAAATAGAACAAGATGTGTTTTTGTCCCTTTGAAAGAATGTGAAGTTGGTGTGTTTGTTTCTGCTCATGTGGAAGTCACTTGCTGTGACCATTGCAAGAACCGGACTACACCAGCAAACTGCATCAGTGTTCCAGGTTGAATGTTATGCATTCTGTCCAGTACTGCTTAAGTTAAATTGTGAATATTAGGAGCGCGAGACGTGGAAGATATGGAGGCAACGATCAGAAGAACGAACAGCAAATTCCTGTTGCACCTCCGCGATTCCAAACACGGTGGCTGGTAACATCCACAGCTTCTGGTTTGCACATGTTTCATAAGTTGGTTTGATACTAATTATTCAATTTAATAAGTTCATTAAAAGAATGATTTCATTACTGCCCGCAAACGCGCGTTGGGGAAACAGACCCAACGGGTCTGCACTTGGTCTCGTTACCTTTAAATGCAATCCAGGAACCAACATTAAGGTAGACACAAAATGCTGGAGTAACTCAGCGGGACAGACAGACAGACAGAGAAGGAATGGGTGACGTTTCGGGTCCAGCTAAATAATAGCTTTTTATCCGCAAAAATAAACCTTATTCAAAATAAAACATAAACCAAGATCAGTGCAAAAACTCTACCACCATACTCACCATTTATGTATTTATTAGTGTTATATTCGGTACTGTTCGCAAATGCCTTTATAACAAGAGGAATTGAATATAGCAGCAAAGAGGTCCTTCTGCAGTTGTACAGAGCCCTGGTGAGACCACACCTGGAGTATTGTGTGCAGTTTTGGTCCCCCTAATTTGAGGAAGGACATTCTTGCTATTGAGGGTGTGCAGCGTAGGTTTACAAGGTTAATTCCCGGGATGGCGGGACTGTCATATGCTGAGAGAATGCAACAGCTGGGCTTGTACACTCTGGAGTTTAGAAGGGTGAGAGGGGATCTCATTGAAACATATAAGATTGTAAAGCAACCTTCTCCCTAAAATCCACAAACCAGATTGTCCCGGAAGACCCATTGTCTCCGCCTGTTCGTGCCCCACCGAACTCATTTCCAAATACCTTGACTCCATCCTATCACCCTTGGTTAAATCCCTCCCTACCTATGTCCAAGACACCTCAGACACTCTCCGTCGTCTCCGCGCATTCAATTCTCTAGGCCCTCACCCCCTCATCTTCACCATGGACGTCCAATCACTATACACCTCCATCCCCCACCACGATGGTCTCACAGCCCTCCGGTTCTTCCTCGACCAGAGAAGCAACCCATACCCAGCCACTGACACTCTCCTCCGCCTAGCGGAGCTGGTCCTTACCCTCAATAACTTCGAGTTCGACTCCTCCCACTTCCTCCAAATACAAGGCGTAGCTATGGGCACACGCATGGGCCCCAGCTATGCCTGCCTATTTGTAGGTTACGTCGAGCAATCCTTGTTCAATACGTACCAGGGCCCCATCCCCAACCTCTACCTCCGCTACATCGACGACTGCTTTGGTGCCACCTCCTGCACCCGCACACAACTGACTGACTTCATCCACTTCACCACTAATTTCCACCCGGCACTGAAATACACCTGGACCATCTCCGACACTTCCCTACCATTCCTTGACCTCACTATCTCCATTGCAGGTGATAGACTTCTAACCGACATACACTATAAACCCACTGACTCCCATGGCTATCTGGACTACACTTCTTCCCACCCTGCTTCCTGTAAGGACTCCATCCCCTACTCCCAATTCCTCCGTCTACGCCGTATCTGCTCCACGGATGAGGCGTTCCACACCAGGACATCTGAAATGTCCTCACTATTCAGGGAACGGGGGTTCCCCTCCTCCACCATAAATGAGGCTCGCACCAGGGTCTCTTCCATACCCCGCAACACTGCTCTCTCTCCCCATCCCCGCACTCGCAACAAGGGCCGAGTCCCCCTAGTCCTCACCTTTCACCCCACCAGCCATCACATACAAAAAATAATCCTCCGTCAGTTTCGCCACCTCCAACGTGACCCCACTACTGGCCACATCTTCCCATCTCCCCCCATATCTGCCTTCTGCAAAGACCGCTCCCTCCATAACTCCCTTGTCAATTCTCCCCTTCCCTCTCGGTCCACCCCCTCCCCGGGCACTTTCCCTTGCGGCCGCAGCAGATGCAACACTTGTCCCTTTACCTCCCCCCTCAACTCCTTTCAGGGACCCAAGCAATCGTTCCAGGTGCGACAGAGGTTTACCTGCATCTCTTCCAACCTCATCTATTGCGTCCGCTGCTCTAGATGTCAGCAGATCTATATCGGTGAGACCAAGCGGAGGTTGGGCGATCGTTTCGCCGAACACCTCCGCTCGGTCCGCAATAACCTAGCTGACCTCCCGGTGGCTCAGCACTTCAACTCCCCCTCCCACTCCGTCTCCGACCTCTCTGTCCTGGGTCTCCTCCATGGCCACAGCGAGCAGCACCGGAAATTGGAGGAACAGCACCTCATATTCCGTTTGGGGAGTCTGCACCCCGGGGGCATGAACATCGACTTCTCCCAATTCTGTTAGTCCTTGCTGTCTCCTCCCCTTCCTCAGCTCCCCTGCTGTCTCCTCCCACCCTCCAGCCTTCCGGCTACTCCTCCTTTTCCCTTTCTTGTCCCCACCCACCCCCACCCCTGATCAGTCTGAAGAAGGGTTTCGGCCCGAAACGTTGCCTATTTCCTTCGCTCCATAGATGCTGCTGCACCCGCTGAGTTTCTCCAGCTTTTCTGTGTAACCTTCGATTCTCCAGCATCTGCAGTTCCCTCTTTAACACTGTGTACACTCTACTGCGTTATCTCTTCAAGATATGCCTACCTTGAAGAAGTTCTCCTCTTCTCTCCGGAGACAGTTTCACAACCTCCTCTCTAACTGTCCCCCATCTGTGATCCCTCCTGCCCTCCAACTGTACGACCACATTCTTACCCAGACTCGATACCACAGCCACATCTGCTTCCTCGGGGCCTGCCTGCGCCTCCATCTCATACCCCATGGCTTCCAGCTACAGTTCCCGACCTCCCAGTTCGGACCCCAACCGGACCATCGGTACCGACTGGCCATCCACCGGCATACCCAGCAATTCTCCAACCGGGCACTGAGATCCACCCTGGCCGCGATGCGCCGGCACCAGCAGGAACTCACATCTACCCTACCTGAACTTCAGGCCTCACTTACCCAGACCTGCAACGGACCCCAATTATATTTTATCCGCCGGAAGATCCACCGCTTCAATCAACAAGTCCTGGCCCATCTGAACTACACCAAGGACCTCAAATTATCCCGCCTCCAGGCCGCTCCCGACGGCCCGCAACACCCGCAGACTCCGGGCCCCAACTCTGCCCTGCATCGCCTGCCCGAGTCCCGCGACGCCATCTTGGCCACGAGGAGCGCCTTCAACACTCACCAGGACGCCGCCTCCACCGACCTCCGCGCTGATGCTGCCGCCGCCGACCCTCACCTGCCCACCGATAACGCCCAGCCTCGCCGCTACGGTAACTCCGACTTTCTTCTCCCCGCCGATTCCTCCGACCCTCGCCGCTCTCTGGGACAACCTAGCCTCATCGCCGCACCGGGCCTACCCTACGCCGCCGTCTCACCGGGCCTCCCCAATAACGCCGCCGGACCCGGCCTACCGGGCATCGCCGCCGGACCCGACCCCGACCCACCGGGCATCGCCGCGGGACCGGGGCCTTCCCAGCATGGCCGCTGCACCGCACCCCGCTCATCTCGTCGCGTTCCCGGGCTAGCCGAGCCTTGCCGCCGCGCCGACCATCCGCCCACCGGGACCTCCCACAAATCGCCCGCGGACCCCGACTCAACCGACCATCGACGCCGAACATCGGGTCCGCTGACCCGCGCCACCGGACTCTTACCATCGGGTCCGTTGGCCCACGCCTCTGGACCACCACCATCGGGTCCGCTGACCCGCGCCACTCCACCTCCCCCCTACAACCAACAGCCGTCGCCTTACCTGGAGCCTGGACTCTCCACTGGGCCTGAAGCCCTCACGCTGCTCGCTCCCACTCTCCTGGGTTTGACTCCACTGGGTCCTAGTGCCAGTCGACCCAGCCTTGCTCACCTCAGTGGCAGTTCGACTGAGTCTCCTCCCCCCACCCCCTCTAACCTTCCCCCACCCCCTCTAACTGTGTGGCCCCTGCTCTTCCCCACCCACACCACAGCCCTCTCACCCCCCCCCACCCCCTGACCACCCACCACCCCCCCCCACCACACATCGCCTCGTCCCCACCTGCCTTCCTCCGGACCCCAACCCCCATCCCTGTCGAGTGTTCACCATCCCCCCCCGACCTCCCCCTCTCCAACACACCGAACGGTCCGTCCGTCCTCAACAGAGGTCTTACCTTTGTCCCCCTCCGTCCCCACCTCAATGAATTCCGCGCACACCACGACTTGGAGCGCTTCTACCGTCGCCTCCGCCTCACAGCTTTCTTCCATGGGAAGGAGTCCTCGCCCCCCACTGATGACCCCTTTTCCCGTCTCCAACGCACCCCCTCCTCGTGGAACCCCCCTCGTGGCCAATTTCCGGCTTTAGAACTTTTTATCAATAACTGCCGTCGCGACATCAACCGCCTCAACTTCTCCACTCCCCTGTCTCACTCCAATCTCTCACCACAGGAACGCTCTGCCATCGACTCACTACGCAACAACCCAGATTTGGTTATCAAACCCGCTGACAAGGGAGGTGCCGTGGTAGTCTGGCGCGCCGATCTCTACAAAGCTGAGGCCACGCGCCAACTATCGGACACCTCCTCCTACTTACCCCTGGACCATGACCCCACTGACGAGCACCAGGCCACCATCTCCAGCACCATCACCAACTTCATCCACTCCAATGCCCTACCCGACCGAGCCTCCAACCTCATCGTTCCCCAGCCCCGCACAGCCCGATTTTACCTTCTCCCTAAAATCCACAAACCAGATTGTCCCGGAAGACCCATTGTCTCCGCCTGTTCGTGCCCCACCGAACTCATTTCCAAATACCTTGACTCCATCCTATCACCCTTGGTTAAATCCCTCCCTACCTATGTCCAAGACACCTCAGACACTCTCCGTCGTCTCCGCGCATTCAATTCTCTAGGCCCTCACCCCCTCATCTTCACCATGGACGTCCAATCACTATACACCTCCATCCCCCACCACGATGGTCTCACAGCCCTCCGGTTCTTCCTCGACCAGAGAAGCAACCCATACCCAGCCACTGACACTCTCCTCCGCCTAGCGGAGCTGGTCCTTACCCTCAATAACTTCGAGTTCGACTACTCCCACTTCCTCCAAATACAAGGCGTAGCTATGGGCACACGCATGGGCCCCAGCTATGCCTGCCTATTTGTAGGTTACGTCGAACAATCCTTGTTCCATACATACCAGGGCCCCATCCCCAACCTCTACCTCCGCTACATCGACGACTGCTTTGGTGCCACCTCCTGCACCCGCACACAACTGACTGACTTCATCCACTTCACCACTAATTTCCACCCGGCACTGAAATACACCTGGACCATCTCCGACACTTCCCTACCATTCCTTGACCTCACTATCTCCATTGCAGGTGATAGACTTCTAACCGACATACACTATAAACCCACTGACTCCCATGGCTATCTGGACTACACTTCTTCCCACCCTGCTTCCTGTAAGGACTCCATCCCCTACTCCCAATTCCTCCGTCTACGCCGTATCTGCTCCACGGATGAGGCGTTCCACACCAGGACATCTGAAATGTCCTCACTATTCAGGGAACGGGGGTTCCCCTCCTCCACCATAAATGAGGCTCGCACCAGGGTCTCTTCCATACCCCGCAACACTGCTCTCTCTCCCCATCCCCACACTCGCAACAAGGGCCGAGTCCCCCTAGTCCTCACCTTTCACCCCACCAGCCATCACATACAAAAAATAATCCTCCGTCAGTTTCGCCACCTCCAACGTGACCCCACTACTGGCCACATCTTCCCATCTCCCCCCATATCTGCCTTCCGCAAAGACCGCTCCCTCCATAACTCCCTTGTCAATTCTTCCCTTCCCTCTCGGTCCACCCCCTCCCCGGGCACTTTCCCTTGCGGCCGCAGCAGATGCAACACTTGTCCCTTTACCTCCCCCCTCAACTCCTTTCAGGGACCCAAGCAATCGTTCCAGGTGCGACAGAGGTTTACCTGCATCTCTTCCAACCTCATCTATTGCGTCCGCTGCTCTAGATGTCAGCAGATCTATATCGGTGAGACCAAGCGGAGGTTGGGCGATCGTTTCGCCGAACACCTCCGCTCGGTCCGCAATAACCTAGCTGACCTCCCGGTGGCTCAGCACTTCAACTCCCCCTCCCACTCCGTCTCCGACCTCTCTGTCCTGGGTCTCCTCCATGGCCACAGCGAGCAGCACCGGAAATTGGAGGAACAGCACCTCATATTCCGTTTGGGGAGTCTGCACCCCGGGGGCATGAACATCGACTTCTCCCAATTCTGTTAGTCCTTGTTGTCTCCTCCCCTTCCTCAGCTCCCCTGCTGTCTCCTCCCACCCTCCAGCCTTCCGGCTACTCCTCCTTTTCCCTTTCTTGTCCCCACCCACCCCCACCCCTGATCAGTCTGAAGAAGGGTTTCGGCCCGAAACGTTGCCTATTTCCTTCGCTCCATAGATGCTGCTGCACCCGCTGAGTTTCTCCAGCTTTTCTGTGTAACCTAAGATTGTTAAGGGCTTGGACACGCTAGATGCTGGAAACATGTTCCCGATGTTGGGGGAGTCCAGAACCAGGGACCACAGTTTAAGAATAAGGAGTAAGCCATTTGGAACGGAGACGAGGAAACACTTTTTCTCACAGAGAGTTGTGAGTCTGTGGAATTCTCTGCCTCAGAGGGCGGTGGAGGCAGGTTCTCTGGATGCTTTCAAGAGAGAACTAGATAGGGCTCTTAAAATAGCGGAGTCAGGGGATATGGGGAGAAGGCAGGAACGGGGTACTGATTGGGGATGATCAGCCATGATCACATTGAGTGGCGGTGCTGGCTCAAAGGGCCAAATGGCCTGCTCCTGCACCTATTGTCTATTGTCTATTGTCTATTATAATAATAATAATAATAATAATAATATTATCTATTATTGTGTATCCATATACCAAGTATCCTTGCCACTCATGGGTTGATGTCCCTTCCCTTGTTGTATCTCCACTGTACCCTGCCCCCTTTCAACTTAACTTTGTTCTACAAATCAAGGAAGGAGGTAAATATCCCACGTGTTCTGATATGTAACCTGTAGCTTTATCCAGTAGATGTTTCGACCAATTCCCAGTATTGTGTGTTAATTGAATGTATCTGATGTGGGAAGTTAGAGGAATAACTGGAAAACAGCAACATATTTGAGGTCAGAATAGGTGTTCAACTCTCTTCCAAAACTGTGATTTATTGATATGAATCTGACGGGCAAATTGAAAAAACTGTCTACTTTTAACGACAAAAGTGTTTCTGCACGTTGTCTGTGATCAGCTTATCTGTGCATTGTTTCTGTCATTCTGTGGCTGACAGTGAGGTTTGAGTAACAAATAATTCAATTTATTTTGCAATGATTTTGAGCTTCTTGCTATCTCACTTCCCCAAGGAGCTTGTCCTGAGGAAAAATGGCTCTGCTCATTGGAATCTTCATTCACATGTTCCCTGGCATTGACCCCAGTAACTTTGTGTCCTGTAAATATCTCAAGATCAAGCTCTCACCCTGCTTCTGCAGTCCGGCCTGTTCCATTAACAACTTCTCCTTGCGTTTGAGGCAGCAGAAGTCTGCAGCAGGGTGATGCCATCCGGTTCGGCATTCGTTAATGCCCGCCCTAAAAAGGGCGCATGCTCCGGGTTGGTGCCCATCTGTGGCGCTGCCTGACTGAGGTCAGTTCCTGATGTGCTGGGGATGTATGTCTGTCTACCCTGCAACTTGCACCTCTTCACATTCCTTTGTTGCTGTTCTTGACCCCCTTAACCCAATGCCTCAACAACTGGGCCGCACAGTGGCGCAGCGCTAGTTGCTGCCTTACAGCACCATTGACCCGGGTTCGATTCTAACTACAGGTGGTGTCAGTACGGAGTTTATACTTTCGCCCTGTGATTGCGTGCCGTTTTTTCCCGGTTCCCCAATTCCAAAGAAACGCAGGTTTGTAGTTTAATTGGCTACTGTAAATTGTCCTTTGTGTATAGGATAGAACTGGTGTAGGAGTGAGCGCCGTTGATTTTTGCAGTTCTGATGAAAGGTTATTGAACTGAAATATTGATTCTGTTTGCACAGATGCTGCCTGAGTATCCTAAACATTTCTGAATTAAAGTGCTGGAAACCATTAGTAGGCCATGCAATATTTGTGCAAAGAAAAAATGAGTAAAAATTGCAGATCAAGGACTCTCATAAGAACCAGGTGCCACACTTTATAGTTTAATTTAATTTGGAAATACAGTGTGGAAACAGACCCTTCGGCCCACCGAGTCCACACCGACCAGCGATTCCCGCACACTACACACACTAGGGACAATTTACATGTATACCAAGCCAATAAATCGACAAACCTGTACGTCTTTAGAGTGTGGGAGGAAACCGAAGATCTCGGAGAAAACCCGCGCAGGTCACGGGGAGAACGTACAAACTCCGTACAGACAGCACCCGCAGTTGGGATTGATCCCGGGTATTTGGCGCTGCAAGCGCTGTAAGGCAGCAACTCTACCGCTGTGCCACCGTGCCGTGAATTAATGTTAAAGATGAATGATATTACATCAGAAAAGGTCAGTCCTGACACAAACAGGAAATTCCGGTTATCAGAAACCTATTATTTTACTTTTGTGCTGGAACCTGCGGGAAAGTGTCATCAATTCTCCAGCAAAAATTTAGCCCCAGGAATTGCTACTAATTGAAACACTCTCACACAAATTCCGAGGTCCCAAATTTGTTCCCTGGACTCCCAACCGGACTTTCTTGACACCATTCCAGCACTGAGTTTTATGAATTTGCTGAATTCTCATGCACTGGCTCAGTGGAACCTGTCTGCTGAATCTGTGCCATATTAAACCTAACCCACCTTCCCATTTGAACATTTGCTTTTGTGTGCTCAATTGGCCAGTGGTGTTTTTTAACAACTCGATTTTATTTTGTACCCATTCCATACGCTAATAACTTTGTGAAGTTGTAAATGTTCATAATTTTTTTTAATTTATTTGTAACCTTGGGAGGTTTGACACCCGGCAATCTTGGGTCAACTGTCGAAGTTTATTGCAGCCATTTTGAGGCAAAGCATGTTGTGCACAACTCCAACCTCTCATGGCATTGTGTTGTGTAAAGCAAAGATCCTATAGCGGAGCAAGATAGACCACTGCTGCTAAATGCAATGGGCTGACGTGTAGTACGCAACGGAGTGGAACGTGGGCCTTTTATTCATCCATTTCCGTAACCGGACCCCACCCGACCCGACTCGCAGTGTAATCAACGTTGCGGGGGAACAGTTTGTGTTAATGAATTAAAATTCTAAAAATGAGGAGAAGATTTTTACCGAATAACTTTTATTTTTACAAGTATGTTTCCGTCACCGGCTTCCGTCTCCGCACTAGTATCCTATGGGGTCTTGGGTGCGGAGACGGAAGTCGGTTACGGTAATGGGGCCAAAAATTACCCATGAATCTGCCCATTACAGTACTACGTCTGTTTCGTCCAGTGGACTATCTTGCTCGCTATAGGATCTTTGGCCTTGAGGTGGCAGAATGCTTTAGCCCAGTGTCATCTGTGTGCCCTATTTGGACTCGCACCTATTTCCCTCCCCCCATCCTGCATTCCTTCTTCTGGCTTTACAATTTGTAACTTCAATCAGCCTGTGTCACACCTTCTGTTTTAATCTCGAGCCTTTGTTCCAACCATATGCCTGTGCAAAACCCCCCTCGCATGTGTCCACCTGCCATGCTTTATCCTGCCTTTCCTCTCTTCCAGCTTTCTCCCCCACACCCCCTTATGATCAGTCTGAAGCAAAGATCCTATAAGATAGCCCACTCGACGAAAAAGACGTAGTACGGTCACGGGCAGATTCATGGGTAATTTTCGGCCCCATTTCAGTAACCGGCTTCCGTCTCCGCACCACAGATCCCATAGGATACTAGTGCGGTGATGGAAGCCGGTTACGGAAACACCCTCGTAAAAATAAAAGTTATTTTGTAAAAATCTTCTCCTCATTTTCAGAATTTTAATTTATTAACACAAACTGTTCCCCCGCAACGTCGATTACACTGTCGTGTTGGGTCGGGTCGGGTTACGGAAATGGATGAAAAAAAGGCCCACGTTCCGCTCCGTTGCGTACTACACGTCAGCCCATTGCATTTAGCAGGAGTGGTCTATCTTGCTCTGCTATAGAATCTTTGGTCTGAAGAAGGGACCCGGCCCAAAATGTCACCTATCCATGTTCTGCAGTGATGCTACCTGACCCGCTGAGTTACTCCCTGACCCGCTGAGTTACTCCCTGACCCGCACTGAGTTACTCCGTGACCCGCTGAGTTACTCCCTGACCCGCGGAGTTACTCCCTGATCCACTGAGTTACTCCGTGACCCGCTGAGTTACTCCCTGACCCGCTGAGTTACTCCCTGATCCACTGAGTTACTCCAGCACTGTGTCGTTTTGTGTAAACCAGCATCTGCAGTTCTCTGTTTCTACTTTAAATGTATCTTCTCGTTGTCTAAAAGGTGACAAACAAAGTCAGACTAGCAGTATGTCACCAGTGGAATATCATTGCATTTACTATGTTCTGTATAATTTGTAACAAACACAGGGCACCAGGGATGCTTCTGAGAAAAAAACGTTTGACTGCATACTCACATTAGCACAATAATTGACCAAGGAGAAAGATTATGTTGAAATATCACTGTTTCAAACCTCATTCCATTGAGCTATGGATTTCATATGCAGTCTGTTGTATTACATAGAAAATAGATGCAGGAGGAGGCCATTCGGCCCATCGAGCCAGCACCGCCATTCATTGTGATCATGGCTAATCATCCCCTATCAATAACCCGTGCCTGCCTTCTCCCCGTATCCCTGGACTGCTCTAGCCCCTAGATCTCTATCCAACTCTCTCTTAAATCCATCCAGTGATTTGGCCTCCACTGCCCTCTGTGGCAGGGAATTCCATAAATTCACAACTCTCTGGGAGAAAAAGTTTTTTTCCTCACCTCAGTCTTAAATGACCTCCCCTTTATTCTAAGACTGTGGCCCCTGGTTCTGGACTCGCCCAACATTGGGAACATTTTTCCTGCATCTAGCTTGTCCAGTTATAATTTTATATGTTTCTATAAGATCCCCCCCCCCTCATCCTTCTAAACTCCAGTGAATACAAGCCTAGTCTTTTCAGTCTTTCCTCCTATGACAGTCCCGCCATCCCAGGGATCAATCTCGTGAACCTACGCTGCACTGCCTCAATCAATTGTGAATATTGTGATAAATCAAACTCCATGTTTAAGAAAGAATTGCAGATGCTGGGAAAAATCATAGGTAGACAAAAATGCTGGAGAAACTCAGCGAGTGAGGCAGCATCTATGGAGTGAAAGAATCAAAATCCATGGATCAGCTGAGCATAAGTTTCAAGATTCACTTTGCTGTTTCACCTTAGTGATCTAAGCTCAGCCTGACGGTGAGACTGATATGGTGTAGAATTAGTCTCTGGACCTCCAGACTATTGCTCTTTGGAGAGTGGAAAGTGCTTGTAGTTGTGGTAGATATTTAGAGTAGTGGATGCAATGCCAATTAAGCAGACTCGGGGAGAACGTGCAAACTCCAAACAGACAGGATCGAACACGTGTCTCTGGTACTGTGAGGGAGCTGCTCTACTAGCTGCACCACTGTGTCGCATGAAGCCCATGCCCACGCTCTTGCAGGGTGTGAGCTTGGGTTGTTTCATCATCTAAGAAACTGTGAATGTAAGTGAGCAATCTTCCTAACTGAGTTGAAAGATGCTCTTGTGTTTCAAAAGGGAGAGAAGTAACAAACTCAATAGCACCCTGGGGAGTGTTTCACTTTCAGTTTATAACAATATACTGATTTAGCCATCGTCTCACAGTGGTTTCTAGTTGAGGAGAGAAGGGAGACACCTAGACATAGTCCAAAGGTTCAAAGCAATAGAGTCACACAATGGAAATAGGCTCTTCAGCCCAACTTGCCCACACACCGGCCAACATGTCCCAGCTACACCAGTCCCACCTGCCCGCGTTTGGTCCATATCCTCCAAACCTGTCCTATCCATCTACATGTATAACTGTTTCTTAAATATTGGGATAGTCCCAGCCTCAACTACCTCCTCTGGCAGCTTGTTCCATACACACACCACCCTTTGTGTGAAAAAGTTACCCCTCAGATTCCTATTAAATCTTATCCCCTTCACCTTCTGAACTTTCCGAATGTTGTGGCGGGCAGGGCAGTACCCTGCATATCGCCAACTGGGACAATTTTACATTTTTTTACCAAGCCAATTAATCTACAACCCTGTACGTCTTTGGAGTGTGGGAGGAAACCGAAGATCTCGGAGAAAACCCACGCAGATCACGGGGAGAACGTACAAACTCCATACAGACAGCACCCGTAGTCGGGATCGAACACGGGTCTCTGGCGCTGCATTTTGCTGCAAGGCAGCGTCTCTACCGCTGTGCCACCGTGACTGTACTGTATGTCCTCTAGTCCTCGATTCACCTACGCTGAACAAGAGACTCTGTGCGTCTACCCGATCTATTATTCTCATGATTTTATATACCTCTATAAGATCACTCCTCATCCTCCTGCGCTCCAAGGTATAGAGTCATGTAAGTATTAGATAAGGACAGGTTCAATTGTACCAGAGGTTGAGATTGTATCAATAGTTTGAGCCATAGCTTTGTGGAAGGGAAAGTAGAAAAGCTTCACATTCATATCACATCAAAATAAGAACAATTTAAATATTTCCAGCATCTTTTAACCTAGTTTTCATTGTGTTCCAGTATTGGATTATCATGCTTTAAATCACAGCTTTATTGATGGTCAATCTTTTTCAGATCATTGCCCTCTGCAGGGAAGCTGCACTCTTGGCTCTTCAAGAAGACCTGCAGGCCAAGATAGTTACGGAAAAGCACTTTGAACAGTCATTTGAAATTGTCACTCCAAGAATCCCGCAGAAACTTATGGACTTTTATTCAAATTACCAGCAACAAAGTGGATTGCATACGCTGTAAGATGATCAGGATCATTTATTGAAGATGTCAAGCTCCCGATGAAAATATAAATACATTTACAATTTCCAAAAAGTGGCCATTTCATGCATCCATGTTTCACAATAAGTCTGTTTAAATTATATGCTGATGTTGCTTTTTGTTTTTCTTACTTCTTCCTAAAAATGGTAAGCGTGCAAGATTCTGAAAATGCATTCAGTGGCAGCGGTTTAGACAGGTACATTCAGATTATCCCCAGCCATTTTGTGCAGATCCCTATTTCTCTGGCATTTCACCTCAGATTCAGATTTAGATTCAAACTTTATTGTCATTGTGCAGTGAAGAGTACAGAGACAACGAATAGCAGTTAGCACCTCCCTAGAAGAGGGACATAGAATATAGTAATAAATAAATATATTTACATGCATACAGACAT
This sequence comes from Leucoraja erinaceus, assembly GCF_028641065.1. Lineage (NCBI taxonomy): Eukaryota > Metazoa > Chordata > Chondrichthyes > Rajiformes > Rajidae > Leucoraja > Leucoraja erinaceus. The sequence goes on from NC_073377.1 coordinate 163,339,448, forward strand.
AGTAGTGCAATTATTTTTTTCCTGGTGGAAGGAGTGTCCGTGGGGGGGTGATTGGCAGTCATCGAGGTACAGTTGAGTAATGTAACAGCCGCAGGGAAGAAGCTGTTCCTGGACCTGCTGGTTCGGCAACGGAGAGACCTGTAGCGCCTCCCGGATGGTAGGAGGGTAAACAGTCCATGGTTGGGGTGAGAGCAGTCCTTGGCGATGTTGAGCGCCCTCCGCAGACATCGCTTGCTTTGGACAGACTCAATGGAGGGGAGCGAGGGGCCGGTGATGCGTTGGGCAATTTTCACCACCCTCTGCAGTGCTTTCCGGTCGGAGACAGAGCAGTTGCCATACCATACTGTGATGCAGTTGGTAAGGATGCTCTCGATGGTGCTGCGGTAGAAGTTCACCAGGATCTGAGGAGACAGATGGACCTTCTTCAGTCTCCTCAGGAAGAAGAGACGCTGGTGAGCCTTCTTGACCAGAGTTGAGGTATTGTGGGTCCAAGAGAGGTCATCGGAGATGTTGACCCCCAGGAACCTGAAGCTGGAAACACGTTCCATCTCCGTCCCGTTAATATGGATGGGGGTGTGCGTGCCGCCCCTAGACGTTCTGAAGCCTACAATGAGCTCCTTGGTCTTCTTGGAGTTAAGGGCCAAGTTGGTGTCACCTGGTCTTGATAGTATTATCTAGGCATAAGGCCAGGCTCATTTAATGGAATTTAACTTGGCAAAGCACTATGCTATGTTAACTATGCTGCTTATTTCTTAACAGGGACATTTAATGGCCCCTCTCCCCTCGTTGTGGTAACTTAGAGAAATCCAAGATCCAGTAGCCTTTCTTCTGACCTCTCACCCTCTCTGCCACCCTAGACGTGGCTCAGAGATATTCTTGTATCTTAAGGAAAATGTTGTTACTATTACAAATTGCAGACTGCAAGATTTCTCAGGCAAGCGCACGCTGTCAAAGTGACTGTGGAACAGACAGGTGGACAGGGTCGGCTTTAACATTAAAATTCCTCTCCTCACTTTTCCATCAACATTGCAACCCCACAATTTAATTTTTTTTCGCCTTGCTACATATGCACCCACTGACTCTATTCCTCTATTGGAAACTATGCTTTCAGTACCTAAGCCCCAATGATGGAATTCTTCCTGATTGTTTTTAGACCTTCTTCAAGGTCATGATTACACATACCTCATTGATCAATATTTTGGCCACCTCTCCTAATGATTCCACCTATGGCATCTTTACTCAGAGAGTGGTAGCTGTGTGGAATGAGCTTCCAGTGAAGGTGGTGGAGGCAGGTTCGTTTTTATCATTTAAAAATAAATTGGATAGTTATATGGATGGGAAGGGAATGGAGGGTTATGGTCTGAGCGCAGGTATATGGGACTAGGGGAGATTATGTGTTCGGCACGGACTAGAAGGGTCAAGATGGCCTGTTTCCGTGCTGTAATTGTTATAGGGTTATATGGTTATATCCTTTATTTTTCAGCATATGTGACAGAATTACATATCGTTTCTCCTTTAAAGCTACAGTGCATAGTTTGATACTGAACTGGACACTTCAGAAGTTTCCATGTTCAACCCATTGCCTGAAAAAGGGCAGGTGATTTCGGCTGAATTTGGCCTGACAGGGTAAAGGGTAGGAAGGGTGAAACTACAATGTTGATGGGCCTGCATTTGTTTATACCAGAGCGTGCAGTGACAAAGCACTTGAGTACATTCCAACACTGTCTACAGTTGAAAATCCCACTTCCATTAACTTTTTAGTTCTCACACATTGATAACTAATGTGCAGAAAATGTTCCTTCAGATTCGTCATCGATGTTTGGCCCACCATCTGTAGGAGCTGTGATGGTGAAAATATTGCAAGGGAGGAACAAAGAACTCTTTGGCGTGTATTTTTATCCTAATTTCCACCCTAGGAAGATGATTCTGACTGTATATCTATACTTCTCATCATTTTATAAACATCTATCAGGTTTCCCCTCAGCCCCCGAAACTCTGGAGAAAACAATCTAAGTTTGGCCAACCTCTCCTTATACCCGCTAATCCTGATAAACACTCTAGCGGCGACAGACGCTGCGTTTCTCCAGTACTTTTGTCTACCGAGGATGGACATGTGGTGTGATGGAGCCGCTGCCAGATGAAGGAACAAAGGAGAACCTGGCGTGGGGGTGCGGTTGTGAGTGAGGGGGGAAGAACAGCGGGAACTGGCACGGATTGGGCGGTGGGGGGGGTTGGGATTTGTAACTTTGTATGTGCCCTTTATGGGCGACTATTTGCATACCTTGGCAAGATAAAGTATTCAATTCAATAAAGTATTCAATTCAATTCAAACTCTTCTGCACTATCTACAAAAGCCACCACATCCTTTCTGTAACGGGCTAACCAAGTTTGAGCTAGTTCATGTAGATGACAATTTAAATGGAATTTACCAGTGCCATATAATACACAGTAAAACTGGCTAAACTCAGCATAATGCATGAGTTATCCAATAAAAATGGTATCAGCATCACATTGTCATCAGAGGCTCAGATTTAAATAGTTTAGTAAGACTCCAGTCTGCGACAGGTGCCAAGATTGCCTTCATGAAGGCCTCAAATAGTATTGAATGGTGATGAACTGCACTGCATTGCGCTGATATTATTCATCCACATAAATGATTAACATCTGGGAAAAATCCTGCAAGCGGTTTTCAGATGCTTCTTTCCTTTAGTCAGAAATGAGGTTTTTCTTCCCAGAAATATGCTGGTGACGTACCTCAGCTCTTTCTCTCATCTTGGCCTGAGTCACATTGAAGCTGTTCCCACAAGCGTGTGGGAGAAAACTTCTTGAATAGTTCACTGTCTGCCTTTTGGCCTGAAACCAGAAGCTTCAGTCATTTCCAATAAAACCTTTTTTAAAAGGCTCTTAACAAAATGTAGGAAATAAATGTGAAGCGAAGCCAGCTTTTGACATTAAAATGTGCATGGAATAAAGGGAGGCTTCTCCTCCTGCCTCTGTCGGCTCTGACTGTGCATTTCACTTACTCATTGTGCACATTTAGTCACAGAGCAGGTCACAGCTTTGGCTTGAGGATATGAGGTGGCAAATTTAAGAACCTATAACCAATGCTGCAACTAGTCACCATGTTTTCAATTATATACTGTAAGAAGATCTTCCTGCACCATCACCACATGCCAATTGACATTGAGTCACAGAGTCAAGAAGGTTTCTTAATAACCAACACTTCTTGCAAAATAATAATGTCATGAAGTCCTCATAACATGCAGACAATTCAATTCTCTGCCCATATTGGGTTATTTTACTGTCCAATGAGTTTGAGATTAGTTTATTGTCATGTACATGGGGTACAGTGTAGAGCTTTTGTTGCATGCTTGCCAGTCGACGGCAAGGCAATACATGATTACAACCGAGCCGTCCACAGTGTACAGATACATGCTAAAGGGAATAACATGGATCGAGCTTTGGAGCAATCGGTCAAGTCAAGTCAAGTGAGTTTATTGCCCTGTGTCCCAGAAAGGACAATGAAATTCTTGCTTGCTGCCGCACCAGTGTGACCATATGCCATAGAATCATTTTTTATTTATTTCGAACAGAATAAAAGAATAAAGATCAAGTGCGAAACAGCATACAAAAAACAAAAACAAAAAAAACAAGAATATTTATAAAGTGTCATAAATAATATATATATATGCACACATAAATGAACAGATAAAGTGCACTAGGCTGTTATAGTTCAGAGTTTGTTTGAAGTTGTGTTTAATAGTGTGATGACTGTGGGAAAGAAGCTGTTCCTGAACCTGGATGTTGTAGATTTCAGGCTCCTGTACCTTCTGCCTGAAGGTAGCGGGGAGATGAGTGTGTGGCCAGGATGGTGTGGGTCCTTGATGATGCTGGCAGCTTTTTTGAGGCAGCGACTGCGATAGATCCCCTCGATGGAAGGGAGGTCAGAGCCGATGATGGACTGGGCAGTGTTTACAACTTTTTGCTGCCTTTTCCGCTCCTGGGCGCTCAGGTTGCCGAACCAAGACACGATGCAACCGGTAGGCATGCTCTCTACAATACAATACAATACAATACAATACTGTTTATTTGTCATTTGAACCTCACGTGAAGTTCAAACGAAATTTGGTTTCTGCAGCCATACAAGAAAAGAACCAAGACACGCACCAACACAATTTACACAAACATCCATCACGGTGAATCTCCTCCTCACTGTGATGGAAGGCAAAGTCTTGTCTCTCCCCTGCTCTCCATTCCTCTCCGGAAGTCAAAGTCAAAGCCTCCAGCGGGCGCCAGCAAGTCCGCAGCCATTTAAAGCCTGTGCACCTGTAGAAGTTCAGGTGAGAACAGGTGAGTCGTTTGGATAAAATAGGAGTTTAGGAAATTTATTATCACCTAGATACAGGTGAGCACTAGCTGGAGGGAGAGATCCTGAATACATTTATAAACTTCCTGGATGAAGATTAAAATGTATCTGTCCACTCTTATCTGCAGGGTTACCGACAATAGACAATGGGCGCAGGAGTAGACCATTTGGCCCATCGAGCCAGCACCACCATTCAATGTGATCATGGCTGATCATCCCCAATCAGTACCCCATTCCTGCCTTCTCCCCATCTCCCATGACTCCGCTATATTTAAGAGCCCTATCTAGCTCTCTCTTGAAAGCATCCAGAGAACCTGCCTCCACCGCCCTCTGAGGCAGAGAATTCCACAGACCAACTGATAAGAAGTACAACTGTCTTAATTATCTTTTACAGTCAGCACAAATCCATTGAACTAAATGAATTCAATGGCAACTTCGTAGACTCCACATTTTTGTCATCCGTTACTTTCAATGTTATACTCTCATTAAACCTTTGGTTTCCATAGTGAATGATAACTTTTATGCCCATTGCGAAGATGGACACAAAATTTTAGTTTAAACATACATATTTGCCATTTCATTAGTTCAATCTCATCGTAATTCCACTTGAAGCTCCAAGAAACCACAAAGGGAAGATGTGAATGGGAGCAACCACTACAGAGATGCCCCAAGGTCCTGGGTACATTTGGGAAGAAGTTTAATGACCTCACCTATGTGGTACAGCAGGCAGTGAAGAAAGCGAATGGCATGTTGGCCTTTATAACAAGAGGAATCGAATATAGGAGCAAAGAGGTCCTTCTGCAGTTGTACAGAGAGACCACACCTGGTATTGTCTGCAGTTTTGGTGAGGAAGGCCATTCCCTTGAGTGAGTGCAGCGTACCACACCGGGATGCAGGACTGTATATGCTGAGAGAATGGAGCGGCTGGGCTTGTACATTCTGCAGTTTTGGTCCCCTGAAACATATTTGTTAAGGCTTGGACACGCAAGAGGCAAGGACATTCTTGCTATTGGGGGAGTGCAGCGTAGGTTTACGAGGTTAATTCCCGGTATTTGGTTCAATTTTAGATTTGATTCAGCACTGATTTTCCATTTCCCTTGACCTGGACCTACTACTGAAGAATCCTTATTATTTTATTTTGAATGGCAACATAGGAGAAGCACAAGAGGACGTTAGTTTCTCTTTATTTGAATATGTAGTTGCGATCAGGAATTTAACATGTTTTACATATTCGTATTTGCTATTCAGGGGGTGGGGACCAAATTGGTTGTCCTGCTGTAGTGACTGTAAAGGGATTCCAAACGCTGTTATTTTGGCAGTAACTCCAATAAGTGATGAGTTAAGGGCCTGTCCAACTTTGGCGATTTTTTAGGCGACTAAAGGCGACTAGGGTGTCGCCTGTACGGTCGTGAGTCGTCTCCTCAGTCGCCCAAAGATTCGTAGCGTTTTTCTGGTCGCCGCTGGATTTTGAAATGTCCAAACATTTTCGCCACGTGCCAGCGACAGTGGGCTTGACGCCAATATGCGTAGCGTGACCTCCTGGCGTAGGCGCTGTCGTAGGATGTCGCTGGTGCTGACTTCGGTGAATTCCATTGGCGACTACCTACGCCAACCTATGCCAACCGGCGACTGAATTGATTTAAATTGGTTTCAGTGGTCGTAGCTTGTCGCTGGTGGACGTAGATTGTCGTAGGTGGACGTTCTAATGGGTCGCCGGCTGTCGGTAGCTTGCCGTAGCTTGACGTCGACTGGGTGGCAGGTTGTTGTAACTTGTCGTATACATTGTCGTAAGGGGGGGTACAGCTGCAGTTTTTCCGGCGACCTGCTACGACTATGACAGTCGCCTAAAAATTCGCCTAAGTGGGACAGGCCCTTAAGTGACCATAAGGGATGATATATTTACATGTGAAACTACTATGTGACTTGGAGGTCTAGTATTAAAGCATCCAAAACACCAAAGCTCTTGGCTTCTGATGTGGTAAACGTTGGGGCTTATAAACATGCTCAGGAAGTAATGTTCTTAAGTTATTGCCATCCACTTGGAAAACAGCACATCTGCAGGCCCTGCAGCAATATTAGATTGCAATGAGAAGTTACACTTGGTGCAATAAAACCAGCTGGTTCAAGCTGAATGAGGTCAATCATTCTTCAATGCCTTTAAAGCTGAGGAGAAGTTCTCTTGCAATGTGTACTGGTGTAAATCAGGCATCGTGTTTGACATGGGCAAGTTGGCCGTAAAGGCCTGTTTCCATTTATCACCATGTAGATATCGCCTGAAAGTACACATTTATTGTTCATCCTTAATTGTTCCATGTTTTTGAGACCCCATCGGTGAGCTCTTTTCTTCAACTGCTGCAGTCATTCTGGTGGAAGCTGCTCCCATGTTACCGTGGGATGGAGAGTTTCAGGATTTAAATTCAATTCAATTCAATTCAATTCAATTCAACTTTAATGTCATCGCACAAATACAAGTATGAGTACAACGAAATGCAGTTTTGCGTCAGTCTGTAGTAGTTGTGCATAAAGAAATAAAAAAAAAATAGAAAGAGAGAAGATACAGAATAATCAAAAAATACAGAATAATTTTAAACAATGGGGACGGAGGGACCGGAGAAATCTATCGGCGGGACTCCGAGTTCAGCAGTGTGATTGTATTGTTGAAGAAGCTGTTCCTCATCCTACTAGTACGTGACCTGAGGCTCCTGTACCGCCTCCCTGATGGGAGGAGGGCAAACAGTCCATGGTTGGGGTGGGAGGGGTCTTTGATGATCTTCCCAGCCCGTCTCAGACACCGTTTTCGGTGGAGGGCATCCATGGCAGGGAGCGGGGCACCGATGATGTGCTGCGCGGTTTTCACCACCCGTTGTAGTGCCTTCCTGTCCGCAGCAGTGCAGCTGCTGTACCATACCGTGAAGCAGGTGGTCAGGATACTCTCTATGGTACAGCGGTAAAAGTTGGTCAGGATCCGGGGGGACAGGTGAGCTTTCTTGAGCCTCCTCGGGAAGTAAAGGCACTGCTGTGCCTTTTTGATCAGCTTGGAGGTGTTGAGGGACCAGGACAGATCCTCCGAGATATGTACTCCGAGGAATTTATAGCTGGAGACGTGCTCCACCTCAGTCCCGTTTATATGGATGGGGGTATGACTGCCTCCTCTGGTCTGCCTGAAGTCAACAATCCTGTGACAATGATATATTTGCAAGCAGGCCGGTGTGTGACTTTGCTGCCTTTGTTCTTATTGGTTTCTGAGATGCTCGGCGTTGACCATGATGAATCCTGTTGGTCCATACATGCCATCCGCACATTCATACAGTGGCATTCTTTCTGCCATAAATGATCAAGAAAGCAAGTGAATCATCGAACCAAACCCGAGAATGTATTTCCTAGAACCTAGAAGAACCTAGAAGGACAGACTGCACCCCCTCCACACACATCTGGATCTCCTGCCATCAGGCAAGAGATACCGTAGCATCAAAGCCCGGACAACCAGACTGCTAAACAGCTTCCTGCCACAGGCTGTGAGGCTGCTAAACAGTCACTCCACCTGATTCTGCTGCTTTTTTGCACTGACAATTTAATAACTCTGGCAATCAGGTGCCCTGGGCATTTTATGACTGTTTTTACTTGTATTTTAATGTTGCTGTTTTTATCTGCTTTTTAACTATTCGTACTATTTTATCAGGGTCTGGATTGCTTTTATTGTTTTTATTTTATGTGTGAAATGTTTACGTTTTATGTACGATGCTCCGGTATTCCCTGGGAAACGTCTTCTCATTTTGCACTGTACAACTGCTGCTTTGCAAGATGACAATGGATGTGGAGAGGATGTTTCCAATAGTGGGAGAGTCTAGGACTAGAGGTCACAGCCTCAGAATTAAAGGACGTTCTTTTAGGAAGGAGATGAGGAGAAATTTTGTTAGTCAGTGGTTGGTGAATCTGTGGAAATATTTGCCACAGAAGGCCGTGGAGGCCATCAGTTGATATTTTTATGGCAGAGATAGATAGATTTTTGATTAGTACAGGTGTCAGAGGTTATGGGGAGAAGGCAGGAGAATGGGGTTAGGAGGGAGAGATAGATCAGCCATGATTGAATAGCGGAGTAGACTAGATGGGCAGAATGGCCTAATTCTACTCCTATCACTTATGACCTAATCCGTTTACATTATATCTGGCTGAGCAATTTCACATTTATTAAGTTCCCTAATCGTTTATATATCATATTCTATATCCTGAAACTAAACAACAAATGGAACTTCTTCCATCACTATCCTACTCCCATTGATAACTGCGGGACCTTGGACACTTCCCTGAAGAAGTCATGCAGCAATGTCTGAGTGATGAGATGAATGGTCTCAAACCGAAACCACTAAATGCAACAACATGGAGCTCAATGCTCTTAAGACATAGTAGAATTGATTGTAGACTACAGGAGAGATTCCCCTCCCCTCACCCCACTCACCATCAACAACACCACAGTCACATCTGTGGAGTTTTTTAAGTTCCTGGAAACCATCATCTCCAAGGACCTTAAATGGGGGGCCACCCTCGACTCCACAGTCCAAAAGGCACAACAGAGGATGTACTTCCTGCGGCAGCTGAGGAAGCACAATCTGCCACAGGCAATGATGGTCCAATTCTATACGGCCATCGTAGAGTCTGTCCTTACCTTCTCCATCATGGTCTGGTTTGGCTCAGCCACCAAGCACGACACCTGGAGGCTGCTGCGAATCGTCCGATCAGCAGAGAAGGTTATTGGCTGCAACCTTCCCTCCATTGATGAACTGTACACTGCAAGGGCCAGGAAGCGAGTGGGTAAGATAGCCTCCTTTTGCTCTGGTATTTTATTTAATTCGCGTGTTTAATCAATAATGTTTTATTCGTTTTGAGTGACTGCCGATGATGATGATGATCATTAATTCGAAATGTCATTGCACTACTTGATGCCATGCTTGGTTAAATGCTACCATGAGTATAGTCCATCTTAGTCCCTTCCCTCTCTCCTCTGGTGATTGAGAGTGGGTGGGGATAGGTTGATAATTGATCGGGCTGGATTTCATGTTGCTTTTGTGGAGAATCATGATATTCCCAGACCTGTAAATTGAGCATGATGTTGAATAACATTTCTATTTCTGATCGTTCTTTTCTTAAATGTTTTAGTATTTTTTCAGTCTAAATTCTTCCGAGTGTTACAAAATTAACAATAAAAAGGTCAGTCTTTTAAAAAAAAAATGTACATTTAAAAGATGCTCACGCCTTTGGGCTGCGTTACCGATGAGTAAATTGATAAATCAATCATATCATATCTGTCAATCAAAATAATCATATCTGGCCCCTGCCACTCCATTTTTCTATTACATGGAAAATACATCCTGATACTTGCATTAGTCATCCATAGTGGTGCCATAGTAGTGCCTTCCTGGGGGAGGAGCCATCTTGGGGAACGGCTGCTAACCAGCAGCTGTCCGTTTAATTCACTTTTTTTGGGGGGTTTTGGTGAGTCCTGTGCCTTGTCTGTGGGAGAGATTACTTTTTGATGTGGGGGGTAGGGGGTAACAGTACTTCTGTGTCCCTACCTGGTTGGTGAGGCAGCGTTTTCTCCGGGCTGCCCCGTCGACCCGTCCTCGTGGCCTACCAGCAGGCGTGGAGCCCCGTTTCCTGGCGGGAATCGCCCAGCACCTCGGCTTCGGTGGCGGCACAGCGCTGGAGCGCTATCGCGGAGTGGAGCGGGCGATGCCTTGCCTGGGTCGCCGCGCTGGATCGACGCGCTGGAGCTCCGGTGAGATGTGACCGCCGTGTTCAACACCTCCGGGCTGCGGGGCTGCGGAGCGGAGCGGGCGGCGCCGACTTCAACATTGGGATCCTGGGAGCTCCAAACCAGCGCGGCCTTGTCGGCTTCGGAAGCCGCGGCCTCCGGTAAGGAAGTGGCTGTTACAGGTGGTCCAGCCGCTGAAAGGGCTCTCCCGACGCCGGGGCAATAGCACCCGGCCAGAACGCCCAGGAACATCGGGCCTCCGTAGAGGCAATAACGGTGGCCTCAATAGGCCTGACTTTGGGAGAACTGGAGATGGGGACTGGACATTGTGCCTTCCCCCACAGTGGTAACCATTGTGGGGGGATGATTTTTTTTGTCTGTAAGTTAATACGTTAGTCTGTGTCCAAGATGGCTGTCGGAAGGGAGAGTGGACGCTGGCGCGGTTTAGCTGCCGCTGCTCTCTCTTCACATTGTGTTTTTGATTTTTTGTCTTTGGAGCGATTTCTGTCTTTAATTTGTGTATTGGTGATGTCCTTATTATTTATTTTACTCCGATTATATGTTTTTTCTCTTTGTTAATTTCTGTAAGGTGTCCTTGAGACTTTGAAAGGCGCCCACAAATAAAATTTATTATTATTATTATTATTATTATAGTAATACATTACACATTAGATTCATGATAATTGCGCACTTAGTTGAATGACCTCACAAAATATTTCAGCATCATTTTTAAAGTACTATTCCCTCTTTTGACAATCCTGATGATTGAGATTATTGTAATTTACACAACAGTTGTAGTGTCATTGCCAATTTTTCCTGTAATGCTGTGAAAATATGCATCTTGATTAATATCCACTACTGTGAATCTCCATATGCAGATCACCTCATACAATGAGGAATTTATTCAGTATGGGAAGGCCTCGATTCATTTTGTAAATGTTATTAATAGTCACAACACCATGCATCTGATCTGTACCTGACAATGAAACAATAATGGAGAATAAAATCAAGGAGGTCAGACCCTGGGTTTAAGAAGGAACTGCTGATGCTGGAAAATCGAAGGTAGACAAAAATGCTGGAGAAACTCAGCGGGTTGTGGAGATGTGAGGGAGACAAGATCAACTCACAGAGCATGATCATATACAATACAATACAATGCCGTTTATTTGTCATTTGAACCTCACATGAAGTTCAAACGAAATTTGGTTTCTGCAGTCATACAATAAGAAAAGAACCAAGACACACACCAACACAATTTACACCAACATCCATATCAGAGATAAACTAAATTACACTAGCAATGTATATCAGTACTCTGCTTTGTACCAAATCACCTTGTACCGTCTATAGTTCCTTGTTTCTACCATGCAACTTCTCTCCATAGATGCTGCTGCACCCGCTGAGTTTCTCCAGCACTTTTGTCTACCTTCGATTTTCCAACATCTGCAGTTCCCTCTTAAAAACTTTTTGCATTTCTTGGTAAGTTACTTTGTCAGAGTTTTGTATCCATGGGAATTAAACATGAAAGTGTTAGCGTGTGACAACAGTGCACAACGCTGCAGACACAGTAAAGAGATATCAGCTGGGAAGTCCAAAGACTAATGGAACCAGGCTTGTGATCATTACCCTGATATTTCTTCCTCAGTTTGCAGGTTGATGTGGATATTTGCTGAAGATGGAGCACCTTGACCACTTCAAAAGCATTTAGCAGGAATACTCTTCTTCTTCTTCTTCTTCTTCTTCCGTACGGCGTGCACAGCCTAAAGTTGTAGGACAACTTGTTCTATTTGATGGTACACAAAATTGCTGGATAAACACAGCGGGTGCAGCAGCATCTATGGAGCGAGGAAAATAGGCAACGTTTCGGGCCTATTTTCAGAAGAAGGGTTTCTTCAGAAGAAGGGCTTCTTCATGAAGAAGGGTTTCGGCCCGAAACGTCGCCTATTTTCTTCGCTCCATTGATGCTGCTGCACCCGCTGAGTTTCTCCGGCAATTTTGTGTACCTTCGATCTTCCAGCATCTGCAGTTCCTTCTTGAACACTAGTTCTATTTGATCTTCCGTTTTTGCACATCGAGTTGATTGCATTAGTCGAAACAGGGCGGACCACGTGAAGGTTGCAATCTTCCACCCCAGCAGGAATACTCAATCCAGTTTTTCTGGAACTGTTAAAGGTAAGACATTTTTGTGGGTTGTCCTTTTTCAGCTGGTTTTTGTTACCTGATGGATCAACCCGTTTTTCTTTTCGTGATGATTCCCATTAATGCTTTCTGTTAATTCTTATTTAGTCAATAGTCAATAGTCAAATAGACCCCAATAGACAAATAGACCCCAGACACAACATAATTACATTTTACATAAACATCCATCACATCGCTGTGATGGAAGGCCAAATAAACTTATCTCTCCACTGCACTCTCCCCCCCCCGATGACAGAGTCAAAGTTTGCGATTGTCCCGCGGCCATTACCTGATGGATCAAACCCGTCCAGGAGCTCTTCAACCCCGCAACTCGGGCGGGAGAAGTCGCCGTTGCAGGAGCCCTTCCAGGGATCCCGCGGGGCCCCCGATCCTCTTTTCCTTAATGCTTTCTGTTAAGCTCCACCACCGCTCCACCCGCTCTGGACTCGGCCAGCTCCGCGACGATGAGGTGAGTCGGCACCAGAGTCCCCGGCTTCTTCTGTTGGAGGCCGCTCCTCATAGGGTGCATTTTAATGTTACCAGTGATACTGCTCAGGATTTGATTATGTGGTAAAAGAATGAATAATGATGTGCTCACTAGGATTTTCCAATGGATCATAATTTTAAATTATTTTCATGGTATAATGTGATAAAAAGACAACAAGATTTTTATTTCCAGATAACGTGCAAATCGTACTTCAACTTTTAACATAATCCAATCTTATAGAAAAAAAAAGAGTGTTCTCCCTGTCAGGTCAATAAAAACAAGGGTCAACAGGTGCAGACCAATGATGAGATAATTGTTGGATTGGCTAAAATGTACCCTTTAAATGTCTTCCCAAACCAATATTTGTCCTTTCGTTCAAAGTCAAAATTCTTGAAGCAAATGAACTGAAAGCAATCTATATTACTAAAAGTCTGGTCTTGACCGCTTTTGGCTCGCTGTGGCATGATTTCCGAGAGAACGCTGCTAGAGAACGCTGCCACCTCGCTCAGAGCCCCCCTCCGCCTTCTGGGACTGGAGGATTTTTCCCATCGATGACAAATCAGAGAGATATTAATGTTTTTTTTAAATCACCATTCTCTCTGCTGCCCCTGCTGGAGGGAGGGGGAGGGCCTATAAAACCAGGAAGTGGTGTGCCTCAGTCAGTCTCTGCAAGATGGATGAAGCCAAAGGGTCACGTCTCTCTGAGCTCTGAATAACACTGAACAAATGTGTCCTCAACTGTGTGTCCCCTTAATGTGGTTTGAAAATGAAAATATGGTTTGTTTGAAGTAAAAAGGCACTGCCTGCAAATGGTTGTTTGGGTGCTTTGGCTTGAAGTTGAAAGGCCCTACTTACTGCAAATGGTGATGGGTGCTTTGGCTTGAGGTTAAAAGGCACTACTTTCTGCAAATGGTGGCTTGGGTGCTTTGGTTTGAAGTTGAAAGGCACTACTTACTGCAAAGGGCAGCTTGGGTGCTTTGGCTTGAAGTTAAAAGGCACTACTGCAAATGCACTTACTTCCTGTTTACACTGTATATTGATTTAAATAAAACGCTACCACTTACGGCTGTGATTTTTGGCCATCTTACTCAGTCCTCCCCCCTCCGCTGAGCAGGTGCAGAGAATTCATCCCATCAATGAAAAATTAAAGTGTTATTAGTGTTTAAAAAATGTTGAGCATCTCTCTCCTGTCAATCACGCCTTAGAGGCCACACCTTTTCTGGTGGGAGGAGGGGGTGGGGTTATAAAACTGGGAAGTGTGGGTGTGGCTCAGTCTCTGCATGATGGGGGAGAGAGAGGTCACGACTGTCTGAACTGTGAATCAACTGAACACACTGAATGTCTACTGAACTGTGAGTTTGGTGTTTTGTGTGGTTTTATGGTGGTTTTATGGTTGTTTCATCCTGCATGAAATGGTATGAAACTGCACTTGAATTTGGTGGCCTTGCACCCTGCTTGAAATGGTAGGAAAATGGATTTGAATTTGGTGGCCTTGCACCCTGCTTGAAATGGAATTTCAAGGAATAGCCATGAGTCAACTGCCAGCCCACCAGCCGTGAGTGAGCTGCCAGCAGATCAGGCTTGAGGGACTGAGCTGCCACCCCAAGAACCCATACCAGCGCTCCAGAAAGCCCCCCCCCCCCCCCCACTGGCCACCTATATTGGAATTGATGGAGAGGTGGGATATTGCGTCAGGGGACCCGCCCTCCCGTGTGAACGTGGAACCCAACGGGTCCCACTTAGTCTAGTTTGTTATAAAACTTGGCATAAAATTGCAGCAAAGCTTTGATGAATACCAGCTAATTAAATTTGAGTGCTTTATTTGTATTTAGAGAGATAAGGCAAGGAGCCTTATTTTCGGTAGCTTTTAGCAGTTCAGTTGCTATAGTGTGCACTTCATGCCAGTTAGCTTTAGGTTCTTTACCTTGGAACATCAGCAGCTCACAATGGTCGAACTATCAAGTGGATAGCAGCATCAGTGACCTGGTGAACTAAATAAGTTTCCTTTTGTTGGTCAGGATTGTGTCTTTAACCTGAGTTATTCATACCAAAGAAGGCAATTTTCAGTTACAGAAGCATTGCCTTGTCATGGTTAATTTTAAGTCCAATATTTATTAACAGATGCACCAGTTCCTAAAAAAGACCGATAGGTTTATCACAGATTCCAGTGACATGAAACTAACCATTAAATCCTGAAACAAACTGTTATTGTTAACTCTGGTGATTCATACAACAAAAATAATGGGTCAACCATATGGGTCAACCCTGTGCCAAAAAAACCCATCTAAACCACTTTTCCCCAAAGTGAAAATAATATTACATCAAGCCAGCCTCTTTACAGAAATACTCCCAACTCAACTGGGATACTGACTGCCAAGAACATTTCTTTCCTTGGTATTTCTTGAATGGGATTGTGATTTATGAGAGAGTCAGAAAGAGTCTTCAAGGCAATTTGGGCAAACAAAATGAAAGAACAAATACATGGCCAATGCAATATGGTGCGGATAAATGCAGATTTATCCACCTCAGTAGGAAATACAGCAGGGGAGAGTATTCTATAAAAGGTGATAGATTGAGAAATGTTGATGTGGAAAGGGACCTGAGTACCCTTGTACACCAAATACTGAAAGCAATTATGCAGGTACACAAGGAGCAGGAGCAGTGATGGCTCACAACTATACACAAGAAAATAGTGAGTTGGCCAGCGGGCTCCTCCACTCAGATATGGTGTATGTGGCTGGTGTATGTTGGTCTCACCTCCTCTCTACAATTTACCACATCCTTCAACAGACCACACCTGGAGTACCCTAGGCTACTTTGCCCTAGAAAGGATTTACTTGCCAAAGAAGAGGCGCACGAGGTATCTGAGCAGTGATAGGGGTTCACTAGACCTGCATTCACTTGAATTTAAAGGAATAAGAAGGGAATCTCATTGAAACTTGCAATATTCTGACAGGGCTAGACACTCTGGATATTGAGAGGATATTTTACCCAGGTGGAAATAAGGTGTCACAATCTCAGTATATGGGGTAAGTAACACTCCATGTAGTACTGATACGAGAAGAGTTTTTTCACCCTGAGAACTTAATACAGTACAGCAAGCAACAGGCCCACAATGCCTGTGCAGACCATGATGCCAAGTAAAGCTAATCCGTTTTGCCTGCACATCCTACAATACAATAATACAATACAACACAATAATACTTTATTAGCCAAGTATATTTTGCAACATACGAGGAATTTCATTTGCCACACAGTCATACAAATAAAAAGCAACGGAACGCACCAAATACATTTAAACATAAACATCCACCACAGTGACTCCTCCACATTCCTCTGTGATCGAAGGCGGGAAAAAGGTCAATCTCTTCCCTTCTTTGTTCTCCCGCAGTCAGGGGCCTCAAGCCTTCTGTTGACAGGCCGATTCTGACTCCCATAGCTGGCGGCGCTTGGGCCCTCCGCGTTGGGGCGATCAAGCTCCTATATCGGGGGTACACAAAAATGCTGGAGAAACTCAGTGGGTGCAGCAGCATCTATGGAGCGAAGGAAATAGGCAACGTTTCGGCCCAAAACGTTGCCTATTTCAGTCTGAAGAAGGGTTTTGGCACGAAACGTTGCCTATTTCAGTCTGAAGAACGAAACGTTGCCTATTTCCTTCGCTCCATAGATTCTGCTGGACCCGCTGAGTTTCTCCAGAATTTTTGTGTACCTTTGATTTCCTTCTTACATCCTATATCGGGGGTATGTCAGCTCCACCGCACCGGGTGATCTGACCCCGGGTCGGGGCTGTCGAACCTTCCGCGACGCTGGAGTACGCCCGATTCGGCCTCTCGCGACCGCGAGCTCTCAATGTAAAGCTCGCATGCCGTAGTTGGAGCGATCCCAGGAAAAGGGATTTGCTCCAGTGTAAATCCACGCCCCGCGGAGGGGCTCAAAGTCAGTCCGAGGAGGACTCCAGCTCCACGATGTTAGGCTGCAGAGAGAGACCGGAGATACAACCTCGAAAACCAATCGCATCTCCGGCGAGGTAAAAGACTGAAAAAAAAAACCCCCCCCCCCCCCCCCCCCCCCCCCCCCCCCCCCCCCCTTCCTCCCTCTCCCTCCTCATAAAACAAACCAGAGAACATTTACACAAACTTTTTAAACAAACTAAAAATAACAAAAAAAACCCAAAAGAACAGACAGACTGTTGGCGGGGCTGTCAATCGTGCGGCTCCCCTGGTGGGAAACCTAGTGGCTTAGTGTTCATTTGTGGAGCTCATTGGTCAAGTGGTAGGTATGGGGCGGTGGCCAAGAAAATCTAAAGTAGGGTCCCGCTTAAGATTCCAGCATTTACATTCTCTTGTGTTTCGTGGTAGATTGATTTGATGTGTAAAAATAAAATCTGGAACCCATTTTCTAAAAGAGTAGTCGGCATATTTAATATGCACTGAATGGGCATTTGATGAGCTGTATCTGCATGTGTGCAGATTAAATGCTGCAAAATAGTTGGATGGACAAGATGGCCATTAATTTCCAGTTCAATCTTTCGATTAACTTCTTCTGTTATGGGCCAACATATAATTAGCAACATCAGAAACAGTGAGATGATATTTAATGCATCACTGCGTGGCATCTGGCCGTGTCATTGGGAGGAGTTCATAGTTGCACCCAACTGCAGTTATTATTAGCTGTCTCAGTTGTGGTTATAATAAGGTAACTTCCAATCATACCATTAACATAAACCCATATTTATATCCCTGATCATAGAAACATAGAAAATAGGTGCAGGAGTAGGCCATTCGGCCCTTCGAGCCTGCACCGCCATTCAATGTGATCATGGGTGATCATCCAATTCAGTATCCCGTACCTGCCTTCTCTCCATACCACGTGATCCCTTTAGCCACAAGGGCCACATCTAACTCCCTCTTAAATATAGCCAATGAACTGTGGCCTCAACTACATTCTGTGGCAGAGAATTCCACAGATTCACCACTCTCTGTGTGAAAAATGTTTTTCTCATCTCAGTCCTAAAAGAATTCCCCCTTATCCTTAAACTGTGATCCCTTGTCCTGGACTTCCCCAACATCGGGAACAATCTTCCTGCATCTAGCCTGTCCAACCCTTTAAGAATTTTGTACGTTTCTATAAGATCCCCCCTCAATCTTCTAAATTCTAGCGAGTACAAGTTGATTATAATAAGACTGGTAAACCATCGGAGAAGAATTAGGCCATTCAGCCCATCTGCTCCGCCATTCGATCATGGCTGATCTATTTTCCCCTCTCAGCTCCGTTCTCCTGCCTTCTCCGCGTAACCTTTGATGCCCATGCTAATCAAGAACCCATCCACCTCCACTTTAGAAATCGCCAATAACCTGGCCTCCATCGCAGGTTTTGGAAATGAATTCTACAGATTCACCACCTACTAGCTAAATAATGGTCAGACCTGAGGATGCAAAATTCTGTCCCAAATGATCAGCTGTCTGGTAGTGGTTAGCTTTCCACTGTACCTTGGTACACATGACAATAATAAACCTCAAATCCATTTGTTTTTGTCTTGCATTTAATCTATGATTTGATTCTCCACAGCTCCCCCTTGGGAGAAGAATTCTTCAGTTAAAATTATTGAAAATGTATTTTTTGTTGAACTGACATTCCTCACCTTATTGCAAACAAATATTAATCAAAAAATATAAATTTAAGAACCAATCTGTGGTCAACATTGAATAAGTGGATTTCAGTATAGGAGTAAAGAGGTTCTTCTGCAGATGTATAGGGCTCTGGTGAGACCACATCTGGAGTATTGTGTACAGTTTTGGTCTCCTAATTTGAGGAAGGACATCCTTGTGATGGAGGCAGTGCAGCGTAGGTTCACGCGATTGATCCCTGGGATGGCGGGACTGTCATATGAGGAAAGATTGAAAAGACTAGGCTTGTATTCACTGGAGTTCAGAAGGATGAGGGGAGGGGGATCTTATAGAAACATATAAAATAATAAAAGGACTGGACAAGCTAGATGCAGGAAAAATGTTCCCAATGTTGGGCGAGTCCAGAACCAGGGGCCACAGTCTTAGAATAAAGAGGAGGTCATTTAAGACTGAGGTGAGAAAAAACTTTTTCACCCAGTGAGTTGTGAATTTGTGGAATTCCCTGCCACAGAGGGCAGTGGAGGCCAAATCACTGGATGGATTTAAGAGAGAGTTAGATAGAGCTCTAGGGGCTAATGGAGTCAAGGGATATGGAGAGAAGGCAGGCACGGGTTATTGATAGGGGATGATCAGCCATGATCACAATGAATGGCGGTGCTGGCTCGAAGGGCCGAATGGCCTCCTCCTGCACCTATTTTCTATGTTTCTATGTTTCTAAGACCTCAGGTTGGCTCCATTCAGTCATAATCCATATGAATACATTCCGGATTCCGGGAGCATGTGCAGGAATTTAAATTTGACCACTTCTGAATGATTACTGAGTGTTGGGGGAAGGAGGAGCATGAAATGGTGCTCCTGCCTTGCCTTTACACTCAGGATATGCACAGATGTCTCCCTCAAAAAGTGGTCACGTTTAAATTCCTGCATGTGTAAGGTTGAGTGAAACAGGAAGGATTTGGTTGAAGGACAGAACCTGGCAACACAACCCGATCCATTTAGGATTTAAATGTTCCTTCTGATTATTTACGTGATTGTGTTCAGTTTCAGATTTAATCTAAGGCTATCTGATGTCAATTTCCTCTCAATGACATTTATGAAGCTCCAATTAAATTTAATGTATCCTGGAAATAGTGGAGCCACCTTCCAGTAAAAGGCTCCACGTTACAGAATCAATTATGTAAGCGATAATAATTAATGAATGAGGAGGCAAAAAAGACAGATATAATATGACAATTGAAGAGGAAATGACAATTACCTGCACTTACCAGTTAGGTATATACCAGGCATTTGAAATTATACAAAGAAGTAGCAAAGCGATGTGCGATCATGCCACCAGCAATGACAGTAATATTCATTTAAGGTTAAGGATGAATTACAGTGAATGGAGTGGAAATCTCAATAAGTGTATGTTATAAGGTTGTCAATATTTTGCTTCCTTATGATTTATGAATAATTTATTGAATTTACACTCTTACCTTAATTCCCACAAATAATAAGGATTTAAATTGCTCTCTTGCTTCCTGTCTGTAATTTATTCCCGTCCAACACAGTGGTCCTCTTTCAATACATTGTAACAGGATTACGAGCAGTGACAGCAAAATGATATTGTCACGTGGGGCCAGTTTTGGTCAGTGGGATGTGGTGCATTAATGGGGTGGATCTGCCAGGTCTGAGGATCCAGTGCATTTACTACCTTTCATTTGCATTGCCTTGGAAGGTTCTAACTTCAAGCCCATCCCATTATTGACTCTAAATCAAAAACCCGAGGAGAAAATCAGTGTACAGTTTCACAGCTGTAATTTGTCTTTCAGCTGTTACTTGAGCACGGGAGCTCGAATGAGGAGGAAAGGAGAGATCGGAGAAATTCTAATTCTTACCGGAACAATATTCTTCTTATCTTTTGTTGCTTCACCTCCCCCCTCGACTCCGTTCAAGGATCCAAGCAGTCATTCCAGGTGCGAAAGAAGTTCACCTGCATCTCCTCCGACCTCACCTATTGCATCCGCTGCTCTAGATGTCAGCTGATCTACATCGGCGAGACCAAGTGTAGGCTTGGCGATCGTTTCGCCGAACACCTCCGCTCGGTCCGCATTAACCAACCTGACCTCCCGGTGGCTCAGCACTTCAACTCCCCCTCCCATTCCAAATCCGACCTCTCTGTCCTGGGCCTCCTCCATGGCCAGAGTGAGCACCACCGGAAATTGGAGGAGCAGCACCTTGGGCAGTCTGCACCCTAGCGGCATAAACATTGAATTCTCCAATTTCCGGTAGCCCTTGCTGTCTCCTCCCCTTCTCAGCTGTCCCTCAGCCCTCGGGCTCCTCCTCTTCCTTTTTCCTTGCTTCTCCGCGCTCGCCCCCCCACCCCCTCCCCCCCCACCCTAAATCAGTCTGAAGAAGGGTTTCGGCCCGAAACGTTGCCTATTTCCTTCGCTCCATAGATGCTGCTGCACCCGCTGAGTTTCTCCAGCACTTTTGTCTACCTGCGATTTTCCAGCATCTGCTGTTCCTTCTTAAACACAATATTCTTCTTATCACTGGATTTGATACAGACTCTGCGACCATTGGGAGATTTCAGCCAGGTCTTTGTACCAGCTTTCTTCAGGTTCTTCCACACACTGTGGTTTTCAATTAAAATAGTTATTGAAAAATTAAGAGGCTGGGTCCAACTCTCCCCCACATCATTATTTCCAGATTTCAGTACAAGTAAACATCCTGGAGAGTGGAGATAACCAACTGTACAGGCAATCCCACTTACAGCTGCTGGGGAGATCCAAGAATATCGAGGGCAGTGGGCTCGGAGATCTACTATAGACTGGGCAGTATTTTCATCTAAACTACCTTTGAAAGAAAACTATTCTTCAGGTACATTGAAGGTGAAAATCTACATTGATGCTGAAAGCACCAGGACTAAAATGGATAAGGCTGAAAAGGTGCAGAAGGACCTCAATGCATGCTGATGGATGCAGATTAAATTCATGTTGCAAAAATTTCAGTATCAATTATTGATTATTGTGTAGGGAGGAACTATAAATGCTGGTTTAAATCGAAGATAGACAGACATACAACGCTGGAGTAACTCAGTGGGACAGGCAGCATCTCTGGAGGTAAGAAATCAAATAGGTGATGTTTTGGGTCGAGACCCTTCTTGAGAGTCTGAAGAGGATCTCGACCTGAAATGTCGCCCATTGCTTCTCTCCAGAGATGTTGCCTATCCCGCTGAGTTACTCCAGCATTTTATGTCTACATTGATTATTCCCCTCAACTCATCTTTGCTGATCAGGTGATATTTGGACAATTTTCTGGCCACACGATAAAGCCGTGTTGGAAGGAGACAGTGATTGCAGTCAATGTATGGATCAAGCCCTAAGGTCAGGAATGCAGTGTCACATGAAGTTTAATAAAGTTTTTTTAGTATGTTTTAAAGTATGTTTTTGATGTTTCTCGGTTTTTTGTGGGGGGTGGTGTGGGGGGGGGTGAGGGGGAAAACGTTTTGGCCGCCTCCTCCACGGAGAGGTGACTTTTTCCAGGTCGCCTCCCCCGTGGCCTAACAGCAAGGATCGGCGCGGCCTATCCCGGAGACGCGCCCAGGGCTTCAGCGGCGGGCGCTGCGTGGACTCTCGGCGTGGAGCATGTGAGCCCTCGCTGGGGCTTGCTGGAGGGAAGAGCTCCGTTTCGCTGGGCAGTCGGCAGCCTGAAGCCGCGCGCGGTCTGCACAGCTCCAGCTGGCGCGGCGTCTACAGCCCGGGATCCCTCGTGGGGGACCCGGGGGAAGAAGAAGCCATCACTGCCGGCCTGCGGCCAACTTCTACCGCGGGGCCGGCATGGACTCACCATCACCCCTGGAGGGGAGCTTCGACCGCCGGCCCTGCGGTCTGCGGTGCTTCTGGCTGCGGCGGGACGGGAATCTTAAATCTTCGACCGCCGGCCTGCGGCCTACAACATCCTGAAGCCGCGGTCTCCGCTGGGGAAGAGCCGATCCTGGACTTACCTTGCCTTTGACTTTGTCCCTTACCATCTGGACGCCCGCAGCGACGGCTGCGGAGGGTGGAGGTCCCGACCACGGGGGAAAATGGAGGAGGACTGGCCAAGTTCTGTGCCTGCCCCCACAGTGATGAATGCTGTGGTGGATGTTTGTGTTACATTTTTATTGTGGTTGTGTGTTCTTTATTATTGTACCGCTGCTGACAACCCAAATACCACTGACCCTGGTTGTGTGGCAATAAATTCTATATCATCATCATCATCATCAACTCATATGTGCAGTCATGGTCATGGTCTGTGATAACATCAAATTCCATATGCTAACAGCTACATCACATACAGCTAGATGCCCAATACACCAGAGCCCCAGTGAGACCACATCTAGAATCAGAGCCCTAGTGAAACCACACCTGGAATCAGAGCCCGAGTGAGATCACATCTGCAGTATTGGGTGCAGTTTCGGTCCTCTAATTTGAGGAAGGACATTCTTGCTATTGAGGGAGTGCAGTGTAGGTTTACAAGGTTAATTCCCGGGATGGCGGGACTGTCATATGCTGAGAGAATGGAGCAGCTGGGATTGTACACTCTGGAGTTCAGAAGGATGAGAGGGCATCTCACTGAAACATATAAGATTGTTGAGGGTTTGGACATGCTAGAGGCTGGAAACATGTTCCTGATGTTGGGGGAGTCCAGAACCAGGGGCCACAGTTTAAGAATAAGGAGTAAGCCATTTAGAACGGAGACGAGGAAACACTTTTTCTCACAGAGAGTGGTGAGTCTGTGGAATTCTCTGCCTCAGAGGGGGGTGGAGGCAGGTTCTCTGGATGCATTCTAGATTGAGCTCGATAGGGCTCTGAAAAAAAAGCGGAGTCGGGGGATATGGGGAGAAGGCAGGAACGGGGTACTGATTGGGGATGATCAGCCATGATCACATTGAATGGCGGTGCTGGCTCGAAGGGCCAAATGGCCTACTCCTGCACCTATTGTCTACTGTCTATTGCCATCTATCAATAACCAATAATCTATCATCAAGACTTGAAAAAACATTTTTATCTCCCCTTCATGTTCTTCTCCAAACCTCACATCCATGTCAAGTATATTTCACACACTGCTTGTTATTCAACCATCCAGAGAAACTACACAAGCAAATTGCACACAACTTCCCTCTTGCAGGAAAGTTGGCATCTAGGCAACCGTTATGTGACCCAAAACATTACCTATCCATGTTCTCCAGGGATGCTTCCTGACCCAGAGTTACTCCAGCACTCTGTGCACTTATTTATAAACCAGCATCTGCAGTTCCTTGTTTCAACCATTCTGCGGCATTTGTTGGCCAATGTCATGAGAGCTTCCTGTTGCTGCACAAGCAAAGGCAATCCAGTATATGAATGCTGCAATGGGAACTCGGATATCTGGAGAGGAGGAATGGATGATACTTTGAAGTCTGATAGTTCCTCGTAGCATTGTACATGAAGACACACAAAGACCAGAGAGGGGCTAAACCGGAAAATGGCCCTGAATCCAGAATGCAGATCTCATGGTGACGAGAGTTAGAATCCGATTGCACCATTGCACCTGTTATTGCCTATCTGCCAGTCATCCCATTAACCCAGAAACACAAGAAATTGCAGATGCTGAATCTTGAGTAATAACCAAATTACATCAGTGTGAAGAAAGGTCGCGACCTGAAATGTTATCTACCCGTTTCTCTCCACAGATGCAGCTTGCTCCACAGAGTGCTTCCAGCAGTGTTGTTTTTTTACATTCAGCTGCGTATAGGCGTGCACAGCCTAAAGTTGTGCGACTTGTTCTATTTGATCTTATTTGATGGTGCACGCCGATTGATTGCATTCGTCGAAACTGGGCGGACCACGTGAAGGTTGCAATCTCCCACCCCGTTCAGCTGCACAGTGGCACAGTAGTAGAGTTGCTGCCTGACAGCGCCAGAGACCCGACTTCGATCCTGACCACGTGCGCTGTCTGTACGGAGTTTGTAAATTCTCCTTGGGTTTTTTCCGGCTGCTCCGGATTCCTCCCACACTCCAAAGACATACATGTTTGCAAGTTAATTTGGTTTTGGTAAATATTGTAAATTGTCCCTAGTGTGTAGGGTAATGCTAGTGTACATAGGTGATCAAATTCGTCTCAACTTTGTCAGACTGACATTTTAGTCTCCAGTCAATTGAATGAACTAAACTTAAATGAAATATTTTAGACAATAGACAATAGGTGCAGGAATAGGCCATTCGGCCCTTCGAGCCAGCACCGCCATTCAATGTGATCATGGCTGATCATCCCCAATCAGTACCCCGTTCCTGCCTTCTCCCGATATCCCCTGACTCCGCTATTTTTAGGAGCCCTATCTAGCTCTCTTTAGTTTTTAATTTATTTCACAAATTATGGGTGTAACTCATTAAGACTTGAACGTGTGCTCGCAATATGTGTGATTTTCAAGAGAGAATAGGTTATATCCATGAAAAAGAGCAAATAATAGCGTCTTGGGGGGAAAAAGCAGAGAATAGCACAAACACAATGGGCCAAATGGCCTCCTGCGTTGTATGATTTGGGGGGGGGACATCGTTCCATTTAAATGGAATGAAAATAATTTCATTGGGAAAACG
The DNA here is from genome assembly GCF_028641065.1 of Leucoraja erinaceus. Classification (NCBI taxonomy): domain Eukaryota; kingdom Metazoa; phylum Chordata; class Chondrichthyes; order Rajiformes; family Rajidae; genus Leucoraja; species Leucoraja erinaceus. Next base: position 163,364,457 of record NC_073377.1, read on the forward strand.
AGGAAAACAAGGGATTTTCAAACCAGAAGAAAGTTTTAATTAGAGACTCTTATTGGGGACTGTTTACACAATTACTTGAAAGCAATTCTTGTGAATTGAGCAGCCAGGATTACTGAAAAGCCATAATAGGCTGTTTGATTTGAGATTAGTTCCTGTCGGCAGAACATTTAGAATTATAGTTAATTTAATATATATAGTGTGTTTGAATCCTCCAGTTAGAAACATGCTAATCAGCCCCAAGGTTGTTTCCGCGGGTGGATCCGACTGTTGTATCACAGTTGGCAGCTGCTGAAATTGGACATGCAATGGGTGCTTATCTGTAGCCCAGCTTTCACCCACATTTTCCATCAGAGAGGAACAAGTCTGGGGCTGTTTAAGAATCACTTGCATTGAGAGGTTGAAGCGAAAGCCCTTTCCCATCCGTGACCTGCTGTGACTTTTACATTCCTATTGTTTGCAGGTGAAGACACAGATGACAGGGTGGTATTTCATGACTTGCCAGTGGAGGGGCGGCTCGATTACCTTCAACATGCAATTTTGGACAGGATGTCCGACCAAAGAAGAGGCTTTCAAAGCCCTCGACATTGGGTCTCCTGCAAAAAAAAAATATTGCGTGCGTGATACAATTATACCGTTAGAGGCTTCTGCGGCGTTTGCAATCGTAAGTTAGTATGCATCGTTTAAAATGCTGAGATGAGAGAAAGAACAGGGCAGGGCAGGGGGAAGGGACGTTTTAAGTAGAACAGTTTCGGTATATTAAGTTTTAAATAAGACAGGGAACTGTTGCGCCCTTGCAGACTTCAAATCCATTGCACGGGATCAGATCCCAAGATAGATAGATAGATAGAAAGCCTTCGTGTATCCGAGCGGAAAGGGCGTTCTACCGTCAAATTCACATTGTTCCTGAAATGATTCCAGCGCTTTCATCTCCTCTGCTTCACCGAGACACCCGCCCGCACCTGGACTGCCTGCCTGCTCTTTGTGTGACAACCTTCCTGACTTCAGTCTGCCCTCTGCCAGCTTTTTACTTTGTTTTTGTGCCGTGGTGGAGTCTGAAGTATTGACTCAACTTTACATTGTGGAACATCGCTTGTGGTTGCTGTTCTTTTGTTAGCAAAGTTACACTCGGTATTTACAAAGCAGATAGTAGTGCTAGCGAGTGGGCTTGGCTCGGGTGGAGGAACTGGGCAAGAATGGAAACAGAAATCATAGCTTTGAACTTTCCTTTTGGAAGATAGAGTGTAATCTCCTCACCTTTCACCCCACCAGCCGTCACATACAACAAATAATCCTCCGCCATTTCCGCCACCTCCAACGTGACCCCACCACTCGCCACATCTTCCCATCTCCCCCCATGTCTGCCTTCCGCAAAGACCGCTCCCTCCGCAACTCCCTTGTCAATTCTTCCCTTCCCTCCCGTACCACCCCCTCCCCGGGCACTTTCCGTTGCAACCGCAAGAAATGCAACACCTGTCCCTTCACCTCCCCCCTCGACTCCATTCAAGGACCCAAGCAGTTGTTCCAGCTGCGACAAAGGTTCACCTGTATCTCCTCCAACCTCATCTACTGCATCCGCTGCTATAGATGTCAGCTGATTTACATCGGGGAGACTAAGCGGAGGTTGGGCGATCGATTCGCCGAACACCTCCGCTCAGTCCGCAAAAACCTACCTGAGCTCCCTGTGGCTCAGCACTACAACTCCCCCTCCCATTCCCAATCCGACCTCTCTGTCCTGGGTCTCCTCCATTGCCAGAGTGAGCAACACCGGATATTGGAGGAACAGCACCTCGTATTCCGCCTGGGTTGCTTGCGTCCGGATGGCATGAGCGTTGAATTCCCCTTGTTTTGTTAGCCCTTGCTGTCTCCTCCCCTTCCTTAACCCTCGAGCTGTCTCCTCCCATCCCCCCCGCCCTCGGGCTCCTCCTCCTCCCTTTTTCCTTCCTTCTGCCCCCCAACCCCCATCAGTCTGAAGAAGGGTTTTGGCCCGAAACGTCGCCTATTTCCTTCGCTCCGTAGATGCTGCTGCACCCGCTGAGTTTCTCCAGCATTTTTCTTTCCCTTGTAATCTCCCCCTCATCAGTGGTGGAAACACGAATGGTGGCGAATGTCCCGCAGCCTGCCGTATCCGCAGAACGTTCCCCTTTTTGGTTAGTTGGCGCGGTGGGAAATTAGTAAAGTGTCCCTTATTGTCATTCAGACTTTTCAATCTGAACGAAAATGTCGTGCCTTGCAGTAATAACATAGAATAAAATAACAAAACACACAATAAACACAGATTTAACATCCACCACAGTTAGTCCACCAGGTCCTCCTCACTGTGATGGAAGGCAAAAGTCTTAAGGGCCTGTCCCACGAGCATGCGGCCTGCATGCGGCAAGCGCGACCAAACTGGAAGCGGGGGCTGCGCGGAGGTCGAGTGAGTGACGTAAAGTTCGAGCGAAGTCCGTGGGGAGTTTGCGCGTGATATACGGCGTTGAGGCGGTGCGTACGGCATCGAGACGCTGCGCATGCCCATCGAGGCGGTGCGTACGGCGTCAAGTGCCGGTGCCGGTGCCGCGCGGAATTTTTGAACACGGTGTTTTTCGCAGCCCCGCGCGATGTCGGGACCAGCTCCGCACAACTCCATACGGCTCCGGCGATCGAAGTGGGACCGGCCCCTCGAGGCCGTACAGCTCAAGCGACCACTTTAGGTCATGCTCGCCGCATGGAGTCGCATGCTCGTGGGACAGGCCCTTTAAAGTCCTTGTCTCGTCCTTCTTCTCCCTCTGTGTTGAGGCGATCCAGGCCTCCGATGTTGCGACCCTGCCGGGTGATGGTGAGTAAGTTCATTGACATTGCCGCAGTGAACATTGAATTCTCTAAAGACAGACACAAATTGTCTGCTCAGACCATCTGAAAAAGGGTTCCGATCCAAAACAGTACCTCTTCCTTCCAGAAATGCCGCCCGAACCGCTGAGTTGCTCCAGTATTTTGTGTCTATCTTGAGTATAAACCAGCAATTGCAGCTCCTTCCTCCACGTTGGGTGAGCATGCAGTTTCAACCAAGTCAATAGACAATAAACAATAGGTGCAGGAGTAGGCCATTCGGCCCTTCAAGCCAGCACCACCATTCAATGTGATTGTAGCTGATCATCCCCAATCAGTACCCCGTTCCTGCCTTCTCCCCATATCCCCTGACTCCATTATTTTTAAGAGCCCTACCTAGCTCTCTCTTGAAGGCATCCAGAGAACCTGCCTTCACCACCCTCTGAGGCAGAGAATTCCACAGACTCACCACTCTCTGTGAGAAAAAGTGTTTGCTCGTCTCCGTTCTAAATGGCTTACTCCTTATTCTTAAGTCACCTGTTGTACAGAGTGGAGTCCACTGCCCACACTTCCTGCATGGATACCCTATTGCCTCATTTCAGATCTGGAAGATAGCTGACTGGACAGCCAGAGTCTCATATGATGCTATGTGTTTAAGGGCCAGAGCAGACCCGTCCCAACAAATGGCAGAGATGATCCCCTATCCTCAGCTTTGCCTTCTGGCAAAGTTGTCCTGGTTTTTAGATGTTTCTGAAATCGATGACATATTCAAAAACTATTTGTAACAATTATAAAATATTAAAATGATTGAACCATTCAAGATACCAAACCACCCACCCCTCCCCCCCCCCCCTTTACCCCCCCCCCCCCCCCATTTACACCGCACCCCCCTACAGAACGCTCCCACCGTTGCTTTGGGGGAACAGGTGAGTGGTGGAATATTGCATTGGGGAATGGGTTGCGTTGGGGGACCAGGCCTACCGTGTGACTGGGACGCAACGGGGCCCACTTAGTCTAGTCAGTCACTGAAAGTAAGCATGCAGGTACAGCAGGCAGTGAAAAAAGCTAACGGCATTTTGGCCTTCATAACAAGAGGAGTTAAGTCTAGGAGCAAAGAGGCCCTTCTGCAGTTGTACAGGGCCCTAGTGAGGCCACACCTGGAGTATTGTGTGCAGTTTTGGTCTCCAAATTTGAGGAAGAACATTCTTGCTATTGAGGGAGTGCAGCGTAGGTTTACAAGGTTAATTCCCAGGATGGCGGGATTGTCACATATTGAAAGAATGGAGCGACTGGGCTTGTATACACTGGAATTTAGGATGAGGGGATCTTATTGAAATATATAAGATTATTAATAGATTCGACACGCTGGAGGCAGGAAACGTGTTCCCGTTGTTGGAAGAGTCCAGAACCAGGCGCCACAGTTTAAGAATAAGGGGTAAGCCATTTAGAACGGAGATGAGGAAAAACTTTTTCACCCAAAGAATTGTTAATCTGTGAAATGAAGTCCAATTCTCTGGATGCTTCCAAGAGAGCTAGATAGAGCTCTTAAAGATAGCGGAGTCAAGGGATATGTGGAGAAGGCAGGAACGGGGTACTGATTATGGATGATCAGCCAAAATCACAGTGAATGGCGATGCTGGCTCAAAGGGCCGAATGGTCTACTCCTCAATGTATTGTCCATTGTCTATTGTCTGCCTGATCCGCTGAGTTACTCCAGGATTTTGTGTCCCCACCCCCAATGCTGTTATAACTCAACATGACCTGATTCTACAGACTGCCATGATATTGAGCTAGGCAAAAAATGCTGGAGTAACTCAACGGGAAAGCATCTCTGGAGAGAAGGAATGGGCGACGTTTCGGGTCGAGAGCTGTCTTTCCAGCATTTTGCATCTACCTTCGATTTAAACCAGCATCTACAGTTCTTTCCTACACATGATATTGCGCCATGCGGGATGGATGAAGGTAGACATGGTTGAAGGTAGACAAAAATGCTGGAGAAACTCAGCGTTGAGGCAGCATCTATGGAGCGAAGGAATTGGTGATGTTTCGGGTCGTGACCCTTCTTCAGACCCAAAACGTCTCAGCCTATGGTCGTGAGAGGTCTCCAGAAAACAATCTGGCTCTGAACACCAGGAAAACAAAAGAGCTCATTGTCGACTTCAGGAGGCACAGCACCGACTTAGCCCCCCTACACATCAACGGCGAGTGTGTGGAGAGGGTCAACACCTTCCGGTTTCTCGGTGTCCATATCGCTGCTGACATCTCCTGGACGGACAACACAACAGCGGTCATCAAGAAGGCTCAGCAGCGGCTGCACTTCCTGAGGGTCCTCAGGAAGCACAACCTGGACTCTAACCTGCTGCTGACCTTCTACCGCTCGTCCATCGAGAGCCTGCTGACATACTGCATTACAGCATGGTATGGCAGCTGCACCATGGCAGACAGGGAGAGGCTTCAGAGGGTAACTAACAGCGCATATGATCATTGGCTCTCCCCTCCCTCTCATCTACACCTATGCCTTAGCAGGGCAAAGAAGATCATCAAAACAGCTCCCATCCTGCGTTTGGACAGTTCGACCTGCTGCCCTCTGGAAGGCGCTATAGGTGCATCAAATCCAGGACAAACAGACTCAGGAATAGTTGCTTTCCGAGAATTATATCTACTATAAATTCAAATTCACACATGCATTGATGGACTTCCATGTAAATGCTAATTTCCCCCCACCATCTCCCTTCTGTTTTTTGTTTTTTCTGTTTCTTGTTTTTTGTGCTAAATTGTATGTATGCACTGAGTACGAGCAGCTTTCAGTTTCACTGTACATGTATAGTGACAATAAATGGCATATCATATCATATCAAAGAGTCTTTCTGGTCGCCGCTGAATTTGCACCATGTTGAAAATTTCGGCGACCTATGAGCCAGCAGTCGCCAAAATAAGTGGGACAGCCCTTACTTGGCAATCTGAAGCAAATGAAGAGAATTCATTAGTAAACCCATTATGGCCATGTAAATGCTAATTAATTACAGCATGGGTTGGCAAGTTATGTTCTGCTTAAAGTATGAGAGCAAGGCAAATGACAAGAAACCCTAATAATATAAGGACATCTGAAAAGTCTTCCAGGAGGATTTATTTCCTGAAGCACTATTTCTCTGATTCCTCTTATTCCTCTCATGTTCCAAAGACATGCTAGTTGGAAGTTCAACTGACCACTGTAAATTATTCCCAGTGTGTAAACAATGGGAAGTTAATGGGAATGTGAAAAGAATAAAATTGGATTTGTGTAGTATTAGTGTAAATGGGCGGGAAGTGGTTTGATGAGACATCACAGGTCAAAGGGCCTTTCACTGCTCTGCATGGTCTCTATAATTCTATGACCTTATTCTATGACTAATTATTTCTACGAAATAATTCTATAATTCTGTGGAACAGCATCCCTCTTCCCATCAGAACTGCCCCCTCCATCGACTCCTTTAAGTCGAGACTAAAAACTCATCTCTACTCCCAAGCCTTTCTAGACACCCTCTGAGCGAGGGCTATATGTTGGTAGTGATGTTTGTATTTAATCTATGAACCAATGTTGTTTATTATACTATTGTTATACCAATGTAAAGCACTTTGGCCAACGAGAGTTGCTTTGTAAATGTGCTATATAAATAAAAGTGACTTGACTTGACTTGACTTGATTATCTGTTCCCTGGGTTTGACTATATTAACAAAGCTGTGTTGGTCCCACAGTCACCTTTGGATGTAGCTTTGGATGATGGTGAGGAAACCCACTTGTGTGGTCCTTCCAAGGCTCAGAGACCTTTGGTGGGAAGGAGGCTGTCACCCATCTCCTTCGTGAATGTCCCTCTGCACAGAAGTCATGGCAAGAGATGCATTGGTGTTTTTCCTGTTCCCTTCCCAAGAGAGCCTGATATCACAGCATTCTGTCATTTCTCGGCTGCACAAGGGATGCACGCTGACTCAGGACGCCACCTCCCCAAAATATCATTGGAGATTGGAACAATTAAATTCTTACTAGCAGCGTCGTGATAGACCCGTGAACACAATATTCAGAGAAAACAAGATCAATACATTTAACCATCCAAATACTAGTGCAAAAACAGAAGTGAAAAGAACAGGAGGTACAGAAGTGTGAAAAGGCACACCTCCAGATTCAGAGACAATTTCTTTCCAGCTGTTATCAGGCAATGGATCCATCCTATCAACATCTAGAGAGCAGTCCTGAGCTGCTATCTACCTCCTTGAAAACCCGTGAATTATCTTTCAACAAATTTTATCTTGCACTAAACTTTATACTCTCTTTCCTGTATCTGTACACTGTGGACGGCTCGATTGTAATTATGTATAATCTTTCCACTGAAAGGTCAACACGCATCAAAAAAGCTTTTCACTGTACCTCAGTACACGTGACAATAAACTAAACTAAAAAAAAAACCTCAGATCCTTAATGCAACCAGACAATCCACGGAGCACAGTTTAATTAGTGTTGTGTCGTGTTCAAGAACAGATGTTGTTGTTGTATTGAATTAAAATGATGAATTAAAAGCAGAGAAACAAGAGATTTCAGATGCTGTAGTCTAGAGCAAAATAAAATGGTGAAAGTCAGCAGATTGAACAGCACCAGAAGGAAAAGGATTTGTCGATATTTTGGGTTGAGACCGTGCTTAAGGACATTCAGTGTAGGGGAAAGGTAGCTGGTATAAAGAGGAGAGGGAAAGTGGCACGGAGGGGGAGGGGTAGATGGCCCAGGGAGGGGGTGAGAGATGACGGGCAGAAAAAACAAGTGGGGGGAAGGCAGGGTGAAGGTGGAGGCTGGAGAGTTATGAATTGGGAGACAAAGGCTACAAGTGCTGCAATTTGATATGTAATGACGGTGATCATTAGAAACTTTCAAGGCTTCAAGGGTGGCATGGGAGCTGGAATCAGATGGGAAGTTTGTCATTGGTAATTGGATAGAACCTGAATGGGAAGGGGGCAGAAATCAGTGAAGTGAGATGGTGACGATGGACTGGAGAGGGATATAGATAAGGGAACACAAATGGAAGGACCAGCAGTGAATTGGAAGGAGAGAAACGAATACAGAGAGTGGAAACAAAATGCTGGCAGAGAAGTTTCGGGTTGAGACTCTCTTCAGACAAGAGAGGGTAAGGGTTTCCTGAAATTGGAAAATCTGGACGGAGTTCATACCAGTAGGATTTAAACTATCTAAGTGGAATATGAAGTATTCTTCTTCTAAGTAAAAGCACATCGTTTTCAATGAACCCTTTATGTAAAGTTCTGGTGTAAGATTTCCTTGGCATAACTTTGTATCTTCGTCCCACTCAGGTATTGCCTACTGAAGAAGAAGGAGTTTCTTCCCAGAGGTCATTCGGACTGTAAACACCTATCTCACCAGGGACTAACTCTACTGAACGTTTTTCCTTCCATTATTTATTATGTAAAAGAATATGTGTGTTATGATTGTGTTTATAGTTTGTTTGGTTGTTTGTCTTTTGCACAAAAGTCTGCAAGCATTGCCACTTTCATTTCACTGCACATCTCGTATGTGTATGTGACAAATAAACTTGACTTGACTTGATACCGCCCTGTTTCTACTTTGTGCAAAAAGATAGATTCAAGATTCAAGAGAGTTTATTGTCATGTGTCCCTGATAGGACAATGAAATTCTTGCTTTGCTTCAGCACAACAGAACATAGTAGGCATTGACTACAGAACAGATCAGTGTGTCCATATACCATTATATAAATATATACACACATGAATAAATATACTGATGAAGTGCAAATAACAGATAATGGGCTATTAATGTTCAGAGTTCTGTCCGAGCCAAGTTTAATAGCCTGATGGCTGTGGGGAAGTAGCTATTCCTGAACCTGGTCGTTGCAGTCTTCAGGCTCCTGTACCTTCTACCTGAAGGTAGCGGGGAGATGAGTGTGTGGCCAGGATGGTGTGGGTCCTTGATCATGCTGCCAGCCTTTTTGAGGCAGCGACTGCGATAGATCCCCTCGATGGAAGGGAGGTGGACGGGATGAATCGTGAGGTCAACTCCGACCGAAATTTGTAGGAAGGAACTGCATGCAGATGCCGGTTTTAACACCGAAGATAAACACAAGATCTCTGGACACAACATGCTGGAATATCTCAGCGGGACAGGCAGCATCTCGGGATAGAAGGAATGGGTGACGTTTCGGGTCGAGACCCTTCTTCAGAAATGTATTCAGTTAAATCTGATTATGACTGCAGACTCTTTTACACAGAACGTGGATTTATTTTGCGTGTCTGATTTAGCTGGAGAGTAGATAAGTCGGAGCCTATCGTTTCATTAGAGCAGCAAGGGTGTCTCTTTAAATCCGATCCGCAGTTCATGTAGAACTTGGCGTTGTGTTTTATAACCTTTGAAGCCCTATTTGGTGAGTTCCTTCCCCTCGGGCCCTGACATCTTCTCGCCTGATGAAATCCGTGATAACTGGTTTGGGAGAGATGATGGGCTAACAGATAAATCCCTTAATTTCTTTAAACTGGTCTTCAGCCGTTCCGGTGTGAAAGAGCGGCTTAATGATCAGTCAGACTACAGATGAAAGGGAAGCCAGAGGGTTAATGAATGAGCGATTTCCTGCACAAATGAAACCAGCCAAAGAGCCACGGATCGCCTCAAAGAAACACTCCACGGGCAGAGTAACAACAAAGGAAGTGTCTGCTTTTAATAATGTACATCTACTGTATTCAATGTGGAGGGCTAGTATGTCCTACCAGACTATTAAATATATTATTATCAAACATAATTTTGCGTGGGCGCGTTCCCTCTTAACTGTCTATCTCCTGTCTATAAAACAGCTTATGTATGCCACGTTGCAGTTGCAATTCGAGAAATAAGTGCAACTAGGAATTATTTAACATTACACATAAATTAGACGTGGAGACACTCGCTGTCGGCTCCCCGCCCCAGTACAGAAGGCTACATGGATTGACATTAACATTCTCCGCATGTGTTCAGTGACAGGAGACGGTTGTTTAGGTGCATTCAGATGACTGGAACAACAACAAAAGAGTGGTTTAGGATGTCGGGTTTTCCCCCGGTGCAATCTCAGGATAAAGGCATCACCCAGCAGAAGTCTGGAGACTGCTGAAAGCAGCCAGGTCCTTATCACCTGGATCACTGACTATTCATTCCAATGAGCGCAAATTTGGTAAGTGTAGATTGGTGGTTGGGGGTGGGGGACATACGAAGTTCAGAAGTTGTAAAGTTTATGCTTATGACCCTGGGATGCGAGGTTTAGACGATTTTTTTAAATGAATGTTTTCTCTGGCCTTCTTTGAATAAACCACATTCGTTTTTCTCATCTGAAAGCTTTTTATAATGTAAACCAGCAGGATGTGAAAGAGGCAGAATCGCGCTGGATTCCGGTCTGCGGTTTATTTCACAAATGAATAATAAAACCACTGACGGCCCTAGGCATTGAACCAAAGACTCTGATGGCTTTCCTCATTGAACAGTTGGAATATATTTTTTCTCATGGTAGCATATGAAAGTTACGCGTGTGAGCTGAGGGACTTAGTGCACGTCGACACCAGAAATGTTTTAAATGAGAACTAATTGTAAACGTAATTAAAAGAGGATGCAACATATTAAAATGTGGGAAATATATAGCTAACTTCCCAATAACAACACAAAATGCTGGAGTAACTCAGCGGGTCAGGCAGCACTTTGGAGAAAAATAATAGTTTGAAGTCTGAAGAAGGGTCTCAACCCGAAATGCCACCTATTCCTTTTTTTCTATCTATCTTCGGTGTAAACCAGCACCTGTAGTTCATTCCTTCACAAGTGCTGGAGTAACAGCGGGTCAGGCGGCATCTATGGAGAACATGGATAGGTGACGTTTCGGGTCGAGAACCTGGTTTCGTTTCATTTCGTCCCGAGATGCTGCAGGAAGATTGTTCCCGATGTTGGGGAAGTCCAGGACAAGGGGTCACAGCTTAAGGATAAAGGGGAAATCCTTTAAAACCGAGATGAGAAGAACTTTTTTCACACAGAGAGTGGTGAATCTCTGGAACTCTCTGCCACAGAGGGTAGTTGAGGCCAGTTCATTGGCTATATTTAAGAGGGAGTTAGATGTGGCCCTTGTGGCTAAGGGGATCAGGGGGTATGGAGAGAAGGCAGGTACGGGATACTGAGTTGGATGATCAGCCATGATCATATTGAATGGCGGTGTAGGCTCGAAGGGCCGAATGGCCTACTCCTGCACCTAATTTCTATGTTTCTATGTTTCTATGTCACCTATCCATATTATCTGGAGATGCCACTGACCCGCTGAGTTACTCTAGCACTTTGTGTGCTTTGTGTATTGTGTCCTTGTGCCTCAGAAGGTAGTGGATCGCCAATTCTCTGGATGCCTTTACAGAGAGTTAGATAGAGCTCTTAAAAATAGCGGAGTCAGGGGATATGGGGAGAAGGCAGGAACTGGGGTACTGATTGGGGATGATCAGCCATGATCACAGTGAATGGCGGTGCTGGCTCGAAGGGCCGAATGGCCTGCTCCTGCACCTATTGTCTATTAAACGCAGTTCGCTGTTTCTATATTTTAACTTTCCAAAGTTGTCTTCGTTTTGCTTATACTGCAATTAAATTAAACTGAGCAAACTTGCCAAGGGAAGTTTAAATAAATGGTTTAAAGTGTATTGGGTTAATGTTGGCAATTTTGAGCTGTCAGATTGACATCCGAGTGAAAGCAGACCAATGGATTTGGATGATGGGGACACAAAATGCTGGAGTAATTTAGCGGGTCAGACAGCATCCCTGGTAACGTTTCGGATCGAGACTCTTCTTCAGACTGAGAGTCAGGAGAGAGGGAAACTAGAGGTATGAAAAGGTACGGGACAAATTAGAACCGGCACCGATGGCCAAGGAGCCCACAATGGTCCATTGTTGGCTGTGGGGGAGGTGAAAATGAAGGGATATGAACATTGCCTGTATAACTCGTTTAAACCTAGCCCACAGCAAACAATGGGCCGTTTCCTTCATCGTTACTTTTCTGCATATCTTTAATTAGTTTTTTAATATATCTTTTTTCTCAATAGGTGCAGGAACAGGCCATTTGGCCCTTCGAGCCAGCACCGCTATTCAATGTGATCGTGGCTGATCACCCCCAATCAGTACCCCGTTCCTGCTTTCTCCCCATATCCCCTGACTCCGCTATTTTTAAGAGCCCTATCTAGCTCTCTCTTGAAAGCATCCAGAGAACCGGCCTCCACCGCCCTCTGAGGCAGAGAGTTTGCTCTATATCTCTCTACATCACCGTCAATATCTCTCGTTCCCCTTTCCCCCGACTGAAGAAGGGTGTCGACCCGAAACGTCACCCATTCCTTCTCTCCGGAGATTCTGCCCGTCCCGCTGAGTTACTCCAGCTTTTGTGTGTGTGTCTATTTTCGGGTGAAAACCGTCATCTGTAGTTCCTTCCTACACAATGGATGAAGAATACAGCCTTGTCGAGCTGTAGTGGCCGGATGCGCCGCTTCCTCCCTTCCAAGGAGAGGGTGTAATCCTCCCAGACTGGCTTCCCCCAGCATATCCCCCACTCCACCGAAGATAGACACAGAATACTGGAGTAACTCTATGTTTCTATGTAACTTCTGTGTAACTCAGCGGGACAGGCAGCGGGCGATTCCTTCTCTGCAGAGATGCTGCTGCTGCTGCTGCTGCCTGTCCCGCTGAGTTACTCCAGCATTTTTGCGTTTAAACCAGCATTTGCAGTTCCTTCCGACACATTCCCCGCTCCACCAATCCGCTCCCCGCAAACAGCGCGTACCTCCAATGGGAGCGCGGCGCGCCCCGGCGCCACCAATCAGCGTCGGCCGGATATGTAGCATCCTCTTTGTATCCGCTCGCGGGGACGCGGGGGACCAATGGGCGAGGGTGGAATGCGGGCGGGCAGCCAATGGGCGTGTGTGGAATGCCAAGGGGCGGCCAATGGGAGCGAGGGGAATGTGTTGCGCGTCTGTTCGGCTGTTCGGCTGTTCGGCGGCGGAGCCACAACAACAATCCCGGGAGCTGCGGGACACAGAGCAGCGCACCATACAGCAGAGAACAGCAACAGCAACAGCACAGCGCTCAACACGTCCCGTCCCCCCCGGAGCAGCACTGCAAACCCTGCACAGCCGTCCCAAACACAGTCTGCAAAAACCAGCCCCAAGCGCAGCCTTCCGCGCCAACCAAGAGACTCGCGATACACACACACACACACACACACACACACACACAGGCAACCCTATGCAGCCAAACATAGCGCGCCGCTGACAGCTTCGCCCTGGGAAAGCAGCTAAACAGGCCAAGCCGTGCACAACGCTCGCCCCGTCCCGTGGAGGGAGAGACAGAGACAGAGGATCTCGCAGGGAAATGGGGAGCAGCCCGCTGACAAGCTGCGGCGCGATGCCGTGTGGAGAGCACAGATCCTAGCTCCTCTAGTATCTTTGGTGGAGAGCGCCGGTGAGGACAAATACACACAGGCTGTTTTTGGACAATACTGGTGGATGGTCCCAGCGTGAAGGAGACGGGAGCTACACCCGGGAGCCCCACTTCCACGGGCAGGCAGGAGCACTGGTGTATCCCTGACCTCGCACGTTGTACTTACTGAGTCAACTCTTCTCTTGTTTCGTCCCGATGTCTTAACGCGGTGACTATCGATCATTTAAAACAAAACACAAGACTTAAGACTACTGGACCCATCTTCTGGAATAAGACTATATATATCGCATATAATAACATGGATTTGCATTTGGTGGATGTATGGAAATAGGTAAGATTCCTCGAGATTAAATAATTGAACTATTTATTCTTTCAATGATTTTGCAAGAACTTCGAATATCCATTGACTGAGCAAATATGATGTTAAACTATTTTCCTCAATGAAAGCACAAAGCAAACTTAAAAAAAAAATCTTGCCGGCGACATATGTTCTTCGGAATGAAACCACTTCCATTTGTGAAAATGCCAATGTTGTTTTAATGACCCCAGTGTTGTCACTTGGAAAGTCCGCCCTCGTGTGGTGTTCTCTGAGCGCTGGCCTGCTGTTGCTCTGCCGGGTTCATTCATAATTTCTCCCCCTCCCCCGTCTCTCTCTCTCTCTCTCTCTCTCTTCCTTCCTCTCTCCCCCCCTTCCCCTCCCTCCCTCTTCACCACCAATTTCCTGCACTCGGTAAACGATCGATTAAGCAAGGGTTTAACCGCACTAGGAGAGGGCGCTGCTGATTGTACTCACAGACATTGGGCTTTAGGCTTCCGCTGTGTGCTTTTCCTTTCCCGAGTGATTTTTTTTTAAATGAAACTAATCACCCGGACCCACCAACAAGGCGGGAGGAATCGAGGGAGACGTGTCTTGCTGAGTGTCGGCACAGCGGCTGCTGTTTGCAACAAGGTGATCGGGCGGGGGGGTTGTGTGTCTGGCTGTTGCATGCATGGGACATTCTGATACAGGCTGTTGCTATTTGTTTTACAACATTGTCAAGATACTTCTTTGCGAGCCGAGGGTCTCGACTTCTTCGAGTTTGGTGAACGGTGCAGAGTTGTTGCAGGACAAGGAGGCGTTTCCTTCGCCCCCTCCCGTTCCCTGCAGCTGCCGAGCGAAGGTTGCCTGCGCTGTGTTTGCGGCTCTGTGCGGTGCGTTGGCCCGGGCTGGATCGCTGCTGCTGCCGGGTGGGATCAGCGGGACCCAGCTCGGCCCAGCCCGGCCCGGCAGCCACCCGCATCCCCCTTCTCTGGTCAGTCTGGGGGGGGGGGGGGGTTGTAATCCTAAAACGTGGCTTGATTTTTGTTGATGTTGTTGTTGGAAAAAAGCACTTTTGTATCAGAGAAAAAAGTGGCTGTTGTATCATTTTTGTTGTGTACAAGAATCCCCTGGCCCCGGGGGCGCCTTCAGAGATTGGAGATTCACAAAACACAAATCTGGGCTGTTCTGCAACTCATTGCTGACATGGGCAGCGCAGGTCAGGCAGCAATGTCAAGTGCCAAGGTCAGGATTTGTATGTGTGTGTGTGTGTTGGGACCGATGGCGGGGGTCTTTCCACTGCAAGGGAAGATTAGTCTGAATTGTACGCGGGCAGAGAGTTTTTGCTGGGGTGCAGCCCGGGGTCAGCATTGGAAAAATTTTCTGGGCGCACGTTCAAGATCATGAAACCCGAACCCGGGCTTTTCATTTCCTAAACGAGTTCTCTGTATGTTTGTCGCTCTCTTTGCAAACACGTCCAGCGGGGAGAGTTGAAACATACACGCTCCGCTGGGTTTATTGAATTTTTAATCAAACGCAACGCCAAGGATCGATCAGATCATTTGTTTTGCAAATCACAAGTGCTCGGCGACTTGTGTCCGGCAACTTGCAAAAAGTCAGGAAGGTTTTGTACTGATTGCTGGTAGACCCGTCTAACAATGTCCAGCGTCTAATGTCTCTCCTGGGAGCCAATTTTTTTCCAGCTCGACAAAAAAAAAAAATCAACATTGTAAGTCATTTAAATCAACATTGTAAGTCATTGACAAAAATTGGAGAATTGGTCTTCTTCAGACGAGGAGCTGATATTTAGTCGGCAGTTGTTCTTCACAGTGTCTATCGTACCCGACTCTTTCCTACATACTGATGAGCCCAAACTATTTTATTCAACAAATACAGCTTGCAAACTCGTCAAGAGGAAATTGAGAATATTGTGAGTTGGGTAAAAGCATTTGCAGTGGAATCACTTTAGTGTGAAGATCTATCAAGCACTAACATTAATAAGCAGCGATGAAACGGGATGGGAAGTGTCTATCCACAACAGTAAGCATTGAGTTATGGCCCTATCATTACTCATTCCCATTGCACCTACAGAAAAAAAAATGCATTTGTTTCCCATTGCCTGTCACCATGGATTATTTGTTTTACATTAGTTTATTCAAACTAAATGCCATGGTAATTAAGTTTGCCTCGGATGTCAGAATGCCGCGGTGTTACAGTGAAGCCACAGGAAGCATTCTAATGAAAGAATCACACACAACTTGCACCTGACCGCAACATTAGCCATTGTTACCCCATTCATTCATCCAGATAGTGTCAAACATTTTGATGTCGTTTTGAGAAACACTGGCTGAGCCCCCCACACCTCAACAATTGCGGGATTTGTGATTACATTAATAGCTGCATAATCATGGAAACGACAACATGTGATTTTGGCATGTTTAATGAAATTTAAAAGTCTCGTTTTAGAAATGTCAAAATCTATTGTAGCAGTCGTTCTCTACTCTCCTGGGATCCCAAATACAGTTGAAACTCCATCGATACTCTCATGCATTTTATCTTTGTAATACTTTTCTTTCATGTCTCACTCTCACTCTTTCACTCTCACTTTCACTGTTTCACTCACTCCCTTACTCTCTCAGCCCACTCACCCTCTCTCTTCTCTTGCCCTCCCTACTCTCTCTCTCTCTTCCCCCTCGCTCTCTCTTCCCTCTCGCTCTCTCTCCCCCCCACCATCTCTCACACCCCCCCCCCCCCCCCCACTTTATCTCAACCCCCCCCCCACTTTATGTCACCCCCCCCCTTTATCTCACCCCCCCATGCTTTCTCTTTCCCCCACTCTTTTCTCCCCACTCTCTCGTTCCCCCCCTCTCTCTTTCCCCTCCCCTCTCCCCCCCCCACTCTCTCTTCCCTCTTTCCCCTCACTCCCCTGTAAACCTGCAAAATAAAATCTTTGATTTTGATGAGAAGTGGGTGAGAAAATGCTTATAATCTAACTTTTACGAATGAATTATTTGACAGCGATTTTTCAAACTATTGTGTACAACAAAGAGCTTTACTAAGTTTATTAACATTACCCCTATTATTCATAGTGTTACAAGCCAAGAATGGCTGTTGCACAAAGTAAGACTAGTGAATGTCTTGGTCGAAGCTCCCAAATTAAAACTGTACTGTGGACACCATTGGCCCAAGTTGCTTCATTCCATCCTCTATAGTACTTCTGGATCCAGTGAATCATTATCAGTATAATCTTTCAGTGTGGAAGCTTAATGCTGGGTGTTAAGGCAATCCTGGCAACTCTGCACAAGGCCGTTGTTTTAACCCATTCCTGTCTACAACATTCACAGGGTGATACATGCAGCGAACCAGAATTAAATTTTTGAAAATAATAATCAATTTTATTTCATGGTTTATGAGGAGTGGGAGAGACTATCTGGAGACGTTGTTATGTAGTTATAACGTTGAACTATGTTCCAGAGCTACTTTATTGCAATGATTATGCATTTAGCATAGTTGGGTTTGGATGTTCTATCAGACGGCTTCAGGAAGGATATTATTTGGAGAGAGCATGGTAGTGTAGAGCAGAGCAGAGTTGCACTTTGGAGGAGGACAGGAGGAGACTCCATGAAATATGTTAGCCGGAGTACTTACAGAAATTTGTGGCACGAGTGTTATGTTTTTGGAACATTCCCCTCCCGTCGATGTTGTGCATTAGAAACCGTACCGTAACAATCACTGACTTAATTTAACATGACTTCCAACACTTAACATTGAATAAATGCTAACTAACTATAATTTAAAATACTTTACTTATATTTTTTTTTAAGTACACATGACTTGGACCATTGTCAGGATAAGTCATTATTTCTTTCCACTTTAAAACTGCCTGGATCTTCTCGGAACCATAAGATGTGTTTTTGCATCGTAACATGAACCAATAACACAGTTGTGTTGTATTGTTTTGTGCCATTATATAGTTCTGATACATTTCTGAGTATTTCCATGTCAACAAACACATCCACATCCTTTAAAAAAAAAAAATCACCTCCCTCTCAACTGAAGGAAATACATGACTTCCGTTTCCAGGCACATTTTTTTGCTCCGCGTGTGGAATGTTGGCCTATGGACAACATTATTGTTCCTGATGATTCCTGGTGAATATTATTCAATGGCATGTAATGGCTTGAAGTGATTGATCTTTGACTAATGGTCCTTCCTGGTCCTTTTGCCCCCTTCCCTTTCTCTCATTCCTCTTAAGATCCTATAATTGTGAGCAAACTCAAATCACCTGAGGCAGGTGAGGTCAGGGAAACTAATATGTTTTCAGCAGGACTTGAACTGTGACGAGGCATTGTGTACGGTATTGCAACTGTCTGGTTGTGTTTCTGCTTTAATCCATGCACCCATAGAGGATAGAATATAGAACAGCACAACACAGGGACATGCCCTTTGCACCACTATCTATGTGATGAACACAATGCCAAGATCTGCCTGCTCAAGATCCATATCACTCCAGTGTCTGCATATCCATGTGCCTATCTAAAAGGCTCTTAAATGCCACTATTGTATCTGCCTCACCACCACCCCTGCCAGTGTGTTCCAAGCACCCACCATCCTCTGAGTAAAAAATAACACCGTTTGCTCCTCTCTTTAAGCTTTAAGTTATACCCTCTAGTCTTTGACATTTCCCTCATGGGGAAAAGGTTCGGACTGACTTTCCTAACTATGCCTCATAATTTTAATATACTTCTAACAGGTCTCCCCTCAATCTCTAATGTTCCAGAGAAAACTATTAGATTAGATTAGATTCCTTTATTGTCATTCAGACCTTTCGGTTGAAGTGATTGATCTTTGACTAATGGTCCTTCCTGGTCCCTTTGCCCCCTTCCTTTTCTTTCATTCCTCTTAAGGTCCTATAATTGTGAGCAAACTCAATCACCTGAGGTCAGGGAAACTATTAGGCAGGTGAGGCCAGAGGTATTATCCAAGTTTGTCCCGCCTCTTTTTGTAAGTAATACCCTCTATCTAATGCAGGCAACATTCTGGTAAACCTCTTCTCCGCCCTCTCCAAAACTCCACACCCTCCCTGTAATGGGGGTGACCAGAACTGCATACAATACTTCAAATGTGGCCTCACCAGAGTCTTATAGAGCTAGATCATGATTTCCTGACTCTTGCACTGACTGCATACCTTACATTTTTGTGATCACTTATCGATTTGTATTGCCACTTTTATGGAGCTATGGACTTGGACCCTAAGATTCTTCTGGACATTAATGGCGTTAAGGATATTGCCATTAGCTGTATACTTTCCCCTTCCCTTCGATCTCCCAACACCTGTTGACTGTATTTTCGCTTCCAAATTTACTTATCTATTATATTGCAGAAGCTTGGAAAATGATCTATGGAGCTTGTGTTTGACAGTGTCATTTTAGATTTTGTAAGATGTCTTTATTGACTGTTGATTAGTAATTTAACTTGGAACACCTGAGATATTATAGACAATAGGTGCAGGAGTAGGCCATTTGGCCCATTGAGCCAGCACTGCCATTCAATGTGATCATGGCTGATCATCCAGGATCATCCAGAATACCCCGTTCCTGCCTTCTCCCATATTCCCTTGACTGCTATTTTTAAGAGCCCTATCTAGCTCTCTCTTGAAAGCATCCAGCTAACCTGCCTCCACCGCCCTCTGAGGCAGGGAATTCCGCAGACTCACAACTCGTCTCCATTTTAAATGGCTTACTCCTTATTCTTAAACTGTGGCCCCTGGTTCTGGACTCCCCCAACATCGGGAACATGTTTCCTGCCTCTAGCGTGTCGAAGCCCTTAACAATGTTATAAGTTTCAATGAGATTTCCTCTCATCCTTCTAAACTCCAGAGTGTACAAGCCCAGCTGCTCCGTTCTCTCAGCATATGACAGTCCTGCCATCCCAGGAATTAACCTTGTAAACCTACGCTGCACTCCCTCAATAGCAAGAATGTCCTTTCTCAAATTAGGGGACCAAAATTGCACACAATACTCCAGGTGTGGTCTCCCTAGGGCTCTGTACAACTGCAGAAGGACCTCTTTGCTCCTATATTCGATTCCTCTTGTTATAAAGGCCAACATGCCATTTGCTTTCTTCACGGCCTGCTATACCTGCATGCTTACTTTCGTAGACTGATGTACAAGGACCCCCAGACCCCGTTGTACTTCCCCTTTTCCCAACTTGACGCCATTTAGATAGTAATCTGCCTTCCTATTTTTGCTACCAGAAGTGGATAACCTCACATTTATCCGCATTAAACTTCTTCTGCCAATCCAGATAGTTTCACCTCCCTGCCCTCTCCCTATAGCCGACACAATCTTCCCTTTCAGACAGTTATCTGGCACATTTTAAACACTGCAGTATCTGCTTCCACTACTAGGCCAGGCAGTACATTCCAAACTTTAACTAACCACTTGTGTGTAAAAAAAAAAAAAAGGTATTCCTCATATTCCACTGTTGGTCCTTTTGTGTAGCACGTTCTTTCTTTGTCGTAGTTCTTAATTACTCAACCAACACCAACTGCTTTTTGTCCAGTCGGTATCATGTTAAATATCTCCGTCTGAAACTCTTCTCTCACTTGAGAAGTAGAAAAGATTGGAAGATAGAATATGAAATGATGGTTTTTGTCTTGGCAATATTGTGCTTTTATCATGAGATTATGCAGAATTTGTGGAAAATAGATATAATTTCATCAATAAAATATTGAAAGGTTTTGTGGTTCTGTGCTGCAATGTGGCCTCGGAAGCTGTATTATTAATTTGTGTATATTGGGAGTTGCAACATGGCTACAACATGTCTGCTATCCAAAGATAATGAAAGATCCAACTCACTACGCTGGCTTTTCCTTACAAACTCCTCGCTGTTAGCTCGAGAAGAGTCCCAGTGAAAGCTATACTTGGGGGCGTTGATGGGGGCATGTTTAATGAGACAGAGGGAATGTTATAAGTAACAATGAGTCAAGTCAAGTTTATTCGTCACATACACATTACAAAATTCTTAAGGGGTTGGACAGGCTAGATGCAGGAAGATTGCTCCCGATGTTGGGGAAGTCCAGGATAAGGGGTCACAGCTTAAGGATAATGCGGAAATCCTTTAAAACCGAGATGAGAAGAACTTTTTTCACACAGAGAGTGGTGAATCCCTGGAATTCTCTGCCACAGAGGGTAGTCGAGGCCAGTTCATTGGCTATATTTAAGAGGGAGTTAGATGTGGCCCTTGTGGCTAAGGGGATCAGAGGGTATGGAGAGAAGGCAGGTACGGGATACTGAGTTGGATGATCAGCCATGATCACATTGAATGGCGGTGCAGGCTCGAAGGGCCGAATGGCCTACTCCTGCACCTAATTTCTATGTTTCTATGAGATGTGCAGTGAAATGAAAAGTGGCAATGCTCGCGGACTTTGTGCAAAAAATCAAACAACCAAACAAACTACAAACAGAATGGAACAGAATCGCATGTTGTTTTACATATTAAATATTGTGGGCGGAAGGAAAAAGGGGAAAAAAAACTCCCAGCAATTAGAAAAAAAACAGTAGCATAGTACAGTAAAGTTAGTCCCTGGTGAGCTATCTCTAGGGGCGCTGCACTGGCAGCAGCCTCTACCTACAGCCTGTCTGTCATTTCTATCTTTTTTTATTATTTTCAGTTAGTCTAAAGTCTGTTTTGGGGGGAAACTTTAACTTTTCTATGTGGGGGAGGGGGGCAGGGTAAGGGGGAAACCGTTTCTCAGTCTCTTCCTGGCGGGGACGCGACTATTTCTCCGAGTCGCGTCCTCGCCCCCCACCTCGCGGCCTACCAGCTGGATCGGAGCGGCCTTTCCTGCCGGGGACCGGGAACCGGACCAGGGCTGCTACAGTGGCGGCGCAGCGCTGGAGTCACCGCGGAGCGGGCGATGCCTACCTGGGTCGCCGTTTGGAGCTCCGGAGCGTTGGGCCGTTGCTCCAACACCGTGGAGCTCTGGTGCGGAGAGCTTCCAACGCGGGCGGCACTGAACAACATCGTGGAGTCCTGGGGCGCATTGCAGAGGGTCTCCAGCAGCAGGCTCCACCCGGCGCGGCCTGCGGACTTTGTGAGCCGCAGACTCCGGTAGGAGGGGGCCGACTCTGTGTCCACGCCGCTGAAGGACGTCCCGCAGCCCCGACGTCGGACTTACAACACCCCGGCGATCAGTCCTGAGCATCGGGCTGCCCGTAGCGGCAACTGCGGAGGGCTTGGGGAGGCCCTGACCACGGGGAACAGTGGAGGAAGAGACTGACTTTGGTGCCTTCCCACACATTGGGGAACTTTGATTCTGCTGTGTGGGGATGTTTTATGTCAAACCCTATAGTGTGTTGTGTCCTGGTGATTTTTATTGTATGGCTGTATGGAAATTCATTTCACTGTGTCATCTGGCACATGTGATGAATAAATCTATCTTGAATCTTGATAGGAGTTTACAGTCCGAATGGCCTCTGGGAAGAAACTCCTTCTCAACCTCTCCGTTCTCACAGCATGGCAACGGAGGCGTTTGCCTGACCGTAGCAGCTGGAACAGTCCGTTGCAGGGGTGGAAGGGGTCTCCCATGATCTTATTGGCTCTGGATTTGCACCTCCTGATGTATAGTTCCTGCAGGGAGGGGGAGCGAGTGAAGTTCCCATAGTGCGTTTGGCCGAACGCACTACTCTCTGCAGAGCCTTCTTGTCCTGGGCAGAGCAATTCCCAAACCAGATTGTAATATTTCCGGAGAAGATGCTTTCCACCGCCGCTGAGTAGAAGCACTGGAGGATCATAGAAACATAGAAAATAGGTGCAGGAGTAGGCCATTCGGCCCTTCGAGCCTGCACCGCCATTCAATATGATCATGGCTGATCATCCAACTCAGTATCCCGTACCTGCCTTCTCTCCATACCCTCTGATCCCCTTAGCCACAAGGGCCACATCTAACTCCCTCTTAAATATAGCCAATGAACTGGCCTCGACTACCCTCTGCGGCAGAGAGTTCCAGAGATTCACCACTCTCTGTGTGAAAAAAGTTCTTCTCATCTCGGTTTTAAAGGATTTCCCCCTTATCCTTAAGCTGTGACCCCTTGTTCTGGACTTCCCCAACATTGGGAGCAATCTTCCTGCATCTAGCCTGTCCAATCCCTTAGGAACTCTTCAGAGACACTCTGAATTTCCTCAATTTCCTGAGGTGGTAAAGGCGCTGCCTTGCCTTACTCACGAGTGCTGCAGCGTGTGATGTCCATGTCATATCCTCAGAGATGTCGACTGGTGGTTGGAGTATCACCATTCAGGGATAGCGTGATCGCCAATTGCTTGGGGGCAAAACAATGGATATGGAACCTCGTGGACTGAAGTGGGTGTTGGGAGACATGGAGCAGCAACCGGGTGTGAAGTGGGGAAGCAACAAGGTGGAGTGTATTTCAGCACCAATTTCTGTTTGACATGGCTTTTCTGAAAATGCTTTTCCCTGCAATATTCTCTAATGTTGAGTATTGTGAACTAGTCATCACCTTTTAACACCCAGGACATTGAGCACTACGTAATGTTTCATGGCTTGTCTTTCTGTATCAGACTGGGCACAAGGCTTCATCCTCAGTCACCATACAACTTCTTATTGTGCCTGCTTCAGGGGTAAGAGCGAATAGATTAGCTTCAATTTCCATGTGCCTCTTGCCCCTTGACTAGTAATGTTACAAAATTTTGAGATTTAAAAAATCAAGTCTGCAATTTATCCCATCAGATAAAGCATAACAATAAGTTTAATTTGACACCTAATTCACTTTCATATCTCAAGTAATAAATAAGTTATGGCCATTTTCATACTCGGAAATTAGCATCTTGTTCCCTATTGATTTTCTATGGACATAACAAAAAAAGCTGTGATCGTGGACAGTCAAAAGCCCATAACCTTCTTAAAAATTAAGATAACTGAATGAAATTTTCAGTTATCATAGATTGAAGCATTCTGAAACAAATATAAAATAATCTTACTTGGTAGACCTGAAATTAAAGCATATAATTAGTTAGTTACCCAATTGTAGCTAATTTCAAACTTCAATTACTAAACATCTATCCATTTCTTAATAAATGACTAACATTTTTAAATAGCCCAAGTGTCCAAATAATATTCACAAATAATTCACGATAAAACATGATTTTTAAATCTCATTTACATCAATTTATAGGCCAAATGGAAGGAATTTAGTGTTCAATTGCAGTAAATTAAAGTCAATTTAAATCGGCTTTCTAGTGGGTTCCTGTGAACGCGCTGGTTTAGAACGTTCACATTGCGCTGGATTTGTGCCTCAAGTGCCCAGAAAAATACTGCGGGATATAAAGAGCCCAAAATGAACTACTCGCTATAGAAAACTTTATTAACAGGGTTATTTACAAGCCCCATTTAATGTAAAAATAAGGTACATACCTTTAATTGTTTGCTTTATAAAACCCTGGGGCTGCGAGAGGTTGCGTGTTGAGAGAGTGATTTTTAAACTACTATAACTATTATACAAGGCCATAAAAACTAATAATACCTTTTGCGACGGGGTCTTTCAGCGATTTTCCGTTAATGATTTACTAGGCTGAACATTTTCGATTGGAACAGCCTAGTAAAAATCGCGTTTTAAACCCGCCCCCTCTAAACAGTGCCAAAATCGCGCACACGGGGTAGGGCAGATGCTCAGCCACGATTCAGGTAGGTTTTGTAACATACCTACCTTGACATCTTACATTTTCATGAATGCTGTCCAACGGTCTGAAGAAGGGTTTCGGCCCGAAACGTTGCCTATTTCCTTCGCTCCATAGATGCTGCTGCACCCACTGAGTTTCTCCAGCACTTTTGTCCACCAGTCAAAAATGTGTGGAACTTCCCCCCTCCCCCAGTTAAATATCAGTAGCGCTGTGAGGCAGCAACTCTACCGCTGCACCACTGCACTGCCCATGTTGTCTCCTCGGTTGTTGAAATGTTTCAATTTTATTTCAGATTGAATGTTTGTTCAGTTGCCACAGACTTTTTCAATCTTGAGTTTAATGATCTATATCATGGCGTGTGTCGTAAATCAGCTTTGACCGATAACGTTTTTGGATACTAGTCATTATTGCCTGGGCAGTGGCGGCCTGGTTGGGGAACTCTCCCGAGTTCATGATGAAAATGTGGGTTGTTCTGAGAGGGCTCATGGTTCCACACAACCAGAGTTGAAGGCTGGCAGGGAGGATAAAAGTTATCTGTTACATGCAGTATTGCTGCTCTTGCTACTTTATAGACAATGGAAAAGTTATCGTTAATACAGCAGAAAGAATGTCATCCTAATAGCAGCACTTAAAGAACATGTTCGCCTTTTTAAAAACATCAGATAGTGAAGTGTTGAATGCTTTCCTTGCCAAAATATCAAGCCTGGAGGTGCATGTGACCTGAGCCCACCATGTACCACATACAACATGTGATGCTCGCGCATTTATGGACCTGGTTAACATTGGGACCTTTCACAGTATTTTTCTTCAAGTTGTGGGGCATGTTATTTATTTTGAAAATTATCGCACGGAAATTTCCATTTATTTATTCATGGAAAGTGGGAAACATGGATATAAAGGAATCCACCACCCAGACAATATTACATTTTGCTCCTCAGAATCGCCACTCACCACCTACAGAATATCGACTTCAAAACCTTGTCTTCATTTGTCATTTTATTCATTGTGCTTTCACCCTTCTGCTGCTCTCTGTATAAACTGGGCCTTTGCTCGTTTTGAACCGGGGTGATACCAGATTCTGTACATGTCATCACCCGTCTCATCAGTGCAAAGCCTCTGCTGCTGTGTGAAATGGTGCTTCTAAACCCGCACAGTTTGCTCATCTCCTCCCCCCCCCCCTCCCCCCTTCTCCTACCCCCATCAAAGTATTTAAGCTGATGCAGCGATAGGGCTGCTGCCTAACAGCGCCAGGTTCAGTGCTGACTGTGGGTGCTGTCTGTACGGAGTTTGCACGTTTTCTCCTTGAGCTCCTGTTTCCTCCCACCCTCCAAAGATGCAGGTTTGTAGGTTAATTGGCTTTTGTAAATTGTCTGTAGTGTGTAGGATATTGCTATTGTACGGGGTGATTGCTGGTCAGTGCGAACTCAGTGGGCCAAAGAACCTGTTTCCATGCTGTATCTCCGAAGTCTAAAGGGCCTGTCCCACTTGGGCCGTCATTTACGCGACAGGCCGGTAGTGACGGTGGCGCGACGGTCCCGTGAGAGTCGCACGAGTCATCATGCGCCCGCACAGCCGTCTGGAGCGCGTGACGTCATTTGAAGATGGACACAAAGCTGGAGTAACTCAGCGGGACCGGCAGCATCTCTGGAGAGAAGCAATGGGTGACGTTTCGTGTTGAGACTCTTCTTCAGTCTGAAAAGAAGGGTCTTGACCCGAAACGTCACCCATTGCTTCTCTCCAGAGATGCTGCCGGTCCCGCTGAGTGACTCCTGCATTTTGTGTCTATCTTCAATTTTCTTGGCTCCGCTCTGGGAGTAGAAGTGGGGGCGGATCCGGACCGCAACGGCCGTGAGCCCCCAGGCCGAGTTCGGCGATCGTTTGCCGGCTTCTGCTGCTGTTGGCGGTGAGACGTTGCGTCACGCCAGGGTCTTGGGCCTGTCCCACTTTGGCCGTCAGTTCCGTGACAGGCCGTTGGCGCGCGAAGATTTTGTGCAGGATGAAGTCCACGCTCCTCCACGCCACTCCGTGCGCCCGTCCCGTGCTATCCACACGCTACCCACACGCTACCGACACGCTAGCAGGTCGCATAAATGGCGCGCAAAAGACATCCAAGTGGGACAAGTGAATTTTAAACCACTACTTCGTGTGACACCTGTGCAAAGTTCTCAATTCCCGACTACAATATATATTCCACGAAAAAGAATAATTCCTGCACCCTCTCAATTTCCACTGCTAACATACTTTGCCTTAAGGAACATTAAGGCTCAGGCAGTGGGTGCAAAATTCGACTGGGGAAGCCTGAAACCTGCCTCTTTCTGAAAAATCAAACAACATCACTAAGAGATAATGAAACCTTTCCATGGCAACACATGGAGTTCAAACCACTGTTGGTTGTTAAGCAAGATGAGGCCCAATGTGAAAATAATTTTACTGTCCCCATGCATCTACAAGTATTCTTTATAGTGGCCTCTGTGGCCACAACCAGTACTGTTTAACAAGTGGAAGGTAGACAAAAAAGCTGGAGAAACTCAGCGGGTGCAGCAGCATCTATGGAGCGAAGGAAATGGGCGACGTTTCGGGCTGAAACCCTTCTTCTGAAACCCTTCGCTCCATAGATGCTGCTGCACCCGCTGAGTTTCTCCAGCTTTTTTTGTGTACCTTTGATTTTCCAGCATCTGCCGTTCCTTCTTAAAGTGTTTAATGAGTGTATGTGTTTACACTGGGCTGGGATCCTTGTGATCATTTAAATGACATCCGTCACCCTAATATACTTTCTCTTCTTGTTCCAGCAGACATTCAGATGCATGCCAAGTCCACAGTGAATGCTGGAAGAAGCGATCACCACAGATGGAGGCCCATATTCCACATGGCGGTGGTGGTTCAATGGTTGTGATCCAGCAACCCTCTCTTGACAGCAGACAGAGACTCGACTATGAACGGGAACTGCAGCACACTGCCATTTTATCCCTCGATCAGATTAAAGTTATCAGGACAAGCAACGAGTACACAGAAGGCCCGGCCACTGCTAAGAAAGCTGGTACAATCAGTAGCAGCCGAACCACACAGAGGCATGACAAGCACGAGAGGACTCACGAAGTGATACCGATCAACGTGAATAATAACTATGATCACCGGTCCTCTCACCACACGCGTGGTGGTCACCATTCGTCCACCAGGATGCCTGTCTTGAGCAGGTCAACCAGCACGGGTAGTGCAGCTAGTTCAGGCAGTAACAGTAGCGCCTCATCTGAGCAAGGCCTTTTGGGGCGATCTCCACCCACCCGATTAACATCCAACCACCACAGACCAGAGCGGACAATCAGATTACAACCTAAATCGTCTGCCAGTGCAACGGATGAGTTGAAGTGCTTGGGGAAAGAGGATTTGGCAAAACATAGGTTTATCTGTGAGCAATGTGGGAAATGCAAGTGCAGAGAATGCACGGCTCCAAAGACCCTGCCTTCATGTTTGGCTTGTAACAAGCAATGCCTGTGCTCGGTGGAGAGTGCGGTGGAGTACGGTACGTGCATGTGCTTGGTCAAGGGAATCTTCTACCACTGCTCCAACGATGATGAGGACTCTTGTGCAGATAATCCCTGCTCTTGCACCCATTCGCACTGCTGCTCCAGGTTCTTGTTCATGGGTTTAATGTCCTTGTTTCTGCCCTGTTTACTCTGCTACCTTCCAGCCAAAGGCTGCATCAAACTTTGCCAGGGGTGCTACGATCGTTTAAACAGGCCTGGGTGCCGTTGCAAGAACTCCAATACAGTGTATTGTAAACTTAAAAGCTGTTCCACTCAACGGGAGGATAAGCCCTCTTGATCTGAGGCAGCAGAGCTCTTTAACATTTTATTTTAATCATTTTGAATTCATGCTTGTATGTTTACCTGCTTCAACCCTGGACTGGATATCAACTAAAACATAGCAACCATTCTAACAACCCATTCTACACTAGAAAGATGGCTGCTATTTACCAACATGGCCTAAGATTGTGAATGTTGCTAAAACCTATAGGTGAACAGGCACATCAGGGGTACATACCATTGTTTTCTTGGCTACAAATGCCCCCCCCCTTAACTAATTTAATTGATCACAATTTTTTTTTCATGTGTTGCAAAATAAACTCCCATCGTTAAAACCATTAGCATTTTTGAATTAATCAACCCGATTGCAAGAGGACCTTGTCCCGTTTAATATATGGATGTCACAATACAATTCCTGATTCAAAAAAAGCCAATTGGGAAAAATCGCTGGTGTTACAATCAAAATGTGCTGGATTGCACCAAGCTGGTTGCATCCAGCTATCTCCATTCAAAGAACCAATTCATCTCCATTCAAAGGACCAATTTCGCTGAAATTTTATTCGTGAAATAACATGTTAACTGACATTTTCTTACTATTTGTCAAAATTTGCTGTCTTAACATTTCTAATATATGCAAAACTACTTGTGAAATAATCAAAGCCATATATGTCCCTGTTTGCAATTTATAGCAGGAAAACAATTGTGAGAAGTGATTTAATCCCAGCCTTTTGTCGTATGTTAATGGAGGCAAATAAATTGTTGGGTGTACTCTTGGATTTGTGTTTTGCCACATTTAGACAACATTGGAAATTTGCCCGTCAGTACTTGGGGAACTTTACAAATGTGCATCATGACGACCTTCCCTAAGCATGCAATCATCTCTATTTCCCTTCCGCCCCCCCTCTCATCCCCTTCCACCCATATCTGTCCCTTCAGCTTTACATTTCATTTTACATCTCCTTCTCTTATATGACACAACCTGTCACACTCTCCACCCCACTGCTAATTACCACCTATCAGTTGCTTGGGTTTGTCTCATGCCCACCTCTCTTGTCCAGCTTTCTTCCACCCCACTCCAATCACTGAAACGAGGTCCAGACTGCAAACGTTGCCTGTCCATTCCCTCCATAGACGCTGCCTGACTTCCTGAGATCCTCCAGCACGCTGTTTTTTTTTTTTTTTTTCTGTTCAAGATTCCAGCATCTGCGGTCTCCTGTCTCCGTGTTCTCCATTGTGGAATGCACTGATTTAATGTGCCTTCAAATTTTATAGTGTAACCATGGGATAGGATCTCAACATGTCTTTATGTGTAAGGAAATGAGAGCTGAAAAAGAAACACAATAATCACCATTCCAATATCGTTCCAGTCTAAACAACAAATACATTTCAATTCTGAAGAGAGATCAGCACATTATATATACTCCTTATTTTAAAGGGTTAGTTTCTGCTGATTTAAAATTTCAACCAGATTGGGCATTGAGTGTGGGAATTGATTTATTGCTGAATTTCATGCAAATGAACACAATTATCTTTAGTAAATAGATATCAGATTAATTGGCAAAATGCAGATAAGCTCTTGATATGTATACTGGTTATTTTTTATTGTGACATCTATAATTAAATGTTGGGTTGCCTTTTAAAATAATACGATGATATTCTGGTTTTTATCTGGTCAACTTTGCCCTGTTGAGCTCTCTATGCTTCAGTCTTGCCAAATCCTGGCCTCTCTCTTTGTGTATATATTTTATGTAAAAAAAAAAAAAAGTTTTGAGGAATCTTGAGCGTTTTTAAAATTCTCAAAACTTCTTTTGTTGTAAAGAGTATTTATTACGTGAAGCTCTATTATTTTATGGTATTTATTTTGAAAAGCTGTCTGAAAATTTACTCATTTCTGAATATAACAAATATCATTACTTACTGAGAAAAATTAAGGGTGACACAAAAGAAAATACATATGTTAACTATAAGGCAGAAATATATAAATTAATGAAAATATCACCTTGTCCGTGTCTTATTTTGGATTTCCACGTCAGGCCCTTAAATTCTGTATTTACAATGTATTAGATTTTTTCTTTCAAAAGTACCTTAAAATTGCTTTTAGTCTGCTATCCAGCAAATGAGTATCGATAATGGACAAGCCATCAAATGTAGATATTTGAACCACTGCATCTAATTGTAGCTTGATGAAAACAATATACTTAATGGGTGAAGGTGCTATGTTGGTGCACTCTTGAACTCTGCATAGTAGGTAAAAATCCAGCCTGTTCCCATGGGTTAGCAGATTGTGCTTGAAGTTGGTTGATCTGATTTACAGAAGCACATGTTTGCCACAAATGGCTGAAATCAAATTCTACCTCCTGGTTTCTTAGAAAATATAAACTGTGTTGTCTGTAGATGAAATGCGATGGTGGTGAATCTGACTGAGTTAAATTAGGTTTTCCAACTTATTTATTGGATCAGAATTTCCTTAAATAGAGTGCGAAGTGCATTGGTATGTCAGAATTCTGTTGTTTAATTGGGCATGTGTTTAGCCTGAGTTGATTATTAAGCCAAAGATTTCAATAAAGATCCTATTTTACTCCCAGGTCCTGGTAATGATTCCAACATGTTGAAACAAGGATTGTCACTAGATGGTGTGTATAATGTAGTGCCATAAATCTGCTTTGAATAATGTACCGGGAATAAATTAAAATCACACACTAGGTCACTATGCAATGTGGTTAGGTGTTTTTCCCATCCAGCAGAGGACCTTAAATCACTTGTGGCCTATGGACTTTCACACTTATGAAGGGATATTAGTGTTGCAAAACTCTAATTTGACTTGAGCCGAATTTAGAAGACTTCCAGCTGTTTCATGTTTTTTTCTCATAATGGTTTCAAAACTGATGTTGAAAACAGGCATTAATTCTTTGCACCCTTACTCTTACCAATTTTTGTTCTTTAATTAAGACTGAGTGTTACTGGCTACTGTTCAATATATCATCCAGATTATTGGACATTAATGACGTGCAAGAATTGACAATGTCTATACAAGTGCATTTAAGTATGAAGCACGTGGCTGATTCTACGCATGTGCCAACTTTGACCATCCAGGAGAGGAGTCACTTTACTGCATCTCCTAAACAAAAATGTCTTTAAACCACTGCCAATCAATGGTATTTTCGAGCTTAAGTGAGTTTATTTTTTTATATCCTAAGCCATCTCAATAAAAAGCAAACCTAGAGATTGCAATCATATAATACTTTTTAAATCTCTCAATGATAAGAACGCTACAGCTTAAAAATATTCAATTGGTGCAGTGACTGGCGATCCTACAAACAATATCCCACAATCAGAAGCAAAATATATGGCCAGTTATCTGGCTTTTGATGATTTGTGGTTGAGGGAGGCGTAGCCAGAAATCAGGAAGAACAGCCTGGACTTCTTCAACTCGACAATATAACGTTCAGACTCAGTGCTTCTTTTTGCAGGGTAAAGCAAAAATAAAAACAAGCAGAATGAGTTTTCATTAGATTTGGGGCTTCAAATGTGGTAAAATATTTAACAAAAGAAGGCATTGAAAAGGGAGTTCAGTTCTTGAAATTGCAGTGTACTTGAATAATATCTGGAGTATTGTGTGCAGTTTTGGTCCCCTAATTTGAGGAAGGACATTTTTGCTATTGAGGGAGTGCAGCGTAGGTTTACAAGGTTAATTCCCGGGATGGCGGGACTGTCATATGCTAAGAGAATGGGCTTGTACACGCTGGAGTTTAGAAGGATGAGAGGGGATCTCTTTGAAACATATAATATTGTTGAAGGCTTGGACACACTGGAGGCAGGAAACACGTTCCCGATGTTGGGGGAGTCCAGAACCAGGGGCCACAGTTTAAGAATAAGGAGTAAGCCATTTAGAATGTAGACGAGGAAACACTTTTTCTGAGTGTGGAATTCTCTGCCTCAGAGTGTGATGGAGGCAGGTTCTCTGGATGCTTTCAAGAGAGAGATAGATAGGGCTCATAAAAATAGTGGAGTCAGGGGGTATGGGGAGAAAGCAGGAACGGGGTACTGATTGGGGATGATCAGCCATGATCACATTGAATGGCGGTGCTGGCTCGAAGGGCCAAATGGCCTACTCCTCCACCTATTGTCTATTGCCTATAAAGAGTCAAACACACTGAATGTTGATCTATTGTTACTTCATTGTGGAGGGAAAGGCATATTTAAGAAAACAAGATCTTACAACAGGGACACAACTATTATATGGTAAGGTAAGTTTTCTTAATATTATAGACATTTATAACGTTGGGACCAACTAAATTCAGAGCTTGACCAAAGGCATGCTACGGAAGTAAAATCCCTGAAAGCTAAATTCCTCTCATTCATATTTGTTTTTCAGTTTAGTAGTTAAGGTAAGGTTCAGGGGGAATATCTTTATGTCAAAGCTGAATGGATTGTCAAATGCTTGTCTCTGAATAATTAATGCTAGTTGTACCGACACATTCTAATAGAAAAGTTGCTAAATAATTTAAATTAAGGAAGATGGAATGCTGGAATTTTAAGAGTGCAACAATGAGATTAATAGTGGAAGACATGCATTTTGGATTGAACCTCCAAAAAGACCAGACACACAAAACCAAATTGTTTCTTCCATGCTTTGAACTTTTACAGTTCAATTCAGCCTCTGCCTCAAAAAGGCCGGCAGTATCATCGAGGACCCACATCATCCTGGCCACACACTCATCTCCCTGCTACCTTCAGGTAGAAGGTACAGGAGCCTGAAGACTGCAACGACCAGGTTCAGGAATAGCTACTTCCCCACAGCCATCAGGCTATTAAACCTGGCTTGGACAAAGCTCTGAACATTAATAGCCCATTATCTGTTATTTGCACTTCATCAGTTTATTTATTCATGTGTGTATATATTTATATTATGGTATATGGACACACTGATCTGTTTTGTAGTCAATGCCTACTATGTTCTGTTGTGCTGAAGCAAAGCAAGAATTTCATTGTCCTATCAGGGACACATGACAATAAACTCTCTTGACTTGTCTTGATCTTGACGAAGAGCAAACCTGCTTAGGAAAAGGAATATCCACTTTCTATGAGTTATCCCATCTACTTCATCAATCCTGACCCAAAACATAGTCTATCCATTTCCCTCCGCAGATGCTGCCTGATCTGCTGAGTTCCTCCAACATTTGGTATTATGGACATGATCCTCCCTAGTCCGTGTGACTAGATTCTTCCCAGTCTATCACAAATGGACTCTCCTAAGAAATACAGGATTGAAACAGGCCCTTTGTGCTCAACACGTCTAGGCTGACCATTGATAAGTTATTCACACTTGTGCTATGTTATCCCAGTTTCTTGTCCAACCCTTACACTACAGAGTCCAATTAAACTTCAAATCTGCACGTCTTTGGGATGTAGGAGGAAACCGGAGCACCTGGTGGAAATCCTCATGGACACAAGAGACTATGCAAACTCCACATGGACACCTCACGAGGTCAGGATCAAACCCACGTCTCTGGTGCGTTGCGGCAGCCGTTCTGCCACCTGCTCCGTGGAGTAACACAGACACATAATTTACTTTTTAATGAATGATTCTTTGGGCCATAGAATCGGTTCGTATGCAAGGAATCCTCACTCAAAAAGTCATAATGCTTTCCTTGTATTTATCATACTCACTTTCCCATAATATAAATCATTTAAATATCCCAGCTAAATTGCCGCTCAACGTTTTAACAACAGTTAGTGTGAAAATGATCAGAAGCTGATATTGTTTTTTTTTTCATGATTTTTACCAAGATGAACAGTGTCTTTGTTTAAAATTGGAATAGTTGGGCTTTGTGAAATGATTATCTGACTCATCTGGTTACTGAAGTAATTCATCTGTCTAATCTATTTTAATGTTACCAAGAGGTCACCAGCACTTCCAATAGGAAAATTGCTAGGTCTGGATTTTCAGAAGGCACTTGATAGAAACATAGAAATTAGGTGCAGGAGTAGGCCATTCGGCCCTTCGAGCCTGCACCGCCATTCAATATGATCATGGCTGATCATCCAACTCAGTATCCTGTACCTGCCTTCTCTCCATACCCCCTGATCCCTTTAGCCACAAGGGCCACATCTAACTCCCTCTTAAATATAGCCAATGAACTGGCCTCGACTACCGTCTGTGGCAGAGAATTCCACAGATTCACCGCTCTCTGTGTGAAAAATGTCTTTGTCATCTCGGTCCTAAAAGATTTCCTCCTTATCCTTAAACTGTGACCCCTTGTTCTGGACTTGATCGCACAGAATGGATGAGAAAATGAACCGGAGGTTATTTTGTCAAATGGTATTTTGTTGGGTTGAATGTGATCCAATTGTAGTTCCCTCAGAAATATGTATCTGTGCCTGGCATTTTTATTGTATATCCTAATGATTTGGATCAAAGAGTAAAGGGTTCCGAGTCCAAATTTACAAATAACATTAAAATTCAAGAGACACATAAAACGGAGTCTCCTGGATGTCATAAAGGAACGCAAATTGACTGAGTTATGGTAAACTGAACTTCCAGCCTAGGGCTATGGAAGAAAATTAGAATATTATAGTGAAAACCTCTCTAAGAGCTGCGGAAAAGCAAGGGAATTAAAATGTCCTCGTTCACAATTCGCCAAAAGCTGGCGTATACACATACAAAAACCTGAGCAATATTTGGCTTTATTTCAAGATGATCGGAATCACATGTGAGGGAATAATACTTTGGTAGTACAGAGCCTTGGCAGTCCACATATGGAGTACGGTGTTATGTTTTAAGTACTACAACGTTGGAAATATATATTGACTTTGGAAAGGCTATAACACATGTTCATAAAATGATGGAACCTAAAGGTTGTATAAACTTGTAAACCCTTGGGTTTAGATGATTGAGAGGCATTTGGGGTGAGATACTTAAAATATTAAAGTGATTGAAATATACTTAAAATGTAAAAGTGGTAGATATAAGAAAACCATTTCCTTTGGCGAGGCGAGACCTTTTAAGGGTAAAGATTGTAAATCTAATTTAATAAAAAAGGACATTGGGAATCTGGAGGCTTATATATGAAATGTTGAAGTCAGAAACGAAAAGACTTTTATTGGCTAAGATTATCAAGCTCTATGGAACAAAGGTGAACAAATGGACTTCGGAGTTGAAGGTCGTGTAAGATCTAACAGATGCCAAAAACAGGATCATAGGTCTGATTAGTTTAATACATTTTATTATTTTTCTCCACTTTCTGTCAGAATATGAAGCTTGTTTTCCATATATTGAGGTATCTGAGGTAAATGTGGTCAAATAAATGAAGACGGATTAACTTATACTAGATCTGGTTTAATACGTATACTTGTTTTGATTCTTTGTGCACCAATTCCAGCTCACTTTGATGTCTCTGACATATAGTATCAGCAATTTAAAAGGCATCATGTCTTATGGCTGGGAGTTAAAAAAAATGCAAATCATGCTGAGGCTTGAACTAATCAATGTTTTGCATGTTTTTTTTGAGTAAGATACATAACAGGATAATGTCAGTGGAAAGTATACAATTAATGGCAAGACCCTTAACATAACAAAGTGGATGTGCACAAGAAGCTTGGGTCCATAGTTTTCTGAAACAGATGGAATGGTAAAAATATGGTATGCTTGCCATTATCAGTCGGGCCATTGAGTTTAAGTGCCAGGAAGCACGGTGGCGCAGCAGTAGATTTGCTGCCTTATGAGCCTGTCCCACTTACGCGACCTTTTCGGCGACAAGGTTTCGGCACCCGTCATGGGTCGTTGAGGGTCGCCGAAAATATTCAACATGTTGAAAATCCAGCGGCGACCAGAACAAGGTACCACTATTTTGGGCGACTATTCACGGCCATGCAGGCTTCACCATGTGACATGTCGCCAGGGTGTTGCCTGTACGGTCGTGAGTAGTCTCATCAATCGCCCAAAGGGTCATTGCGTCTTTCTGGTCGCCACTGGATTTCGAAACCTATGACTACGGGTGCTGTCCCTACAGAGTTTGTACGTTCTCCCCGCGATCACGTGGGTTTTCACTGAGATCTTCGGTTTCCTCCCACACCCCAAAGACGTGCAGGTTTGTAGTTAAAATGGCTTGGTGTATGTGTAAATTGTCCTTATTGTCCAATTCCGGGGATGGCGGGACTGTCATATGCTGAGAGAATGGAGCAGCTGGGCTTGTACACTCTGGAGTTTAGAAGGATGAGAGGATTATCTCATTGAAACATATAAGATTGTTAAGGGCTTGGACACACTTGAGGCAGGAAACATGTTCCCGATGTTGGGGGAGTCCAGAACCAGGGGCCACAGTTTAAGTATAAGGAGTAAGCCATTTAGAACGGAGACGAGGAAACACTTTTTCTCACAAAGAGTGGTGAGTCTGTGGAATTCTCTGCCACAGAGGGTGGTGGAGGCAGGTTCTCTGGATGCTTTCAGGAGAGAGCTAGATAGGGCTCATAAAAAATAGCGGAGTCAGGGGATATGGGATAGAAGGCAGGAATGGGGTACTGATTGGGGATGATCAGCCATGATCACATTGAATGGCGGTGCTGGCTCGAAGGGCCAAAGGGCCTACTCCTGCACCTATTGTCTATTGTCTATTGTGTGTAGGATAGTGTTAATGTCTGGGAATCGCTGGTCGGCGCGGACTCAGTGGGCCGAAGGGCCTGGTTTTGCGCTGTATCTCTAAACTAAACTAAAGCCATGCTGCAGCTTTATAAAACTTGGATTAGTTTGCATTTGGAGTATTGTGTGCCGTTCCAGTGGCCCCATTACAGGACGGATGTGGAGGCTATTGAGAGGGCGTAGAAAAGGTTTAGACGAGCGCTGCCTCGATTAGTGGGTATTAGCCTTATGGAGAGGCGGGTCAAACCTGGAGTTTTATTTGGAGTGTCGGCAGCTTTAGGGGAACCTGATGGAAGTATATAAAATGATGAGTGTTGTGGACAGTCAGAAACCTTTCCCTAGGGTTATAATGTTAATGTCAAAGATTTGAGGGCATAGCTTTCGGCTTAGAGGGGGAATATTTATAAGGGATGTGCTATGCAGGGTAGAGGAGTGGTGGGTGCCTGGAACATAGTGCTGGGGTGGTGGTGGAAGCAGACACAACAGTGATATTTAGGAGGCTTTTGGAAATGCCTGTAAATATGGAGGGATATGAATCATGTGCAGACAGAGGAAATTAGTTTAACATGGCATCAAGTTTGAAACAAATATGGGCTTCAAATTCCTGGGCGTGCACATCTCTGAAGATCTTTCCTGGTCCGAGAACACTAACGCAATTATCAAAAAAGCTCATCAGCGCCTCTACTTTCTGAGAAGATTACGGAGAGTCGGTTTGTCAAGGAAGACTCTCTCTAACGTCTACAGGTGCACAGTAGAGAGCATGCTGACCGGTTGCATCGTGGCTTGGTTCGGCAATTTGAGCACCCTGGAGAGGAAAAGACTACAAAAAGTAGTAAACACTGCCCAGTCCATCATCGGCTCTGACCTCCCTTCCATCGAGGGGATTTATCGCAGTCGCTGCCTCAAAAAGGCTGGCAGTATCATCAAGGACCCACACACCATCCTGGCCACACATTCATCTCCCTGCTACCTTCAGGTAGAAGATACAGGAGCCTGAAAACGGCAACAACCAGGTTCAGGAATAGCTACTTCCCCACAGCCATCAGGCTATTAAACCTGGCTCGGACAAAACTCTGATTATTAATAACCACTTTCTGTTATTTGCACTTTACCAGTTTATTTATTCATCTGTGTGTATATATTTATATCATGGTATATGGACACATTTATCTGTTTTGTAGTAAATGCCTACTATTTTCTGTGTGCTTAAGCAAAGCAATAATTTCATTGTCCTATACAGGGACACATGACAATAAACTCACTTGAACTTGAACTGTAAACCCTGTTCCTCAGCTGCACTATTCAATGTTCTATAAATTACACTCACTGGAATGTAGATTGAGAATTATCTTACGATAAACCAAAAAATGTTGGTTTAAGTTCATAGGAAGTTTAGGTCAAGAGCTAAATTGCCCATGAATGGCAACAATCAGCAAAGCACCTACAATCTTATGCCCCTGTCCCACTTAGGAAACCTGGACGGAAACCTCAGGAGACTTTGCACCCCACCCAAGGTTTCCGAGCAGGTTCCCGGAGGTTTTTGTCAGTCTCCCTACCTGCTTCCACTACCTGCAACCTCCGGCAACCACCTGCAACCTCCGGGAACCACACGGAAACCTTGGGTGGGGCGCAAAGTCTCCAGAGGTTTCCGTCCAGGTTTCCTAAGTGGGACAGGGTCATTATTTAGCCACCTGGAGCGTAACAATTCCTTTGCATCTATCTTATGCATTTCGTTATATATTTTCAAAAAGAGCTTTAAAAAGGGTTGTGCACATAAACAAAACCTTATTGCTTCTTGTGCATTTTGTCATTATGAATTCTAATGCCACATTTTTCATGAAAATTACCTGTGTAAAACTATCATGGCCTATTCCAATGCATTATCTCATCTCCCCGTATCATAAAACTGTACTCCTATCCAGATCTAGAACTGTCATTAAGTTTCATTGTTTAATTGTAAATTAAAATATAAATTTGTGTACTATTTAAGTCATTACAAACTATCCCAGCATATTAAAACATATAAGATTATTAAGGGCTTGGACACACTAGAGGCAGGAAACATGTTCCTGATGTTGGGGGACTCCAGAACCAGGGGCCACAGTTTGAGAATAAGGGGTAAGCCATTTGGAAATGAGATGAGGAAACACTTTTTCTCACAGGGAGTGGTGAGTTTGTGGAATTCTCTGCCTCAGAGGGCGATGGGGGCCGGTTCTCTGGATGCTTTCAAGAGAGAGCTAGATAGGGTTCTTAAAGATAGCGGAGTCAGGGGATATGGGGAGAAGGCAGGAACGAGGTACTGATTGGGGATGATCAACTATGATCTCATTGAATGGTGGTGCTGGCTCGATGGGCCAAATGGCCTACTCCTGCACCTATTGTCTATTGTCTATTCGATTGGGCTATGAGTGACCCATAAATAAAACTTAAGGTTGGTCCACCAACACCTACCTAATGGAACAGATGCCTGACACAATTGAATGATCCTTTCCATGTGAAGATAGAAATCTGATGTCTCTTCCAAATATTACTCTTAAATGTGATTTAAGCAATCATTGACAACATGCCCAGCATGGTACCATGTGTAACCTTAGCTTAATAACGACCACTGCAGCAATTTGATGTCTGGCTTTGCTCAGAGAGTACTCACCAAAAATTGGAGGTAAATCAGCAAGTTATAGGGCAAGGAATAAGAAGACAAAGCAATGAAAAAGGGAGGCGTGGGTATCAGGTGAATAGTTAAAAGCTATTTTATTACCTCATCCTCTCTTGAAATGCAATGATTCAAGTATTAATGTGTGTTAAATTTCCTGTTTTAACATTTACTTTTCCACCCAAAATCTTATCTCCTTCAGCTGAATAGACTTGTATAAACCTAGTGGATTATTAATCCCCTTCGTGCTTCAAGAGCTGGAATTTGAGGCCATTACATATCGTTTGTACAGAAAGAATATAATGGCTGAATTTAGATTCCATTTTAGAATCCTGAAGAATGAGGAAATGTAATGTTTTGTGAGTAAATATCAGTGGAAGCTACTAACGGGGCTGTCCCACTGTACGAGGTAATTCAAGAGCTCTCCCGAGTTTAAAAAAAAATCAAACTCGTGCTAAGCACGGAGACTGTACACAGCGGGTACGTCGGAGCTCGGGACGTCTCTTAGCGGCTCGTAACACTAACGGCAGGTACTCTTGAAACGCGGTAAGCTTGTGAACACTCGTGAAGGTTTTTCAACATGTTGAAAAATGTCTACGAGAGCCCCGAGTACCTACGGGCGGCTAGGACCGTAATTCTCCGAGTTCGAATCAGGGGAAACTCGGGAGAACTCTTGAATTACCTCATACAGTGGGACAGGCCCCATTACAGTAACTTGGATCTGCAGCAGAATTTTAATGAAATGAAAAGAGAAGTATGGTCATGTCAATGGGTTTTAGATGAATGCCATTCAGGGGAGAGCTACCATGGGTCAGCTCGTGACTGTTGATCCATATCCCCTTACTACTTTGTACGTTCAAGGTAGGAGTCTCGGAATGTGGATGCAGTTGAGGGGCAGAGGCAGGCTGTGGTTGTGTTTAGTTTGGTGTGGAGGAACTAATCCTTCCTTTCTAAGCCTGAATATATTAACATGTTCGTAGAAGCTATACATAGAAACATAGAAAATAGGTGCAGGAGTAGGCCATTCGGCCCTTCGAGCCTGCACCGCCATTCAATATGATCATGGCTGATCATCCAACTCAGTATCCCGTACCTGCCTTCTCTCCATACCCCCTGATCCCTTTAGCCACATCTAACTCCCTCGTAAATATAGCCAATGAACTGGCCTCAACTACCTTCTGTACCAGAGAATTCCAGAGATTCGCCACTCTCTGTGTGAAAAATGTTTTTCTCATCTCGTTGAAATTTTTTTTTCTCATCTCGGGCAGTAACAGTCATCTGAAGAAAGTAATCAAAGAAGTGCTCAAGATATGGCATGCCATTCAAAGCTGCCAAGCACCATTGTGAGAAACCATAGCTTGGCTGAAAATATTGCCTTTAAATAGGGTGTTACACCAAGGCCTAGCCTGCCCTTTGATTCAATCAGATGAAGGCTGAAACTTCTGAATTCTACATTCTATGGTAATCTGAAGAAAAACTAGGAGTTCTTCTGAACGACCAATACTATATTCTTTCTGGGAGAACATTGATTGCTGCTTGGACCATTTGCTCCACTTTAAGGGTTGCCTCAATCTCAACAGCACAACACTCCCAAACATAATTAAAATGGGCAACATTCTGAAATGTGCGTAGATAATAATTTAAACACAAGCAGTCTTGCAGAAAATGACCATTCACATTGTTTATTGTTGCTTTGTCATGTGGTTCAATAGATTTGCAGGACATGCAACAAGATCAAAAGCTTTTTACCCCCCTGTTATGTGCAATGCAAAGTCTCTTTTTAGCTCAAACATTTCTGGCAAATATATTTGAGGCAAATGAATTCCTGCAATACTTAGTGAATAAAAATCAAAGGAAAGACCTTGAAAGAAAAATACATCATTTTTGAAAGGCAAAGTGGGTGAAGCTAAGGTGTCCTAAGGTTTTCCCCGTGCCAAATTCATTTTGGAATCAGGTTGCATCTAAACTTAGAAACGGAAACATAGAAAATAGGTGCGGGAGGAGGCCATTCGGCCCTTCGAGCCAGCACCGCCATTCATTGTGAGCATGGCTGATCGTCCCCTATCAATAACCCGCGCCTGCCTTCTCCCCCATATCCCTTGATTCCACTAGCCCCTAGAGCTCTATCTAACTCTCTCTTAAA
This sequence comes from Leucoraja erinaceus, assembly GCF_028641065.1. Lineage (NCBI taxonomy): Eukaryota > Metazoa > Chordata > Chondrichthyes > Rajiformes > Rajidae > Leucoraja > Leucoraja erinaceus. The sequence continues at coordinate 163,405,963 of NC_073377.1, forward strand.
TCCACCCAGTGATTTGGCCTCCACTGCCCGCTGTGGCAGGGAATTCCATAAATACACAACTTCTTTGCATTGACATGGAGTTTTTGTAATATCTAACCTAAAAAACACCTTCCTTTTACCTGAGGAACCACAGCGTTGACACATATCTTTAACACACAGTTTTAGATATAGTAAGATTAAACGAGAACTTACCAGTTTGAAGTTTGATCTGTATTTTATGAGGAGTTACGATGAGGGATTTCGTGAAGAACCCCGCTTCCACGCATGCGTGTCATTCTTCAAAGCAGCGGTGTGAGGTCACAGAAACCTATAATGATCTAACATAGTAAGATTATCAAAGAGATACCAGTTTTTGATATGATCATAAGAGGGTGGGAGCGGAGGGCACGAAATCCCTCATCGTAACTCCTCATAAAATACAGATCAAACTTCAAACTGGTAAGTTCTCGTTTAATCTTACTATTTTACTTCGGAGTCACGTGAGTGACTTCGTGAAGATTTCAAAGCTCTGTGACCTCATGCCGTGGAACGAGTCCATGCTTCACAAACTGCCTTGGGTATTGGGAGAGAGCATCATTAGTAGTTTTAAAACACAATTATACAAAGAGTTGTGTTGTGTGGTATAACGAAAAAAAAAATATAACATTTTTTTTTTTTTTTTTTAAATTTGAGAATCATAACCCTGTAACCTATCGGCCAAATTATTTTGTTGAACCTAAAATGTTTTCTTAATACAATGATGGCTCCAAATTAACTGGTTTATTATACAACCTGTGGAAAAACCCTTTTTTAAAATGACCCTCCTGCCATTCTGAGGATTTGGTCTGTGGGTACCTGTATAATATTGCTGCGGATGTTGCTGCAGTCCTGGTGGAATGAGAGTTGAAACATCAGTGTCTATTCCTGCCATTTTTAGGACCTATTTGAGCCACCTTGAAATAGTTTGAGTCGTGACCCTATCATGCAGTTTCTTGTAAGAGATAAAACAACTCCATACTCTGACCTCGAATGTTCTGAGCATATGCTATGTATTGTTAGATGTGTCTTGTTATACACAGTCGTTTGCCATATGGGTGTACCATAAAATCAAACCCTAGACCCGAGGAACCCGATCTGTTTTCTTTTATTAAATCCTGTATGACAACACCAGTTTCTCGGTGAGATGATCAGGGAGTCCAGGCTCAGTTTGCTTAATGGCTGGACTTGTTGTGCGGTAAATAACACCATGAGCATAACCATCTTCCTGGTCTGTTACTGAGGTGACAACGCTGTTATGAGCTACAAGCTCCTCAGCATGTTGGTGCTGCCGGCTGCTCGCCCTCCACGGGTCTCCCCGCCGGCTTTCCGCAGCCACCTAAAAGTAAGTAGAAAAAAGGAACGCAGAGTCGCTTACCTGCTGTTCCCGACTTTCAAATCTCCCGCTTGGGGAACGCCGTTCCCCCTGTGTGACTCGTTGCAATGCGTGTAGCGATATGGCACGCATGCGTGGAAGAGGGGTTCTTCACGAAGTCACTCACGTGACTCCGAAGTAAAATCCTCTACGCTTATGACTCAGTTACAGCACTCTTTCCTGACAGTCAATACAAGCAGGAATGTTGGGAAAAACTCTTCCAGTCCAATACTACCTGTACCGTTATAATGCTGACCATTGGTTTTAATCATAACACCATTGGTAAATGTGCTTTCAGCTTTTCTATCTGTAAGATCAGGCATTCTCTCCGTGAACTGAAACACATGGAACTGCCGATGCTGGAACATTGAACAAAATACAAAGTACTGGAGTATCTCAATAGGTCTGGCAACATGTGTGGAGGGAATGGATAGGCGACACCTTGGGCCTGAAACCTTGTCGATTCATTCCCTCCACAGATTCTGCCTGTGCCGTTGAGTTACTCCAGCACTTTGTATTATTCTCTCTATAAACCTCACTACACAGAGAGTGGTGAGTCTGTGGAATTCTCTGCCTCGGAGGGCGGTGGAGATAGGTTATCTGGATGCTTTCAAGAGGGAACTAGATAGGGCTCTTAAAAATAGCGGAGTCAGGGGATATGGGGAGAAGGCAGGAACGGGGTACTAATTGGGGATGATCAGCCATGAGTGGTGAATTTTCACACAGAGAGTGGTGAATCTCTGGAACTCTCTGCCGCAGAGGGTAGTCGAGGCCAGTTCATTAGCTATATTTAAGAGGGAGTTAGATGTGGCCCTTGTGGCTAAGGGGATCAGAGGGTATGGAGAGAAGGCAGGTACGGGATACTGAGTTGGATGATCAGCCATGATCATATTGAATGGCGGTGCAGGCTCGAAGGGCCGAATGGCCTACTCCTGTACCTATTGTCTATTGTCTACACAGTTTCACGACACACATTTCCACCTTGATCAAGTTTATCGCCATCTCCTTAAACATTTCTTGGTGTTACGTTTTGTTTGAGAAATCTTCTGTAAAGCACCTTAGAATATTTTCTGCACTGTGGCGCAGGAGTAAAGTTGCCACCTTACAGTGCTAGAGACCCAGGTTCGATCCTAACTATATGTTGACCAAGTGGGTTTCTCTGGGTGCTCTGGTTTCCTCCCACATTCCAAAGTTGTGTGTGTTTGTAGCCCGAGTGTAAATAGTCCCTAGTGTGTAGGATGGAACTCGTGTATGGGGTGTTTGCTGGTCAGTGCGGGCTCGTTGCGCTGAAGGGCCTGTTTCGACCCCGTATCTCTAAACTAAACTAAATTTTGCTGAATTAAAGGTAGCACATGAATGTAAGTTAGTGAGCTGTCCGTGAATTACCAGCTGCAGTTCCTCATCTCCAGCAGTGAGTACATGTCTAAAGAACATCACTAGCTGTAAAACCTTTGGTTCTACCTGAGTTTGAGAACTATGTTATGTAAGTGTTTCACTTTCCTGTCCTTCCCCAAAAACTACTCGCTATTAATTTGTGCTCGTTTCAGACCTGGATCGTTAAATTTAGTTTGACTAGTTGGAACTTGTGAAAACTTCCAAGAATGTTCCATTTGTAGAACTGGAAAGAGCAGGAGTGCATCTTGTAGCTTTATAAAAACAGGCTGCTGCCTGTCCTTGCCTCCTATTCAATCCCCAGACTTACCCAGAGGCCATGGTGCAGGGTAAAATTGGTTTGGTCCTGTCAGGCAAGCTGCAGAAATTTGACTGAATTGTCAAGATGATGCCTCAACATAAGTTTCGTTTGAACCTTGGGTCTCTGTGTTCTGGTCTGTTTTTGATCCCTGTCTCACACTTAGGGTGCAATGCAGGAAGCGTGGCACTAATAACTTTGCAATAAACCATCAGCGAGTTTCCTTTAGATCAATTAAAACCATATGCATGATGCCTCTATGATTGAGGACATCTTTCTCCACACACTTTATGCTGAATACACTGTATATATGTGACTTTGAATAACTGGAACATCTTCACACTTTCTGATGTTGGACATGGAATGGGCAATCATTTTTGTCCAGTGCCTACACCATTCCCCAAACGTCCTGTAACCACACCACCACCCTCTGAATAGATATGGGCCAACGCTGTGAGGCAGACACTATCCCACTTTCCTTGATGGATGTGGATGAATGACACAATTTCACTCTCCCATCCCTAGTCTCCCACAGCCCATCGTACCAGACGAGCAAGGTCAAGAGTCATTAGTCAGGAGTCAAGAGTGTTTTATTGTCATATGTCATGAAACGGAACAATGACATTTTTACTTGCAGCAGCAAAACAGCGATGTAAACATCTACAGACACATACTGTATATATATTTACACACACACACACATATATATATATATATATATATCGGCACACACACACACACACATATATATCTACACACACACACATATATATACACACACACACATACACATATATATATATATACACACACACACACATACACACACACACATATATATATTTACACACACACACATATATATATATCACATATATATATACACACACACACACATATATATATATATATATATACACACACATATATATATACACACACACATATATATCTACACACACACACATATATATATATTTACACACACACACATATATATATACACACACATATATATATTTACACACACACACACACACATATATATCTACACACACACACATATATATATATATTTACACACATATATATATATACACACACACATATATATCTACACACATATATATATATATATATCTACACACACATATATCTACACATATATGCACACACACACACACACACACATGTGTATGTATGTATTTATATAGATGTATGTATATGTGTGTGTATATGTATATTTATATATATGTGTGTGTGTGCATATATGTGTGTGTGTGTATATGTGTGTGTGTGTGTGTGTGTATATATATGTGTGAGTGTGCATATATATATGTGTGTGTGTGTGTGTGTGTGTGTGTGTGTGAGTGTGTATATATATATATGTGTGTGTGTGTGTGTGTATGTATATACGTGTGTATATATATGTATATATATGTATGTAAGTATATACATACACTATGTCTACATGTATATGTATATAAACAACAATGAAACAGAAGGGTCTCGACCCAAAACCTCACCCATTCCTTCTCTCCAGAGATGCTGCCTGTCCCTCCGAGTTACTCCAGCATTTTGTGTCTATCTTCCGTTTAAACTAGCATCTGCAGTTCCTTCCTACACAATAGTCAGAAGCGGGTGCAAATTAGATAAAAATGATTTGTCTATTAGTAATTGAATATTAAAATGCTGGCAATTTGAATCAAATACATAGGCTCTGTGTGATTTAGCGTTGTGCCTGGTGATGAACACAACACACTGGGTACAAATATGGTTCAGTCATATAAATTGCCCATCTCCTACTTGTACTTCAGTATGATTACCTCTTCCTGTTGACATCCTCTGCTGGTAATCCTTAAGATTGTTAAGGGCTTGGACACACTAGAGGCAGGAAACATGTTCCCGATGTTGGGGAGTCCAGTACCAGGGGCCACAGTTTAAGAATAAGGAGTAAGCCATTTAGAACGGAGACGAGGAAACACTTTTTCTCGCAGAGAGTGGTGAATCTGTGGAATTCTCTGCCTCAGAGGGCGGTGGAGGCAGGTTCTCTGGATGCTTTCAAGAGAGAGCTAGATAGGGCTCTTAAAAATAGCGGAGTCAGGGGATATGGGGAGAAGGCAGGAATTGGGAATGATCAGCCATGATCACATTGAATGGCGGTGCTGGCTCGAAGGGCCAAATGGCCTACTCCTGTACCTATTGTCTATTGTCTATTGATCCCTTGGGGTACTGGCAGTGATCCCAGATTCCTTCTATCCATAGAGCCACGTCCAAAATCCAGTATATAAATAATTAGACCTTTAGAGCTCTTAACTGCAAACATAAAATAACAAGATATTTTGATGAATCTTCATAGCAACAAGAGATGTTGATGTCATCTTAAGCAAAGAAAAATGTAATTGAAGTACCAAACCCAGAATGAAATCAAAGCAAAGGTATGCTTCTGTGGATGTAGGAGGTGTTTAACTATAAAACTGGCCTTCATCTTGAATACAAGCTCCAAGCAGTGAATAGAAGGAATTCAAATACACTAATTAAGAAAATTACCCTGAGATCTTTTGTTTCTGCCCCTGCTAACCTCAAGGGTTAGAAGAAGTACCTGCTATGAGAGGAATTTTTCTCACAAATTTCCTTAAAGACCATTTATAATACTAAGGCACTGTAAAGACTAGTGTAGATTACATTTTAAATTCAGCTATTCCGTGGTACTTGTGCGAATCGACGGTTTACAGTTTAAGGTGAGAGGGGGAAAGATTTAAGGGCCGGTCCCACCAGCATGCGACTGCATGCGGCGAGCGCGACCAAACCAAAAGCGGGGGCCGCGCGGAGGTCGAGTGAGTGACATGAAGTTCGAGCGAAGTCCGCGGGAAGTTCGCGCGTGGCATATGGCATCGAGACGGTGCGTATGGCGTTGAGGTGTCTGCTGGCCGGCAGGCCGTTTCCCCACGGAATTTTTGAACAGGGTCAGTTTTTCGGAGCCCCGCGCGATGTCGGGACCAGCCCCGCACAACTCCATACGGCTCTAGCGATCGAAGTGGGACCGGCCCCGCGAGGCCGTACGGCTCAAGCGACCACGTTAGGCCGTGCTTGCCGCATGGAGTCGCATGCTGGTGGGATAGGCCCTTAAGTGTGAACCTGGGGGGCAACCTTTTCGCTCAGAGGGTGGTGGGTACATGGAACAAGCTGCCAAAGTAGGTAGCTGAGGCAGCATTTAAAGGACATTTGGACAGGTACATGGATAGGAAATGTTTAGAGGGGTATGTGTCAAACACAGGCAAATGGGGACTAGCTTAGATGGGGCATCTTTGGTTGGCAAGGACACTTAGGCCAAAGGGGTGTTTTCTGTGCTATATGACTCTATGGGATTTTTTTTGTTTATTTTTTATTTGTTCCGAATAAGTAAAGACATAAATAGGAATAAATAACAACAACAAAATCGAAGTAGTCAAACAATTGGACATTCCAGGCAATATTTGCAAAGCATTGAAAAGCATAAGCAAAATTTAAATGTCCTACACTTTTTCTTTACAAGCTCGAAAAGGAGTGAGAAGAAGAATAACTTATTTAATCTCACCCCTTCTCCCTAAACCCTTCTTCCATATTTAATAATTACTTAAATATTAATAATAATAATACCCTAGGCAATTTTTAGAGATGCATACAGACATATATATACATACAACTGATATACACATACAAGTAATATGTATGAAGTAACCAAAAAACATAAATCAATAATAAATAAAATAATAAATAAACATTAACCCCTGTTTGTCAACCATCCCCTTCATCCCTGTACCTTGTGAAAAAAAGTTTTTTGTATGTCATTTTGAGCTGGTTCATATTTGGACATTGCTTTAACTCCACATTCAAACTGTTCCACAATCCTACTCCACAGACCGAGGACTCTTTGTACCTTAAAATTAAATATTCTTCTTAAATTATAACCCCCCGCTCGCTCATTGAATAATTTTTGTATATTTCCAGGTAAGTTTTTATTTTTGGCCCTAAACACTATCCGTGCTGTTTGATGAACAGGAGACACAAGAACAGAAGAAGATTGGAGCAGGATTAGATCCACGAGGTCCTTCAAGCCTGTCATTCAATATGAACATGTCTGATCTATACCGGCCTCAACTCTTCTGTGCCATTTCTCCATCCCCCTCTATTCCTCCACCAATCAAATATTTATCCACATCCTCTTTAAAGACTTCTAATAATTCAGCTTCCACCACTTGGTGGGATAGTATGTGGCTCTGGCCATTCCCGCCTGAGCATGGCTCTGTTCCATTAGCACAGTATCTGTGTATTTGTTATTTTTGCAACGCAGGATATTTTTATATATAGCTTATTTTATAGGGAATGCTTCTTTCCGCTTTCTTCATTATTCAGGATGTGGACATGACTATTTATTGCTAATCCCCGTTTAGTCTTGCAAAGTGGTGGTGATTCATCTTTTTGTATCACACAGTCCTTTTGGTGAAGGTGCAGCCACAATGCTGCTGTGTAGAGGTTGCCAGAATTTAATCCATCAATGATTAAGGGCTGGTGATATATTTCCAAGTCAGGATGATGTGCAACTTTGAGGGAAGCCTGAACGAGGTGGCGATCCCAGGCAGTTCCCGGAGTTCCCGCATTCTGGGAACAAGTGGCGGCCTCATTATGGTCGCTGGGAATTTTGTTACAAAAATTAGGGGCGACCAGAATGAAGCCGCCATGGGAAGTACCCGAGAATTCTTGTGCCGTAGGTGGGTCGCAGGGAGGTCGAAGGTTCTCGTAGGTTCTCGTAGGTTGTAGCCAGTGTTGACTGGTGAATTTCATTGGCTCATTGGGAAAAAAACCGTGAGCAGTATTTTTCAGAACCAAGGATAACCAACCGGTAATGTTAATGTCTGCCGAGCTTCACAGCCGTGTATCTCTGGCTTCTTAAATGTTGTCTCCAATTCCTTCTCCCCCCCCCACCCTCTTTTCAAGGACTTTCAAGGTCTGTGCTTTCACCGTCTTATTGTTTGTAATGTATGGCTGCAGAAACGGCTTGTGTGTGTGGGTTCCTAGATGACTGATGAGCTCAAAGTGGGAATCCACCACTAACTCCACCACATATGGGGCGGGAGTTGTTTGATGAGCAGGGTTGCTTGGTGGTGTGAGGCTTGTCCAACCCTGGTCAATCCTTCTTTTCCCTGCTCGCAGGCAGCAAAATGTACTGAAGCTTGAAAGTGTGCACTGCCAGACGCAAAAACAGCTTTCCCCCCCTCCATCATTAGGCTTCTGAACAGTCCTTCCATAAGCTGGGGTATTGTTCGATTCATCTCTACCCCACTGAGGACATTGGACTTTGCCTAATGAATGAATGCACTACAATGCGTTACAATGCTAAGAACTATATTCTGCACTCTGTGTCTTCCTCTTTGCTCTACCTATTGTACTTGAGTTTGAACTGATTCTATGTATGCATAGAATTTCTGATCTGTTTTGATAGCATGCAAAACAAAGCTTTCCATTGTACTGTGTACATGTATTAAACCTAAAGCTAATTAGTCAAAACACAAAGTGCTTGAGGAACTCCGTGGGATAGGCAGCATCTGTTCAGATACAATCCCTCTCTGCCTCAGAGGGCGGTGGAGGCGGGTTCTCTGGATGCTTTCAAGAGAGAGCTAGATAGGGCTCTTAAAAATAGCGGAGTCAGGGGATATGGGGAGAAGGCAGGAACGGGGTACTGATTTTGGATGATCAGCAATGGTCACATTGAATGGCGGTGCTGGCTCGAAGGGCCAAATGGCCTACTCCTGCACCTATTGTCTATTGTCTCCATAGAAGTGGCCTATGTAGATGGCTAGTGCATGTGCCTTTAACATAGTGACCTCACTACCCCTAACCACTCCCCTCCTTAGGTGTATAATTGCATGCTCCCACCCTTGGCTCTCTCTCTCTAGCTCCGGTGACAGACCACGTACAGCTAGAGCAGTAATGTTGTGAACAGTTAATAAAACTATAGTTAAGACAATGAGTTGTTGAGACTTCTTTACATGGTGTCAGAAGTGGGATTCGAACCCACGCCTCCACTTCTTTACAGCCTACACCCACTCTACTGGGTCGCACACTTGCACCGCGTTAGAGTTGCTGCCTTACTGCGCCAGATACCAGGATTCGATCCTTACTACTTCATTGCTGTCTGCATGAAGTTTGGTGTTTTAACATCGAACCTAGTGTGTTTTCTCTGGGTGATCGGTGGTCCACACTCCAAAGATGTCGACTTTGTTTCATTGCTGCTTCTGTCAATCAGTCACTTGTCCCTAACAATGGATAGTTGGCAGAATCCTCGCCACACTGTTCTCTAAACTCTAAAGTCTTGAAGATCTGGAATGGGATGCTGTGACATGGAATTGGTTCTCTTCAGCTTCCATTATCATCCTGATAAACAGAAAGTGAAGCGGGCTCATTTATTTCATTGACAGCAAGCAACCCAACAGTAAAAAATGAGGACATAGAAACATAGATACATAGAAACTAGGTGCAGGAGTAGGCCATTTGGCCTTTCGAGCCTGCACCATTCGCCATTCAATATGATCATGGCTGATCCTGTACCTGCCTTCTCTCCATACCCCCTGATCCCTTTAGCCACAAGGGCCACATCTAACTCCCTCAGAGAGTGGTGAATCTCTGGAACTCTCTCTGCCACAGAGCATGTTGAGGCCAGTTCACTGCCCTCTATTTAAGAGGGACTAACTCATGTGGCAACTTGTACTTTCAAGGAAATCATAGAATTTAGGAGCAGGTAGGTAGGGGATTCTGAGTTGGATGATCAGCCATGATCATATTAAATGGCTGGTGCAGGCTCGAATCCCCGAATGGCTTCTACTCCATACCCCCTGATCCCTTTAGCCACAAAGGCCCACATCTAACTCCCTCTTGAATATAGCCAATGAACTGTGTGGCCTCAACTACCTTCTGTGGCAGAGAGTTCCACAGATTCACCACTCACTGTGTGAAAAATGTTTTTCTCATCTCGGTCCTAAAAAGATTTCCCCCTTATCCTTAAACTGTGACCCCTAGTTCTGGACTTTGACCAACATCGGGAATAATCTTCCTGCATCTAGCCTGTCCAACCCCTTAAGAATTTTGTAAGTTTCTATAAGACCCCCCCCCCCTCAATCTTCTAGATTCAGAAGGACAGAAAATGTTGGAAACACTGACCAGTTGCATCAATGGAGAGAAAGCGTGGAATTACCATTTCAGCTTCATGACCTTGAGTCAGAACAAGGGAACATAAGAAAACAAGCATGTTTCAAATTGCCGAGAGGGGGAGGGGTGGAACTTAAAGCACGTTTGATTGCTAACTATTCCTACTTTTGCAGCATTAACCCTGTTTCTCCCCGACACCTACTGTGTATTGTAGTCCCAATCCACTTTCTTTTCTTCAGATTTAGTCCTTTGTGGATTTGTTGCTTTTCAAGAGTACTTTTTGTTAATGCCTCGAGGAAGTTATCGGTAAAAGATAGATTAACAAAGGGAATCATTCTACTGTGAACAAAGTATTGCCAAAGCTTCATTCTCCCTGAGTCCCCTCACCGAGAATGAAAAAAAAGAACTGGAACGCAGTTAAAGAAACAGCAACTGTAAAAATCTAATTCTCCTTCCGATCCTTAGACTGATACACACGTTGTGTTCTTTGCTGCTACAGATGGGCCAGCTTTCATCACCTTCACAGACATTTCCATTATCAGAGGCTGTGAAGAAAGATGCACCCCAGCCACCAAGCTGGTCATGGTCATCTGATATGCATCTTCGCCCTTTTCTTGAATGGCCACTGTTTGAACCAGACTGCTTCCGTGGGCCCTATTCAGTCTCTCTCTCTCTCTCACTCACTCTCTCTCTGTTTCACTAAGAACAAACTGTGCAGCTCAGGGCCAGATGGTTCCTGTCTGCTGGCTTTCTTAAATGCATTTCCGCCTGCAGACAAGAGCAAAGCAGCACCTCCCACCCCCCCCCCCCCCCCCCCCCCCCCCCTCCACCACCGCCTGTTCCTTTTTCTTTGCGGATGAAAATAATCTTTTATATTGGCCAGTTGTTCGGAAGTGGCCTATTGCCCTTGATTAGATACCACTAGGCTCTATCAGAGGATTGCTGTTGTGCTGGCAGCTAGTTTTTATCCGCTTGGTGATCCAGTGTCAGGAGAACAATGAGAGGCTTTGCAGAGTTAGAGGGCTGGGAAGTCGCAGCTGGGTGTTTGGTAAGAGAAATTTGCCTATAGCTTGAAAAGATTCACACTCCTTTGTTCTTTTATGTCAGCTCACACAGGCTACAGTTATTCAACATTAATAGGAATACATCAAAGCAGATTTATGCAGGGGGGGTTCCCCCCCCCCCCCCTTCAAGTAATCCACTTGAAATTAAAGAGTAATATTGTATTGTTGTTCTTTTGTATTGTATTCAAATTTATTGTCATTGTAACAATTAGAGACAACGAAATGAAGTTCCCTTTACAGTCAGTATCATAAAAATAAATAAATAATCAATAATCAAACCCAAAATTCCACCGACCCTGGTTGTGTGGCAATAAATTCTATCAATCAATCAAAACATCATATTAAAAATTAAATAGAAATAAAAAAATAAATAAAAAAAGCACAAACACAGAAATTCCACGACACAACATAACACAATAATAATAATAATAATGGATGGGATTTATATAGCGCCTTACTCTCATCGCATTATTCATTCACTCCTCAGTCACACTCGGTGGTGGTGAGCTACTTCTGTAGCCACAGCTTCCCTGGGGCAGACTGACGGAAGCGTGGCTGCTAATCTGCGCCTACGGGCGGCCCCTCCGACCACCACCAATCACTCACACACATTCACACACATTCACACACATTCACACACAGGCAAAGGTGGGTGAAGCGTCTTGCCCCAAGGACACAACGACAGTATGCACTCCAAGCGGGATTCGAACCGGCTACCTTCCGGTCGCTAGCTGAACACTTAGCCCATTGCGCCATCTGCCGCCCAATGGCACCAAGGTGAGGAAGGCACCATAGTCCAGCCAGCCTCCCCTCCGATCTTCCCAGATGTTCACCCGTGGTCGGGGCATAATATATTTGATGTGGAAATAAAGACTGTGCAGACTTCCACTTTACAATTCCCCAGCCCTTAAGCACAGTCTCTGTTCCCCCACAATCTCTGCTTCCCCTGATTAATAGGCCACCAGAGACAAAGCATGGATAATCTACATAATCAATTCATAATCAATGTCTGTGAGGCTTCCGGGAGCAGATCTTGTCTTCCTAGCGTGAAGGGACTTTCTGTCACACCTCTAACTAAATTACCAGGAAGCTCTGACATAAATCATGATCAGCGTAGTTTGAGTTTCTTCAATGCTCTTCTTGATGTGTCAGCTGCCTCCATTTCTCTTCCAAAAAGACCATTTCACAGGTATTTGAACTCCATCACATACAGACCCATCCTTTTATTCTATCTTTCCTGCTTTCCCTAACTCTGTATTTGCTGCCTTAGGAAATGTATACTGAATAAGTATACATAAGCATACAAATGAAGGGAGTATACTGAATGTATACAAATAGTTGAATATCAGTAGGCGGCGCGACTCTCGTCAGCAGCGACCTCTGCAGCCCGTCTGCGTTTTTAGTATTTTTTGTCTATGTTTTTATGTAGTTTTTGTTATTTTTTGTTGGGGGGTGTGTATATGTTGGGGGGGGGGGGGGGGGGCTGGGAGGGGGTAACTGTTTTAATCTCTCCCTGCACGGGAGACCCGACCTTTTCTTTGTTGGGTCTCCGTTGTCGTTGGGGCTGCAACGAGGAGCGGCCTCCAACTGGAAGACCGGGGGCTCTGGTGCCGATGACTCACCTCACCGTCGCGGAGCTGGCCGAGTCCGGAGCGGGTGGAGAGGTGGCGGAGCTGCTGCTGCGGCCCGACCTCCGGAGATTCAGAGGCTGCAACTGCGGGTCTGGCGGACGGCGGCACCGGGAGCCCACGGGTCCCTGGAGGGAGATCGCTTTTCAGGGCTCCCGCAACGGCGACTTCTCCCGCCCGAGTTGCGGGGTCGAAGAGCTCCTGGAGCGGGGCCTCACAGCACCGCCCCGCGCGGCTTGGATTGGCCGCGGGACTTTGCGAGCGCCAGCCGGGGGCTCTAACACCAAGACCCGGTGTGCGACCTTGCATCACCCGGCGTGGCTTTAATGGCCGCGGGACAATCGCCATCGCCAGCCGGGGGCTTTGACTTTGACTCTGACATCGGTGGGGGGGGGGGGGAGTGCAGGGGAGAGATAAGTTTTTTTGGCCTTCCATCACAGCAATGTGATGGATGTTTATGTAATTTATGTTGTGTCTTGGGTCTATTTGTTTGTAATGTATGGCTGCAGAAACATCATTTCGTTTGGACCTCAAGGGGTCCAAATGACAAATAAATTGAATCTTGAATCTTGAATCTTGAATCTCTTGAAATAGCATTGCGTGGGGCAAGTCAGGTTAGTATTTTGGTGGACCACAGTGGGACAATTTCCCTTGTGAGTAATGAGTAAGGTGTTGTTCATGTAGATAGCTTGATGTATGTTGTTTAGTATAGTCACGTGTACCGAGGTACAGCAAAAAGTTTTTTTGTTACGTGCTATCTAGTCAATGGAAAGACTATACATGATTACAATCAAGCCGTCCACAGTCCACAAGACGTCCCTGGCCAGGACCTGCTCCGAAAGCAGTGGCCAACCCTCAACCGCTTGAGGACAGGCGTCGGACGCTATGAAGTAGCGATGAAGAGGTGGGGCCTCGTGGATAGCGAGAGCCTCCTGCGAGTGTGGGGACCCAACACAGACAGTGGAGCACATGGTCACCAGTTGCCCCATACACCGGCCACCGAATGGTGAACGAGGTCTGATTGACCTGGGCGATGACACGTTGGCCTGGCTCGCCTCAACGGAGCTGCAGGTCTAAAAGACACACGACAGAAGTAGAGGTCCACATTGTAAAGCTACAGGATAAAGAGTATGGCATTTAGTGCAAGATAAAGTCCGATAAAAGATCGTTCAAAGGTCTCTCTGACATGTTTATGTGCAATAACAGCACATTATTTACAAAGTCACATCAGATGCTAACCCAAAAGCTAACAGCACAATCTACCCACTTGCCCTGAGTTCTGGGGAACATGATTCTCAATGAGAATCAAAGCTTCAAGGAATGGAGTGGACATAGGCCTGTCTGCCTTGGCTTAGAATATCGGTTTGGAGATGATTACAGATCAATTCGAACAATATATTGCGATATACTGATAGGGACATCAGAAATCAAGGCCCCTCCTCACTCCCAGAAGAAAGTAGTGGGCCATTGTGGATGTCTCATCATTCACGGAAGATCTGATGGTTATTTCAATGGCAGCTTTAGTAGGGATGGGCTCTTTGACGTGGCAATAAGGAACTGCAGATGCTAGTTTATACCACAGATAGACACAACGTGATGGAGTAACGCATCGCAGCGAGTCGCACACAGCATCTCTGGAGAAAAAGGGTAGGTGACATTTTGTGTCGGGTCTGCAGAAGGGACCTGACCCGAAACGTCACCTATCCTTTTTCTCCAGGGATGCTGCAGGCCCGCGGAGTTATTCCAGCTTTTTGTGCCTGTCTTTGGCCTCCTTAATCTCTGCTGCACTGAAATAGTGATCAAATCCTGCTCTTCCAGTTATAAGACCATAATGGGCCTGTCCCACTTAGGCGATGTTTCAGGCGACTGCTGGTGACTGTCAAGTTGCCGGCAGTCGCCTGAAACACCAGCAACTGGAATGGCGACTGTCAGAGTGGAACACACACACATGCACACACGCACACACACACACACGCACACACAAACACACGCACACACACACACACACGCACAAACACACGCACGCACAAACACACACACACACGCACACACGCACACACGCACACACGCACACACGCACACACGCACACACACACACACACACACACACACACACAAGCACACACACACGCACACACGCACACACGCACACACGCACACCAGCACACACACATACACACACACACACACACACACAAGCACACACACACACGCACACACACACACACGCACACACACACACACACACACACATACACACACGCACACAGACACACACACACACACACACACACACACACGCACGCACGCACGCACGCACGCACGCACGCACGCACACGCACACACACTCACACGCCCACACTCGCACCCGCGCACACACACTCACACACGCACACACACACACACACACACACACACACACACACACACACACACACACACACACACACACACACACACACACACACACACACACACACACACACACACACACACACACACGCACACACGTACCTTCCTTCACCCGGCCGTTATGCAGGCGGGGGGAGCGCTGTCTGAGCGAAATTCACACGGTGCAAAGCCAAGGTGATACAGACACACACACCGCAATGAACAGGAAGGTTGGCGCTGTAATTAATGGTGGCCGATTAGGAAAAGAGGAGATGCAGCGAGACCTGGGTGTCATGGTACACCAGTCATTGAAAGTAGGCATGCAGGTGCAGCAGGCAGTGAAGAAAGCGAATGGTATGTTAGCTTTCATAGCAAAAGGATTTGAGTATAGGAGCAGGGAGGTTCTACTGCAGTTGTACAGGGTCTTGGTGAGACCACACCTGGAGTATTGCGTACAGTTTTGGTCTCTAAATCGGAGGAAGGACATTATTGCCATAGAGGGAGTGCAGAGAAGGTTCACCAGACTGATTCCTGGGATGTCAGGACTGTCATTATGAAGAAAGACTGGATAGACTTGGTTTATACTCTCTAGAATTTAGAAGATTGAGAGGGGATCTTATAGAAACTTACAACATTCTTAAGGGGTTGGACAGGCTAGATGCAGGAAGATTGTTCCCGATGTTGGGGAAGTCGAGGACAAGGGGTGACAGCTTAAGGATAAGGGGGAAATCCTTTAAAACCGAGATGAGAAAAACCTTTTTCACACAGAGAGTGGTGAATCTCTGGAACTCTCTGCCACAGAGGGTAGTTGAGGCCAGTTCATTGGCTATATTTAAGAGGGAATTAGATGTGGCCCTTGTGGCTAAGGGGATCAGAGGGTGTGGAGAGAAGGCAGGTACGGGATACTGAGTTGGATGATCAGCCATGATCATATTGAATGGCGGTGCAGGCTGGTAGGGCCGAATGGCCTACTCCTGCACCTAATTTCTATGTTTCTATGTTTCTATGTAATTAAGACGGTGAAACACAGTGTATGGGAAGTCCTTTGAAAGGGGGGGGGGGGGGAGTAGGAGTGGAGACAACATTTAAGAAGCTAGAGATACACGGCTGTGAAGTTCGGCGGACATAACCGGTCGGTTATCCTTGGTTCTGAAAACTACTGCTTACGTTTTGTTCCCCAATGAGCCAATGACATTCACCAGTCCACACCGGCTGCAACCGACAAGAAGCTACGAGAACCTTCGACCTCCTGGCGACCCACCTACGGCACGAGAATTCTCGCTACTCTCCATGGCGGCTGCATTCTAGGCGCCGCTAATTTTTCCACGTATTGAAAAATTGGCGGCGAACATAATGAGGCCGCGGCTGGTTCCCAGAACGCGGGAACTCCTCACCACCATGATGGCGACTCTCCGGCAACCACACGCGGACACGTGGTGACCATGTGGCGACTGCATAGTCTCCTGCAGTCGCCCAAAAAGTCACCTAAGTGGGACAAGCCCATTGCCAATCAAGAATCTATCAATCACAAATCATGTGCCAGGGGGTATCATTTCCAGCCCACTGTATCCTTTACTTTTTTTTTTCCCAGATCTCACTGACCTAAATCATTATCACCACTGAGATTTTACGCTAGTTTTATCCTTACAAAGCTACCTTGTCAGAACTGGCGAGAGCTTTTCTCCAAAGGCATTCTGTGTGCAAAATCTTCAATCGAAGGACATTTTTTTTGGTGAAAGGACACATTAGACAAATTTGAAAATGGTTTTCATACAAGTTGAAAAGTTTAGAACACTAGGTGTTGTTGTGTACATTTTTCATTTGCATTTCAATGGAACCTGCTTGTTGACTTGGTGCCCAGAGCTGCTGTGGATATATCAGAATACGCCTTTGTTGGTTTTAGCCCTAGTTGAGTCCACTATTTTCAGCAGGGGGGAGGTGCTTTTAGTTTGCTTAGTCAGGCATAACACTGAACAGGAAGGAAGGAAGAAGTGATTCTCTTTAGTTCTATTGTCCAGAAACACAGCTTAAGCAGTCAAATGATTGTCCATGGGGTACTCTGGTCCCAGACCAGTTCTCAGGATGAGAAGAGAGAGGGAGCAGAGGTGCAGAGAGATGCTTCATCAGCCCATCTATCAGAAATAGAATTCATCACTTTCTTTTCCCTTGCCAGTTAGTTTTAAAATTCCAAGTCAGTTTTAGATTAGACCTTAGCAGGAAATATTTCACAGCCAGTGGATGACTTTTAGATTGCTAAACCCGACAAAGAGAAAGATAGCTAAAGATTCTGCAATCAATTCTGTGATTAGTAAACCGGGAAAATAAAAAATTTATAAACTCCATTGAATTTGATGGCATTAACTGGAAAATATTTGACTTGGTCAAAAATGACACACAACCATTTAATTCATTCCAGAAATGCCGACTTCATGTGTCCCAGGAGTGCAATGTTCAAATCAAAGTGATTTGGTTAGATTTACCCTTTTAAACAGGGTGCAAAGAAGATTAACGAGGATGTTGCCAGGACTCAAGTGCCTGAGCTATAGGGACTTTAGGAGGGCACATCATCTGAGGACGTACACTCCATTGAGGATAAATGGGGATCCTGTGGATAGGGTGAACTGTTTTAAATATCTGGGAGTCCACATCTCTGCGGATATGACATGGGCATCACACGCCTCAGCACTCGTGAGTAAGGCAAGGCAGCGCCTTTACCACCTCAGGCAATTGAGGAAATTCAGAATCCTCCAGTGCTTCTACGCAGCGGCGGTGGAAAGCATCTTGTCCGGGAATATTACCATCTGGTTTGGGAATTGCTCTGCCAAGGACAAGAAGGCTCTGCCGAACGCACTATGGGAACTTCACTCACCCCCCTGCACGAACTATACAACAGGAGGTGCAACTCCAGAGCAAACAAAATCATGGGAGACCCCTTCCACCCCTGCAACGGACTGTTCCAGCTGCTACGGTCAGGCAAACGCCTCCGTTGCCATGCGGTGAGAACGGAGAGGTTGAGAAGGAGTTTCTTCCCAGAGGCAATTCGGACTGTAAACGCCTATCTCACCAGGGACTAACTCTACAGAACGTTTTTCCTTCCATTATTTATTATGTAAAAGAATATGTGTGTTATGATTGTGTTTATAATTTGTTTGGTTGTTTTGTTGTTTGTCTTTTGCACAAAAGTCCGCGAGCATTGCCACTTTCATTTCACTGCACATCTCGTATGTGTATGTGACAAATAAACTTGACTTGACTTGACTTGGGAGAGGTTGAACAAGCTGGGACTATTCCTTGGAGCGCAGGAGGATGAGGGATGATCTTATAGGGTTGTATAGAATCATGGTAAACGCACAGGGTCTCTTGACCAGAGTAGGTGAATCAACAAACAGAGGGCAAAGGTAAGGAAAGGAAGATTTAATAGGAATCTGAGGGGTACAATTTCCATGCCATTTTCAGGCTGGTAGGTGTATGGAACGAGCTGCCAGAGGGTGTAGTTGAGGCAGGAACTATCGCAATGTTTAAGAAACATTTAGACAGGTACATGGATAGGACAGGTCTAGAGGGATATGGCCGAAACGCAGGCGGGTGGGACTAGTGTTGATAGGAACGTGGGCCAGTGTGAGCAATGACTCTATCAAGGCCAAACCTGAAGGTGGTATCCAAGTAGAAGCACCAGTGTCTTGTAAGATTACATCAAAACTTCACCGCTTTTCTAATTCTTACCCCTTGCAATAAAGGTCACTCAGTATTCCATGAGATGTCTTGATTACTCAATGCCCCTGTCCCACTTAGGAAACCTGAACGGAAACCTCTGGAGACTTTGCGCCCCACCCAAGGTTTCCGTGCGGTTCCCGGAGGTTGCAGGTGGTTGCCGGAGGTTGCAGGTAGTGGAAGCAGGTAGGGAGACTGACAAAAACCTCCGGGAACCTCCGGGAACCGCACGGAAACCTTGGGTGGGGCGCAAAGTCTCCAGAGGTTTCCATTCAGGTTTCCTAAGTGGGGCATTACAATATCTATACATGTTGTGCTTCCTGCACCAAGACTTTTTTAATGGCACACTGTGGAGTCTCATTCAATTTAAATAATAAATTGCTTTTTCATTCTTCATTCCAAAATGAATAACCTCTTAATTTCCCATATTGTACTCTATTTTATCAACTTCTTGCCCATTGTATATGTATAACACAATGTCTATCCTTTTTGTGTTCTCCCCATCACCTCCTAATCTACCCACTTCTAGATCATCAAAAAATGTGGTCACTGTACAATGTCCTTCCATCCAAATGATCACTTGGGATTATGAATATCTGAGGTCCCAATACTGATTCATGTGGAGGCCATCAGTTAATGATTGCCAATCTAAAAATGACTCTTTTATCCCAAATCCCTGTTCTTGTTAGTCAGCCATGCCCGTGTCCATGCCAGTGTATTAGCTATAAATTCATGTTCATTAGTTATAGGAGCAGAATGATGCCATTCAGCCCATCAAGTCTATGCCATTCAACCATGGGTAATCTATCTTTCTCTCTCAATCCCATTCTTCTGCCTTCTCACCATAATCCCAAGACACCCTTATGCCCCTGTCCCACTTAGGAAACCTGACCGGAAACCTCTGGAGACTTTGCGCCCCATCCAAGGTTTCCGTGCGGTTCCCGGAGGTTCCCGGAGGTTTTTGTCAGTCTCCCTACCTGCTTCCACTACCTGCAACCACCTGCAACCACCGGGAACCGCACGGAAACCTTGGGTGGGGCGCAAAGTCTCCAGAGATTTCCGTTCAGGTTTCTTAAGTGGGACAGGGGCATTACTAATCGAGAATCTATGCCTTAAAAATTCCCAATTACTTGGCCTCCGCAGCTGCCTGTGGCAATGAATTCCACAGATTCACCACCCTCTAGGTAAAGAAATGCCTCCTCATCTCCTTTCTTATGGTACGTCTTTTTATTCTGAGGCGATGGCCTCTGGAACTGGACTCTCCCGCTATATATCCAGCATTCCCAAAATGACAGATACAGTGCCTGGTTTCTGGTTCCTACTTTTTAAAAATAACAGTACTATGTTTGTCGATTTTTGAATTTCCACATCAGCTCAAGTCTAAATATGGTCACCAAGTTGCCTTTGCCTGGGCAAGTAGTTTGTTCAGTTGGATTTTTGAGAGCACCTCCAGGCATTGAGAATCGCCCTGATAGCACTTTTGGAGAGGGCCTCCTTCTATGGCTCTCTCTGTGGCACTCTTCACCTGCTCAGACTGCTTTTTTTGTATTGTATTGTATTCAAATTTATTGTCATTGTCTCAATTTGAGACAACAAAATGAATTTCCCTTACAGGCAGTATCATAAAAAAAATAAAAATAATAATAAATAAATAATAAAACATATTAAAAATAAAATTGAAATTGAATTAAAAAAAAAGCACAAACACAGAAAGTCCACGACACAACATAACATAAATGGCACCAAGGTGAGGATGGCACCATAGTCCAGCCAGCCTCCCCTCCGTGTTCATCCGTGGTCGGGGCCTTCCGAGCACCCGCAGTCGCCGCCCCGGGTGGCCCGATGTTCAGGCCCTCACGCCGGGCTGGTGGAACGCCGACGCCGAACCCCAACGGTGAGCATCCTCCTCCTCAGCGGCCCGGACCTTCTGATCAGCCGCCTCCCGCTGCCGGAGTCTGCAGCTCCTGAGTCCGCAGGCCGAGCCTGTCAGAGTCACAGGACCCCGCGCTGTCCATCAGCGCCGCCCGCATTGGGAGCTCTGCAAACCGCAGCTCCAGGATGTCGGTGCAGCAGGTCCAGCACTCCGGGCTCCAGACGGCGACCCCCGGTAAGGCATCGCCAGCCCCGCGATGTTCCAGCGCTGTCCCGCCGCTGCTGGAGCTCCGGTCGATCCCGGCAGGAAAGGCCACGCCAATCCAGGTAGGTAGGCCGCTGTGGGGGGAGGGGGGGGGGGGCGAGGACGTGACTCGAATAATAGTCGCGTCCTCACCAGGAAGTGGCTGAAGGACGGTATCCCCCGCACCGTGCCCTCTTCCCCCACATAAAGACACAAAAAACCCCACAAAAAAACACACTTTTACATAACTAAATAAACAAAAAAACAAAAAGATACCGGGCTGTAGGTGGAGGCTGCTGACACCAGCACCACCGGAAGTACTTTTCCTCCTCCTCAGTCTCTTCCATCTCCACCCTATTTATCTCCTCCTGCAAGAGAACCTTCTGATAATGAATTAATGGAGAGCAGTGAACCAGGGTTACTGTCTGTGGTAACTTTCTGATTCCCTGGCGATTGGCAAACTGCACCAAACACAGAACACCAAAATAGGGACAGGAGGCTGATTAAACCTTTAAATGACACGGCAACAAATGAATGGCATTTATGAAGATATGACTTTCAGTGAATGGCCAAACATTTACAGGAAGTAGAAACAATCCCAATGCCATGACTCCAAAGAAGCATTGTCTACCCCTAGATTATCAGACCTCTGAATGGTCCTTCCATAAGCAAGGGTACAGTCTTGTTTCTCCAACCTACCTTATTGTGAACATTGGATCTTTTCTCTGGAACTGTTGGGCTGCAATATTGAGAATTATATTCTGCACTCTGGTATTTCTCTCTTTACTATCTTTTTGTACTTGGGTTTATCTTGATTCCATTCGCATATAGGATTATCCGATTTGAGTGGAAAGCATACAAACGAAAGCTTTTCACTGTACCTCGATATTTTCGTGAAAATAATGAACCGAAACGTAAACCTAATTTAATGCAGGCTTGAACACTGCCAACTGTGGCATCAAATTGAATTTCACAAGTTATGTGATTTTGTTTCAATGATTTAAGCATTAACTCATTACAACTCAATCACCCAGCGCTGAAACACAACATTATGCCATCCAAGGTACACAAAAAAGCTGGAGAAACTCAGCGGGTGCAGCAGCATCTATGGAGCGAGGGAAATAGGTAACGTTTCGGCCCGAAACGTTACCTATTTCCTTCGCTCCATAGATGCTGCTGCACCCGCTGAGTTTCTCCAGCTTTTTTGTGTACCTTCGATTCTCCAGCATCTGCAGTTCCTTCTTAAACATTATGCCATCCAAATTCCAAACATAGTTACCTTGTTAAGAATGTTGTAATTTTGTTCTCACGGCCCAACCTCTTGAGGATGGAAAGCACATGCTGGGAATTCAGGGTGGTTTTCATCCATTTAAATGCCCTTTTGGAATCTGTGAGCAGCCGCGGAGCCTGGGATCCGGGATGGCCAGAGTCGGAGCTCCAACCAGCGCGGCCTGAGGACTTCGGGAGCCGCGGGCTCCGGGGAGGGAGCGGCCGCTCCAGACATTCCAAGCCGCTGAGGAATGTTCACCTGACGCCGGAGTTCCATCTTCCCTGAAAACATCGGACTGGCTGCAGAGGCCACAAATAGGCTCCGATCTTGGGTGATCACAGAGGAAGAGGACTTAACTTTCTGATGCCTTTCCCCACAGTGGAAAATGTTGATTCTGTTGTGGGGGGGGACGTTCATGTTGAATTCTCTAATGTGTTGTGTCATTTTTATTTTTTTTTAATTTTTCTATGGATGTACGGAAACTTAATTAGTTCTTCTATGTAAAGCACTTTGGTTTCAATGCGAGTTGATTTAAACGTGCTATATAAATAACATTTACTTACTTAGTTACTTACTAGTTCATGGCATCAACATTGATATTACTTGCTCTGGTGGTATCACAACATACTAAGTACATCATCTTTGGAGATGGCCTAGTCCTTTCTTTGCTCCTCTTGTTTATTTGCCTCATTGCTCGTGGCTGCGTGTCCATCATTGGAACCAAAGGACAGAAAGTTGAGAGCAGGAAGTGTGTAGTCGTGTGGTTTGCACTACTGGCAAGTGATGGGAGAACGGTCATAGTCAAATGTTAATCTCCAAATAGTGTGCTGGCCTTCTGCGACTGCTCCAATGTGAGCTGGAAGAGAAGGAAGTGGTGAAAAGAAACTCAGCCAGACCGTTTAAACCTTGTGCGATACTTTCATCTTCAGAATAATTTTGTGCAAAAATAAATGAAGTTTAATAATATTAACCACAGCAGAAGTGTAGCCAGTGTGAAACTATTGCACCTTGTTAATAGAATAACATACATCATAGATCATACATACTCAGAACTATTCCAGCATTAAGGGCGCTACTTTGCTCTGATTGCCTTATATTTTTAAGCTAACATAGAAAATATGTTGGCAAGTTTTAAAGTGGAAACAGCCTATCTTCATAGGACAAAAAGCCTTTCAACAAGTTTGCTATTAGTTCGATATTTTTTAACCAAAATGCTGTTTACTCCCTCTTTTCTGCCAGACATTCATAGTTCACCAGCAGCTAGAAGCCTTGTGCTCAAAAGGTTTTAATTGGTTTGAATAGAACACTGCGTCTAACAAGAAGTTGTATATGGCTCACCTGAATTCAGCTTCAATATAACCTGCTGAAGTCTTAGTCTTTTCGCCAACAGGCCCTGAGCATAAATGTTATGTCAGAGTCTAAACTTCAGGTCTTTATAATGTGACAATCATAAGAGACAAAAAACAAAACCTAGGGCTTAGCACGCAAGACATAATGTTAAGCGCAGGCTTTTGCACATGTATTTCCATTCTGAACTGTAAGGAATTTTTATCTTATTGGAATGCAGCCATGACAATGATCTTGATCTCTGACCATCGGATGCATTCCGTCATATAAAAGCTACCAGCACAGGGAATTGACTGCATTGTCAATTAAGAATGCATCTTGATTAAATATGACACATAAGGAAACTAGATGTTTGGATACTAGTATAAGACTTATTTATATTGTTTCCTACTAGCTTTTGTGATCATTAATCTCTTCTTTTGTGTTGATACCAAATCTTACCTGATAATAGTCTTGTGAAGCTCTTTTGAATTACATTGAGAGTTGCACAGTACATTTACATTGAGCTGGAAAACCGACCTCCTAACCCTTGGAGTCTTCCTGACTCTGATCATCCTGCTATAATCATTCACTGAGTAAACATTGAAGCTGCACATGAATGTATGATTTTAGTGGCCGGGCACATGAAGGAAAAATAATACTTTAGAAAATAGTGTAAGGCGTTCAGTTTCTTTACATTTTGCCAACAACGAAGTAATTGAAGCAAACTAAAGGGCCAAGTTGCATAGGCCATACACTTGTGCTTACTTTACAGCAATCTTACAAAGTTTGGCAAAATGACTTTACAAGGGATGCCCAGATCACTTACTTTTATTTCCGTCAGGCTATCCAATTGCAAGTATTATCAGTACCTATGACTCTGCCAATGCTTCTCTTTAATCATTTTATTATAAAATGCACTTCGTTGTAATATATCTCTCCGATAAATTTTAACTATGAATGACGAT
This sequence comes from Leucoraja erinaceus, assembly GCF_028641065.1. NCBI lineage: Eukaryota > Metazoa > Chordata > Chondrichthyes > Rajiformes > Rajidae > Leucoraja > Leucoraja erinaceus. The sequence continues at coordinate 163,430,702 of NC_073377.1, forward strand.
GGTGACTGAATGAATGAATGATGAAAATTAGCAGAGGTATAGAACTGATGACTTAATCAATATCCATTGTCTTGGGTATTATGTATCAGCCAAAGTCAAAATCATCTCTGTTCACTGTTTATCTATCTCTCATTTCTCTCATTTCTCTTGCATAATGCCTGCATAATGCATTGGGTTTTCATCAGAGCTGTGTTGGAATGGGAATTCATTTTGTGCAAATATACAGTGGAATCTACATCTCACAGATGACACAAAGCTGGGTGGCAGTGTGAACTGTGAGGAGGATGCTATGAGAGTGCAGGGTGAATTGGACAGGTCGGGGGAGTGGGCAGATGCATGACAGATGAAGTTTAATGCGGATAAATGTGAGGTTATCCACTTTGGTAGCAAAAACAGGAAGGCAGATTATTATCTAAATGGCGTCAAGTAAAGGGGAAGTACAATGGCATCTGGGGGTCCTTGTACATCAGTCTATGAAAGTAAGCATGCAGGTACAGCAGGCAGTGAAGAAAGTGAATGGCATGTTGGCCTTTATAACAAGAGGAATCGAATATAGGAGCAAAGAGGGCCTTCTGCAGTTGAACAGAGCCCTAGTGAGACCACACCTGGAGTATTGTGTGCAGTTTTGGTCCCCTAATTTTAGGAAGGACATTCTTGCTATTGAGGGAGTGCAGCGTATGTTTACAAGGTTAATTCCCGGGATGGCGGGACTGTCATATGCTGAGAGAATGGAGCAGCTGGGCTTGTACACTCTGGAGTTTAGAAGGATGAGAGGATATCTCATTGAAACATGTAAGATTGTTAAGGGCTTGGATACGCTAGAGGCAGGAAACATGTTCCTGATGTTGGGGGAGTACAGAACCAGGGGCCACAGTTTAAGAATAAGGAGTAAGCCATTTAAAATGGAGACGAGTGTGGAATTCCCTGCCTCAGAGGGCGGTGGAGGCAGGTTCTCTGGATGCTTTCAAGAGAGAGCTAGATCGGACTCTTAAAATAGCGGTGTCAGGGGATATGGGGAGAAGGCAGGAACGGGGTACTGATTGGGGATAATCAGCCATTATTACATTGAATGGCGGTGCTGGCTTGAAGGGCCAAATGGCCTACTCCTGCACCTATTGTCTATTGTCTATTGTACCTAATTTCATTTATAATTGGTGAAGCTTATTTTGTCACATCATTAGTTGAAAAGAGATATTTTAAGGAAAGAACAATAACCACCATGTTTATGAAACATGAAATGTCCAAACAAGCCTAATGTTCTTACTGATAATAATGGGAGGGTTTCCTTGTGTATCGTGCGGTTATAAAACTCAATAGAAAAATACATAATGGCAAAGGCATTTGCAGCATAAGGTTACTTTTTTTCCTTTTTCTTTACCTTCTCTAATTAACAACACATACATTTTATGACTATAGGATCCTGTGGGGCTCAGGTCAGCCATCACTTGCAAAGTATTTAATTACTATGTAAAGCCTCAGGCCACAGGTTTTCCACAAAGAGGATCTTTATTATGAATGTGCTTCTTGGATTTTCAGTAAAATGACAAGATCATTTGAAACAATTCAATGAGGTTGCAACATCAGTAAATGCTGTTAAATCAGTAAATATATGAGGAACGAAGGACTAAACATGATGTTTAAGAAGGAACTGTAGATGCTGGAAAATCGAAGGCGGACAAAAGTGCTGGAGAAACTCAGCGGGTGCAGCAGCATCTATGGAGCGAAGGAAATAGGCAACGATTTCGGGCCGAAACCCTTCTTCAGGACCAAACATGAAATTGATAACAGTCTCTATGAAACCCCCACAATAGAAAAGCAGAGATACAAAGAGTTTGCAGATCCTGGAATCTAAAGCAGCAATCTGTTTGTGGATATTAGTGGGTTGGGAAATGTCTGTGGAGGAAAGGAATTGAACAGGTATCAGGTCCAAACCATACATCAAATAGATTATTTTAGATAATGTCAAAAAACATTTTCCCTTTCCTCATTTTTCTCTTCAGGTGCCATGTCTTACTCTTTGTGCTGGTTTGGAAAGAGATGGCAGCATATGGATTTGCTGATAGTACCACTGAACCATTTACCAGAAACAATATATATATATATCGTTTGTGCCTTGGGGGTAAGATGGGTCCACTGGTCTTTTGGTGTCATTTTTGTGCAACTCTGCAAATGTCCTAGTCTTCTATATCCCTTTCTTTGGTCCCTTCTGCGTTGGTCTCCAGCAATGTACTGCCAAATCCCAAAGCATCAGTTTTCAGGCATCTGCGTAATGGGTTGAAGCCACTGATTTTTACTTGGTAGATCTACAGAGAATGATGCCTGCCTTTCCAGCCCGCTGCAATGCATATGTTTGTGGCTCTTGATTTATGCATTAGCGCACAGCAGTGTGGGAGTATGGACTGGGTTGGAATGTCAGATGATGGTACATATGACCTCCACTCATTCCTCAGTCCAGCAGTGGTTCCACAACGTCATCGATTGGGAACCCAGTGAAACTCCTTAACCTGCCCATCCCTGTGGCAGCCCCATTCATTTGAATGGGACTGACAACATTTTACGCGAATGTTGTCAGGACTTGAGGGCCTGAATTATAGGGAGAGGTTGGGCCGGGGTTAGGACTTTATTCCTTGGAGCGCAGGAGGATGAGGGCTGATCTTTTAGATGTGTATAAGACCATGAGGTGAATGAATAGAGTAGATGAACAGAGTTGTTTACCCAGAGAAGGGGAATAAAGAACAAGAAGACAGGTTTAAGGTAAGAGGGGAAAGAAGATATAAAAACTAGAATCCATATATCACCAGGTTCGGGAGCAACATCTTCCCATTGCTATAGAACTACTGAACAGACCTCCCATAAGTTAAGGATGTAGTCCTGATCTCCTAACCTAACTCACTGTGGGCCTTGTACATTTTTAAATCTGCACTTTCCCTGTATCTGTAATGCTATGAAGACATATAGAAACGTTTTTTATTTTTTAATATAGAAACATAGAAATATAGAAATTAGGTGCAGGAGTAGGCCATTCGGCCCTTCGAGCCTGCACCGCCATTCAATATGATCATGGCTGATCATCCAACTCAGTATCCCGTACCTGCCTTCTCTCCATACCCTCTGACCCCCTTAGCCACAAGGGCCACATCTAACTCCCTCTTAAATATAGCCAATGAACTGGCATCGACTACCCTCTGCGGCAGAGAGTTCCAGAGATTCACCACTCTCTGTGTGAAAATTCACCACTCATGGTTGATCATCCCCAATTAGTACCCCGTTCCTGCCTTCTCCCCATATCCCTTGACCAGAGTTCCAGAGATTCACCACTCTCTGTGTGAAAAAAGTTCTTCTCATCTCGATATGTTTTAAAGTATGTATTTAATGTTCCTTCGTGTGTTTTGTGTGGTGTGGGGGGGTAAGGGGGAAACCGCTTCGGTCGCCTCCTCCATGGAGAGGCGAGTTTTTTCGGGTCGCCTCCCCCGTGGCCTAACATCAAGGATCGGCGCGGCCTTTCCCAGAGACGCGCCCGGGGCTTCAGCGTAGACTCTCGTTGTGGAGCGGGTGAGCCCTCGCTGGGGCTCGCTGGAGGGGAGCGCTCCGTTTCGCTGGCCCGGGGCAGCCGGCAGCCTGAATCCGCGCGCGGTCTGCACAGCTCCAGCTGGCGCGGCGTCTACAGCCCGGGATCCCTCATGGGGGACCCGGGGGAAGAAGAAGCCATCACTGCCGGCCCACGGCCAACTTCTACCGCGGGGCCGGCATGGACTCACCATCACCCCTGGAGGGGAGCTTCGACCGCCGGCCCTGCGGACTACGGTGCTTCTGGCTGCGGCGGGGACTTTAAATCTTGACCGCCGGCCTGCGGCCTACAACAACTTAAAACCGCGGTCTCCGGTGAGGAAGAGCCGATCCTGGACTGACTCTGGACTCTGTTCCTGTCCACGGGGGGGAAATGGAGGAGGACTGGCCACATTTTGTGCCTTCCACCACAGTGATGAATGCTGTGGTGGATGTTTGTGTTACAGTTTTATTGTGGTTGTGTGTTCTTTATTATTGCACTGCTGCTGACAACCCAAATTTCCACCGACCCTGAGTTGTGAGACAATAAATTATATCTATTATATCTATCTATATGGTATACTTACCTTCATTGGGTGGGCATTGAGTATAAGAGTCAGGAAGTGATGATGCAGCTTTATATGACTTTGGTTAGGCCACATTTGGAGTATTGCACGCAGTTCTGGTCGCCCCATTTCAGGTAGGATCTAGAGGGTTCGGAAAGTGTGCAGAGGAGGAGGTTTACTGGTACGATGCCTGGATTAGAGGGTATTGGCCACAGGGAAAGATTGGACAGACTTGGATTGCTTTCCTGGAACACTCAAGGTCGAGGGTAGACCTGATGGAAGTATATATAATTATGAGGGGCGTAAATAAGGTAAATAGGCCAAACCTGTTTTCCCGGATGTTAAATATCAAATACAAGACAGCACAGGTTTACAGGTGAGAGGGACAGTGGTTAAATGAAATGTGTGGGGCAAATATTTTTATACAGAGGGCGCTGAGTGCCTGAAATGGGCTGCTGGGTGTAGTGGTCTAGGGGGATATGATAATGATATTTAATAGACTTTTGGATAGGCGGATGGACATGCACGGAATGGGGGGAATATGGATCACGTGGAGGTAGATAATAGTTGGTCATGGAATCCTGTGCAGCACCGACATTGTGAGCCAATGGGCCTGTTCTTGTGCTATACTGTTCCATGTTCTCTGTTCTAAAACACAGTCACTTATTATTTGCAGCAGCACTCTGGTATTTTTCTCTTTGTGTTACCTATTTTACTTCGGAGTCACGTGAGTGACTACGTGAAGACCCCGTCCAGTACGCATGCGTGTCTATGTTAGGTATGGTTCATACTTCCTCCAGGTTGAGGGAGGTTACTATTGCCACTATTACTCACTAATAGCATCAACATGTCTATATCTATGTCATGTCTGAATGCATCCTTAATGTTCACTCATCATTGGCCTTCTGATGCAGTGTATGACGCCTGGACTCGGTTCCATGGCATGAAATCACAGAGCTTTAAAATCTTCACATAGTCACTCACGTGACTCCGAAGTAAAATAGTAAGATTAAACGAGAACCAGTTTAATCCAGTTTGAAGTTTGATCTTTATTTTATGAGGAGTAACGTTGAGGGATTACATGCCCTCCGCTCCCAGCCCTCTATCATAAAGTTCAACTGGTATTATGGTTCTCTTATCTTACTATGTTCAGTTCAACAACTGTTTTCTGTGATTTCACACCGCTGCTTTGAAGATTGACACACATGCGTACTGGACGGGGTCTTCACGTAATCCCTCAATGTTACTCCTCATAAAATAAAGATCAAACTTCAAACTGGTAAGTTCTCGTTTAATCTTACTATTGTACATGTCTGTAGGTTTATTGAACTCATGTAAGTATGATTCGATTGAATAGCACACAAAATTGCTCGTCGTATCTTGGTACACATTACAAAATGTACCAATACCAGTGATGCTTCCTGGCCATTTATGGACTGCTTTGACTCAGGGAACTGCTGGGGCAGTGAAGCTTCCACAATGCTGGAGCCAGCACAGTGGCTGAAACTGTGACAATGCTGGGAGCCGCATGGGAGGTAAATTTAAAAAGCAAATATGTTTTTCTTCTGTGTGAGAGGATGCCAAATTTTGTTTCACCACATTGCTATGAAGTGCATTTGGAAGCTTTGTTGCATTAGAGGCAATATCTAAATGGATATTGTCTCATTTTGAAATGGCTCTGCCTGAGGTTTCAGACCATCAAGCAAACAATAATTAGCAGATCCTTCTGCAGTTGTACGGAGCCCTGGTTAGACCACACCTGGAGTATTGTGTGCAGTTTTGGTCTCCTAATTTGAGGAAGGATATTCCTCAAAGCAGTGCAGTGTAGGTTCACGATATTAATTCCCGGGATGGCGGGACTGTCGTATGATGAAAGAATTGAACGACTGGGCTTGCATTCACAGGAATTTAGGACGAGAGGATATCTTATAGAAACATATAAAATTATTAAGGGATTGAACACGCTAGATGCAGGAAACATGTTCCCGATGTTGGGGGTGTCCAGAACCAGGGGTCACAGTTTAAGAATAAGGGGTAGGCCATTTAGAACTGAGATGAGGAAAAACTTTTTCACACAGAGAGATGTGAATTTGTGGAATTCTGTGCCTCAGAAGGCAGTGGAGGCCAATTCACTGGATGCATTCAAAAGAGAGTTATATGGAGCCCTTTGGGCTAGCGGTATGGGGAGAAGGCAGGAACAGGGTACTGATTGTGGATGATCAGCCATGATCACATTGAATGGCAGTGCTAGCTCGAAGGGCCGAATGGTCCACTGCACCTATTGGGTATGTATCTATGTATATTATTTTGAGATCTATGCACTATCTGAAATAGGAAATGGGTGAATTTGGCAATCAATGAACCTTTCTTTCAAATCTGATTTATTGATTATTTTTATGTCCACCTGCTTTTGAATTTTTAGAGTACTTTTTGTAATTTCAAGATATCCCAAGGGCTTCACTGCAAATAATTTCTGATCTGCTGTAATCATTTTGTAAAAATGGCAGTCAGCTTTCATATTGAGGTCCCACCATTAGCATTTGATTGCACTGTTGTAATGGTATTTGCTGAAGATTTAAGAGTGACCAGGCTATTTATCCTGCTCAAAATAGTGCCTGGGGATTTTTAATCCCATCTGTGCGAGGAGGTGGAACCTCAGATTAAGATCTGCAATAGGTGAGCTGTCTGGATGCAATCAGGAATTTGTGCTCCAAATGTGCCCACCTGGCTAAGGTGAAATTGTAGCCAGGTTTCAGTGCACAACAGTTAACATAAGCCTGAATGCCTCATCTCCTGTGAATCAACTCCACCAGCAAGTTAAATCGGAATGTAATTAGAACAGAACCAACTGGGCCTCGAGTTGTCAATTTGCATAAAAAAAGTATTCCCCTTCAGCGTCAGGCTGGAGACAATAAGCTATGTAGCTATTATAATAAAATAACTTTGTAAATTCACATTGCTTCATTTGAGGGCCCTCTTGTACCCAACCTTGCAAATTCTTGCCACGAGCAACATATCACAATTACAAACTGAAGCCCCACTTTGGAGGAATTGAAGGTGATGAAACATACAAACATAGAAAATAGGTGCAGGAGGAGGCCATTTGGCCCCTTGTGATCATGGCTGATCGTCCCCTATCAATAACCCGTGCCTGCCTTCTCCCCATATCCCTGGACTCCACTAGCCCCTAGAGCTTTATCGAACTCTCTCTTAAATCCATCCAGTGACTTGGCCTCCACTGCCCTCTGTGGCAGGGAATTCCATAAATTCACAACTCTCTGGGTGAAAAAGTTTTTTCTCACCTCAGTCTGAAATGACCTCCCCTTTATTCTACGACTGTGTGGCACCTGGTTCTGGACTCGCCTAACATTGGGAACATTTTTCCTGCATCTAGCTTGTCCAGTCCTTTTGTAATTTTATATGTTTCTATAAGATTTTTTCCCCTCATCCTTCTAATCTTCCCCCTCATCCTTTCAGCTATGAGTGAGGAATAAAAGATTGCTTGAAGAAAGTTAGCGTAACTTTGTGATGTGGAAGTCTCTTACATGACTAATTTGATTGAAGTTTTGAAGGAGTTGACCAGGTGGAGGGAATATAATTGATGTAACATACCTGGATTTCAATAAGGCCTTCAATATGGGGGATCAGTTCACAAGGCTGGGGCCCATAGGATCCAGGGCAATCTGGCAATTTGGATGCTGCCCGGCCAGCTGAGTTACTTCAGAACTTTGTTTTGTTCTGGTTCCTTGTGTTTTGAGTTGGTGTGACATTAGGAAATAGGATGATGGTGGGAGGAAAAGTATAAAGGTTATTTTTGTAATTGGAAATCTGTTGCCAGTGATGTACATTGGGGTTGGTGTTGGAACCCCTGCTGTTTATTATGTACATTTTAGAATCTGGAGGTGAATGTAGGTGGCATGAATAACTGAGAAAACACCATACTGCAGCATCCTTAGTCAGGGTAGAACCAGGGACTTTGTCGCTGCAAGGCAGCAATTTTACCATTGTACCACTGTGCTGCCCTTTAAAGGTAACACATCTACACTGAATAAGTGGGCACTAACAAGTTCAGAAGAACAGAGGAACTTAAAGAGCCTGTCCCACTTACGTGTCCTTGGCATGCAAATTACGCGACCTCGTGGTCGCGTTGAGGCACACGGGCATCGTATGGCCGCTTGGGGCCGGTCCCGCTTAGAAGCTCGGAGCGGTATGTTGTTGTGCACGACATCGTGCGGGGCTCCGAAAAAACGGCCTGTCGCGTAACTAACGGCCAAAGTGGGACAGACCCAAGACCCAGGCACGACGCAACGTCTCAATCTCCATTTACGGGGCCAGTGTGGAGAGAGTGTCCAGATTTAAGTTTCTGGGCACTCAAATCTCAGGGGACCTCACATGGTCCACCAACCCCGCCGCGCTGGTCAAGAAGGCACAGAAACGACCTGTTCTTTCTCTGAGAACATGGTAAAAAAGACTGGTTTGTGTCCATCCCAACGCGCTGCTGACAACATTGAATTGTGCCCGACCTTCGCAGGACCGTCTGCTCAACGCGACCACGAGGTCGCGTAATCTCTGTGTGGTATCTCAGCTGCACGGAGGCGGAGAGGAGAGCTCTTCAGCGCGTCGTCCACAGAGCGCAGAAGATCATTGGGGCACCGCTACCAGCCTTGGCGGGCATCTACCACACACGGTGCCTCAGGAAGGCCGTCAGCATCCACAAAGACCCCTCACCCCCTTGTAATGGACTGTTCGAACTACTTCCCTCTGGCAGACGTTACAAGGCCTTCTACGCCCGAACCTCCAGACGCAGGAACAGCTTCATTCCCAGAGCTATAGCGGCTCTGAACCGGCCCTGCTGAGTGCCCCCCACCCCCACGGACTGTCTCCCTCGGATGGTCACGTCGCACAGACACATCTGCACTTTAGTCTGTTTTGACTATTTTATTGTTGTAATGTTCTTTGTACAAACCATGTTCTCGGGGTATCTAAACCTAAATTTTAGTAGTTACTTAAATTATGATGTCGGATGGAAGCTGCATACCCAAACCTTGTTGCACTTCTGTGCAATGACAATAAAAATATATTATTATTATTATTATTATTATTATTATTATTATTATTATTATTATTATTATTATTATTATTATTATTGTAGGTGGCCATGAATGTCCTTGGTGAATCAGAATTGGCAGACAACCAGCTCCATAAATGTAATTTATTTTTAACTTTTCACAATCTGCCACAGGATACTCATGTACAGGGTGTTGTCTTTTCATATGGCATTTAATTCTTTGTTATTTTATTCTCCTGGTCATAATTGTAGACTCTATCCTCCCCCTCCAGCATTGGAAAGAGTCAGTGGCACAGATCCAAGATAATCTTCGACTTTTTCCAAATATCGTTGTCTTTCTGGTCAGGATTAATTTAACAGATCATCAAGTGTTCAAGAAGGAACTGCAGATGCTGGGAGATCGAAGGTACACAAAATTGCTGGAGAAACTCAGCGGGTGCAGCAGCATCTATGGAGCGAAGGAAATTTCCTTCGCTCCATAGGTGCTGCTGCACCCGCTGAGTTTCTCCAGCAATTTTGTGTACCTGACAGATCATCAACTTGAGTTGTTGAGGGATGTTCTCTCTACAGATGCTGCCTGACCTGACTATCTCCAGGAATCGTTGCTCTTGTTTGAGACTTGGTTTATCGTTCATCAATGGGTTTGTGCTGGACTTGTAACCATTGTCAAGTCTTCCGTGAGACTTGGCCACAATATGAGATCCCCTTGAAATAAACTTCCATTGATGGGAGCTTGTGTCCTTTAGCATTGAATGTCTGGCCTATTTTGAAGGGTGTGAGTTATTTCGATGCCGAGTTAATGGATGGAGTTAACAGATCGGGAGACTAGTCCTTTGATGTAAAGACGGTAACCTACCTACAACCAAATATCCACGATGGTTGTCTGTACCCAGGCCATAAATTTATTTGACCACAAGTTGAGTCCTCAATTGTGCACTGAAGCAGTAGCTACTTTTGGGCTGCATTGAGGTGACTCTGGTAGATGGTTTCCACAAGTATTTCCTGGACATTCTCTCTACTCCATCACTGGATTTTATGTGGCCTTTGGCACTGAGAATCCGCCTCTGTACTCTAGGTTAGTCAGACCTAGGGTGAGATAAGATTTCCCATTCACATGAATGTGACTTCCTAAACTAAGGAATTGGTTGAAAATTATAAGGGTGAGCAGCCGGAAGTGGTTGTGCATGTGGGCACAACGTTGGGAAGAAACATAGAAACATAGAAAATAGGTGCAGGAGGAGGCCATTCTGCCCTTCGAGCCAGCACCGCCATTCATTGTGATCATGGCTGATCGTCCCCTATCAATAACCCGTGCCTGCCTTCTCCCCATATCCCTTGACTCCACTAGCCCCATGAGCTCTATCTAACTCTCTCTTAAATCCATCCAGTGACTTGGCCTCCACTGCCCTCTGTGGCAGGAAATTCCATAAATTCACAACTCTCTGTGTGAAAAAGTTTTTTCTCACCTCAGTCTCAAATGAACTCCCCTTTATTCTAAGACTGTGGCCCCTGGTTCTGGACTCACCCAACATTGGGAACATTTTTCCTGCATCTAGCTTGTCCAGGCCTTTTATAATTGTATATGTTTCTATAAGGTCCCTCCTCATTCTTCTAAACTCCAGTGAATCCCAGGGATCAATCTCGTGAGCCTACGCTGCACTGCTTCAATCACAAGGATGTCCTTTCTCAAATTAGGAGACCAAAACTGTACACTATACTCCAGATGTGGTCTCACCAGAGCCCTATACAACTGCAGAAGAACCTCTTTACTCCTATACTGAAATCCTCTTGTTATGAAGGCCAACATTCCATCAGCTTTCTTCATTGCCTGCTGTACCTGCACGCCAACTTTCAGTGACTGGTGTATAAGGACACCCAGGTCTCGCTGTACCTCCCCCTTACCTAACCTAACCCCATTGAGATAATAATCTGCCCCCTTGTTTTTGCCACCAGAGTGGATAACCTCACATTTATCTATATTACTAGACTAAGTGGGACCCGTTGGGTCCCAGCATCACACGGGAGGGCTGGTCACCAATGCAATATTCCACCTCTCCACCAATTCCAATACTGCTCGCCAGTGGGGGGAGGGCTGTCTGTTGCGCTAGTATGGGTGTTGCGGGCTGAAGGTACTGGTTTCCAGAGGGCTAGTATAGACATTGTGGGCCGTATGGATGCTTGGGCAGGCATACAACTGTTGCAACGATTTTAAAAGCCAAGCCAAGGCAAACAATTGGGCTGCAGACACCCGACAACCAAAATTCATTTTGTGAACACAAACATTGTTAAAAAGGGCTGCATCCACTTTACAGCCGCATTGAGGGGACTCACCGTGGAGTAGACGTGCGTTCATTTTTCATTGACGGAAAAGATTCTCCGCACTCATACGGCGGAGGGGAGCTCTGAGCGAGGTGGCCAAAAATGACGGCCATAGGTGGCGGCGTTCTCTCAGAAATCGCCGCACAGTCGGCCAAAAGCGGTCAAGATCAGAGATTTAGTAATACAGATGGTAAATAGTTGCGGCCCCAACACCGAGCCTTGCGGCTCTCCACTTGCCACTGCCTGCCATTCCGAAAAGGACCCATTCACTCACTAATAATTGCTTCTTATGTTTTCCCTCTGACAGATATTAAGATTTTAATCCTGCCTTCAAATTCCCTGCCCTATTGAATCAGTGTTACATTTGCTATTTTTCTATGTATCTCTGAACCGAGTCTGGATCTTGTGTAGTTTGGAAAATAAAAAAAACAACACTTCAATTATATCTCTGGTCACTTCTTTAGAGAACCTAGATTAAAATCCTTTTAGACGATACCACTTCCCTGGTGATTACAAATATCCTGTCTTTCCTCTCTTCCGTTTCTTTATTTGAAGCTATTTCCAGGATGTTTATTTTATCCTCTTTGCTGATGCAAAACAAATACACCATCTCCTTGCCATTGCAGATCGCCCAGATTCACTTTCACTGGCTCTCTGTTAACAATTTAAATAATATTTGTAAAAACTCTCGCCAGCAATTTATGTTACTGCCTAGTTTCATTTTCTCGTATTCCAAAATTTCCCTTCTTAATAATCACTTAGTTATTTTGTGTTTTTTCCCCCCCTATTTTGGTGCTTAAAGTTTGACATTATCATTAACATTTTTAGTTAACCAAAGATACTTGGTCTGAGCTGTCTATTTTGGAGGACTTGCTTGAATGTTTGGCATTGCATCTGGGCTGACTGATCCCTTAACCTAATTTGCCAGCTCATTCTACTTTCATGCCCACTTAATTGGCCTTATTTAAGTTTAAAATAATAGACTTGGACCCAATCTCCCCTCCTTCAAACCAAGCTTAAGTTCAAGCACATTATGATTGCTTTCTACTAAGGATGTCTTCAGAAGTAGGTCATTAATTAGCCCTGTCTCATTCCACAATGCCACACGTGGTATTGCCTGCTCCTTAACTGTGCAAGTCTAAGAAACTATCCAGAATCCAATTCATGAACACTTGATTTAAAAAAAATTTAGATTGAAATCCCATCTGGTCATTGCTGTACCTTTTATTTGATATCACTGGAAAGTTGTCTTCATTTGTGTAAATATTCATTGGATCATTTGTGTAAATATTCCATAGGAAGATGGTACAGGAGGCGATATACAGAACATTTTTTACGACATTTTTTTACTAAGCCATTTAACTACAAAATTTGAAGCAGCATTATTGGTTGGCAGGAATCTTTAAGATGGGCGTTGTTTTAAATTTTCAAATTATGAAATATTGCATTTAAAGTAGTGCAAAATGGAAGGAGAGTTATGGTTTAGAGATACAGCGCTGAAACAGGCTGTTCAACCCAAAGAGTCCACACTGATCAATGACACTAACACTATCCTACACACGCTAGAATCTTTTACCAAGCCATTAACTGAGCGCCCTGGAGAGGAAAAGACTACAAAAAGTAGTAATCACTGCCCAGTCCATCATCGGCTCTGACCTTCCTTCCATCGAGGGGATTTATCGAAGTCGCTGCCTCAAAAAGGCTGGCAGTATCATCAAAGACCCACACCATCCTGGCCACTCACTCATCTCCCTGCTACCTTCAGGTAGAAGGTACAGGAGCCTGAAGACTGCAACAACCAGGTTCAGGAATAGCTACTTCCCCACAGCCATCAGGCTATTAAACCTGGCTCGGACAAAACTCTGAACATTAATAACCCATTATTTGTTATTTGCACTTGATCAGTTTATTTATTCATGTGTGTATTTATTTACGTATATAATGGTATATGGACACACTGATCTGTTCTGTAGTCAATGCCTACTATGTTCTGTAGTGCTGAAGCAAAGCAAGAATTTCATTGTCCTATCAGGGACACATGACAATAAACTTGAACTTGAACTTGAACCTACAAACATATATGTCTTTGGAGTGTGGGAGGAAACTGGAGTTCCCGGAGAATAACCAAGCAGGTCACAGGGAGAACATACAAATTGGTACGGGAGAATGGGCTGAAATCAGAATGGTGCCTTCCATTAACTTATCTGTAAGTCTTGGCACACCTGGCACCTACTTTGCAATGAGTGAGGGCATCCACCACTAATGTCTCTGGGTCTTCAGGGGCACTGATGGAATTCCAAAGTGATGGTGATACTGCCAGCGATTCCCAAACTAGCATACGAGGGAAATGCTTTCTTACTGGTCCTGCAAATCGCTTTGAAAGTCAGACTTCCCTACTTGATAAATCTTAGCCATTTGATTCTCAACGTTTTTGTAAAACAAATGGACAGAAGCTCATCTGAAATGTACCCGACACTTATCTTTATGATTGTAGCAGGTAAGGGAGTTCTGAATGCAAAGTACCATCATACAGTCGAGATACACTTGGGACCCCATTGCTGCAAGTTTTATCATTTTGCTAGTAGGAGACAAAAAAAGGTCTGGCAATTGGTGAAAATATGGACAGTGTTAGGTTTAAGGTGAGAGGGGGAATATTTAAAAGGCACCTGAGCGGTAACTTTACACACAGAGGGTGGTGAGTATATGGGACGTGCTTGAGGTGGGTACTATAACAACATTTAGAAGACATTTGAACAGGTAAATGGATTGAAAAGGTTTTGAGGGATGAGCTATACGCCGGCAGGCGGGGCTAGTGTAGGGCATGTTTCCATGATGTATAGTCACCAATAGTGTCTTTCAGCTTTTAGCTGGAGATATTAATAACAAATACACAAATATTGAGCAGCATTGATCTGTAGGGAATGTTATGGAGGCTCTCTTTGAAGAAATGGAAGTCATTTAATTCTCTGTGTTAAGATCTGCAAGGAATGCATCAGCTGTAGTTCAGGATGGGGATTGTGTTGGAGCAAGGAGAAGAGATTGCACCAACAAACTCTGAGAGCTCCGCCAACCAATATGGGAGTTTACTAGAATGGAAAGTTTCACATTTAGTGAGTGGAACGTGTGTGCTCGTGAACACCAAATATTAAATGCGGATCATTTGATTTTCTAAGCTACAACTAAGTTTTTATTTTCCACGCACTCTTGCCAGTATCATAAATGATTCATAGTTACCAGCAACCACCAGTCCCTCAGAACTAAAAATTATCCATAACAAGTATGAGGCTCATTCCTCAGGGTTTGAAATGTAGATTTTAAATATGCCAAGTTATAAATGTATACGTTAATGGTACTTTATAGGTCGTGTGTACATGGGTACAATGAATTTCCTTTTTTTGCATTCAGTTCAGTAAAATTCTTACTGTACCCAGGCACAATCGTACTCGAGTACAAGACTGTGAGAATGGTAGATTACACTGAGGCAATACACAAGCGTTGCCATGTTTCCGGCACCATATTGTATCCTTCAAATTCCAAGTTGTTAAAACTGTTAAGGGTTTGTCCCACTTGCATGCAATTGCGTGCGTATGGCGCGACCAACCGGAAGCGGAGTTTTCGTGAAGTTCGCGCTAAGTTCGCATGTGACGTCAGTTACGTCATGCTTACCCATCAGCTAGGCAGGAGGTGGGCCAATTGAATTTGGGCGTCCACGGTGTCGGGCGGTGATGTCATCATGCAACGCCACGCCCTGGCATGGTGTTGCGTGATGACGTCACCGCCCGACGCCGTGGTGTCATCACGCAACCCCACGCACTAGGCGTACACCGTCAAGACGCTGCGTACGTTGTCAAGACGCTGCGTACGTTGTCAAGACGCTGCGGACGACCGCAATGCGCCTGCGTGCCGACAGGCCGTTGGCGCGCGAAGATTTCGGCCACTGCAGGAATTTCGGAGCCCCGCGCGATGTAGGGACCAGCCCCGCACAACTCCGCGCTTCTAAGTGGGACCGGCCCCGCGTGGACATACGGTGCCCGTACGCCTCAAGCGACCACGAGGTCGCGTAATTTGCGAGTTAAGGTCGCGTAAGTGGGACAGGCCCTTAAGCCTTCACATAGCCATAAAGGTCCTCTGTCCAGGCAGTGGCTTGGAGTTGCAGGGTTGGCCTGGCCAGGAGATACGGCCGATTCCCTTCACTGCTGTTCCGAGCCACTGTGGGCTGCTTCTAAGCCAGGTGCTAAATCACTTGGTGTGGCATCTGATGCAACTCCACCCCAGGCTGTTGCTGGGCCTCCAATGGCCCACTCCACCAATGCAACGATCTGCCGCCCCTCTCCTCAGAGCTACAGTTCAGCCTCAGTGCCCCGGGATGCCTCCCGCAGCTGACCTCAGACAGGGGCGGAAATCTCGGGGGGCAGGGGGGACATGTCCCCCCTCTGTTTTGAGAGGTGGGGGACAATCTAGCCTGTCCAATCCCTTAAGAATTTTGTAAGTTTCTATAAGATCCCCCCTTAGTCTTCTAAATTCTAGCGTGTACAAGCCGGGTCTATCCAGTCTTTCTTCATATGAAAGTCCTGACATCCCAGGAATCAGTCTGGTGAACCTTCTCTGTACCCGACTGCTCAATATTTACTCCAGGCAGTGGGAAGAAAACTCCAGATGGTTCTCTGCAGCAAAACATGAAATACATTGTGGAATACATTTCCATTGTGTGCATACTGCTTCATCACATCTGCCCCTAATTATTACCTGCCATGGGAAATCCCAAAATAACAACTGGCAGGCCGACAGATATGCTCCCCACCTGATTTATTAAAAAAAAAAAAAATTCTGGCCAGGTACGGCCTCAGAGAAAAACATGACTTGTACACACTAGAATTTAGAAGATTGAGGGGGGATCTTATAGAAACTTACAACATTCTTAAGGGGTTGGACAGGCTAGATGCAGGAAGATTGTTCCTGATGTTTAAGAAGGAACTGCAGATGCTGGAAAATCGAAATTACACATAAATGCTGGAGAAACTCAGCGGGTGCAGCAGCATCTATAGAGCGAAGGAAATAGGCAACGTTTCGGGCTGAAACCCTTCTTCAGACTGATGGTGGGGGGGGGAGAGAAGAAAGGAAAAAGGAGGAGGAAAAGGAGGAGGAGGAGCCCGAGGGCTGAAGAAGGGGAGGAGACAGCAAGGGCTAACAAAATTGGGAGAATTATTTCTGATGTTGGGGAAGTCCAGAACAAGGGGTCACAGTTTAAGGATAAGGGGGACATTTTTAGGACCGAGATGAGAAAAACATTTTTCACACAGAGAGTGGTGAATCTGTGGAATTCTCTGCCACAGAAGGTAGTTGAGGCCAGTTCATTGGCTATATTTAAGAGGGAGATAGATGTGGCCCTTGTGGCTAAAGGGATCAGGGGGTATGGAGAGAAGGCAGGTACAGGATACTGAGTTGGATGATCAGCCATGATCATATTGAATGGCGGTGCAGGCTCGAAGGGCCGAATGGCCTACTCCTGCACCTATTTTCTATGCTTCCATGTTTCTATGACTTAGAAAGTTGAGCAATGTAGTTCAATAATCTTTTCAAAGTTTTCTCCTTCATACCACATAGGAAAAACAAGCTGCTTCTCCTAACAAGCACAGGGTTAAACTATGTGCAATGGTTTTGTCACAATGAATAGAAAACATACACAGGATGACGTCCATCAAATACGTACGTATTTCAGTTTGAATTTGATGAGATTTGCTCTCCGCAGTTTAACAAATGCTTAGCGTTGCTGTTGTGTGTAAGGCAGCTGCTTTTATCTTAATGTAAATTGTAGATATGCATGGGTAGAAAATGTAGAAAGTCACATTAACATATTATAATTTTCCAAACTGCATTTAAATAACATTGGAATACTTTTGACAAATTAAAAAAAAAAAAATCAAATTCCTTAAATCCAAAGTCTGGGTGTAATGGAGTAAGAGGGAAGAATGGGGATTGGGAGGAATAAACGGAAGCCATAGGGAAGACAAAGCGGCTCCTGGAAGAGGCATATAGAATGTTTATATTAAGAAACATTACACACAAATTACATCCAAGTTCAGGGTCAACATTTACACGCACGGTATAACCTGACAAAGGAGAGAAATGAAATCAAAAAGCGACAAGCAAAAACCTTTCCGATTCCCTGCCCCTTGGTGACCCCCAGTCATTTTCACAAATGATAGAATTCAGGAAATATCACTTTAGGGTTCCATGCCTCTGCCCTGACCTATCAAATGCTTCAAATAGTCACAGCAAATTACTGGAAACTGCACTTTGAACTTCCCACTGGCAAGTATCCCATTAAAACACAACGTTAGAGGTTCTTTTCCTCTCTGGGGCCTCGTGTATGGGGTGTCCCTGTAGGATTCTGTTTGCTAGCTGCAGCAGGTCTGAATAAGGAATAGTGCCAGAAAGCAAGTTCCAACCAGCAACATTTCCTACAGACTTTGCTGTTTATTAAGAAAAAGAACATTGCCACTTAATGTCACATTTTTCTCGTCGCAAATCCCCTTGAGAAAATGCTGGCAACCGCTCCAAAATGTTTCCATTCAATTTTTCGTCAAATGTCTTGACAAGAACTTTTCGCGAAGGGATGAGTTTTTAAAAAAAAAACATAGAAACAAAACATGCATTAATGTGGAAAAATGTGACATTAGTTCAAAGCACAGAATACGTCTTAGAATCACGGTAATATCTTTAATGGATGGAACCCAGCTCATCTCAAACATAATCAATTCATGTTAGGGCAATTATTTATCTCAATGGTATACTTTTAATATTTGATGCCTAAATGGCCTCTTAATGACTCCCAGAATTCACGTCCATATCGGATGATGTGAAACGCTACATTCCTTTGCGCAGTACTTTTCCACAGGTCCTTAATTCATTAAAATAAATTAGTCAATGCTTGTATAAAAATATTATTGCACAGTGGACAGGTTTGTTATGAATATGAATCCATATCCTTAAGCCTTAAAAGCTCTGTTGTTGATATCGGCTGGCAAAGCCCGGTATGTTCATTCCATTCCTTTTACTGCAAGTTTGTTATGAATATTAACTAGTTCCATCAGCTCTGATGAAAAGCTGACGATCTACCCTGAATTTCTCTCCTCAGATGCTGGCAAACCTGCTGAGCACAGATTTGTTTTTGTATATCACTTCAAAGAGTCTCTTTCCAACCTAAAATAAAATGCAATACAAAGGTGGGTTAACACTAAGCTGATGCAAGGCAGTGAGTTGGAATTTGTGAATAACACCTCTGCAATGAACACTTTAAGGAATGTTGCCTTTCGTTTGGCAGTGTTCTGGTGATACCCTCAGTATTAGAGGCGTAGAGTGTTGATGGGGCCTCTTGATCATCATGGGCAAATTGGGTCGAAGGATCTTATGATTCTATGACTCTATGTTGTTTAAGGTTGATTCCATCCCCATCTGCAGAGTCTAATGAATTCTGTAATGGTAACTAGTTACACTCCATCTGACTTTTAGCGTTTATTTCTCAATCAGACAGAGATCTTTCTGTCAGGGTGCAATGACAAGCTCACGAATTGGCTCTGACAAGATCCTAAAACTATGCACGACTCATGTTTGACCATTGGACAGACCTTCTAGGTACCATATGTATGCAACCAGTCCCGAGGTTGCATGGTTCCAAGTACCAGCTGAGTCAAGGAAAGTCAAGTTTATTTTCACATGCACAAATAAGTTGAGGTCCAGGCACAATAAAACAACTTTGTTGCAGCAACATCACAGGCATGTGGACTCAGGCAACATAAAAAAAACCATAAATGATACATGTTACAGGAAGTTCGATGAGACAGTGAAACAAAACAGTGTTTTTAAAGACAAGGTATTCATGCAAAAATACACAATTAGAAAGCAAGTCCACATTAGTACAAGAGGTAGTCCTTGGTATTTAATTCCAAAGTAGGATTAGGGATGTGTGGATCAATTTGGACAGGCTAGATGCAGGAAGATTGTTCCCGATGTTAAGGAAGTCCAGTTTAAGGATAAGGGGGAAATCTTTTAGGACCGAGATGAGAAAAACATTTTTCACACAGAGAGTGGTGAATCTCTGGAACTCTCTGCCACAGAATGTAGTTGAGGCCAGTTCATTGGCTATATTTGAGAGGGAGATAGATGGCCCTTGGGGCTAAAGGGATCAGGGGGTATGGAGAGAAGGCAGGGATGGGATACTGAGTTGCATGATCAGCCATGATCATATTGAATGGCGAATGGTGCAGGCTGGAAGGGCCGAATGGCCAACTCCTGCACCTATTTTCTATGTTTCTATGTCTATGTTTCTAAGTTCAAGAACCGGATCGTTGTAGGAAAGCAACAGTTTGTTAACCTGGCGATGCAGGACTTTTGTCGCTCTTGTCTGATGGTAGGAGCAAGAAGAGGCATGACCCGACTGGTGAGGATCCTTGATGTGAGATGCCACGGCCTTGAGGCAAAGCCTCCAGTGGATGCTTTCAATGGTGGGGAGGTCTGCAGGCAGTGAAGAAAGTGAATGGCATGTTGGCCTTTATAACAAGAGGAGTTAAGTAAAGAGGTCCTTCTGCAGTTGAACAGAGCCCTAGTGAGACCACACCTGGAGTATTGTGTGCAGTTTTCGTCCCCTAATTTGAGGAAGGACATTCTTGCTATTGAGGGAGTGCAACGTAGGTTTTCAAAGTTAATACCCGGGATGGCGGGACTGTCATATGCTGAGAGAATGGAGCAGCTGGGCTTGTACACTCTGGAGTTTAGTAGGATGATAGGGGATCTCATTGAAACATATAAGATTGTTAAGGGCTTGGACACACTAGAGGCAGGAAACATGTTCCCAATGTTGGGGGAGTCCAGAAGCTGGGGCCACAGTTTAAGAATAAGGATAAGCCATTTAGAACGGAGACGAGGAAACACTTTTTCTCACAGAGAGTGGTGAGTCTGTGGAATTCTCTGCCTCAGAGGGCGGTGGAGGTAGGATCTCTGGATGCTTTCAAGAGAGAGCTAGATAGGGCTCTTAAAAATAGCGGAGTCAGGGTATATGGGGAGAAGGCAGGGGAACGGGGTACTGATTGGGGATGATCAGCCATGATCACATTGAATGGCGGTGCTGGCTCGAAGGGCCAAATGGCCTACTCCTGCACCTATTGTCTATTGTCTGTGACCATGATGGCAAGTCTGAGCCCACCACTCTCTGCAGTCTCCTGTGTTTCTCTGCATTGGAATTTCTGCACCATGATGCAACCAGTCAGGAGTACAACATGAAACATGACCGTTGCTGCAAAGTTGCCTCAATTAATCAAAATATCACCTTGTGTAATATATTTACCCATCAGTTCTAGAATGTTTTGCTTTGATATAGAAATAACGGAAGGAATAAAGATACCAGGATAAACTCCTTCCCCCCACGTGAAAAAGCACAGCTTTGTCTCGCCAAATAATGTTCATGTCAAAGGGGTCAACAGAGGTTCTGGTAGGTGCCAAGACTGGATCTACGAATGTGGACACTCAGTATATGCTGCATGAAGACACATTGTGTAGAATACAGGTGACTGCTACATTACATTGTGACTGCTATATTACTTGCCTCAGCTGTGATGCAGTTGGCACCGTTCTTGCCTGTGAGTCAGGAAGATGCAATAAATAATGACAAAACAGCTAAACTTGGCTCTGATGAAGTAACACTCACTCGCGGAGATTAAACCGAGGCTCCATCTGCTCCCGCAGATGAGCAGAAAGGATCCCACGCCCTTCTGCTGAAGAAGACTAGGGTTTGGAACATGGATCAACCCTTGTGTCCTGGCCAATATTCATTCCCCAACAAACATCATTACGGTCTACGTACTGGAGCTCGCTGGAGGTACATATCCCTTTCCGCACAAGTCAAGTCAAGTCAAGAGTCAAGAGAGTTTATTGTCATGTGTCCCTGATAGGACAATGCAATTCTTGCTTTGCTTCAGCACAACAGAACATAGTAGGCATTGACTACAAAACAGATCAGTGTGTCCATATACCATTATATACGTAAATACACACATGAATAAATAAACTGATGAAGTGCAAATAACAGATAATGGGCTATTAATGTTCAGAGTTTTGTCCGAGCCAAGTTTAATAGCCTGATGGCTGTGGGGAAGTAACTATTCCTGAACCTGGTTGTTGCAGTCTTCAGGCTCCTGTACCTTCTACCTGAAAGTAGCGGGGAGATGAGTGTGTGGCCAGGATGGTGTGAGTCCTTGATCATGCTGCCAGCCTTTTTGAGGCAGCGACTGCGATAGACACAATGTGTCAAAATTACTTTACGCTGGACATGCGTGGAGGGTCTCAAGATCTGAAAGGGCATTCTCCAAAACAAGTCTTTCCTTTAATTTACATTTAACAACTGCTTTCGACTCTGATTTCTTTTATTTGCATAAAAAAAGTGTCACATTGTCTCAGTTTTTGCGCACTTCAGCCTCGAGCCATTCAGCAGGGTAATAGGCCCTTTGGCCAAAGATAGACACAAAATGCTGGAGTAACTCAGCGGGCCAGGCAGAATCTCTGGAGAGAAGGAATGGGTGAGGTTTCAGGTCGAGACCCTTCTTCAGACTCTCCCTTTGGCCTGCAAACTCCCATGCTGACCGCTAAGCATCCATTTACACCAATGCCACACTAATTATATTTAATTTTCCTTCCATTCCCCAGATTCTACCATTCACCTACGCACGAGGGGTAATTTACAATGGCCAATAAAACTACCGATCCACACAAATTTGGGATGAGGGAGGAAACCCTATCTGGTGACAGAGAGTTGCTACAGACTCCAATCTGACAGCCCCAGAGGCCAGGATTAAACCTGGATTGCTGGACCAAGTTCAAGTTTGCATTTATTGTCACTTAACCAACTAAGGTACGGTGAAATTTGAGGTCAGCAGCACTACCTGCTGTGCCTTGGTGCAGCCCCTGTACATCGAACATCCCAGATACATTTTAGGGTGGGCAGACACAAAATACTGGAGTATCTCAGCGGGTCAGGCAGCATCGCTGGAGAAAAGAAATAGGTGACATTTCAGGTCGAGACCCTTGGTTTGGTTTGGCTTGGTTTCTTGGTCCTCCCAAAATATTCCAAATGGAATTTAAACTGGAGGTGGTGAAGGGAGGGCTTAAGCCAGAAAGGGTTATTGGGAAGAAAGAGCTACTTTAAATTTAGTTGCATCTGGTTGGGTAACTATAGTTGGGTGGAGGTTATTCCATGCTTTAATTGTGCGGGGGAAGAACAAATTGCTGTACACATCTGTCTTTGTAGCTGGGATCACAAATTGTATCGAATGCCCTCGTCTGCTCCTAATTGGTTTGGGGTTGGTGTAGGTCTTGTAGTCTATGCCAAGCTGACCATTTAACATTTTGTAAAAACAGGTCAAACGGTGAGCTTCACGTCTGTCTGTCTTGGAGAGGGTTCCACCCCAGAGAATTCAGAAGTTTGGTGACACTCGCTTCTCTCCCATAGGTGTTAGTAACAAATCGAGCGGCCTGTCTTTGGACACGTTCGATGGATGAAATGTTTTTTATCTGTGTATGGGTCCCATGCTGCAACTGCGTAGTCCAAATGAGGTCTAACGAGGGTGAAGTATAGCTTCTCCTTGACAGAAGTTGAACAATGATGAAAGTTGCGTCTCAGAAAGTTTAGGACACCTGTTGCTTTCACCGTTGCATGATGAGTCTGACCATTCTTCAGACTGAGAGTCAGGGGAAAGGAAAACGAGGCATATAGATGATACTTAGGAGAAATGAATGGAAGATGTGCAAAAAACAACACTAATGAAAGCAACATGGGGCCCACAACAGGCCATTAGTCAAGTCAAGTCAAGTCAAGTCAAGTGTATTTGTCACATATAATGAGTATGAAAGTGGCAGACAGAGGAACTCAACAGGACAACAGTAAAACGAGTACAATGACTAGGATGGGGGAGGGACAGAGAGAGAGAGAGAGGGAGGGGGAGGGAATGCAAGGGTTACTTGATGTTAAATAAATCAATATTCATACCACTGGGTTGCAAGCTGCCCAAGCGAATTTTAAGGTTAGGCTTGATATAGAATTTGTGATGGAGTTTGGGTTATTAATGGGGCTGTCCCACTGTACGAGCTAATTCTCCCGAGCTTCCCCTGATTCGAACTCGGAGAATTACGGTAATGGCCGCTCGTAGGTACTCGGGGCTCTCGTGGACTTTTTGCAACATGTTGAAAAATCTTCACGAGTCTTCCCGAGCTTACCGCGAGCGTTTCCCGAGTACCTGCCGTCAGCGTTTTGCGAGCCGCTAAGGGACGTCCCCGAGCTCCGATGTATCCGCAACGTACATTCTACGTACCTACCACGAGTTTGATTTTTTTTTTTTAAACTCGGGAGAGCTCTTGAATTCGCTCATACAGTGGGACAGGGTCATTACTCTTCCTCCCAGCAGGAGGGGGGGTAGAATAACTCAAATCTCCAGCCAACATCCTCTTCGGGTAATGGCTTGTCTCTGGGTTTCATGTCTGTACATTGTGTCATGGAAGTCAGCAATGAGCTGGAGTATAGATGGCCTGGTTTAAACCTCGAGTCTGGGGACAGAGCACAACTCACTGACCTCGAGGGACCTAACATCTGGGCCCTCAGATTTACAGCTTATGTAGTAGACTTGAATGCAGCTGCCAGCTGTGAGTAAGAACTTTTTTTTTTAATATTCTTTTTCTTTGCTATTAATTTTTTGTGTTTTTAATAATTTCTAGTAAATTGATATCTTATTTAATGATTTAAATGTATTCTTTTTATTTGTGATTGCCTAAATCTATTGGAGCTATTTTTAAAAAGTCTCTTGCATTTGGTGGTGGGGAGTGGGTCAGGATTCTCAGTTCTAGGCACTATTCTATGGGACACTCCCCTTCACAGGATGCCGTTGCACATTAGGCGTTAAGGTCCATTGGAAAAATGAGTGTAGCTGCAGGAAAAGCATTCAGGTGAGTGTATGTGGTGGGCCGGATCATATTCCATCTAGCCCATCATTCTGACCCTGATATTTAAACCCACTTTATTGCTGGTCAGGCTCCACATTTGGGGTAGATTCTTAAAATGAGCCCGATAAAATAAAATTCCTGCTTGTCTGAACTACTAAACTATCTCAATGCTGTCAGGTGAGTCCTTCTGTGCTGCTTCTTCAAAAGCAAATTAGTTGCTCCCTCGTTAGCAGTCCTTCTCGAGACACAATCAACTTGTTCACTGCATGCAACTCTGCAGGCAGGGGCGGAAATCCAGGGGGGCACAGGGGTACCACGTCCCCCTCCCCCCATGCTTTGACAGGTGGGGGTCATTCCCCCCCATGTTTTGTCATCCGGACTTTATCAGCCGCTTTCTAAGGGCTGAATCGGCCCGTTCACGGGGCCTTAAAAATCAAACTGCTGCATCGAGGCGATCAAGGCTCCCGATGTTGAAGCCTCCGCTGGCCGATGAAAGACCCCGTGAACGGGCCGATTCAAGCCCGCGGCCGCAGCCTTGCATGCATCTCGCTCTCTCTTCCAGCCCCAGCGCGCCGCTCGACTCGGGGTGATTCGGTACAGCGTGAAGTCGGCGCCTGATGAGGAGAGGGAACCGGGGCCGGGTCACCGCCAGGGATACGGTTCTCGGTCTGGAAGGTGGAGGGTCTCCGCCGGCTGCTGGCAGACACACAGAGAGAGAGAGAGGCCACTCAGCCCACGCATTGCTGCTGCCTCACAGCGCCAGGGACACGGGTTTTGATCCTGACTCTCGGCGCTGTCTGCATGGAGTCTTTTTCTCCCCCACTAGCGCCTTGTCTAATGTTGATCTCGCCCTTGCTGCTGAACAGACCGAGCACCAGCACCGAGTGCTCGCTCTGCCACCTCTCTCGCTTAAGTTTATTTTGACAGTGGGTCTCCACAGGGCCCACGGCTGAAGTCTCCAAAACCTCGCGTGTGTGCATGAGGGTGCGCATGTGCGCGCGGCCGCCAAGAATTTGTGTCCCCCCTGGTCCCCCCCATGTTTTGATAGCGATTTCCGTGCCTGTCTGCAGGGATATGCAGGGATCAGTATTGACCACCGTAAATGACTTGCAAAAGAATTCCCTGCCTCAGAGGCCATCACCCAAGAAGGTCCATGGAATTTCCTCACTGGAATTCATCTCCACGGTGACGACATGCAACACTGATCTCAACCAAAAGGTCGATGTAAACCAATCTCAGTGCATACTTGTATCAACCAAGGCTGCAACATCATCACAACATTTCTCAATCTTGCTTGCTATCGAGGGAGTGCAGCGTAGGTTTGCAAGGTTAATTCCCGGGATGGCGGGACTGTCATATGCTGAGAGAATGGAGCAGCTGGGCTTGTACACTCTGGAGTTTAGAAGGATGAGAGCATATCTCATTGAAACATATAAGATTGTTAAGGGCTTGGACACGCTAAAGGCAGGAAACCTGTCCCCGATGTTGGGGGAGTCCAGAACCAGGGACCACAGTTTAAGAAAAAGGAGTAAGCCATTTAGAACGGAGGCGAGGAAACACTTTTTCTCGCAGAGAGTGGTGAGTCTGTGGAATTCTCTGCCTCAGAGGGCGGTGGAGGCAGGTTCTCTGGATGCTTTCAAGAGAGAGCTAGATAGGACTCTTAAAAATGGCGGAGTCAGGGGATATGGGGAGAAGGCAGGAACGGGGTACTGATTGGGGATGATCAGCCATGATCACATTGAATGGCAGTGCTGGCTCGAAGGGCCAAAGGGCCTACTCCTGCACCTATTGTCTATTGTCTACTGTCTATTGCTGCAGCATTGAACCTTGCCCTCATTAAATGAGGAGCCAATTTAGGCGTAATGGCAAAGGGTGACATAATGGGTTGTTGGATTGAGGAAAGCCTGATGAAGGCGGGTTATTTTCAGTTACCAGTGAAGGCATCGTTGGCTAAACTTTCTCTTGCTGTCACATAAATCTTTGACTGTGGTTCCATAAACTCGATTTTGTGCTAAAGGGAAATCCTCTAATCCTCACTACCACCCAGCAGACAAAACTACATGTGTTCAAAACAGCCCCAAACAATTTCTGATTTCTGATTTTCAAGTTAAATTCCTCATGAAGTCGTCCAATTAAAATGTGTATAAAGCAATTTTACAAGTCTTCACACATGCAATACTTTAGAAAGCCAGGCTTCCAATGCGTATTATTAGCATATGAGTTGTCAACGTGATTTTTTACACTTGTTTCTGGCGTTTAAGACATCAAACATCTATACCCTTCCAACGAGCGATTCCTTTATGACTTTTCTGCAAAGCCTCAGCCAGTTGTTGTTTGAATACTTCATTTGTATCGGGCTGCAGCTGATTTACCTACTGCATCACCTTTATGTCACAGGGGATGTTGAAACTTAAAACAAAACCAGCAGGACACCAGACTCAAAATACATAAGCTTTCTCTCCGCTAAAATAAATGAGTTAGGCTTGGAATCCTTGAAGAATTGCAGACTGCGGAGGGTTCAAATGCCCCGAGCACGGGTGAACAAAGTAAGAAGGTGACTCGACTTTATTGCCTACCATCACTGTGAGGAATGTTGATACCACTGTGGTGGATGTTTATATTTAATTTTATTTTATGTGCTGTGTGTATTGTGTTCTTTTCACTTGGTATGGTTGTATGGTAACTCTAATGTCACGGTACCTTAATTGGTTGATGCCCCAGTCCCACTTAGGAAACCTGAACGGAAACCTCTGGAGACTTTGCGCCCCACCCAAGGTTTCCGTGCGGTTCCCGGAGGTTGCAGGTGGTTGCCGGAGGTTGCAGGTAGTGGAAGCAGGTAGGGAGACTGACAAAAACCTCCGGGAACCGCACGGAAACCTTGGGCGGGGCGCAAAGTCTCCAGAGGTTTCCGTTCAGGTTTCCTAAATGGGACAGGGGCATCAAGTGCCAATAAATGCTGAACTTGAACTTGAACTTGAATGGATACATGTGCCAAAGTGGTTGTACATGAAAAGATATAGTCAGCGCCCAATACATCCACTTATGGCAGATTCAGTCATAGTGGACGTGTGCAGACAGATTGGCCTTTGCATTATGCCATCACATGTACACCCCAGCTCTTGTTTTGTGGGTTGGCAGGATGAATAGAACTGGATGGTATTCATTCCAAGTTTCCCGAAAAACAGTGTCAATGTAAATGCCCTCAATTATAAGCCTCCTGAACAATGTATCAGGCTATAAATGGGAATGTTTTGTGGGAGGTTGAAGCTGGTGGGTGGAGGTGGATAATGAATGAAACCCATACCAGAACTCTTACAGAATTATTTTTTTTTGTTGCTGCATGTCAATGTGGATCTGTTCAATAACTAATCCCTTAATATGATTTGAAGGTAATGAAGAGTTTACCAAGTGTCATAGTAACCAGGGTGAGCTCTGGATCTGCTAAAACACGCACTCACTCCACAGCACAACCCAAATGGCAATTCTGCACTGACACCGCATGAATCTAAACAGATTACATGACCAGAAAGGAACGTCATTTAAAAAAAAAAAATTGTATATAAATGGCTGGAACACTTGAAGTAACCAGGACAATTGAACTCTTTTTAAAACCCTTTAACTTTTTTTTGCTTCGGTACACCCTGTCTTAGCCTGGAGCGAGAAGGATAATAACAGCACGGGGATGATAGCAGACTGCACTCTGGAACAGTTTACCGAGAGGAAGTCTGCAATTACATATTTCTAGGCAAACATTAACCAAGAATCAACTAGACTTCAGCACAAATCTCTCAATAACAGCTGGAGTTGGAACCCTTGGCAATCGAACTGGAAGTGAGGAGAAACGGACATAATTTATGAGGCAGAGCTGCAGAAATTGAGCCTGGGCAAATCTACTTGGAGTTTGAACCTTAACACATAGCTATTTATTTGAAAAGAAAAGGGAATATAAGGCTCTCTAAACTAATTCACTGCAACAACCGCTGACTATTTGTTAAAGAACAATATACAATTCTGATTTTCAATTATTATTATTTTTCTTTACTGTGCAAAAGTACTCTGAACTTTTTTTTTTCTATTTTATTTAAATTTATGGAGTTGTTTGGTTTTAAGCTAGGGACTGCAAGAGGAGATGGAAAAGTACAAATTCCACAGCTTGATCAGAGTCCAAAGCAACACTCAGAGAGCGATGGTGAATGAATTGAAGGAGTATTTCTTTCAAAAGATATTGTCACTGAGTCATTAAATT
The DNA here is from genome assembly GCF_028641065.1 of Leucoraja erinaceus. Taxonomy (NCBI): domain Eukaryota; kingdom Metazoa; phylum Chordata; class Chondrichthyes; order Rajiformes; family Rajidae; genus Leucoraja; species Leucoraja erinaceus. The sequence continues at coordinate 163,459,431 of NC_073377.1, forward strand.
GAGCATTTGACTTTCATATAGTCATCGTAGTTATCCCTCAAGGTCGAGGTTGATGGTCTACATTCCGTGGATCATATATCTATATATATATATTGATACAAATACATCGATAGATTTATACATCTATCGATGCTCCTGAACACATCATCAGTGATGTAACCTGGGGTCATTGGGTGTTTCGGGTCTTTCAACATCAGACACCCTCACCCAGGCGACCCAGCCGTGGTTGATCAGACCATCAGACCACCACTTGTGTTCAAGATTCAAGATTCAATTTATTTGTCATTTGGACCCCTTGAGGTCCAAACGAAATGCCGTTTCTGCAGCCATACATTACAAACAAATAGACCTGAGACACAACATAATTTACATAAACATCCATCACATCGCTGTGATGGAAGGCCAAAAAACTTATCTCTCCACTGCACTCCCCCCCCCCCACCCCCGATGTCAGAGTCAAAGTCAAAGCCCCCGGCTGGCGATGGCGATTGTCCCACGGCCATTAAAGCCACGCTGGGTGATGCAAGGTCGCACACCGGGTTCTTGATGTTAGAGCCCCCGGCGTGCGCTCGCAGAGTCCCGCGGCCATTCCAAGCTGTGCGGGGCGGTGATGTCAGGCCCCGCTCCAGGAGCTCTTCGACCCTGCAACTCGGGCAAGTCGCCGTTGCGGGAGCCCTGGAAAGGCTCCCTCCAGGGACCTGCAGGCTCCCGGTGCCGCCGTCCGCCAGACCCGCAGTTGCAGCCTCCGAATCTCCGGAGGTCGGGCCGCAGCAGCAGCAGCGCTCCACCACCGCTCCACCCGCTCCGGACTCGGCCAGCTCCGCGACGGTGAGGTGAGTCGTCGGCACCAGAGTCCCCGGCTTCTTCTGTTGGAGGCCGCTCCTCGTTGCAGCCCCAACGACAACGGAGACCTGACAAAGAAAAGGTCGGGTCTCCCGTGCAGGGAGAGATTTAAAAGTTACCCCCCCCCCCCACACTGACACCCCAACAAAAAATAACAAAAACTACATAGAAACATAGACAAAAAATAATAAAAACGTAGACGGGCTGCAGAGGCCGCTGCTGACGAGAGTCGCGCCGCCTACTGAGTGGCATTCGCTCCTCCCCATGGACCTTCTCTCCTGATCCAGAGCCATCTCGAGGCTTTCTCCGCTGCCTCTTTGATGTTCTTGATGGCCCTTCTCCTCGCCACTATAATAATAATACTATCTGATACAGTGTCATCATTTGCCTCCATTCCCTTGAGAATCTTTAAACTGCAAGGAAAAATATAATAATAGTGTAACATTGTTGATGGAGAGATATCGAATATTTTTTCCTCAGATACTTTTTGCCTAAGGTAGACACAACATGCTGGAGGAGGTCAGCGGGACCGGCAGCATCTCTGGAGGGAAGGAAAGGGCGAAGAAGGTCTGAAGAAGCGTCTGGACCCAAAATGTCACCCATTCCTTCTCTCCAGAGATGCTGCCTGTCCCGCTGAGTTACGCCAGCATTTTGTGCCTATCTTCGGTTTAAGCCAGCATCTGCGGTTCTTTCCTACATACTTTTTGTCTAGTTAAGTTCTGTGGCATCCTCACATATCATTACCATTATCATTATCATCCTTTTATTGTCATCATGCAAAGCAACAATTGTACAGTGCAAACTGTACAATTTCATAGCAAAAGGATTTGAGTATAGGAGCAGAGAGGTTCTACTGCAGTTGTACAGGGTCTTGGTGAGACCACACCTGGAGTATTGCGTACAGTTTTGGTCTCCTAATCTGAGGAAAGGACATTCTTGCCATAGAGGGAGTACAGAGAAGGTTCACCAGACTGATTCCTGGGATGTCAGGACTTTCATATGAAGAAAGACTGGATAGACTCGGTTTGTACTCGCTAGAATTTAGAAGATTAAGGGGGGATCCTATAGAAACTTACAAAATTCTTAAGGGGTTGGACAGGCGAGATGCAGGAAGATTGTTCCCGATGTTGGGGAAGTCCAGAACAAGGGGTCATAGTTTAAGGATAAGGGGGAAATCTTTTAGGACCGAGATGAGGAAAACTTTTTCACACAGGGAGTGGTGAATCTGTGGAATTCTCTGCCGCAGAAGGTAGTTGAGGCCAGTTCATTGGCTATATTTAAGAGGGAGTTAAATGTGGCCCTTGTGGCTAAAGGGATCAGGGGGTATGGAGAGAAGGCAGGTACGGGATACTGAGTTGGATGATCAGCCATGATCATATTGAATGGCGGTGCAGGCTCGAAGGGCCGAATTGGCTACTCCTTCGCCTATTTTCTATGTTTCTATGTTTCTAACTGAGAAGGCTTTTCCCAGGGAATACCGGAGCATCGCACATAAAAACTTAAACATTTCACGCATAAATAAAAAACAATCCAGTTCCTGATAAAAACAGTACGAATAGTTTAAAAAAGTGGAGGTAAAAAAAGCAACATTAAAATACAAGTTAAAAAAAACAGTCATAAAATGTCCAGGGCAGCTGATTTAAGTGGCCTGAGCCAGTGCCAGAGTTATTACTCAGTGCCAGTTATTAAATTGTCAGTGCAAAAGCAGCAGAATCAGGTGGAGTGACTGTTTAGCAGCCTCACAGCCTGTGGCAGGAAGCTGTTTAGCAGTCTGGTTGCCTGGGCTTTGATGCTACGGTATCTCTTGCCTGATGGCAGGAGATCCAGGTGTGTGTGGAGGGGGTGCAGTCTGTCCTTTGCTGTGCTCGGTGCTTTATTCAGGCAGCGGCTCTGGAACAGTTCTTGTACCGAGGGTAGGGAGACGCCAATGATCCTCTCTGCTCCCCTCACTACCCTCTGCAGAGCCTTCCTGTCCGAGCAGTTACAGTTGGAGTACCACGTGTTCATGCAGTACGTGAGTACAGACTCCACCGTGCCCCTGTAGAAAGTCCTGAGGATGTTGGTGGGAAGTGAGACCTGTTTGAGTTTCCACGGGTAGTGCAGTCGCTGATGGGCCCCTTCGACAATCCCAGTGTTGTTCCTGGACCAGGTGAGACTGTCTGTGATTTGCACTCCGAGGAACTTTATGCTCTCCACTCTCTCCACCGTGGTGCCACTGATGTTGAGGGGTGTGTGATTGGGCTGTGACCTCCTGAAGTCGACAATCATCTCCTTTGTTTTGTCTACGTTTAATTCTAAATTGTTGTTGCCGCACCAGTCCACCAGTTGTTCCACTTCCTCCCTGTACATTGATTCATCCTTTCCACTGATGAGTCCCACCACTGTGGTGCCATCTGCGAATTTTATCATCCTGTATATATCATTGGCATCCCTGTGTGGGATTGCTGTGATGTATTCACTGCGTTGTCAGTGTGAATGTGTTTGTCGCCATAATACCTGTTAGAATTAACAGCACTCCCCATCGGAGAGGAGGGAGACTCTGTTCTGTTCTGGAGAAGAGAGAGATTGAGATCTTGGTGTGTGTGGAGGGTCACAAGTGCAAACCAATTCGTTGCTGGTCTGCATTATTACCACATAGTGTCATTGATTGAATGCATTGAATTACTGCATAGGGGCAGGGTCACATGATGCGGCAGAGTCTCGACCTGAAACGTCACCTATCCTTGTTCTCCAGAGATGCTGCCTGACCTGCTGAGTTACTCCAGCTCTTTGTCCTTTGTGTATTAACCAGCATCTGCAGTTCCCTTCACTCCCCTCTGTGTTAAAAACATTGTTCCACAGGTTCCTGTAAAAAGTTTCCATCTCACTTCTATATTGACATCTATGTGTTTTTTTTTTAAATTTCCCCCAACCCTGGAAAAAAGACTGTGCATTCACCCTGTCTATGCCACCTCTCCCCCTCTAAAGGACTTTCAAACGTCTGGTCTACTATGCTCTTGCTGTGATATTTAGCATGCTCAAACACTGATCCGAAGCTTTGCATTTTGGACTCGTGTTCAATGGAAAATGTCTTGATACTGTCAGCATCTTAGTTAATACAATGCTTTAGTTCAATATTTATACAATGCAGTGTATTTAACTGCAATGCTTTTCTAACTTCCTGACAGGGAGATAAAAAATACAAAGTAAATATAAAGCTAAAAAAAGACTTTCTGAAGATCGTATGATTAGATAATGTACTAACTATTATGGCCCTGTCCCACTTGGGAAGCCTGAACGGAAACCTCTGGAGACTTTGCGCCCCACCCAAGGTTTCCGTGCGGTTCCTGGAGGTTGCAGGTGGTTGCCGGAGATTGCAGGTCATGGAAGCAGGTAGGGGGACTGACAAAAACCTCCGGGAACCGCACGGAAACCGCACGGAAACCTTGGGTGGGGCGCAAAGTCTCCAGAGGTTTCCGTTCAGGCTTCCTAAGTGGGACAGGGGCATTACACTTCAACATTACAATGATCATACTTGCATTTATTTCTACCGTTTAGAAATAATAAAATTGGTTTGGGCCTTGTTGCTGAATAGCAGAAATTTCGAAGGAAGGTGAGAAGGGATGGTTGACGTTTCGTGTCGAGACCCTTCTTCAGATTGGGTGGGTGGCGCGACTCACGTCACAGCGGCCTCTGCAGTCCGTCTGTCATTTTTTTTTTTTTTTGTCTCGTTTGAATGTAGTTTAAAGTGTTTTTTTTTTAAACTAGGTATGTATGTGGAGCGGGGCATGGGGGGGGAAACTTAAAAAATCTTTCTCCTGCACGGAGAACCCAACCTTTTCTCTGTCGGGTCACCGTTGTCGTTGGGGCCTAGCACCGTGGAGCGGCCTCCAACCGGAACGACCTGGAACTCCAGTCGCGGAGCCTGCGGACTTACCCACCATCGTGGAGCTGGCCGAGTTCGGAGCGTGAGGAGCTGTGGTGGCGCGCCGCTGCGACCCGACCCCGGGGATTCGGAGGCTCCCACCGCAGGTCTGGTGGACGGTAACACCGGGAGCCCGCGGGTCCCTGCTGGGAGACCGCTTCTCGGGGCTTCCGCAACGGCGACTTCTCCCGCCTGAGTTGTGGGGTTGAAAATTACCTGGAGCGGGGCCTTACATCATCGCCCGGCGCGGCCTTAAATGGCCGCGGGACTTGTTAGCGCCCGCCGGGGGCGCCAACACCAAGACCCGGAGCGCAGCCTTGCATCACCCGGCGCGGCGTTAATGGCCGCGGGACACTTACCATCGCCCCCCGGGGGCTTTGACTCTGACATCGGGAGGAGAATGAGGAGTGCAGGGGAGAGATAAGACTTTGCCTTCCATCACAGTGAGGAGGAGATTCACTGTGATTGATGTTTGTGTAAATTGTGTTGTGTCTTGGTTCTTTTCTTGTGTGTATGACTCCAGAAACCAAATTTAGTTTGAACCTCAATGAGGTTCAAATGACACAAATTAATTGTATTGTATTGTATTGTATTGTATTGTATTGTATGATTAGATAATGTACTAACTTATACTTCAACATAACAATAATTATACATGCGTTTATTACTACCATTTAGAAATAGTAATATTGGCTTGGGTCTTGTTGCTGAATAGCAGAAAATTTGAAGGAAGGTGAGAAGGAATGGACGTCTGATGTTGAGACCCTTCTTCAGACTGAAACGTTCTGGCCCATTATGTCATCCATTCCTTCTCCAGAGATGCTGCCTGTCCTGCTGAGTTACTCCAGCATTTTGTGTCCATCTTTGGTTTAAACCAGCATCTGCAGTTCCTTCCCACACATTAAAGCTTGGGGTTCGGATGTGAAATGGTCTATTCTAGTTAACGAACTACTCAACAAAAATGTTCAATTCTATTCCGAAGAAGATTCCAAAAATGCTACATAACTTTTACAACAATCCATGAGTGTTAAATTAGTATAATTATGGAAAATCAGACAAAGGAATTTACATGTGTAATATTATTGAAAAGTTTGGTTTTTTAAACTGCACATTTTAGATAAAATGAAGGATTTATATATTTTGAGCTACTTGAGCAGAAAGTATCTCATATTCTGCTCATGCAAAGAATGTAATTTTATTTATGTTTTTTTAAATCACCTTGGGGAAAAAAATTAAACTATTCACTGGAATGCCATCTTGAATCATTTAAATTAGTCAGTATTAGTACTAGCTCTGTAGAATTTCAGCTTTGATAATAGCACTGATATAGTTTAGTTACAATTAACTAAAATAAAATGGTGACCCTGATTATCAAGAGGTTGAGAGTCTTGCAATACGGAAAATGGTCTTAATTCACTAGTGATTGCATTTAGTTTAGTTTAGAGTTACAACAAGCCCTGGAAACAGGCCCTTCGGCCCATCGCACTGACCAGCGATCCCCGCACATTAACACTATCCTACACTAGAGACCATTTACACATGGTGTACATACATGTACGTCTTTGGATTGTGGGGGGAAACCAAAGAACTCGGAGAAAACCCACGCGGTTACGGGGAGAATGTACATACTCCGTACAGACAGCGCCCGTATTCAGGAATGAACCCGGGTCTCTGGCGCTGCAATCGTTGTAAGGCAGCAACTCTACCGCTGCGACACCATGGCCACCCTTTATCTTCAGTTTTATTTTATGAATAAAAATAAGGAAGGGAATTTGAAGCAAAAATACCCAAGAAAGGAGTCTACATTGTAAAAACAACTGAATGAAACCTGAAGTATATCCAATGATCTGGCGTCCACCACCCCAAGGAGCAGAGAATTTCAGAAATTCGCCGGCCTCTCAAAGAAGAAATGTCCATGCATCTTTGTTTTTCCGGCACCCTTATAGCACCATATAGCACCCTCAGGCATCATAGCACCCTATTTTGTAGCTATCTCCCGTTGTTCATGCCTGTTCCATTAATGAAAACTAGAAATGCCTTCTAATATCTTATCTATGTTTGCCTCATATCATATCTTATCTATGTTTGCCTCATCAGTTCTTCCGGCATCTTAACATCTAGTAGTTAAGGCAGTGGTGTTTAAGAAGCTTCTAGATGGGCAGACGGGAGTGTGTGCAGGGAATAGAGAGATCTTGATCATATACAGGCAAATTAGATCAGTTTAATTCCGTACCCTGATCGGCACAAACATTGTGGGCCGAAGAGATAGTTCCGGTGCTGTCCTGTTCTATGATGTTCCTCTCCCACTATTGAAAACATCTTAATATCTACCTTGTCAAGCCCCTTTAAGATCTGAAGAAGGGTCCTGACCCAAAATGTCACCTCCACAGCCTGACCCACTGAATTCAATGGACAATAGGTGCAGGAGTAGGCCATTTGGCCATTCAATGTGATCATGGCTGATCATCCCTAATCAGCACCCCGTTCCTGCCTTCTCCCCATATCCCCTGACTCCGCTATTTTTAAGAGCCCTATCTAGCTCTCTCTTGAAAGCATCCAGAGAACTCACCTCCACTGCCCTCTGAGGCAGAGAATTCCACAGACTCACCACTCTCTGTGTGATATAAGTGTTTCCTCGTCTCCGTTCTAAATGGCTTACTCCTTATTCCCTGGTTCTGGACTCCCCCAACATCGGGGACACGTTTCCTGCCTCTAGTGTGTCCAAGCCCTTAACAATCTTATATGTTTTAATGAGATACCCTCTCATCCTTCTAAACTCCAGAGTGTACAAGCCCAGCTGCTCCATTCTCTCAGCATATGACAGTCCCGCCATCCCGGGAATTAACCTTGTAAACCTAGGCTGCACTCCCTCAATAGCAAGAATGTTCTTCCTAACATTTGGGGGCCAAAACTGCACACAATACTCCAGGTGTGGTGTCACTGGGGCTCTGTACAACCGCAGAGCAGTTCCTTCAGCACTTTGTGTTGTGCTCAAGATTCTAGCATCTGCATTTTCTGTGTCTCACCGTCAAGATCTTAGACATTTGGATAATGTCACCCTTCCTCCTGTCAAAATGAAGGAGTAAAAATCCAAACTGATAGACAACCCTGTCACTCCAGGAATCTGAATGGTGAATTCACCTTTGGACTGCTTCCAGTACTACTATATCCTATGCTACCATGTAATTAAGTGGATAATATTTGGCAGTGTCATGCCTTGTTGCCACGTTGCCCATCTGATTGTAATTTTAACAGAATGAAACACTGATTGATTAGTGCTTTCAGCTTTAATTACCTTAAGACAGATTGACTGTGGAAGCACATACTCTAATCAGGGTCCAATTTATGTTGCTGGTATTTGGATATGTCTGGTACTTCAAAGCACATTTGTTGCACCATTCCTCCCTGTGATGTCTTGACGGAGACTATTGGAATTTTCTTACATTCAAAAAGAGGTGCACTTTAAATATTTCAAACCAAAAAGATGTTTTTTTTTCCTGTTTAAGATGAATGGCCCATTTATGTTAATATCCAGATTGATTGTTGATTTTCTCATGCTCCCGGACAGATGCAGCCTTCTTAACAGCGAGTTGTTTTGGGAGTGTCTTTCTTATCCCAGTATTTGCCTTGCAGATACTGTACATACCAACGTGCATTAATTTTTACAAGGAGTCAAGCAAACAAAAAAACAAATTCCATTTGCTACAAATGTGAGATAAAGCAGAACCTGCTGGAAAAATAACTGAAGTAGCTCACAGCTTGGAAGATACTCAGCTTATTGAATCTTCATCAAAATACCAAAATACCAAGCAGTGCAGCGTAGGTTCACGAGATTGATCCCTGGGATGGTGAGACTGTCATATGAGGAAAGATTGAAAAGGCTAGGCTTGTATTCACTGGAGTTTAGAAGGATGAGGGGGGGGGGGGGGATCTTATAGAAACATATAAAATTATAAAAGGACTGGACAAGCAAGATGCAGGAAAAATGTTCCCAATGTTGGGCGAGTCCAGAACCAGGGGCCACAGTCTTAGAATAAAGGGGAGGTCATTTAAGACTGAAGTGAGAAAAATAATTTTCACCCAGAGAGTTGTGAATTTATGGAATTCCCTGCCACAGAAGGCAATGGAGGCCAAGTCACTGGATGGATTTAAGAGAGAGTTAGATATAGCTCTAGGGGCTAGTGGAGTCAAGGGATATGAGGAGAAGGCTGGCACGGGTTCTTGATAGGGGATGATCAGCCATGATCACAATGAATGGCGGTGCTGGCTCGAAGGGCCGAATGGCCTACTCCTGCACCTATTTTCTATATTTCTATGTTTCTATATTTCTATGATCTGCATTGATGACTTTGCCTTTTGTATTTCACAGATGCTGTCTATCCTATTCTGTGTTTCCAGCAGCTTTTGCTGGATCTAAATCCTGGAACTCCCTCAATAGAACTGTGGGACTACCTTCATCAGAAGGGCTGCAGTCATTCAACTAGTGACTAATTATCACCTTCACCAAGGCATTTAGAGATAGATGCTTCCAAGTGATACCGAGATCCTAAAAAATGAAAAATAAAATTCAAAGTATATTAAAATTTAAGAGTATTACAGAATGATACAGTGTGGAAACAGGCCCTTCGGCCCAATTTGCTGACACCGGCCAACATATCCCAGCTATACTAGCCCCACCTGCCTACGTTTGACCCATATCCCTCCAAACCTGCCCTATCCATGTACCTGTCTAACTGTTTCTTAAATGTTGGGATGGTCCCAGCCTCAACTACCTCCTCTGGCAGCTCGTTCCATACACCCACCACCCTTTGTTTGACAAAGTTACCCCTCAGATTCCTATTAAATCTTCTCCCCTTCACTTTAATCCTCTATGTTTAAACACTCTGTCCTCTGGTCCTCGATTCACCTACTCAGGGCAAGATACCTGATCTATTCCTCTCATAAGTGCCCTCACCACTTTTTACAGGGGTGCCATTGACAGCATTCTTACCAGCAGTCTCTCAGTCTGGTATGGCAGTTGCTCGGCTGCTGACCAGAAGGCCCTACAGAGAGTGGTGAGGACAGCGGAGAAGATCACCAGATCACCCCAACCAACAATCCAGGACTTATACCCATCTCGCTGTCGCAAGAGAGCAACCAATATCATCAAAGACACCACCCACCCAGCACAGAAACTGTTCACCCTCCTACCATCCGGCAAGCGTTACCCGCAACATGCGGAGCAAAACCACCAGATTCAAAAACAGCTTTTTCCCTCAGGCCATCAGACTACTCAACACACTCAAGAAAATTCCATGAACAGTACCCAAACTAAGACCAATTGACTGTCAAAATAACTTTAATTCAATGTCTGCAGTATGCCATTTGCACTTTTCTATATTGCACCTTTTATTATTGCACCTTAATAACATACCTCAAAATTTTACTACACTCTGGCACACTGTGAATATTTTATATAATGTATATGTCCTGTCTATTTTTATCGGTATATAGTCTGTCTGTGTTATAAATATTACTTGCACATTTGGAGTATGGGGAAATGCAATTTCAATCCTCTGTGTAACTACTTGTTGCATTATTTGAATTGCCAATAAAGTATACTTTACTTTACTACTTTACTCATGATTTTATACACCATCTATCACATTCGAAAAATATTAATTAAAAAATGAAAATATTGAAATATACTGGGAAAATACTAAATACATTAAAAAGATAAGAATTACCTTTCCCTAACATTATAATCTGCAATTGCTTCTTCCAAATAAATGTTTTGGTCAAATTTAACAGGCAGTTTAGCGTGACGAGAGAAAGAATTTAATGCAGGAACAGCAGGAACAGAAGATGGTGGTTAATACACAAAATGACACAAAGTGCTGGAGTAACAGCAGATCGGGCAACGTTTCTGGAGAATGTGGATATGTGACACTTTGGGTCAAGAGTTACTCCAGCATTTTGTCCTTTAACAGATTGAATGTTTCAGTTCGACCGGAACTGAAAAAATAAATAAACCAAGTTTTAAAAGGCAGAGAAAGAGGGAAAGGTACATGACTAGCTGGGACTAGCTGGGATAGGGCATTTGGTCAGCATGTATGAGTTGGGCTGAATGGATTTATCCCTGTGCTGTTTGCCTTTATGACTCTGATAAGATGAAGCCATGAAAGATTAAATGACTGAAGAAGTGTTGGCGTCAGCGGAAGGCGGGTGGTAAAAGCTGGTGAATCATAAACCAAGTGTCTGAGGGAAGTGTAAGTAGGAGGAGATGAGTAAAATGTTCAAAAAAAATCCAGGAGACTTGGAAAAAAGACCTGAATGTTGGAGTGCAATATGCTGATTATCTGAAATTGTTAAATTCGGTGTCGAGCCCTTTAGGCTGTTATGTAGGAAGTCAAAAGATGAAGTGTTGCTATTGAAATGCTGGTCAACAAATCTGTGTTCAGATTCTTGGCAACATCATTAGCACTGGATGCAGAATATAAATTGGGAAGTTGCAGTGTAAATGGCTGCTGCACCTCCTGACTGTTCTGCAGAATACTTGCATACAGTCTACAAGGCACAAACAAATCTGCATTGACGGACATTCAACCGTGTTTCTATTTTTTAGTTTTCGGCATTGGAGCAGGATGAAAGATTGTTGTTTCGGTTAAATGGATGGTCTTTTGTGTTGAGACGAGAAGAAAGAAGCTGGTGGGCCAAGAAAGCACACCAGCACCTCTACTTCCTTGGAAGGCTTAAGAAGTTTGACATGTCCTCGACAACCCCCGCTAACTTCTACAGATGCGCTGTAGAAAGCATTTTATAAAGGATGCAGCACAGCCATCCGAGACCGGAAGAAATTGCAGAGTATTGTGGATGCAGCCTTATGCCCCTGTCCCACTTAGGAAACCTGAACGGAAACCTCTGGAGACTTTGCGCCCCACCAAAGGTTTCCGTGCGGTTCCCGGAGGCTGCAGGTGGTTGCTGGAGGTTGCAGGTAGTGAAAGCAGGTAGGGAGGCTGACAAAAACCTCCGGGAACCGCACGGAAACCTTGGGTGGGGCGCAAAGTCTCCAGAGGTTTCCGTTCAGGTTTCCTAAGTGGGACAGGGGCATAACCCATCACACAAGCCAACCTCCCTCTTTCCCGATGGGAGAGGGGGGAAGAGAGCGTGACCGGGGGTAAGACCGTCGAGGAATCGTGAAGTGTAGGATCCTAATGGCATCCTCCACCAAGTCTCTGGTGTCATTTAAGAGTGCTACTTGCCAAAGTACAAACAGGAGTCAGGAACCAAGGAAGGAGCAGACAACCTTTGTTCCCCTCGAGCCAACCCTATGTCGAGATGCGGAAAGATGGCAAATATTGCAGACTATCTGTAAATAATTGCTGCATGAAGAGTTCTTGGAAACACGGAACTGATTAGAAATAATTTATTCTATTTATTCACAGAAGGTTGTGTCTTTGGGGAGTGTCGGCTGTTGGAATTCTTAGTTGATAGTAGTGGTGTACAGAAGAAGGAAGTCAAGTTCAAGAGAATTTATTGTCATGTGTCCCAGATGGGACAATGAAATTCTTGCTTTGCTTCAGCACAACAGAATATAAAAGGCATAAATACCGAACAGGTAAGTGTGTCCATATACCATTGTATAAATATATACACACTTCAATAAATAAAACAGATAACGTGCAAATAAACAGATAAAGGGCTATTAATGTTCAGAGTTTTGTTTGAGTTGAGTTCAATAGCCTGATGGCTGTGGGGAAGAAGCTGTTTCTGAACCTGGACATTGCAGTCTTGCAGTCGTTGCTGAAGAAGGATGTCGCGAATGCTAAAAAAAATCAAAAGGACTGAAGTACCTAATTCTTGGGTGAGGAAGAGCTTAGTCAAATGATGGACACAAAAGTAATTTAAAGTGAATGAAAATATTAGCCAAAGATCTGAAATAGACATTGAAAGCTGGAGTAACTCAGCGGGTCAGGCAACATCTCTAGAGAAAAAGAATAGGTGACGTTTTGGGTGGGAAACCTTCTTCGGTCTGAAAGTGGCGGAGGTGGGGAATAAACTGGAGGCAAGAACTGTTCAAAAATTCATGTTCATAAGTGATAGGAGCAGAATTCGGCCATTCGGCCCATCAAGTCTACTCCGCCATTCAATCATGGCTGATCTATCTCTCCCTCCTAACATTCTCCTGCCTTCTCCCTATAACCCCTGACACCTGTACTAATCAAGAATCTATGTATCACTGCCTTAAAAATATCCATTGGCTTGGCCTCCATGGCCTTCCATGGCAACGAATTCCACAGATTCACCACCCCCTGACTAAAGAAATTCCCCCTCATCTCCTTCCTAAAGGAATGTCCCTTAATTCTGAGGTTATGACTTCTGGTCCTAGACTTTCCCACTAGTGGAAATGTCCTCTCCACATCCACTTTCTCCAGGCGTTTCACTATTTGGTTCAGTTTCAATGAAGTCCCCCCTCATCCATCTAAACTCTATTGAGTAAAGGCCCAGTGCCGTCAAACACTCATCATATGTTAACCCACTCATTCCTGGAATCATTCTTGCACACCTCCTCTGGAACACATCCTTAAGGTCATGTGATAGGAATAGAATCAGGCCATTCGGCCCATCAAGTCTACTCTGCCATTTAATCATGGCTAATCTATCTCTCCCTCCTAAACCCATGCTCTTGCCCTCTACCTCTGACACCTGCACTAAACAAAAATCTATCTATCTCTGCCTTAAAAATATCCAAGGACTTGTCTTCCTTAGTCTTCTGTGACAAGGAATTCCACAGATTCATCACCCTCTGACTAAAGACATTTCTCCACAGCTCCTTCCTAAAAGAACAACCTTTAATTCTGAGGCCATGACCTGTAGTTCTAGACTCTCCCACTAGTGGAAACATCCTCTCCACATCCACTCTCCAAGCCTCCCCTTCCATACTTCTAAACTCCAAAGTATGCCAAACGACTGATCCTATGTTAACCTTCCTAGGTCTTCTATGGTGACATTGGAATTCCTATGCCTTATAGATTCATCACCCTCTGACTAAAGACATTTCTCCACATCTCCTTCCTAAAAGAACATCCTTTAATTCTGAGGCCATGACCTGTAGTTCTAGACTCTCCCACTAGTGGAAACATCCTCTCCACATCCACTCTGTCCAAGCCTTTCACTATTCTGTATGTTTCAATGAGGTCCCCTTCCATACTTCTAAACTCCAGCGGGCACAGCCCCAGTGGCGCCAAACGCTGATCCTAGGTTAACCTGTTCATGGTGGGATAATTCCTGTGGGCCCTCTCCAGAGCAAAGCACATCCTTCCTCAGATATGGTACCCAAAATTGCTCACAATATTCCAAATGCGTCCTTACTAGTGCCTTATAGAGCCCCAGCATTACATCCCTGTTTTGTACACGCCCCCTCGAAATAAATGCTAACATTGAGTTTGCTTTCTTTACTACTGATTCAACTTGCAGATTAGCTTTTTGGGAGTCCTGCAACAGCACTCCCAAGTCCCTTTGCATCTCCAATATCTGGATTTTCTCCCCATTTAGAAAATCTATTCTTCCTCAGACATCCATTGGCTTGGCCTCCACAGCCCAAAACCACTCATCTTACCCCCAATGCGAGCTGGCTTGCACTTTATAGAGCTTCGGCTAAGGCCAGAGCAAATCAGATGACCTCAGGAAGGGTGGATTCCATAATGGTCCATTGTTAGCTGGGGAAGGTGTGATAACAAGATGGGTACAAGGATGCAAACTGTGGAACTGGAAGGACGATTTTGGTGGGGGAGAGGGGAGGGGAAGGGAAGGTAGGAATGTGATTGGAGTTCTGCTTGAAGCATAGTGCCTGATGAATAATGGGATTTTTGTGCCTAATGTCCATTTCTGCTTGGATATTCAGTTCAGGGAACAAGTTGTAGTTGTGTAGTATGGTGGTTATGTTACTGGATGAACAGCCAGAATTCAAACATGAGTTTGAATCCCTCTGGGGAGTTGGGGAATTTAAATGAATGCAGCCAAAGAAGTTTGAAATCTGGAAGAGAATGCTAGTCTCAGTTTTGTAAACCATGAAGCTATTGGATTGTCGTAAAACCCATCTGTTTCATAATATCTTTCAGGAAAGGACATTTCCCACCGTATCAGGCTGGCCTATATGTGACCTGATGTGGTTGACCATTAAATGTCTCCTCTGGGGTATTTAGGGATGGATAATAAGAGAATAAGAGTGGAAATCTAAAGGCTAATTATCCTAACATCTGTCATTGGGGAAAATGCTGGAATCCATTATTAAAGAAGTAGGAACAGGATATTTAGAAAATCATAATACAATTAAGCAGCGTTAGCATGGTTTTATGAAAGGGAAACCATGTTTGCAATATTGAATGGTCTTTTAAGGACATAATATACAGGTGGGTGGTGCATATGGACTTTCAAAAGACATTTGATGACAAGCCAAGTAGTAGATTTCGGCATCAAATACGTTTGTGGCATTAGAAGCAATATACAATATAAGCATTGAAGATTTGCTGGCTGACGGAAAAGAGAGATTTGGGATAAATTGTTCTTTTGCAATATGCATCAATGGTGAGGATAGCGTGACGGAGTGTATTGGAGCCACATTTACTGATGGCACAAAGTAGGCAAGGAAGTTGTGAGGAAGATAGACAGGTAGACAATAGACAATAAGTGCAGGAGTAGGCCATTCGGCCCTTTGTGCCAGCACCGCCATTCAATGTGATTATGGCTGATCATCCCCAATCAGTACCCCCGTTTCTGCCTTCTCCCCATATCCCTTGACTCCGCTATCTTTAAGAGCTCTATCTAACTCTCTCTTGAAAGCATCCAGAGAATCGGCCTCCACTTCCTTCTGAGGCAGAGAATTTTCCTCATCTCTGTTCTAAATGGCTTACCCCTTATTCTTAAACTGTGGCCCCTGGTTCTGCACTCCCCCAACATCGCAAACATGTTTCCTACCACTAGCTTGTCCAATCCCTTAATAATCTTATATGTTTCAATAAGATCCCCTTTCATCCTTCTAAATTCAAGTGTATACAAGCCCAGTCGTTCCATTCTTTCAACATATGACAGTCCAGCCATCCCAGGAATAAACCTCGTGAATCTACACTGCACTCCCTCAATTGCAAGAATGTCCTTCCTCATATTAGGGGACCAAAACTGCACACAATACTCCGTGTGTGGTCTCACTAGAGCCCTGTACAACTGCAGAAGGACCTGTTTGCTGCTATACTCAACTCCTCTTGTTATGAAGGACAACATGCCATTAGCTTTCTTCACTGCCTGTTGTACATACATGCTTACTTTCAGTGACTGATGTACAAGGGGATTTAGATCTTCCTGTACTTCCCCTTTTCCTAACTTGACGCCATTCAGATAATAACTTGCCTTCCCGTTCTTGCCAACAAAGTGGATCACCTCACATTAATCCACATTAAACTGCCATGCATCTGCCCACAGTCCAAGTCACCATGAATCCTCATTGCATCCTCCTCACAGTTCGCACTGCCATCCAGCTCTGTGTCATCTGCAGATTTGCTAATGTTACTTTTAATCCATCTAAATCATTGATGTATATTGTAAATAGCTGCGGTCCCAGCACCGAGCCTTGCGGTACCCCACTAGTCACTGCCTGCCATTCTGAAAGAGACCCGTAAATCCTTACTCTTTGTTTCCTGTCTGCCAACCAATTTTCTATCCATGTCAGTACCCTACCCCCAATACCATGTGTTCTAATTTTGCCCCAAAAATCTCCTATGTGGGACCTGGCATTCTGAATGTCCAGGTACACTACATCCACTGGCTCTCCCTTGTCCATTTTCCTAGTTACATCCTCAAAATATTCCAGAAGATTAATCAAGCATGATTTCCCCTTTGTCAATCAATGCTGACTCGGACCGATCCTGTTACTGCTATCCAAATGTGCTGCTATTTCATCTTTTATGATTGACTCCAGCATCTTCCCCACCACTGCTGTCAGGCTAACTGGTCTATAATTCCCTGTTTTCTTTCTCCCTCCTTTCTTAAAAAGTGGGATAACATTAGCGACCCTCCAATCCACAGGAACTGATCCTGAATCTATAGAACATTGGAAAATGATCACCAATGCATCCACTATTTCTAGAGCCACCTCTTTACGTACCCTGGGATGCAGACCATCAGGCCCTGGGGATTTATCAGCTTTCAGTCCTATCAGTCTACCCAACACCATTTCCTGCCTAATGTGGATTTCCTTCAGTTCCTCCAACACCCTAGATCCTCTGGCCACTGGTACACCTGGGAGATTGTTTGTGAATTCAATGTCTTAGTGAAGACAGAACCAAAGTATCTGTTCAACTCATCTGCCATTTCCTAGTTCTCCATAATTAATTCACCTGTTTCTGCCTTCAAGGGACCCACATTTGTCGTAACTAATTTTTCCCCTTCACATACCTAAATAAATTTTTACTATCCTCCTTTATATTCTTGGCTAGCTTACCTTCGCACCTCATCTTTTCTCCCTGTATTGCCTTTTTAGATATCTTCTGTTGCTCTTCAAAAGTTTCCCAATCCTCTGGCTTCCCGCTCATCTTTGCTATGTTGTACTTCTTCTCTTTTATTTTTATACTGTCCCTGACACCCCTTGTCAGCCACGGTCGCCCCTTACTCCCCTTAGAAACTTTCTTCCTCTTTGGGATGAAATGATCCTGCACCTTCTGTATTATTTCCAGGAATACCTGCCATTGTTGTTCCACTGTTATCCCTGCTAGGGTATCTTTCCAGCCAACTTTGGCCAGCTCCTCCCTCATGGCTCCATAGTCCCCTTTGCTCCACTGTAATACAGACACTTCCAATTTTCCCTTCTCACGCTCAAATTGTAGATTAAAACTTATCATATTATGGTCACTACCTTCTAATGGCTCCTTTACCTTGAGTTCCCTTATCAAATCCGGTTCATTACACAACACTAAATCCAGAATTGCCTTCACCCTGGTAGGCTCCAGTACAAGCTGCTCTAAGAATCCATCAGGGAAGCACTCCACAAACTCCCTTTCTTGGGGTCCAGTACCAACCTGATTTTCCCAATCTACCTGCATGTTGCAATCTCCTGTAACCACCATAGCATTACTGCTACATGCCAATTTTAACTCTTGTTTCAACTTGCACCCCATGTCCAGGCCACTGTTTGTGGGCCTGTAGATAACTTTCATTAGGGTCGTGTTACCCTTACTATTCCTCAGTTCTACCCATACTGACTCCACTTCTCCTGATTCTAAGGGACTGAATTTAATTCCTTACCAACAGAGCTACCCCACCCCCTCTGCCCACCTGTCTGCCTTTTCGATAGGATGTATAACCCTGAATATTCAGTTCCCAGCCCTGGTCTTTGCAGCCATGTCTCTGTAATTCCCAGGACATCAAACTTGCCAATCTATAACTGAGCCTCAAGCTCGTCCACTTTATTTCTTATACTTCGCGCATTCGTATACAACACTTTAACTTCGGGATTCACCTCCCCTCTCACACTATTGCCCCTGACCTTACTCTCTTATCCCTTCTCGAACGTTCCTTCCCATTAATTCAGGAGTCTTTTGTAACTTTTCCTGTACTCACTTCCCCTTTAACTCCATCTTTATGCTCCCAATTTGTTAACACCTCCCCCCCCAACTATTTAGTTTAAACCCACACGTGTAGCACTAGCAAACCTGCCTGCCAGAATATTGGTCCTCCTCCAGTTAAGGTGTAACCCGTCCCTTTTGTACAGGTCACCTCTACCCCAGAAGAGATCCCAGTGGTCTATAAATCTAAATCCTTGCTCCCTGCACCAGCCCCCCAGCCACACATTCAGATCCCCTATCTCCCTGTTCCTGTCCTCACTAGCACGAGGTACTGGAAGCAATCCAGAGATAACTCCACCACAGAAGTCCTGCTTTTCAGTCTTCTTCCCAACGCTCAAAACTCACTTTAGAGAAGCTCCCTCCCCTTCTTCCTGAGGTACATGGATAGGACAGGTTTGGAAAGATATGGACCGAGCGCAGGCAATGTGATTAGTGCAGCTTGGACAGGTTGGCCGGTGTGGGTGAGTTGGGCCAAAAGGGCCTGTTTCCACACTGTATCACTCTGTGACTGTGACTCTAACATACAAAAAGTTAACAGAATGTACAAAAAATTGACAATGTGTTGGTATCTATTTTTACAAGAAAATAGAAAAAACTTATATTGTTAAATGGACTGCAGAGGAATTTAATTGTCCATGCACTTGAAACACAAAAAGATACATGCATGATGAGAGGGTATTAAGATTCAAGATCCAAGATTCAAGAGAGTTTATTGCCATGTGTCCCTGATGGGACAATGAAATTCTTGCTTTGCTTCAGCACAACAGAACATAGTCGGCATTGAATACAGAACACAAATGGAAGACAAATGGAACATTTGTGAATTTTGCAAAGGGAACGTGGTATAAAAGCAGCAAAGTATGATTACAACTGCATAGCGCATCATTGAAAGCCATCTAGATGACAACGTACAGTCCAGGGCTCCTCATTAAAAGAGATATCCTTGCATTGAAGGCAGCACACAAAGTTGATTCCTCGGGTGACGGATAGTCTTACGAGGAAAGGTTGAACAAATCAAGTCGATCTATACTTATTGGGTTTAAGATAAATACTCCCCTTCATACGGGAGTCTAGAACTGGGGGCAACATTTTATGATAAACAGGATCTCCATATAAAATGGGATTTTTTTCCCTTAAGAGTTGTACATTGGAATTTCCCACCCACGGCAATTGTAGAGTGGAATCATTGAATATATTCAAGGCTGTAAACTAAGGTTATGGGAACTGGTAAGGAAATGATGATGAGACCAAGGTCCTAACCTATGTATTTCCGGCACAGATGCTGTCTGACCCGCTGAGTTCCTCCTGCACGTTGGGATATATTCTCACAGTGCTGTCTGGCTTGAAGAGGCTTTAGAGAGAATTTCAAGAAGTCTCAGTTCAGGAATTATATTTCTTCCCACCAACACATACCACAGTTCTGGTATCTTCCAAGGATTAATTCTACTATTTCTTGTTTACACACTAAACCTCGGCAATATTATCAAAAATGCTCATATTATGGAGAATATAAGCCTGTCTCCTGTGAAATCCATGGGTAGAAAGGCTCACCTTTCTGAGTAACACTCTATTTAAATGACCTGCGCATCACAGTGCCAGAGATGTGGATTCGATCCTGACTTTAGGTGCTGTCTCTGTGGAGTTTGCACATTTATCCCTGTGACTGCGTGAGTTTCCACTGGGAGCTCCAATTTCCTCCCACATCACAAAGCCGTTTGAATTTGTAGGTTAATTGTAGATAACATAGAACTAGCATGAACGACTGATAGGCTTTCAGCACTTTGGCCTTCCTCAGTCAGGTTGTTGAGTATAGAAGTTGGGATGTTATAGCTGTACAAGAAGTTTGTGAAGTCACACTTGGATTATTGTATCCAACCTCCATGGCTACTTCATTTCATTTTCTCCGAGATCTTCGGTTTCCTCCCACACTCGAAAGACATACAGGTTTGTAATTTAATTGGCTTGGTATAAATGTAAATTGTCCCTAGTGTGTGTAGGATAGTGTTAATGTGTGGGGATCGCTGGTCGGCGCGGACTCGATGGGCTGAAGGGCCTGTTTCCGCGCTGTATCTCTAAGCTAAACTAAACTAAACTAAACACAGGCAGGTGGCACTAGTGTAGATGGGCCATCTTGGTTGGCTTGAACAAGTTGGGTCAAAGAGCCTGTTTCCACGTTGTATAGCTCTATGACTCCGTGACTGTGCGATGGTGGGCATGGACTCGATGGGCCGAAGGGCTTATTTCCATGCTGTATCTCCAAACTAAATGTCGTGATGCCATTGTGGCTGTGGCCCTCGAAGGTCACCTTTGAGAATCTAGCCCGTTTGCCAGGAGACAGGATTCACGGAGATTGTCACATTCTGTTGCACAATCCAGGAAGGAAACTGAAATGCATTTACAATCGTGTAATTCTTCCACATCCTCTTAACCATCTTTCACAGCAATTAAGTGATTTAATGAATACTTCCAATTTTGTCTTTTATTTCACAATATGTCTCTTTTACCAAATACAGCCACTATAACTTCAACATTCCCATTTCCAAGTGCCAGGTTCACTAGATGGTGTTAATCCACAAACTCTATCATATGGTTTAAATTGTTTCTCTCCACAACATGAGTCATAATTTTATTTCTGTCTCATCTGTTTTTCCTGCACTGGCTCCATAGATCTGCCTGAACCAAACACAATAGCATTTTTGAGTCTTCTAAGTGATAGTAATTTAGCAAACATATAACCCGGGGGAACTGTCCTGATTTATAGTTTTGCAAAAAAGGGACATCTTTTTAATAAACTTGAAAATCCTGGTCATTGATTTTCTCAGTGTTCATTTAATAACTCTCACTACACCTTGAATGCTGATGAAATGATAAAAGAGATATGTGTTTAATAATAGGTACACAAACATGCTGGAGAAACTCAGCAGGTGCAGCAGCATCTATGGAGCAAAGGAAATAGGCAACGTTTCAGGCCGAAACCTTTTCTTCAGACTTCGAAACCCATCTTCTGTGTTTAATAATATTGTATCCAGAACAAGGAGACACGGTTTAAGGATAAGAGGCAAGTCTTTTAGGGCCGAGATGAGAAAATCATTTTTTACACAAAGTGGTGAATCTGTGGAATTCTTTGCCACAGAAGGTAGTTGAGGCCAGTTCATTGGCTATATTTAAGAGGGAGTTAGATGTGGCCCTTGTGGCTAAAGGGATCAGGGGTATGGAGAGAAGGCAGGTACGGGATACTGAGTTGGATGATCAGCCATGATCATATTGAATGGCAGTGCAGGCTCGAAGGGCCGAATGGCCTCTACTCCTGCACCTATGTTTCGATGTTTCTATGTATTTTCATAAAACACTCGACATACTCATATTCAAATTCAATTATTTTTTACCATCAGCCTTTAGATGCCTCATTGTGGCAACCACTCCATGATTTGTGGCATTGCATGTAAGTTTGTATTGTGTTATAATGAACCAACAAAAATGTATTTCCCATGCCCTTCTATCAGAAGTCACATACAAGTTCCTGTTCTTTGCCCCATTTCCATTTTTAGTGCTGTTGCAGTATCCGACGATAATCCCATTGAGGGAAACTTTGTTATATTGGTACCAGTTACGAGGTTGGGCGTAGGTTGGGCGATCGTTTCGCCGAACACCTCCGCTCAGTCCGCAATAACCAACCTGACCTCCCGGTGGCTCAGCACTTCAACTCCCCCTCCCATTCCCAATCCGACCTCTCTGTCCTGGGTCTCCTCCATTGCCAGAGTCAGCAACAGCGGAAATTGGAGGAACAGCACCTCATATTCCACCTGGGGACCTTGCGTCCGGATGGCATTAACATTGAATTCTCCCAATTTTGCTAGCCCTTGCTGTCTCCTCCCCTTCCTTTACCCTCCAGCTGTCTCCTCCCACCCTCCCATCCCCCCGCCCTCGGGCTCCTCCTCCTCCCCTTTTCCTTCCTTCTCCCCTCCCCCCCCCCCATCAGTCTGAAGAAGGGTTTCGGCCCGAAACGTCGCCTATTTCCTTCGCTCCATAGATGCTGCTGCACCCGCTGAGTTTCTCCAGCATTTTTGTGTACCTACGAGGTTCTCAATCTCTTTCCTGTACTCCGTCTCGTAATACGACCATTTGATACCCGTCCACTACGGTGATGTCACCTGCGAATTTGTAGATTGAATTGGATTTGTGACTGGCTGCATCGTCGTGGGTGTATGAGGAGGAGTGCAGGGGCTGAGAAAGCATTCCTTGTGGAGAACTATCGGAGTAGGGAAAGATTAAATCACCTGCTTCTATTCCAATGCTCTCATTCACCAGTCATGACCCTCTTTGCAGTCCAGTGCAATCTTCACTGTTGTGCCTGTCACTGCAGTGTGCACGTCAAGATGTGAGATGACCTTCTGATCATCTGCTTGTCTCGGCACTGAGTCCTGTTACAGAGCTCAGTCATGCAGAGCCAAGGAGCCCGATACATACACTTTATATTTAGCCCCATACCAATCCTGGCCGGCATTTACAACATTCGAATTGGGATAGAAGAAAATATGTGGTTGTTTTTAATGTTTATATTAATTGATATTTTTATAATAATAATAATAATAATAATAATAATAATAAGTTTATTTATATAGCATATTTATAGTCAATTATCATTGACCCCAAAGTGCTTTACATAATTTAAAAATCAGATCCATACAAAGCATAAAGATGGGTTAACAAAATAATAAAATGCATAAACAGGACACAACATGTAACATAAACATCCACCACAGCACTCATCACTGTGGTGGAAGGCACAAAAAATTTTGGCCGTCCTCCTCCATTATATGTTTATGTCAACCATAGAAACATAGAAACATAGAAAATAGGTGCAGGAGGAGGCCATTCGGCCCTTCGAGCCAGCACCGCCATTCAATATGATCATGGCTGATCGTCCCCAATCAATAACCCGTGCCTGCCTTCTCCCCATATCCCTTGACTCCACTAGCCCCTAGTGCTCTATCTAACTCTCTCTTAAATCCATCCAGTGATTTGGCCTCCACTGCCCTCTGTGGCAGGGAATTCCACAAATTCACAACTCTCTGCGTGAATTTTTTTTTTCTCACTTCAGTCTTAATTGACCTCCCCTTTATTCTAAGACTGCGGCCCCTGGTTCTGGACTCGCCCAACATTGGGAACATTTTTCTTGCATCTAGCTTGTCCAGTCCTTTTATAATTTTGTATGTTTCTATAAGATATCCCCTCATCCTTCTTCACTCCAGTGAATACAAGCCTAGTCTTTTCAATCTCTCCTCATACGATAGTCCCGCCATCCCAGGGATCAATCTTGTGAACCTTGGGTATGGTTCAACACAATCTGACCCACATTTCACCCCATATATATATGTATAATCTATGTTTTCCTAGCTACAAGTGTTCTGAATAGGTCATGTCAATTGAAGTCTTTTATCTTGTTTGCGGTAAATTTCTTTTTTTTTTCTCTCTTTATATCCTCTTTCCGTTGCTAATCATTCCAGGCATCACCCTTCCCACTATTCTTCAATTTTATGGCGGTATTCTCCATTTTTTCAAAGACAAGTTAACATATTTTCTTAGAACATTCTTACGCAACCACAGGATGTGACTGCACCCGAATGTGCAAAGATTAGAAACTATGGCAGGATGAAAAATTATATGACAGTATAAATTGGCCATTATCATAACTTATTGGTGCATGGCACTTACTTGAGAATTCTTTTGATTTGCGCATGCTGTAATGAAAGATAAATTTTTATCAGTAATGAATTGGCGCTTTCTCCAGGCATAACTCAATAGGTTATTATAAAGCAAGAAATAAGTTGCACCAGTGTATCCTCCTCCATTAATAGAACCATGGTCTTTGGGAATATGTTTCTTTCAGCTCAGTTCAACACCATCTCTGCAACAAAGATGCACACAATTTGCCACTTGTTTTTAAGACAAAAGAATTGCGTTTCAATCTATTACAGTTACCTCCTGATTACTTTTTTTCCCCCCTGAGACTAAACTAGTAGGAGGTTGTAAAACAGGCAGAAATACCATCCTTCATTGCATTGAGATGACATCATAAATAATAAGATTGTACAGAATGTTTTCAGTGTGATTTGTACCCATCCAAGGCCATATTCTTCTCAGTGTTTGCTTTATGGAGACTGCATTGCTAATTCTGGGAAGTCGGCACAGAATGGAGTGAAAATGTGTTCCTTTGACTAGTGAAGAATGCCCATCATTTAGCAATGTCCACACTGTGTGGTAACTATATGTTTTATTAGTGAATATTAATTGGGGCTAATTTCATGAGCAGCTAGCAGTTGAAGTTAGCTGGTGCTGTGCAAACTTTGTCCACACCAGTTAAGCGGGTGATTTTTGTTGGTTATAATCAATTGTCCTCCTATGAGTTCTCTCAACTTGAGCCAGATGGTATGTGCCTTGTATGATAGAATGGATGAATGCAGTTTCTATTTTAATCCCAATTGAGGATGAATTTATTTGACTGGAGGGTGGCTCATTGACACAGATGGCAGTGAGGCCAAGATATTGGATATTTTTAAAGTGGCCATCGATAGGTTCTTGATTAGTAAGGGTGTGAGAAGGAAAGAGATTTAAGAGGGACTTTTCGTTTTAGGGGATAGTACATACTTGGAACGAGTTGCCAGCGGAAACTATTGAAATGGATACAATTATGACATAAAAGGCATTTGAACAGATTTATGGATTGGAAGGGTTTGGAGGAATATGGGCCAAATGAACCATAGAAACATAGAAACATAGAAAATAGGTGCAGGAGTAGGCCATTCGGCCCTTCGAGCCTGCACCGCCATTCAATATGATCATGGCTGATCATCAAACTCAGTATCCTGTACCTGCCTTCTCTCCATACCCCCTGATCCCACAAGGGCCACATCTAACTCCCTCTTAAATATAGCCAATTAACTGGCCTCAACTACCTTCTGTGGCAGAGAGTTCCAGAGATTTACCATTCTCTGTGTGAAAAATGTTTTTCTCATCTCGGTCCAAAAGGATTTCCCCTTTATCCTTAAACCTGTGACCCCTTGTCCTGGACTTCCCCAACATCGGGAACAATCTAGCCTGTCCAACCCTTTAAGAATTTTATACGTTTCTATAAGATCCCCCCTCAATCTTCTAAATTCTAGCGCGTACAAGCCGAGTCTATCCAGTCGTTCTTCATATGAAAGTCCTGACATCCCAGGAATTAGTCTGGTGAACCTTCTCTGTACTCCCTCTATGGCAAGAATGTCTTTCCTCAGATTTGGAGACCAAAACTGTACGCAATACTCCAGGTGTGGTCTCACCAATACCCTGAAGGCAAATGGGACTTACCCAAAATGTCAACTTGATCAGCTTGGAAAATTTGGGTTGAAGGGCCTGTTTCAAGGATATTTAGGTCAATGACTTGATATTCCTTCCTGGTCAGAGTCTTCTTGCTATTTCTGGAGTTCTACTCTGTTGCACAGACTCTCCCCGCTCAGGAATCCTGTTGGATTTGCGGAATGTTACCATGCACCTGATGAATGAGCCAAGAGTGTAGGAAGGGAAACCAGGCTCATTCACAGATACTGAACCTCTTGTAGAGAAACAGAATATAGGCCATCTCACTCTAATAATCAAATTCAGTTCACGGAGCTCCAACTTCATCATCAGGAATCATCTGTGGATTCTTTCGCAGAGTCCAGAATTAGAGGGTTTATTTTTTGCATCTAAAGAGAGGTTTTCCGCGTTAAATCAACATATGGAATTAATTGGGTTGCTGAGGCCTCATTTGACAGACTGTGGCTGTGGGGAACATCTCTGTACACAGGCACAGAGTACTCTACTGTACACGGGCCATGAGGTACACCTCTGTACACAGACTATGAGCCATGCCTCTACACACAAAACCACAGGGTATAGTTCTCAAGTCAAGAGTCAAGAGGGTTTTATTGTCATGTGTCTCCGATAGGACAATGAAATTCTTGCTTGATGCAGCACAACAGAATATGTAAACATAACACAGAACAGGAGATACAAGTTCAGTGTGTCTATATACCATAGACCATATATATTCACACAATAAATAAACAGATAAAGTGCAATAGACTGTTATTGTTCAGAGCTTGTTTGATGTTGTAGTTAGTAGCCTGATGGCTGTGGGGAAGAAACTGGATGTTCCAGATTTCAAGCTCCTGTACCTACGTTCCGATGGCAACGGAGAGATGAGTGTGTGGCCAGGATGGTGTGGGTCCTTGATGATGCTGGCAGCCTTTTTGAGGCAGCGACTGCGATAGATCCCTTCGATGTTGGGGAGGTCAGAGCCGATGATGGACTGGGCAGTGGTCACAACTTTCTGCATTCTTTTCCCCTCCTGGACGTTCAAGTTGCCGAACCAAGCCGCGATGCCGCCAGCCAGCATGCTCTCTACTGTGCATCTGGAGAAGACAAACCTCCTTGACAAACCGACTCTCCGTAATCTTCTCGGGAAATAGAGGCGCTGATGTGCTTTCTTTATAACTGCATCAGTGTGCTGGGACTAGGAAGGATTTCCTGAAACATGCACGCCCAGGAATTTAAAGCTCTTGAACCTTCCCACCATCGTTCCTTTCCACCATCGACCACAGGGTACACAGCTCTGGACCAGGCATGTGGTGCAGCTCTGTTCAAATGAATGGGATACAACTCCGTCTAAAGACCACGGGGCACAGTTCTGTATGAAGGCCATTCTGGATAAGGGTCTCGACCCAAAACATCACCCATTCCTTCTCTCCAGAGATGCTGCCTGTCCCGCTGAGTTACTCCAGCTTTTTGTGCCTATCTTCCGTTTAAACCAGCATCTGCAGTTCTTTCCTACACATGGGGTATAGCTGTGTGGACAATACTGAGATCAAGTTTAGAAGGATGAGAGGGCATCTTATTGAAACATATAAGATTGTTAAGGGTTTGGACACGCTGGAGGCAGGAAACATGTTCCCGATGTTGGGGGAGTCTAGAACCAGGGGCCACAGTTTAAGAATAAGGGGTAAGCCATTTAGAATGGAGACGAGGAAACACTTTTTCTCACAGAGAGTTGTGAGTGTGGAATTCTCTGCCTCAGAGGGTTGTGGAGGCAGGTTCTCTGGATGCTTTCAAGAGAGAACTAGATAGGGCTCTTAAAAATAGTGGAGTCAGGGGATATGGGGAGAAGGCAGGAACGGGGTACTGATTGGGGATGATCAGCCATGATCACATTGAATGGCGGTGCTGGCTCGAAGGGCCGAATGGCCTACTCCTGCACCTATTGTCTGTTGTCTAAGAGCCTACTTTGCACGTACAATGCACCTTCTACCAACCTAACTAATTTATCCAGTGGGGTTGCCTTGCTCTCAATTTATATAGGAAATAGGAAGCAAAGTGGAAACTTGAGTCTGTCTAATTTCATGGCCAATGTTCCTGGAAGAACATGTAAATATTGAAACCAAATTAATTCTTGTTGTTTCATTGTTTACCACTGGTACTGGATCCAAACCATTTGCACTTTAGACTCACGGTTTATTCAGTGAGGACTAGTCATGCATTAAGAATTTAACAGCCCAGTTCATAAATATTTATATCAGTGTATAATATTCAGTGTTGAAACTTGCCAGACAATTGGTTTTAATGACAAAAAACATGCCTTGAGTGTCCTGTGTGGCTTGATTCTAATTCAGCACTGAAAGGGTTACAATGAATGAATGAATCACCCTCGGAGATTGCAGTACTGTGGCTGCTGTTTGTTTTGAGCTGTCATCCAGACTGTGTCTCAAAGGGGGATAAAAAAAACTGGTTCATTGTTGCTTGTTTCCCAGTGTCATCTCTTAAGCGTTGCTATGCCAGACTCTGTGTTTCCTTTCAGCTTTGTGTTGTTGGGCCTCCGGAAGGAAGTAGGCCATTGCAGGCTACTATTTCTGTGGAATCTTACATAACATGATCTGTGCCTAGTTTCCCCTTGCTCTGCTTATCACTCAACGAGGGGACTGATTTTTGATCTCCAAGCCTATGGTTGGCAAATGCCAAGCAAACTCCAATTTCATTTGCAACTGCACCATAGCAACAATAATTTTTTTATTCGGATATAAGCAGATATTTGACAAACCTTTAATGCAATTCAATGTTATGAATGGAAAAAATGGCAACTCGTAGCAGTCTAATGCCCCTGTCCCACTTAGAAAACCTGAACGGAAACCTCTGGAGACTTTGTGCCCCACCCAAGGTTTCCGTTCGGTTCCGTGCGGTTCCCGGAGGTTTTTGTCAGTCTCCCTACCTGCTTCCACTACCTGCAACCTCCGGCAACCACCTGCAACCTCCGGGAACTGCACGGAAACCTTGGGTGGGGCGCAAAGTCTCCAGAGGTTTCCGTGCAGGTTTCCTAAGTGGGACAGGGGCATAAGACCAGTAGGAATGTTGCCTCCTTACCAGCACCCTCTGCTTCAGACATATTTCCTAGTCAAAGGTGCAATGTAATAAGTCGACACAAGGAACTGCACATGCGGGTGTTCAAATAAAGACCCACCAGAGTCAGTCTGAAGAAATGTCCTGACCCAAAATATCACCTATCCATCTTCTCCGAAGATGCTGCCTGACCAGTTGAGTTACTCCAGCACTCCAGTCTTTTATCAATGTAATAAACTGCTTGAAGAAAGGAATCGTTAACATTTCCTTCCTGCCTTTGTCTACGAGTGAGGTGGCAGCAATGTTCAAAAGACAGAGAGCTAAAATTTAGTGCAATTGTTCTGCCGGGGAAAATGTTCATTGCACACATGACATTGCAGGGCAGGCTTGTGCACACAGGTCATTGGTCACAAGTCTTTACACAGGTTACTAGACAGGTCTCAGACCATGGTGTATCCGGCATTATCTCACAAAGGCCATCAGACTGTGGCTGCACACAAGGCACAGGGGTACGCCCAGTGGCGGACTGGGTCTAAAAATATTGGTTGCCAGGAGACAAAGGGGGCCCACTTCATCAGGGGCCCACTTGCCATCGGGGAAGCTGACACCCAGGCCAGTCCGCCAGTGGGTACACCTCTGTACAGGCACAGGCTAGTGTACATCCCTATATACACAAACACAGGGCACACTGTACACAGTTTCACAGGGTACATCTCTGAACGCAGGCGCAGGGTACAGCTCCAGTACACAGACCACAGTGTACACCTCTGGTACACAGGTATGGGGTAGACCCCTGTACACAGACCTCAGGGTAAACCTCTAGTACACAGCCACAGGTAACATCTCTGTCTTCAGGCCCACAGAGTATGCCTCTGTACGCAGGATATTCACGTGGTCAATGCGCTCCATACCCACGAAGCCTAAATACAAAACAGGAAGGTGTACCGCAGAATATTGTTTCAATAATTGAATATTCTACAAAGTAATGAGGGGTACAGATTACTAAGGAAACATCTCTAGAAGTTATACGGTAATTATAATTGTCTCTGAACTCCTCAATGTGATTCAAAATACGTGGCTCCACATATTGACTGGAACAAACACATGAGCCAAGGAAATAGAGTATCATTCACCAGTACTTAGAACTATTATTAAAGCATTACTCGTTGCAAAAAAAAGATAATCAGCAAGCCTTTGTTCTCATGCCTTGCCAAGCATTGCAAAATGGAGATTCTTGGATATGTAACACATATTCTTTACTTGCAGGAAACATTTTTCGAAAACAAAATGTAGAACTTCCTTTGTAATATTAAAACAGAACTGACTTTATTACTTTGAAATTAAGATCTTTAAAGTTTACTATGAGCTTATTTTAATTTGTTTTTTAGGTTTAGAGGTACATCACGGAAACAGGCCCTTCAGCCCAGCGAGCCCACACCGACCAGTGATCCCTGCACATTAACAATGTCTTATACACGCTAGGGACATAGAAACATAAACATTAGGTGCAGGAGTAGGCCATTCGGCCCTTCGAGCCTGCACCACCATTCAATATGATCATGGCTGATCATCCAACTCAGTATCCCGTACCTGCCTTCTCTCCATACCCTCTGATCCCCTTAGCCACAAGGGCCACATCCAACTCCCTCTTAAATATAGCCAATGAACTGGCCTCGACTACCTTCTGTGGCAGAGAGTTCCAGAGATTCACCACTCTCTGTGTGAAAAAAGTTCTTCTCAACTCGGTTTTAAAGGATTTCCCCCTTATCCTTAAGCTGTGACCCCTTGTCCTGGACTTCCCTAACATCGGGAGCAATCTTCCTGCATCTAGCCTGTACAACCCCTTAAGAATTTTGTAAGTTTCTATAAGATCCCCTCTCAATCTCCTAAGTTCTAGAGAGTATAAACCAAGTCTATCCAGTCTTTCTTCATAAGACAGTCCTGACATCCCAGGGATCAGTCTGGTGAACTGTCTCTGCACTCCCTCTATGGCAATAATGTCCTTCCTCAGATTTGGAGACCAAAACGGGACAATTTACACATACACCAAGCCAATTAACCTACAAACCTGAAGGTACACAAATAAGCTGGAGAAACTCAACGGGTGCAGCAGCATCTATGGAGCGAAGGAAATAGGCAACGTTTCGGGCCGAAACCCTTCTTCAGACCCGAAACGTCGCCTATTTCCTTTGCTCCATAGATGCTGCTGCACCCGCTGAGTTTCTCCAGCTCTTTTGTGTACCTTCAATTTTCCGGCATCTGCAGTTCTTTCTTAAACACAACCTACAAACCTGTGTCTCTACGTTTTGTAAGGCAGCAACTCTACCGCTGTGCCACCGTGGCAGCTACAATTATTTTTTCCTCTATATTAGTAGGGACTTGCTCTGTTTATAATGAAAGAGTTAATGTCTTCTGTGCAGCTCATTTTACATCAATATGCACACACTTGCTTCCTGTATCCTGGGAGGCAATTGATTCCTCCTTTTTAAGATAAATTAGGAAACATTTATTAAAAAAAGATCTCCGCAGGAACTTCAGGAAAAGTCATGGAAGTGTAAATTTCAGCATGATTATGTGTGATTGTGGTTCCCGTCAGATCTTAAGCTCGGCAGGAAGCCTGGATTAAAATAAAACCCATTCCTCGGCTCTTTAGGGTGGATGCAGGCAATAAACGGCTGAGCATCCAGTGGGATTGTTTTAGCAACCAGTTATTATGAGGAAATGAATCACGTATTTCAAACAACGGGATTTGTTGTTTTGCTATCAGTCATGCAAATCGTATTTTAAGTGTATGAGGAACAATCCTTGCACAGGATTGCATAAAATAATGGTGGCCTGGTCAACAGTTTCATATGATGGTCTACTTCATCTAACTTGTTGATTCATCAGACTCCCACTGTTAGCTTCTCTCACATTCTTGTCAAATTATCTAAAGAGGATCCAAATTGGATGCCTCGATTCCAAACGGGTCTATCATTACTGGTTTAGTTTTGTTTTGTTTAGAGATACAGCGCGGAAATAGGCCCTTCAGCCCACCAAGTCCACACCGACTAGCGATCCCCGCATGTTAACACTATCCTGTACACACTAGGGCCAATTAACACTGATACCGGGCCAATTAACCTACAAACCTGAATGTCTTTGTAGTGTGGGAGGAAACCGAAGATCCTGGAGAAAACCCACGTGGTCACGGGGAGAACGCACAAACTCCCTACAGACAGCGCCCATAGTCGGGATCGAACCTGGGCCTTTGGTGCTGCATGTGTTGTAATGAAGCAACTCTACAGCTGCACCACTGTGCCACCCTGTACAGTGCTGATGCGCCACTGTGCCACCCTTGTTAAGGGTTACTTAAAGCTGAAATGATTGATTCTGGTGCTGAGGGCTATCCCGAGGACTTGACATCATTAATTAGTTGTTGACAGTTCAAACTTCTCACCAATACTTAGTAATAGTTTCCAGGAACAAAGTTGTTCTGACGGTACAAAGTACAAAATACAAGTTAAGATGAATCCTTGAATTCACATAAAATATCACAATGTATAGATCTTACTTTTTATTGTGAATATTTTTATTAGAAGCATATACATATCATAACCAAAAACTCGATTTGCTTACCAATTGTATTGTATATCTTTATTGTCATTTCCTGAGTATTCACATACCCAGAGGAAACAAAAAAACGTTGCTCAACCAATGTCCATTCAGTGCGCATTAAAAATAAATAGAAATAAAAAATACATATATCATGAACAAATTTAACACTCTACTAAACATTCAACAGGCGTTCCGATCGGCAGCGGCACAACAGTGGCTCTGCTGCAGTGTGTCCTGGTAGGGGGGTTGGTGCGTGATACTTGGCAGGGGGCAAAGTCCATTTAACAGTCTTATAGCCTGTGGGAAGAAGCTGAGGAGCATCCTGCTGGTTTTGCAGCTAATGCTCCTGTACCTCTTCCCAGATGGCAGGATGGAGAAAATGTCATGCGATGGGTGGTAGGGGTCTTTGATGATGGAGATGGCTCCGCTGATACATCTCTTCCTGTATATGTCCAGCAGGAAGGGGAGTGGAGCACCAATAATCCTGCTGGCGGTCTTCACAATCTTGTCTAGTTGGTGCCGTTCGTACGCCTTGCAGCTCCCGAACCAGGAAGTGATGCCGTAGGTCAATGTGCTCTCAATTGTCCCCCTATAAAAAGTCCGTAGGTGTGTAGTGGGGAGACTATATTACATATAGTCAATTACATATAATTACATATAAACATATAAACAATTACATATAAACACAGCATCTAATTTTATTTTTGAAAAAAAGAGCTATAGAGAGAGAAGAAATAAGGGAAGAGAAAAAGGAAACTATAAGCTAATAGAGAGGGGAGGGAGAAAAAAAAACCACAAAGAGGATTACCAATGACACAATTTTGGAGATAGGTTCGTAGATTATAGAGTGTAATTGTTCATCCAGTCCTGGATTCAAGTTTCAGTCCAGCTTCTGTGTTGAACCAGTTTACCCCTTTAGAAAATCAATAAGATCTTACTTTCTTAATGCCATCTCTGTTCAAGAGCTAATATTGTTTGGTTGGTGTCATAGTTGGTTCAATTATAGACGTCAATAGTTGGTAGATCTGCTGCCTCAGCGTCTCAGAGACCCGGGTTCGATCCTGAGCTCCGGTGCTGCCTGTTCACCCCCACTCCGGCTGCAGGGACAGTCGGCTCCTCCTACTCCCCCTCCACCCCACTCACCCCCTGACACCAAGAAGCACAGTTTATTTATTACCCTCTAGGTGCCTGCGTAACGCACACAAGCTCCCACGCACAAAACACCAGATAATCTGTAAAGTGCTTTAACCGAAGATAGACACAAAAAGCTGGAGTAAGGCAGCATCTCTGGAGAGAAGGTATGGGTGACGTTTCCAGTCGAGACCCTTCTTCAGACCTGCAGACTGTCTGAAGGGTCTCGACCCGAAACGCCACCCACCTGTCCCACTGAGCCACTCCAGCATTTTGTATCTATCTTTGGTGTGACAGTTGTCTCATTTCATCGGCTTCATGTATTGCGCGCGTGGAATAAACGCTTTACATGCCGCTTGCATCTACTCATCCAAGTGTGCTCTTAATGAAATCTCACATCTTTGTGAGGGAGGGGTGGAATGGATGTGACCACCGGCTAAAGCAAAGGCATAGTTAGGACAGGGAAATAATCCCACCACTTAATTAACCAGGTCCTCGAATATAAGAACTATTTATACATGTAACATTTTTGTTTTTTAATCAATGTAACTCTTTTTTCATTTTGAATGCCGAGTTAACACCCAGTCCTGTGGGAAGGGCTTGCGGCAGCTGGGTTCATAGTGCCTTCATTGGTGGTAGGTGCTGTCCCACACCTCTGCTCCACCCGGCGCTGCCGACACGCAGCCCGTCACAGTGTGGCCGCACGGGGAGAGACGAGGCGGAGGGCGGCCGTGGCAGTGGGAAAGTGGGGGCTGCCCCGAGGGATGCGCTCCTTCGGCCGCTTACAACTTGGTGCTCGGGTTCAGAGTGCCCAGTCACCTATGGCTTGTGTGGGAAAATAACTACAAAATTCTTAAGGGGTTGGACAGGCTAGATGCAGGAAGATTGCTCCCGATGTTGGGGAAGTCCAGAACAAGGGGTCCAGCTTAAGGATAAGGGGGAAATCCTTTAAAACCGATTTGAGAGTGGTGGAACTCTCTGCCGCAGAGGGTAGTCGAGGCCAGTTCATTCGCTGACAGATGTGGCCCGACTAAGGGGATCAGAGGGGAGAGAGGCAGGTATGGGTCTTTTTTTGATCCATGATCATATTGAATGGCGGTGCAGGCTCGAAGGGCCGAATGGCCTTCCTACACCTAATTTCTATGTTTCTATGTTTCTATTTCCCGTCTCCCCCGGCCAGCTATGTGATGGATGAGGGGGTCTGGACCAATCGCTGACACATCCCGACGCCATGTCCGTTATTGAGCGGCCATTCAGTTAGTTGGCTTGTAGGCGATGCAGCCTTTCAGTTTGTTGGCGATTCAGCAGAGCGACCATTTGGTGAGTTTGCATCCCGTCCTTTCGGTTA
This sequence comes from Leucoraja erinaceus, assembly GCF_028641065.1. NCBI lineage: Eukaryota > Metazoa > Chordata > Chondrichthyes > Rajiformes > Rajidae > Leucoraja > Leucoraja erinaceus. The sequence goes on from NC_073377.1 coordinate 163,494,259, forward strand.
GTTTGCTTTTAGGCATCTCGCCCTTTCGGTTAGTTGGCGTTTCGGCTTTTTACGCTTTTGGTTATTTGGCGTTTCGGCTTTGTTTCCGTTCGGTTATTTGGCTTCCACTCCTTTGCTTCGTCTTCTCGTCCTTTGACGCCACGACCGCACACAGGAACAGCACCTCAAATTTCGCTTGGGTATCTTACACCCCAGCGGTATGAACATTGACTTCTCTAACTTCAAATAGCCCTTGCTTTCCCTCTCTCTCCATCCCATCCCCCTTCACAGTTCTCCCACCAGTCTTACTGTCTCAGACAACATTCTATCTTTGCCTCGCCTACTCCCCTGACATCAGTCTGAAGAAGGGTCTCGACCCGAAACGTCGCCTATTCCTTCTCTCCAGAGCTGTTGCCTGTCCCGCTGAGTTACTCCAGAAATTTGTGTCTACACTTGACTATACTCATGTATAGTCTCTTCTTCGGCTGGATAGCAAGCAACAAAAGCTTTTAACTGTACATGTGATGATAATAATGATAAACTATTTTAAACGATATTATTGCATGGCTGTTAAGGGCTTGTCCCACTTACACAGTTTTTTTTTTCGGTGACTTGCTGGCACCCATCACAGTCGCAGCAGGTCACCGAAAATGTTCAAAATGTTGGAAATCCAGCGGCGACCAGAAAAAGGTACGCTTGAGTCTTTGGGCGACTACTCACGACCAAGCAGGCATTGCCCCTCGACATAAAAATAAATCGTGGTCTAGCATAGATAATGAGAGCAGAAACAATAGTCTCAAGAGCTTTGCATTGTCCAAATTCTAAAGACTCCTAATTTTCTCAGTGAGTAAATCAGATCAGATTCAGATTCAGATTCAATTTTAATTGTCATTGTCAGTGTACAGTACAGAGACAACGAAATGCATTGACAACGAAATACCTCCTGGCCTCAGTTCTAGATCTCCAGGTCCTTTTCCTGAGACCATGCCCCCGAAATCTCTCCAGCAAAATCAATAAACTTCCCATCATCCACCCATCATCAAGCATTCTAAAAATATAATGTTTCAATAAGATCACCTCTCACTCTTCTAAACTCCAGAGAATAAAAGCCAGTCTGCTCAATCATTCCCAATGGGACAACCCTATTGTCCTGAAATAAGCCAACATTCCATTGCCTCTGGCAAGTTTTTCCTTCCTGAGATGAGGAGATGAAAACTGTACACAGAAGTCCAGGTATAGTTTCATGGACACGTTGCACAACTTTAACAGCAATTTCTTATGTTTGTAGTAAACTCCCTTTCAAAGAAGATCAGCATCATGCATGTACGGAAGTACATGCAGTATAATGTGGATAAATGTGAGGTTATCCATTTTGGTGGCAAAAACAGGAAAGCAGACTATTATCTAAATGGTGGCCGACTAGGGAAAGGGGAGATGCAGCGAGACCTGGGTGTCATGGTACACCAGTCATTGAAAGTAGGCATGCAGGTGCAGCAGGCAGTGAAGAAAGCGAATGGTATGTTAGCTTTCATTGCAAAAGGATTTGAGTATAGGAGCAGGGAGGTTCTACTGCAGTTGTACAGGGTCTTGGTGAGACCACACCTGGAGTATTGCGCACAGTTTTGGTCTCCAAATCTGAGGAAGGACATTATTGCCAGAGGGAGTGCAGAGAAGGTTCACCAGACTGATTCCTGGGATGTCAGGACTGTCTTATGAAGAAAGACTGGATAGACTTGGTTTATACTCTCTAGAATTTAGGAGATTGAGAGGGGATCTTATAGAAACGTACAAAATTCTTAAGGGGTTGGACAGGTTAGATGCAGGAAGATTGCTCCCGATGTTGGGGAAGTCCAGGATAAGGGGTCACAGCTTAAGGATAAGGGGGAAATCCTTTAAAACCGAGATGAGAAGAACTTTTTTCACACAGAGAGTGGTGAATCTCTGGAACTCTCTGCCACAGAGGGTAGTCGAGGCCAGTTCATTGGCTATATTTAAGAGGGAGTTAGATGTGACCCTTGTGGCTAAGGGGATCAGAGGGTATAGAGAGAAGGCAGGTACGGGATACTGAGTTGGATGATCAGCCATGATCATATTGAATGGCGGTGCAGGCTCGAAGGGCCGAATGGCCTACTCCTGCACCTAATTTCTATGTTTCTATGTTTCTAAGTATTGATTAATATTGATTCATTGTACATGCCTGATGCACGGATGGAGGATGTATTACTTTCATCATCTGCATATTAATTTTCTGGGATTCGAATGCAGGGACATTTGAACCTATCAAAACAATTAACATTCAATTGTAAAAGGCCTGTCCCACTTACGTGTCCTTGGCACGCAAATTACGTGACCTCGTGGTCGCGTTGAGCCGCGATGACATGCGTACGCACAGCCGTGTGGAGCACGTGACGTCATTTGAAGATGGACACAAAGATGGAGTAACTCAGCGGGATCGGCAGCATCTCTGGAGAGAAGCAATGGGTGATGTTTCGTGTTGAGACTCTTCTTCAGTTTTAAGAAGAAGGGTCTTGACCTGAAACGTCACCCATTGCTTCTCTCCAGAGATGCTGCCGGTCCCGCTGAGTTACTCCAGCATTTTGTGTCTATCTTCAATTTTCTTGGCCCCGCTCTGGGAGTAGAAGTGGGGGCGGATCCGGACCGCAATGGCCGTGAGCCCCAGGCCGAGTTCGGCGATCGTTTGCCTGCTTCTGCTGCTGTTGGAGGTGAGACGTTGCGTCGTGCCAGGGTCTTGGGCCTGTCCCACTTTGGCCGTCAGTTCCGTGACAGGCCGTTGGCGCGAGAAGATTTTGTTCGCTACAAAAATTTCGGAGCCCCGCGCGATGTCGCGCACAACTACATACCCCTCCGCGCTTCTCAGTGGGACCGGCCCCGCGCGGCAAAACGATGCCCGTGCGCCTCAATGCGACCACGAGGTCGCGTAATTTGCGTGCCAATGACACGTAAGTGGGACAGGCCCTTTACTGTTTTTAAAAGCAATCAGATTTACTATTGTATAATGGTAAAGCAAATAATCCCGCAATTGTTTATGTCAATCTCTCATCCAGCGAGTCAGTCCTTGGCCTTATTCACGCTAGAAGAATTCTTGTAGGATATGAGCACATCAAGCAGTTTTTGAATGTACAGGTCTTCTGTGTTGGAAAATCACTGTTTAGCTCATGTGTGAGGGGCTGAGAAGGTCTGTGATATTGTGATTGTGAGTTTGGCATGATTTTTGCTTTGTGGCCTTTTTAGATATTTGTTTGATATTATTGCTTCACATTAATAAGCTTGTTGCCATTCAACTGACATGCAGGATTCCAATCAGGCCTCCTGTAGCTTTCCAATAATTGCCTTTCCCTTTCAGAATTTTGGAAAAAGTGTAGAGGAGTCCATTCCTGTTTCTTCATTCCATGCCAAGGTCCTGGAGGGAGTTGGTAGGACAACGAGAGAGGGGCTGTTCACCATTTCCAAACTGAAATGATGAGATATGGCTAACTGGAATGGTGACAATTTCATCCATTTAGGATCTGATGGATTCAACAACCTTGAAAGTGAAAAAAACTGTGATTATGTCTGTTCACCACCCACTGGTCATTTCCCCTCTTCTTCATAATATCTTTTACTACAATACACTTGAATGCTTCACCGGATAGGCGGCACAGCGGTAGAGTTGCTGCCTTACAGCGCTTGTTGCACCGGAGACCCGGGTTCCATCCCGGGCAAAACATATCATCTCAGACCACTCCCATCCAGCAAATCACCTTTTTCAGTCTCTCCCTTCAGGGAGGCGCCTCAGGTCACTTGCTACTAAAACCACCCGCTTTAAAAACAGTTTCTTCCCCTCAGCAAGAAGAACTCTCAATTCCGCCCAATAATCAGACAATAATATGACTTTTGATGTATACAGTGTCTTGTCTATGGTCTTTGGTTGTTCTTTTGCACTATGTATTGTTGGTGAGATTTGTGATTTGTGATGTGGTATGGATGCACTTTATTACGGTGATCTGTGTTATTAGTGGTACGTAACTAAAGCAGTGTACCATCATGTACCGAACCCATATACCACCAACCCTGGTTGCGTGGCAAATAAAGATTCTATTCTATCCCGACTACGGGTGCTGTCTATGTGGAGTTTGTACATTCTTCCCGTGGCCATGTGGGTTTTCTCCAAGATCTCCAGTTTACTCCCACACTCCAAAGATGTGCTGCTTTGTAGCTTGATTGGCTTGGTATATTTGTAAATTGTCCCTAGTGTGTGTAGGATAGTGTTAATGTGCGGGAATCGCTGGTCGGCACCGACTCGGTGGCCAAAGGGCCTGTTTCCATGCTGTATCACTGAATTAAAGATGCTGATTTACCAAAAAATAAAGTGCTGGAGTAACTCAGCAGGTCAAGCTGCATCACTGGAGAACATGGATTGGCAACGTTTCGGGACAGGACATTTGTTTAGAAGGCTAAGATGGGTGCATCATATCCAACATATCCAACCTTGTATTCCTCTTGTAGGTGAAACATTTATTTGTTGAGATTGAGCCAAGAGGCATGGCAAGTAATGACTCAACAGCATGGATGCATGTTGCTTCCAACATTTATAATGGATATGTACTTCAATAGGATCAAATTGCCTGAAACAAAATATGGAGGAGTGGGAATAACTGAAAAGCTAATTTAAGAGAATGTCAATATTGGTCCAATTAATCAAATCATTTAATAATCTTGTTTTAGTAATATATCCCAAATGTACTCTTTCTCTGTTGTTAGATGAACCCATCACGGAGGAAGAAATACAGAAAGCAATCCTTTTGATGAATTTTGGTAAAGCTCCTGGTTTAGATGGGTTCACATTGGAATTTTTAAAGTATTTCTCAAGTTTGCTGTCTCCCTGGCTATGCAAGGTTTTTGAAGAAGCCTTTTTAATGAATAGATTACCACAATCCTTTTATGAAGCATCTATTTCTTTAATTCTTCAAAAAGACAAAGATCCTATAGAAGTGACATTATATAGACCTATATCACTGTTAAATGTAGATTACAAAATTCTTTCCAAAATATTAGTTATGAGATTGGAAAATATTTTACCGCAAATTATTTCTGAAGATCAGACAGCTTTTATTAAAAATCGTTACTCATACTTTAATGTTAGGAAATTAATGAATATTGTATATACAGCGTCAAATAAAACTTCAGAATGTGTAATTTCATTTGATGCTGAGAAGGCATTTTATAGAGTAGTATGGGAATACTACTTGGCGACGTGAACGATATCGCAGGGGCCTCTGCAGTCCGTCTCTCTTTTTTTATTTTATTGTCCTGTTGAGGGTATAGTTTGTGGTGGGTTTTTGACTGTGTATGTGTGGGGGGTGGGTGGAGGAAACTTTTAGATCTCTTCCCTGTACGGGGACCCGACCTTTTCCCTGTGGGGTCTCCGTTGCCGTTGGGGCCTAGCACCGTGGAGCGGCCTCCAACCGGAACGACAGCTCAAGTCACGGAGCCTGCGGAGCTGCGGACCTACCATCGTAGAGCTGGCCAGCTTCGGAGCGTGGAGAGCTGCGGTGGCTCGCTGCTGCGACCCGACTCCGGTGGATGATGACATCGGGAGCTCGCGGGTCCCCGGTGGGAGACCGCTTTGCGGGGCACCGGCAACGGCGACTTCTCCCGCTCGAATTACGGGGTTGAAAGTGACCTGGAGCGGGGCCTTACATCACCCGGCGCGGCTTTAAATGGCCGCGGACTTGCTAGCGCCCGCCGGGGGCTCCAACATCGGGACCCGAAGCAGGGCCTTACATCGCCCGGCGCGGCTTTAAGTCGCCGTGGGACTAGCTAGTGCCTGCCGGGAGCTTTGAATTTGACTTTGGGAGAGGAATGGAGAGCGGGGGAGAGACAAGACTTTGCCTTCCATCACAGTGAGGAGGAGATTCACTGTGATGGATGTTTGTGTGAATTGTGTTGGGTGTGTGTCTTGGTTCTTTTCTTGTATGGCTGCAGAAACCAAATTTTGTTTGAACTTCATGTGAGGTTCAAATGACAAATAAACGGTATTGTATTGTATTGAATACTTATTCAATACACTTGAAAAAATTAAGATTGGTCCAAAATGTATTTCTTGGATCAAGCTGATATATCACATACCTCAGGCTTCTGTACTTAACAATAATCAGAGATCCCCTTTTCTCAGGCTCTTTCGAGGTACTAGACAGAGCTGTACTTTACTGTTTGATATTGCTTTGGAACCTCTGGCTACTGCTATTAGGGAATCCCCTAATATTTCTGGTATTGTCCGTGGGAATAAAACACATAAGCTATCTCTTTATGCAGATCTGTTATTATTCATTTCTAACCCAGAGAAATCTATTCCGGCAATAGTGGCACTACTTAATTAATTTAGTCGTTTTTCTGGTTATAAACTAAATCTTAGTAAGAGTGAGCTCTTTTCATTAAACAATCTAGTTTCAAATTATGGACAGTTTCCATTTAGATTGACTACCGAATGTTTTACTTATTTAGGCATTAAGATTACCAAGAAACACAAGGATTTATTTAAAGCCAATTTTACACCTTTAATTGACCACATCAAACAACAGTTCACTAAATGGTCACCATTGTCTCTAAAAGGCCGAATCAATGCTATTAACATGTTTACCTTACCGAAATTTTTATATTTATTTCAGATGATACCAATTTTTATTTCTAAATCTTTCTTTGATATTATTGACTCAAAAATGTCCTTATATATATATATATGGCAGAATAAAAATTCCAGCCTAAGTAAAAATACTTACAGAAATCCAAAAAATATGGTGCCGAACCTTAGATTTTACTATTGGGCAGTTATTGCTCGCGATTTAACGTTTTGGACAAAAGATTTAGAAGATACCAAATGTCCAGGATGGATAAATCTTGAACATGATTCAATGCATGGGCTATCATTGGCTTCCATTCTAGGGGCCTCGTTACCTTTTACAATTACGAGTTTGAATAAATATACGACTAACCCAATATTAAGACATACACTTCGAATATGGTTTCAATTTCGTAAGTTTTTTGGATTGAATGATTATATTTTATCGAGTCCCATCATATCTAATTTTTTCTTCCAACCTTCTAGCACTGATCAAGCCTTTCTGTTATGGAAGAGGAAGGGATTAGTAGCTTTTCGTGATTTGTTTTTGGATGCTTGTTTTATGTCCTTTGAACAACTCTCCAATAAATATAATTTGCCTAACTCACATTTTTTTAGATATTTACAAATTAGACATTTTCTAAGGCTCCTCAACCCTTTTTTTCCGTTACCACATCAAACCGATATCTTGGAATTAAAAAAAATATATTTGAACCCTTATCAGAAGGGTTTAATAACAACTATTTATGAGTTGATTTTGAAATTTAAAAAAAGATACATTTGATAAAATTAAGAATGACTGGAAAAGAGAACTTCAAATGTCTTTATCTATAGAGAAATGGGATAGGATTCTTCAATTAGTTGCCCGCTGAGTTATAAATACTTCCTCAATGTGTGCAAGACACGCTTTGATACAATTCAAGGAGGTTCACAGAGCTCATATGTCAAAAGATAAGTAAGCTTGTTTTTATGATCAAATAAATCCTACCTGTGACAGATGTAATTGAAATGAAATGAAATGAAATGATTGAAATGATTCAATTTATTGTCATTGTCAGTGTACAGTACAGAGACAACGAAATGCATTTTTAGCATCTCCCTTGAAAGGGAGACACAGGGCGTCGCGGTGTGCCCGCGCCTGCCGCCGTAACATTCCATTACAGGCAAAGGTGGGTGAAGTGTCTTGCCCAAGGACACAACGACAGTATGCACTCCAAGCGGGATTTGAACCGGCTACCTTCCGGTTGCCAGCCAAACTCTTAGCCCATTGTGCTATCAGTCGTCCCCTTAATTCTGAAGTGGCTCATATGTTTTGGTCCTGCCCACTTTTGGAAAAATATTGGAAATCAATTTTTGATAGTATCTCTGTAGTTTTAATAGAGTGATGTACAACCTCACCCTATTACTGCAATGTTTGGGCAACCAATGTTAGATTCGATCCACCTGTCCCGTTCCGCCCATCGGTTGAATGCTTTTACCACATTAATTGCCAGAAGATCTATTGTATTTAAATGGAAAGATTCCAATCCTCCGACCACACTCCATTGGTACTGTGAAACGATATCATGTTTAAATTTAGAAAAAATTAGGAGTGACATTGTTGAACCCTTGGTTAAATTTGACAGGACTTGGGGTGGATTTATTCAACATTTTCATACAACTGTCCCCTCTCCAACTGTTATAATAATATTTTTTACTGGTATACGGTGGAATGGACTTGTCGACAAACAGGGACTTAAATTGTTGAATCTCTTTGCAGCCCAGATTCTGTTTTTCTTTTTTTTTTTTCTTCTTCTTCTTTAGTTTAGGGGGTTTTTGATTTTTTTTTTTTTTTTTTCTTTTTTTTTTCCCTTTTTATCTTTTTGTTTTTATACATATCAGTTCTCTTTTAAACACTTTACATGGAGACCGGGAGGTCTATATTCAATGTGTATGTTGACACTGGACTCATATTTAGGTTATACCTGGCATTAATGTAACCCTGATCCCTATGTATCAATATCATTGTTATGTTTATCATTACTTTTTTGTTCTTTCGTTTTTGCTTTTGAAAAATACTAATAAGATTAAAGAAAAAAAAACAAAAACATGTCCTATTGCCACTCCTGGTAAAGATTTTGGTCCTTAGAGACACAGAGAGCAGCATAACACCGTTAAATGTTCAAACCTCTCCTCTTCGCTGCTGGTGTGGCAAAAATAATGTGTATACATTATTTGAGGCATTCCGTTTGGATCCACCAAAAACATTGAGAGAAATATGTTGGAAGAACAGGTTAAAACTGCCTGTCTTTTTAAATTTAAAAAACATATCTTTCTAATGGTTATGTAGGAGCAATGAGGTAATCTGTGAACAGGCTGATGAGATAGCAGAAACAAATACAATAAAACATGTCAAGTATTTTGCAATGTTTGGCTGTACATTTGGACCTTCATATCAGTCCCACACAGATTGTCTGCCAATGAATGAAACTTTTTACAGAGGTGCCACACACTGCTATTCGCAATCCCTAAAGGCCAAGTTTTAAGGAATATTTTCCATTTTCCGAGGACCAATTTCCTTCTCAATATACATCCTGAATGTGTGGTAAAATGCAACCAAAAAAATCAGCTTTTGGTAATGGGTGAACGTGTTATTTTCACGTTTTTTTTAAATCACATTGAATAAAAGTGTCTGCTAAGAGGATTGGCCAAGGCCTAAAGAGAACTGGACCAGCTGATAGCTGATTAGTTCTTTGTAAGTGTTGCTAAAGATGTACTGTATTTATATTAGAATCTATTCAGAACACTGAGGAACAGCTCCGACAATCTTTTGCGTATGGCCCATCTACATGATGAACCAGACTGATTCCTGGGATGTCAGGACTGTCTTATGAAGAAAGACTGGATAGACTTGGTTTATACTCTCTAGAATTTAGGAGATTGAGAGGGGATCTTATAGAAACTTACAAAATTCTTAAGGGGTTGGACAGGCTAGATGCAGGAAGATTGTTCCCGATGTTGGGGAAGTCCAGGACAAGGGGTCACAGCTTAAGGATAAGGGGGAAATCCTTTAGAACCGAGATGAGGAGAACTTTTTTCACACAGAGAGTGGTGAATCTCTGGAACTCTCTGCCACAGAGGGTAGTTGAGGCCAGTTCATTGGCTATATTTAAGAGGGAGTTAGATGTGACCCTTGTGGCCAAGGGGATCAGAGGGTATGGAGAGAAGGCAGGTACGGGATACTGAGTTGGATGATCAGCCATGATCATATTGAATGGCGGTGCAGGCTCGAAGGGCCGAATGGCCTACTCCTGCACCTAATTTCTATGTTTCTATGTTTACATGATCATTGATCGCTATGGCACACAGACTGTAAACAATAATACCAATGCAGACTCTCCAAAAGGAAACATGAGTGTAAAAGCTCTTTGAACCCCAGTGATGTAGAAATCGGCAAAACATAGAACAGTACAGGACCCTCTGGCCCACGATGTCCAAGCTGAACATGATATTGACTGCGTGCGATTTTCCACACGCTGAACAAAGGTCTCTAACGTTGTAAACCTCATTCTCCAGCATGCCAAAGTTCACCAAACCTGAGAATGGCACAAGGGATTCATTTTGTCCTATTTTCTCGCTGCATGTAGCAGATGTGTTAATGTTGACCTAATTAATTTGCTCGGGCTGAATCCTGGATTTGGATGTCCACGTTAGATCGTGCTCAGCATGATAAACATAAAATATAAAAGTAGCTCCAAAGGTAATATTAAGTTATTCTATAAATTGGAGGAACAGCACCTCATATTCCGTTTGGGGAGTCTGCATCCTGGGGGCATGAACATCGAATTCTCCCAATTTTGTTAGTCCTTGCTGTCTCCTCCCCTTCCCTAGTCCCCCTGCTGTCTCCTCCCATCCCCCAGCCTTCGGGCTCCTCCTCCTTTTTCCTTTCTTGTCCCCGCCCACCCCCGCCCCCGATCAGTCTGAAGAAGGGTTTCGGCCCGAAACGTTGCCTATTTCCTTCGCTCCATAGATGCTGCTGCACCCGCTGAGTTTCTCCAGCTTTTTTGTGTAACCTTAAGTTATTCTACATTTTGTTTGTAGGTTTATCTTGTATGCTCAACAATCAGCCAGTTGTGCGACAAAAACAAAGAGCATGATGAACTTTGATTTCAAACGATAAGTTGACTATTTACAATTATTTGGGCAGCCCCCTTGAGAAATGTCAATTTACAGGTTTATTACAGTTCATAGTGTAAAGTATTGAACAGTGGTACTAGAGTTCGTTTAGGCTGTTGGCTATTGATACATGTTCACAGGCTGGTGCAATTATTTAGCTACGGGCACTGGGTTTAAAACTCTGTTGAACATAGAATCCAAAAACCTCATGACATAATCTGAAGTTAAGATACATTCATGTGTGTTCTTTATGTTTAACATCTGCTAAATTTCTAGTTTTCATTTAAAATGGACTAGTTTGTCAAAGACACGCTGATCTTTGTACAGAGTACATCATGGTCTGCAGCAATGGTATTTGCTTTCATCAGCAAGGACACAAGGGAGCTAAAAGTATTCATATTTAGGAAATATGGAGGATAATGTATTTTGATACTCAATTAAGACCAAGCATTTTCCATTTTTTTGTTTCCTTAAAATGCCTTGACGTGTTTTGCTACATTAAAAGTACCATATACAAATTCATGTGATTTTGTTTGTACAAAGCATCGCTACCTTCTGATCAATGTTGGTTCTCAATTGTACGTGTGTAGGTTGGGAGCTGCAGTGGGGATGCAAGGGTAGAGAGGAAAGAGAAAGCTAATCATCCCCGCCAGCTTGATCACCAAACTCAGCGGACTTGGCATCTCCACCTCCCTCTGCAATTGGACACTGGATTTCCTCACCAACAGACCGCAGTCTGTTAGGGTCAACAACCTCACCTCCTCCACTATAACACTGAACACCGGCGTGCCTCAGGGCTGTGTGCTCAGCCCTCTCCTCTACTCCCTCTTCACCCATGACTGCATCCCTAAGAATGGCTCCAACGCCATCATTAAGTTTGCTGACGATACCACGGTAGTAGGACTGATCAGTGACAACGACGAGTCAGCCTACAGGGATGAGGTCCAATACATTACAATACAATACCTTTACTTGTCATTTGAACCTCACATGAGGTTCAAACGAAATGTAGTTTCTGCAGCCATACAATAAAAGAACCAAAACACACACCAACACTATTCACATAAACATCCATCACAGTGGCTCTCCTCCTCACTGTGATGGAAGGCAAAGTTCTTGTCTCTCCTGACAGCACCTGACAGCCTGGTGTGCCAACAATAACCTCGTCCTCAACTCCAAGAAGACGAAGGAAATTATTGTTAACTTCAGGAAGAACAGAGGGGGCAGACATACCCCCATCCATATAAACGGGACTGAGGTGGAGCGCGTCTCCAACTACAAATTCCTCGGGGTACACATCTCGGAGGATCTGTCCTGGTCCCTCAACACCTCCAAGCTGATCAAAAAGGCACAGCAGCGCCTTTACTTCCTGAGGAGGCTCAAGAAAGCCCACCCGTCCCCCCGGATCCTGACCAACTTTTACCGCTGTACCATCGAAAGCATCCTGACCACCTGCTTCACGGTATGGTACAGCAGTTGCACCGTAGCGGACAGGAAGGCACTACAACGGGTGGTGAAAACCGCGCAGTACATCATCGGTGCCCCGCTCCCTGCCATGGATGCCCTCCACCGAAAACGGTGTCTGAGACGGGCCGGGAAGATCATCAAAGACCCCTCACACCCCAACCATGGACTGTTTGCCCTCCTCCCATCAGGGAGGCGGTACAGGAGCCTCAGGTCACGTACCAGTAGGATGAGGAACAGCTTCTACAATAATACCATCACATTGCTGAACTCGGAGTCCCGCCGATAGATTTCTCCAGTCTCTCCGTCCACATTGTTCGATTATTGTTTGATTATTCTGTATTTTTATTTTTATTTCTATATTGCACTATACTACGGACTGACGCTAAACTGCATTTCGTTGTACCCATACTCGTATTTGTGCAATGACATTAAAGTTGAATTAAATTGAATTGAATTAATCTATAATTCCTAAAGTCGTCGTCTACAACATATAGATCGCAGCACTGCCTCATTATCACCTGTGGATTATTTATTGATAAACTTTCATCAAATAAGTACAACTTGGAAGGATGAGAGAGGATCTTATAGAATCGTGTACAATGTACAAAGGGATTGGACAGGCTAGATGCAGGAAAAATGTTCCTGATGTTGGGGGAGTCTAGAACCAGGAATGGAATACTTTATTGTCACATGTGACTGGGCACAGTGAGATTCTATGGTTGCATACCTAATGTATACAAATAGCGTTGACAAAGCTACGAAGCACGCCGGCTCCTCCTTTTGTTCTCCCCCCTCCCCACAGTGGTCCCCCCCGTGCTGGGCCCCCATTGTCCATTGTCCCCCCCCCCACCACACTCTCATCGACAATTGACCGCAAACCAGGGGTCACAGTTTAAGAATAAGGACTGAGCCATTTAGGGCTGAGATGAGGGAAAACATTTTCGCCCGGAGAGTTGTGAATCTGGAATTCTCTGCCACAGAAGGCAGTGGAGGCCAATTCACTGGATGTTTTAAAGAGAGAGTTAGATATACTGTATCCTCCATAATGTTTGGGACAAAGACCCATCATTTATTTATTTGCCTCTGGACTCCACAATTTGAGATTTGTAATAGAAAAAAATCACATGTGTTTAAAGTGCACATTGTCTGATTTTATTAAAGGGTATTTTTTTTATACATTTTGGTTTCACCATGTAGATATTACAACTGTGTTTATACATAGTCCCCCCATTTCAGGGCACCATGATGTTTGGGACACATGGCTTCACAGGTGTTTGTAATTGTTCAGGTGTGTTTAATTGCCTCCTTAATGCAGGTATAAGAGAGCTCTCAGCACCTAGTCTTTCCTCCAGTCTTTCCATCACCTTTGGAAACTTTTATTGCTGTTTATCAACATGACCAAAGTTGTGCCAATGAAAGTCAAAGAAGACAGTATGAGACTGAGAAACAAGAATAAAACTGTTAGAGACATCAGCCAAATCTTAGGCAACAGTTTGGAACATGATTAAGAAGAAGGAGATCTCTGGTGAGCTTAATAATCGCCAAGGGACTGGCAGGTCAAGGAAGAACTCCACATCTGATGACAGAAACATTCTCTCTATAATAAAGAAAAATCCCCAAACACATGTCTGACAGATCAGAAACACTCTTCAGGAATCAGGTGTGGATTTGTCAATGATCACTGTCCGCAGAAAACTTCATGAACAGAAATACAGAGGCTACACTGCAAGATGCAAACCACTGGCTAGCTGCAATTATAGGATGGCCAGGTTACAGTTTGCCAAGAAGTACTTAAAAGAGCAATCACAGTTCTGGAAAAAGATCTTGTGGACAGATGAGATAAAGATGAACTTATATCAGAGTGATGGCAAGAGCAAAGTATGGAGGAGAGAAGGAACTGCCCAAGATCCAAAGCATACCACCTCATCTGTGAAACACGGTGGTGGGGGTGTTATGGCCTGGGCGTGTATGGCTGCTGAAGTTACTGGCTCACTTACCTTCATTGATGATACAACTGATGATGGTAGTAGCATAATGGATTCTGAAGTGTATAGACACATCTTATCTGCTCAGGTTCAAACAAATGCCTCAAAACTCATTGGCCGGTGTTTCATTCTACAGCAAGACACTGATACTGCTAAAGCAACAAAGTTTTTCCCAATAGTTTTTTTTTTTAAATGGTCAATTCTTGAGTGGCCAAGGCAATCACCCAATCTGAACCCAATTGAGCATGCCTTTTATATGCTGAAGCGAAAACTGAAGTGGACTAGCCCCCAAAACAAGCATAAGCTAAAGATGGCTGCAATACAGGCCTGGCAGAGCATCACCAGAGAAGACACCCAGCAACTGGTGATGTCCATGAATCGCAGACTTCAAGCAGTCATTGCATGCAAAGGATATGCAACAAAATACTAAACATGACTACTTTCATTTACATGACATTGTGGTGCCCTGAAATGGGGGGGACTATGTATAAACACTGCAGAGGCAAATAAATAAATGATGGGTCTTTGTCCCGAACCTTATGGAGGGCATTGTAGCTCTTTGGGCTAATGGAATCATGGGATATGGGGAGAAAGTAGGAACGGGGTTTTGATTTTGGATGATCAGCCATTATCAAATTGAATGGCGGTGACGGTTTGAAGGGCCGAATGGCCTACGCCTGCACCTATTTTCTATGTTTTTATGTTTCTAAAATGATGAATATTCTCTCACTTAATTATCAGGGCTATGGAGTTTACAAATAGTATCTACACTGCAAGCCACTACTTGCACAAGAATTGATCAGAAAAATATTCAATTGGTTTCCACGGAAGGAGTAATATTAACTCGTATCAGAGTGGTGGCAAGAGCAAAGTATGGAGGAGAGAACGAACAGCCCAAGATCCAAAGCATACCACCTCATCTGTGAAATACGGTGGTGGGGGTGTTATGGCCTGGGTGTGTATGGCTGCTGAAGGTACTGGCTCACTTATCTTCATTGCCGATACAACTGCAACTACAACTGCACCAAGATCTTCAACAATTACTGTAATCTAATCACGAGTGCCATTCAACCATAACCTATTACAATTTGTTTCTTGTTGTTTAAGGTAAAACTATAAAGAGCACAACCTTATAATTCCATATCATATGTAGTATTCTTTAATTAGATTGACTTCTTCAATCATCAGGGTTAAATGATTTTATCCTGAAGTTTATAGCTTCAAAGTAAAATCGCTGAAATTACCCCTATTATATGAAATTTGTATAACTTTTTATATTAAAGTAGATATTTTAATTCAGTTAAACATAGAACACAAAACCGGATAGGGCCCAGTCTGTGCTGACCATAATTCTAATTAAACTAATCCAGATATCTGCAACTGCTCGTTATCCATCCATTCCTGTCCGATGCATGTGTCTTTCTAAATGACTCTTGAATGTCGCCATTGTATCCGTTTCCACCAATTTCTCTAGCAGGCACTTTCATCTCTGTGTAAGAACTTCCCATGTAAATCACCCTTAAATCCCCCCCTCCTCTCGTCTTAAAGCTATGCCATTATTGTGTAGCTGAGTGGTAGAATCGAGGATGGCGGTGGGGGATGCCAATGCAAATGAGGGGAGAACAAAAATCGGGTTCATTAAGGGATTACGATGAATGTTCAGCATAAACGTGGAGAGACAGTGAGTTGTGGAACCATTTTTTCCATGCTGCTTGTCTCTAAGACTCTCGAATTTGCTAAAGACAGCCAACTCCAAGCAGACACAACGAGGATCTTCTTCACAAGAGTAGGTCTGGCCCTTGTCACCAGGGACTAACTCTACAGAATGTTTTTCCTTCCATTATTTATTATGAATAAGAATATGTGTGTTATGATTGTGTTTATAATTTGTTTGGTTGTTTTGGTGTTGTCTTTTGCACAAAAGTCCACGAGCATTGCCACTTTCATTTCACTGCACATCTCGTATGTGTATGTGACAAATAAACTTGACTTGACTTGACTTGACTTGTTTAGGTCCATATATTACAGGAACAATGCAAAGGAAAATCATGTTACACAACCCCCAGCAGTGTTTTTGTTTAATTTTATAAAACACCTTCAGGCTATATTAAATGTATTTAATCCTTTGAATATGTCAATTGGATTCCTGCTTTAACATTCACGGCAACGTCAAACTAGAAAGTAGATAATTATAGTAGTCTATTATTTGACCCTGGAAAAAAAGTATCTGACTATCCTCCCTGGATTGCCTCTCATCATTTTATAAACAGTCTGAAACAATCTAAGTTTGTCGAACCTCTCCTCTCTATTTGAAGCAACATCTTGATGAACCTCTCCGATCGGTAATTTCCTGGATTATCTCTATTGCCCTTGAATAAATGAACAACATTGTCCACTCAGTGGCACTTTACCAGTGGCTAAAGAGGATACAAAGATCTTTGTCAAAGCCCAGCTACCTTATCTCTTGCCTCCCTCAGTAATCTAGGATAGGTCTCATCAGTCCCTGGGATGTATCTAGTTCAATGTTCTTCTAGAGCCCCCGATACCTCCTTCTTCTTAAACTCAACATGGATTAGAATATCAGCAGCATATGCCTTCAAGCTTGTGCAATCGTCCATATCCTTTGAAAAGATAATACTTGAATGAGTCAAAAGAAGACCCTATAGCACATATTGCTTTACCATGTGCTACTATTTCAAACACAGTTTTACATTTCAAATCCATTCAGTAAAAATATTTCTTGAAGACATAGATATTAAAAATTATGTTAAAAACCAGCATCCATAAATAAATAAGATATTGAAGTGAATATGCAGATATTCTCAATGTAGAATGGGAATCGAAGAAGGGAATCTTACCAGCAGAGGATGGTTAGCTTGGCCATAATGGCTTTGATCTGAAACATCTGTATTTATATCCTTAAGATAAGTTTTGTTGGATGTTGTCGTTCCTGCTATGTCTACCAGCAACTTCGAGTTTAACTGTACCTTACTTCCAAGTTTCTAGTATTATGCAAGTGAAGGTCCCAAGGCATATATAGTCCTGGGTATCATAAACAAAGCAGTTTAAACTAGCTGACCAATTTTGTTATGGTGCCAATTTATTTAAGGACAGGAACAGCTATGCTTTCTGCACTATGATAAGCAGAATAGCAAATAAGTTTTCCCCAAAGGCGATCACGCTGAAAAATTAACGCTTGTTTTTTTTTTCTCCATACAGGTTACCTGACTTCAAAGCGTTGTAAACTGGTCGGGAACAGACCCCTTGGCCCACTGAATCTTCAAGGACCACGAAGCAATTGTTTACAGTAATCCTACACTAAACCCACTCTATTCTCTTGACAACACCACAAACTCCTAAAATTCTATACCTCATCTATACACACGAGAAGTAATTTACAGTGACCAATTAATTTACCAACCTGCACGTCTAAAGAATAAGGGACAAAACTGGGACACGGAGTAAAAACCCATACGGTCACAGGGAGAATATGCGTGTGCTGATGATACTAAGGGTTGAAGGATAAAAATTGATTAAACCTCCTAACATTTAAACCCATAACAAGATAAGAATATTTTTCCCCTGGAAATTAATCATCTTACCTTGACGTTATTGATTATATTGCCCTTTTAGCTGAATATATTGACAGATATATGTTGTCTAATATCTGCAGTTTTTCATACACAAATAATCATGAATAGTTCATTTGCTGAGGTACAAGCACATTGTTAGGACTGTTCCCTGTTTTCTTAGGATGTTAAAATAGTAAATAAACATAATGCTAGCTTTGTTGGCGTAGGAAATAATTGGACCTCAATGTAGAGGAGATCTTTTAAACATGAGATCATTAAGGGCCTGCCCCATTTATGTGTCCGCGGCACGCAAATTACGCGACCTCGTGGTCGCATTGAGGCGTACGGGCATCGTATGGCCGCGTGGGGCCGGTCCCATTTAGAAGCGCGGAGCGGTATGTAGTTGTGCGCGACATACTACATTGGGCTCCGAAATGTTTTTAGTGAACGAAATCTTCGCGCGCCAATGCCAGGTGAGCCCTTCCACTACCTGCAACCTCCGGCAACTACCTGCAACCTCCGGCAACCACCTTCAACTAGCATCGCAACCGGCTTCGACTAAAAAATTACCGATTTTTTAAAAGCCAACCTATTTTTAGTCGCGGCCGGTTTTGAATTTTTTGAAATAATCGCTGGAACATAAAAGAAGCGGAAACCACTTTCGACCGTTAGGGGAGACTGACAAAAACCTCCGGGAACCGCACGGAAACCTTGGGTGGGGCGCAAAGTCTCCAGAGGTTTCTGCACAGGTTTCCTAAGTGGGACAGGGGCATTAGAATCTGGAGAGAGTTGATGGAGATGTGAGGAGAATACAGGTTATGGTGAGTATAAATGAATGCCGGATGGCCTGTAAGGATCCATTGGGCAGGAGTAGGTGAAGAGGTGGTGTACAGGAAGGAGATTGGGAACCTTGTAACCGGTGCCAAGATAACAACCTCTCCCTCAACGTCAGCAAGATAAAAGAGATTTTATTGACTTCAGGAAGCAAAGTAGTACGCTTATGTTGATGGTGCCAAAGTAGAGATGATCAAAAGCTTCTGGTTCTTAGGAATGACTATCACCAACAATTTGTCCTGGACCACCCACATCGAGGCAATGACCATTCAGATTCAGATTCAATTTTAATTGTCATTGTCAGTGTACAGTACAGAGACAACAAAATGCATTTAGCATCTCCCTGGAAGAGCGACATAGCAAATGATTTGAATAAATAATAATAAGTGTCCGGGGGGGGGGTGGTGATTGGCAGTCACCGAGGTACGTTGTTGAGTAGAGTGACAGCCGCCGGGAAGAAGATTGTTCCTGGACCTGCTGGTTCGGCAACGGAGAGACCTGTAGCGCCTCCCGGATGGTAGGAGGGTAAACAGTCCATGGTTGGGGTGAGAGCAGTCCTTGGTGATGCTGAGCGCCCTCTGCAGACAGCGCTTGCTTTGGACAGACTCAATGGAGGGGAGCGAGGAACCGGTGATGCGTTGGGCAATTTTCACCACCCTCTGCAATGCCTTCCGGTCGGAGACAGAGCAATTGCCATACCATACTGTGATGCAGTTGGTAAGGATGCTCTCGATGGTGCAGCGGTGGAAGTTCACCAGGATCTGAGGAGACAGATGGACCTTCTTCAGTCTCCTCAGGAAGAAGAGACGCTGGTGAGCCTTCTTGATCAGAGTTGAGGTATTGTGGGTCCAAGAGAGGTCATTGGAGATGTTGACCCCCAGGAACCTGAAGCTAGAAAAGAGCTAGACCATGAAAACACACCAACGCCTCTACTTCCTCAGAAGGCTTAGGATGTTCAGCATATCCCTAACAACCCTCACCAACTTCTACAGATGCGCCATAGAAAGCCTTCTATCAGAATGCATCACAGCATTGTTTGGGAACAGCTCCATCCAAGTCCGCAAGGAATCGCAACGAATTGTGGACCTGGCTCAGACCATCGCACAAACCAACCTCCCTTCCATTGACTCCATCTAGAGTTCATGCTGCCTTGGCAAGGCCTCCAGCATCATCAAGGACCAGTCTGACCTGAGTCACTTCCTCTCCCCCCTCTCCATCCGACAAGACATAGAGAAGTTTGAAAACGCATTCCTCCAGATTTACAACAGTTTCTCCCAGCTGTTATCAGGCAACTGAATGGTCCTCTCACCAGCTAGATTGTGGTCCTGATCTCTCCTCTACCTCATTGGAGACCATTGAACCAATATACTAGAATCATACAACATAGAAATAGGCTCTTTGACCCATTTTGCAAATGCCAGCCTAGATGCCCCATCTATATTTGCCTCACCTGCCGGCATTTGGACCATATCCCTCCACACATTTCCTGTCCAAATGTCTTTTAAATGTTGTTATAGCACCTGCCTCAACTACCTTCTCTGGCAGCTGGTTCCATATACCCACCACCCTCTGTGTGAAAAGTTGCCCCTTAAGTTCCTATTGAATATTTCCCCTCCCAACTTAAACCAATGTCTTCTTGTTCTCGATTCTTCAACTCTGGATAAAAGATTCTGTGCATTTGTCCCTGCATTCACATTGTATATGAATGATTTGAATGAGGGAATTGAAGGCTTGGTGGCCAGGTTTGTGGACGATTCATGATGGATGGAGGGGCAGGTAGTACAGAGAAAGCAGGGACTCTGTGGAAGGACCGGAGAAGTTGGGAGAGTGGGCTAAGATGTGCCAGATGGAATACAGTGCAGCAAAGTGTGGATTCATGCATTTTGGCAGTAGGAATCAAGGCATAGACTATTTTCTAAATGGGAGTCCAGGAGCAGATGACATAGCCTCAGAATAAAAGACTGTACCTTTAGCAAGGAGATGAGCAGGAATTTCTTCAGTCAGAGGATTGAGTATGAATATGTGGATGTTAAAATTGTACAGGCATTGGTGAGACCAAATCTGGTGGATGGTGTACAATTTGGGTCGCCAAATTATAGGCAGAGATTCACAAAATAGAGAGATTCTTGAAAGATTTACTAAATGTTATGGGTTTCAACAACTAGTTACAGAGATAGGTTGATAAGTTAGGTCATTATCTCTGGAGCGCCATGAGGTTGAAAGGCCTGATAGAGGCTTTCGATGGGAGGAATGTCCTAGTTTCTGGCAAGCTTTTACTATTGAACCTATGGAAGTATTCAAACAAGAGGATCTTACTTCAGATTCAGATTCAGAAGTTTAGGGGTAATATGAGGGGGTCACTTCTGTACACAGAGAGTGTGGCGGTGTACAGAGACTCCCAAAAGTGGTGGAGCATCGTTGGTATCATTTAAAAATAAATTGGATAGGCATATGGATGAGAAGGGAATGGAGGGTTATGGTATGAGTGCAGGCAGGTGGACTAAGGGAAAAAAAAAGTTGATGGGGGTTTCCGTGCTGTAATTGTTATATGGTTATATGTTATATGATATTGAATATGTGGAATTAATTGCCACAGCCGCCTGTGGAGGCTGTTATTGGGGATTTTTAAGGCAGAGATTGACAGATTCTTGATTCTTGAAAGGTTTTAAAGGTTATGGGAGAAGGCAGGAGAATGGGGTTGAGAGGGAAACATAGATCAGCCATGATTGAAAGGCAGAGTAGACTCGATGGGCCGAATGTCCTAATTCTGCTCCGATTACTATTGAACCTATGAATGTATTCCCCTCTTGATCTTATATACCTCTATTAAGATCACTCTTCATCGACTTGTATTCCAAGGAATAAAGGAATAAAGCCTGCTCAACCTCTCCCTATAGTTCCAGCCCTGGCATTATCCTCATAAATCTTCTTTGAACCCTTTCCAGCTTAACGCTATACTCCCTATAGCAGGGTGAACAAAACTGAATACAAGACTCCAAATGCGGCCTCACCAATATATTGTACAACTTGAACATAACATCCTAACTTCTTAACTTGTTACCCTGACTGGGGAAGATAACTGCAGCCTATGAAGCTAGCTTAATTTTAGTGGAAACTGGTAAGAGATTTGCTTTATTTTGAAAATCTAAAGGGTTACGATGAAGTGAAGAGGAAAAGACTACTTTCCTCGATTGATTGATTGAAAGATACAGCATGGAAACAGGTCCTTTGGTTCTCCAAATCTGAGGAAGGACATTATTGCCATAGAGGGAGTGCAGAGAAGGTTCACCAGACTGATTCCTGGGATGTCAGGACTGTCTTATGAAGAAAGACTGGATAGACTTGGTTTATACTCTCTAGAATTTAGGAGATTGAGAGGGGATCTTATAGAAACTTACAAAATTCTTAAGGGGTTGGACAGGCTAGATGCAGGAAGATTGCTCCCGATGTTGGGGAAGTCCAGGACAAGGGGTCACAGCTTAAGGATAAGGGGGAAATCCTTTAAAACCGAGATGAGAAGAACTTTTTTCACACAGAGAGTGGTGAATCTCTAGAACTCTCTGCCACAGAGGGTCGTTGAGGCCACAGTTCATTGGCTATATTTAAGAGGGAGTTAGATGTGGCCCTTGTGGCTAAGGGGATTAGAGGGTATGGAGAGAAGGCAGGTACGGGATACTGAGTTGGATGATCAGCCATGATCATATTGAATGGCGGTGCAGGCTCGAAGGGCCGAATGGCCTACTCCTGCACCTAATTTCTATGTTTCTATGTTTCTATGTCCTTTGGCCAACCTAGTCCACGCCAACCTGTTCACACTAGTTATCCCACTTTTGCACCAACTCCCTTCATACGAAGGGGCAATATGTCTCCAATTAACCTAAAATGCTGCAGGTGTTTGGGATGTTTCAGGAAACTGGAGCACCTGGAGGAAAGCCACATGGTCCCAGGAAGACCGTACAAATTCCACACAAACAGCATCCAAGGTCAGGATCAAACATGGGTCTTGGTTCTTGGTTTCTTGGTCCTCCAAAACCTTCCAAATGGAATTTAAACTGGAGGTGGTGAAGGGAGGGCTTAAGCCAGAAAGGGTTATTGGGAAGAAAGAGCTACTTTAAATTTAGTTGCATCTGGTTGGGTAACTATAGTTGGGGGAGATTATTCCATGCTTTAATTGTGCGGGGGAAGAACAAATTGCTGTACACATCTGTCTTTGGTAGCTGGGATCACAAATTGGATCAAATGCCCTTGTCTGCTCCTAATTGGTTTGGGTTTGGTGTAGGTCTTGTATATTGACCATTTGTCGAGCTGACCATTTAACATTTTGTAAAAACAGGTCAAACGGTGAGCTTCACGTCTGTCTGTCTTGGAGAGGGTTCCACCCCAGAGAATTCAGGAGTTTGGTGACACTCGTTTCTCTCTCATAGGTGTTAGTAACAAATCGAGCTGCCTGTCTTTGGACACGTTCGATGGAAGAAATATTTTTATTTGTGTATGGGTCCCATGCTGCAACTGCGTAGTCCAAATGAGGTCTAACGAGGGTGAAGTATAGCTTCTCCTTGACAGAAGTTGAACAATGATGAAAGTTGCACCTCAGAAAGTTTGGGACACCTGGCACTTTGAGACAACAGCTCTACCATCTGTGCCACTTTGTGCTTGATGATCAGCCCAATGATTGCCTTTCATATTCAGTGTAGGCAGCATCTCTGGGGTGATGTTTCGGGTCGTGACCCTTCTTCAGTCTCAATGGGTGACGCCTCGGGTCTTTCGCCAAAACGTCAGCCTTTCCATCTCTCCAAAGATGCTGCCTGTCCCGCTGAGTTACTCCAGCATTTTGTGGTCTGTATTCAGAGGAGTGATAGATAGCTGTGTGGTTTGTGTCTCAGTGTTTCCACTAACTCAGCCTTCCCAGGCATGCTGTTAATAACTTAATAATTCGTTTCCATTTTGCTCCTTGCTGTGGGCTTGTTTTCAACATTCCTGCATCCAGGCTGGCACAGCGCAAGAGGTTTATTTTTTTACACCTGCTGCAGCTCATGCCGGCTGAGTATTGGAACAGATCACAGTGGAAGGGAGGACTGATGGGGGAGAGGGAGGGGGATGGTACTGTGCAAGGGTCAGGGCTTTGCTTCTGGAGATTTATTCAACACAGTTGTTTCCTGTGTTTATGTCTAATTGGCCATTTGTGAAGTCACACAATCCCAAATGTGCTTCCCGCTGCTTTTTCTTAAAGGCAAGACATTTGTTGTCAGGTTCTGAGTATGAAAACCAAAAGGATTAATGAGCATAGCTAAGTTCTGGGTCTCCGACACTTTGCTGCAATGTAAGAATGGGGTTTGGAAAAAAACAGACACTTCACTACATTCCTGGGACCATCAGCCTCACCTCAATATTAATCTGGTCACGAACCACTAATTAACCAGTTGTTTTGATAATGACCGATGCATATTTTGTCCGAAAGCATTGAAATGCTCAACGTTCAGAATCTAATTCTGCGCGGGATGTTTAAGCTGACCTGGTAGGGGGGGAGGGGAGGCTTCCAGGATAAGGTGTTGGAGGGGAAGTTCAAGCTACTTACAGGACTGCAAGAGACATGCTGCCTGAGAAATAGGAGGTTTTTTTTAAATGAAAGGAGGGGTCAGGCAGTAATACTCTGCAGAAGCACCCTGAAGTGAAGGTTACTATGGCTTGTAAGCAGTGGGACAATCCCTGACTGAGGCCCAAGGCCTGGAAATTGGGCCTCCCAGCTCAAATTAAGTTCAGAAGGAAGGAAATTCAATTACACACCCCCTTTTCGTCCAGAGTCCTGTTACTGAAAATATATTTTTCCCCATGAGTGATGGACGATAACAAATATTTCCCATCCTATATTTGATAGAATCACAGAGGTTTCAGTACAATTGTGGGTGACAATGAGCCTGTGTTCACTGCAAAGGAAGTCAGCATTTTTTTTTGGTGCTTTGGTGTAAATTAATGGTTTTCATCTCACTATTTTGACTCTAATTCATTACAAAGGGAGAAACACTTCCATTTGCCTTTACATGCAGCTTCTAACTGCCTCTAAAACTTCAGTGCAAATTTGTCAGCTATGTGGACAGCAAGTACAAATGACACGGAATTTAAAACAAAATATGACAGTTGTTAGTTGTCCGTGCTCTATTTATAAAACACTATTTTAATACTATTTCTCAATATGGAAGCCGATAAAAAAGATGTTTGACATACATTTAAAATATTTATTTGAGATAAATACTTGATTAGAACGGGTGTCAAGGGTTATGGGGAGGGCAGGAACATGGGGTTAGGAGGCAGAGCTCAGCCATGATTGAAAGCTGAGTAGACTCGATGGGCCGAATGGCCTAATTCTACTCCATGTGAACTTGTGAAATGAATGTTTTCTGTTGCAACTTGAGTTGCTTGTGAAATTTGCAACATTTGTTGATACGTGCGAGGGTGTGAGAGGAGTGTTGGGGAATGAAATGGGTTGGGGAAGAAGGACAGCGAGATGGCAGTAACTTCAGCAAGGGAAGCAGCAGGGTGGAGAAAATGCAGGAGATGGGACCTCAGGGGGAAATACGTCTCTCCTAATTAAGACTAATTGAATTGAAGCAACTTGACTGACCACTGACATTTCTACAGGGAATCACCAGCTATAGAGAACTGGGTCTGCACATGCCTTGGACTACAATGGATACTTAGCCAAGCATGGGGGGTGGGAAGATTGCAACCTTCACGTGGTCCGCCCTGTTTCGACGAATGCAATCAACCCGGCGTGCACAATCAAATAAGATCAAATAGAACAAGTTGTCCTACAACTTTAGACTGTGCATGCCGAAGTGGCCAAGCATGGGGGCACAAGATGGTCTGGAGTTCAGATGCTGACACATCTAATGTGCTGTTCTCACTGCTAAGCTCAGTGCTGGGGCCATGACAAGCTGGGGAGAGGGACTGGCTGCATAGCATTTGGGCTCAGCCTTATGCAGAGAAAGCTGGTGTATAGGGAGCAACCCCATTTACTTCAATAGGTTTGTGGATTCTGTGGAAAAACTGCACAGGGTTAAACTTTTGAATTATTTGATCATTTTAATTGTGTATTGGGGTGTTAAGGTCATTTTTGTAACTTTTTAATAGCTTTTCAAATGTTTTAACAGTTCTTTTTAATTGTTAAGATCTATTGGATCTTTAAAAGTGTCTGAATAACTGCTTCAGAAGCAGGGCCTCATTATATGCTACTGGAGGTCAAATCAGTTTGTGGAGCCTGGTCATCTAATGGGTCACAACCCGGGTACTGAGGGTCAACTCACTATATCGGTATATCCAGGAAAATTAAATCCAGGCGGGATGTTTCTCAAGGAATACGTCTGGGGAGTTACCTCAGTCCAGCATTATCCAACTGTTGTTTTTGAAAGCTTCTCCAGATGGTTCGACCCTCTATTTACACACAATTAAAAAAAAAAAATCCATGCAATCAACAACATGGAAATATGAGCCTTACATCTGATGGCAGTTGCAACAGGATGTGCTGTCTCTGGACACAGGGCCCCACTTACTCTGCGACTGTGTGTTTGTTTGTCTGACAGCCTAATGACAGCTCTTTGGCGCCAGCCTCTTCAAATGCAGCTTAAGTCAGCTGTAGAATCCTGCGACTGCTGCAGGAGGGCATCAATCATGAAGACAAAGCAAACACGGGCAATGTAAAAAAGGGGAGAGAGGAGTGGAAGGCAGTGTGGACGTGTAGCCAATTCTTCAAGTTGCTTTTGGGTGACCCCTTCGAGTAACTGGATATGGGTACACCTAGATAACATTGTTATTGATAGGCCCTTAGCCTAAGTGGAGGAAGGAGACATATTGGAACATTAATTGCTAAAATCTGGCTACCTTTATCAAACTGGAGATCCTCACCCCTGCCTGAGTGCAGCATCAAACCTAGAATTGCAGAGCATCTAAACAAAGTTCTGATATAATCAGTGCCGTGGTTATTTGACTGTGTTAATTCTTATTCACGCTAGTTGCAGCTGAAGTAACTTGCACATTCTCCCTCTAGTATCTACAATAGAGTATCTGAGTATAAGTAAGTAAGTAAGTAAGTAAGTTTATTGGCCAAGTATTCACATACAAGGAATTTGGCTTGGTGCTCCACCCACAAGTAACAACATGACATACTGTTGCATGTTACGAATTACGAATTGTACAGTTACGAATGACTCAGAAAACACTAAACATTAATAATAATAAAATATTAATGATAAAACACCATTGATCAAGCCTGTGAACCAACAAAATACCAGATCAAAGGGAGGCTACAGATTTTTGGCTGTTGAGTAGAGCAACTACTCGTGGATAAAAACTGGTTTGATGTCTGGCTGTGGCAGCTTTGACAGTCCGGAGTCGCCTTCCAGAGGGAAGTGATTCAAAGAGTTTGTGGCCAGGGTGAGAGGGGTCAGAGATGATCTTGCCCGCTCGCTTCCTGTGGTATCTACAGTAGACTACAGGAACTCATGGAATGAATGGGTTATGTACGTATAATGGCTGTTGGAATGGTTTGGTGTAGGAAGGTTGGTTTAGGATTTCCCAACAGCATCAAAGGCCAAGTACTTTTTGAGGTCTTATTCATGTTAGAGCGACTTCGCTGCATAAAAGATGTTGGGAAAAGATCTAGGCTGCAGTCAATGAACTTTTTATGCATTGATTAGTCCAGAATGGATGTTGTTGGCTACAATATTTTTAAGTGATTATTTAACAGTGGTTGCAAGGAGCAACCTGTGTGCCAAAGCTCAGTGATGAGGAACTGTAAATCATGCTTAGGATTCAACGGAATTAATCATCAACTATTTGACCTTGTGCAGGAATGCTCTGAAAAACTGTGTAATGTCCAGCCAGAAATAAACATGTTGGTTATTTCATTGGATTAAATTTAGGAATCATAGGTGCTGTTTAACTACCACCAATTGAAGCCATTCCTGCACCTTATACAAGACTCAGTGCCTTTAAATGCAGGTGGAAAACCTTCCATACGTTTTCCATCCTTCCTGCAGGAAATGGATGGGAATGGGTGATAAACAAGCACCCCAGGATATTGAGAAGGTTCTGGAAGCCTGGATCGCTGAAATGGAGACTAAAGGGTCTGTCCCACTTACGTGTCCTTGGCACGCAAATTGCTCGACCTCGTGGTCGCGTTGAGGTGCACGGGCATCGTATGGCCGCGCGGGGCCGGTCCCACTGAGAAGCGCGGAGGAGTATGTAGTTGTGCGCGACATCGCGCGGGGCTCCGAAATTTTTGTAGTGAACGAAATCTTCGCGCGCCAACGGCCTGTCGCGGAACTGACGGCCAAAGTGGGACAGGCCCAAGACCTTGGCGTGACGCAACGTTTCACCTCCAACAGCAGCAGACGCGGGCAAACGATCGCCGAACTCGGCCTGGGGCTCACGGCCATTGCGGTCCGGATCCGCCCCCACTCCTACTCCCAGAGCGGGGCCAAGAAAATTGAAGATAGACACAAAATGCTGGAGTAACTCAGCGGGACCAGCAGCTGGAGAGAAGCAACGGGTGACATTTCAGGTCAAGACCCTTCTTTTCAGACTGAAGAAGGGTCTCGACATGAAATGTCACCCATTGCTTCTCTCCAGAGATGCTGCTGGTCCCGAGTTACTCCAGCTTTGTGTCCATCTTCAAATGACGTCAGGCGCGCGACCTTCGTGGGACTGCCGCGGCTCAACGCGACCACGAGGTTGTGTAATTTGCGTGCCAAGGACACGCAAGTGGGACAGGCCCTTAAGAGGGGAAGCTCTCCATCTGCAAGGGCCCAGGAAGCCTTTCTGCTTTGCAGCCAGAGCAGGAGGAAGGAATGGAGAAGGTTGTGTGCAGCCTAGGGATGAGGTTGCACACTGGATTTCTTCCTGATAAGACTTCCTTCTGACCAAGAGACAAAGCTACAAAATGAAGTATCCTGGAAAGCCTGTCTTAAACAGCATGGGGCAATACTATTGACATTGCACATTATTCTGCACAGAAACTGGTGACAGAATGTAGCAACGTTACAACATTTTGAGATTTAAAAAATCAAGTCTGCAATTTATCCCATCAGATAGATAGAGCATAAAAAGAAGTTTAATTTGACACCTAATTCACTATTAAAAAAGTTATGGCCATTTTCATACTCGGAATTAGCATCTTGTTCCCTATTGCTTTTCCTTTGACTTAACTCAAAAGCTGTGATCGAGGACAGTCAAAAGTCCATAACGTTCTTAAAAATTAAGAGAACTGAATGAATTTTCAGTTATTGTAGATTGAAGCATTCTTAAATAAATCTGAAACAATGGAAGGAATTTAGTGTTTAATTCCCGTAAATTAATGGCCATTTAAATCATCTTGTGAGTGGGTTTTTGTGGAACGCGATCGTTTGGAACGTTGCGGTTGCAGTGAATTTAAACTCCATATCGGCAGGAAAAACACTGCCGGTTCGTATGGGGCCTTAATCACATTTCCGCCAATGAAATTTTGATTAAAGTAATCCTAAGAAGCAAGTTTATATGTAAAATACATGACTTACCACGTGTTTTGTCCCTTCGTGAGATCTGTCCCGTTGTAGGCTTTGATGGCGTTAGAAGTAGATTTTTATTTTATTACAGGGATTAAATTGTCCAGCTTTTTTTTTTTATACTTTAGAGAACGGCAGTCGTAACGATTTTTCAGCATCAGGTAGCAGCCGAGAAAATATATCTTGGACAGGCAAGAAAACGGAATTTTAAGTCATGTTAAGGACAGTTAAAGTCTGGTCAGAGGAAGCGGACTTCACACTTCAGCAGTGTTTTGGAAACACTGACTGGAAGGCGTTTGCAGCCCAGGCCACCCTTGACTCTCACACGGACATTGATTCCTATACATCATCTGTTCTGGACTTTATAAACTCCACCATCAATAGTGTCACCTCCCTCAAACAGGTGACCATATACCCGAATCAGAAGCCATGGATGAACAGCGAGGTCAGGCTACTGCTGAAAGCACGGGACACCGCTTTCAGTGACAGAACTACAGTTCATCCAGGGCTAACCTGAAGAGGGGCATCAGGAAGGCCAAGCATTGCCATAAGCTCAGGATTGAGGAGGTAAGTGTTTGTAACATACCTATCACCCCCACATCCAGCGTGTGGCAGGAGGTGGGGTGGGACAATTGAGACAGTCAAGGCTGTGCTACCTGCCATCACCAACCCCTCACACTCACCCCCTACGACGTGTACGTTTTTGATCAGTTCGACGATCATCAGGCCAGTTTCCCCGGGTGCGCGTGCTCAGTGCCTGTGCTGCGCACTTTATTGTCCCCACTTGCCAGCCACCTCCATCGTGCCAGTACTCCATGCGGCAAGTACTTCCGCCCAGTTGACCCCCAATCACCAAGTGCTTTGTCCTGCACACCTCAAAAGTGCTAACTGGATCCCTATCAGTCAGCCTACCGCAAAACAGGAATACGGAGGATGATCTCAACGGCACTTCAATCACACTTGACAACAGAGACACTTATGTAGTCATGACAGCTCAGCAATCGAGCATTATTACAGTCGGTAATAGCATCGACCCCTCCCTGATTAGGGAACAACCCCGTTTGAGGTAGACAAGCACAAGGTAAAGCCAACACCGGCGTTCCTCAGGGCTGTGTGCTGAGCCGATCAAGGATCACCTATCACTGACCTGTACATGGTAACACCATCATCAAGTATGCAGATGATACACGGTCATTGGCCTCATCTGCTCTATGGCTTGCCTACAGGTAGGAGGTCCAGCATTCAGTTGCACACAACCTGGCCCTTAATATGCCAGTCAGGCATTGGCATATGATGATGCCCCAGTGATATTTGCAGCATTTCTGTCCCGATTAATTGCAAACCTGAAAGCTGCCATCAGATTTGGTCTTCAACTCATTAATTCAGCTCAAGCATTGGATCAATAACACAGTTTATTATTTCGTTTATTACTGGCATGTGTACCAAGGTACAGTGAAAAGCTTTTGTTTGCATGCTATCCAGTCAAAGAAAAGGCTTTTCATGATTACAATCAAGCTGTCCACACTGTATGGATAAAGTATGATGAGATTTGTGGTGCAATGAAGCATATTTTTCCATTATTTTTATTTCCTCCTGGAATGCAGGCATTATTGGCAGAGATACCATTAAATGATTGCCTGGGTGGTTGTTAATTTGTGATTAGATGAGGATTTTTAATTGCCACCTGGAGTGCTTGTGAAAAGCTTTTGTTGCGTTCATTTGGAGTCGTTTAAAATTTAAAGTGTAGTTATATCATTTCGGGCATTTGTGGCTCTGTACTGATTAGAGAGCAACATTGAGGCAAGGTAAATATAACCATAGTCCGAACAATTACAGCAGGGAAACAGGCCATGGTTGTCGTAGGATGATTCCCTTCACAAAGGTGCCGAACACATATGATCTCCCCTAGTCCCATATACCTGCGCTCAGACCATAACCCATCCATTTCCTTCCCATCCATTAACTATCCAATTTATTTTTTAATGATGGCATGATACCAAAACGAAAACCTGCCTCCACCACCTTCACTGGAAGCTCATTCCACACAAGCTACCACTCTCTGGATAAAGTAAAGAAGTTGCAATGAAGCATATTTTTCCATTATTTTTATTTCCTCCTGGAATGCAGGCATTATTGGCAGAGATACCATTAAATGATTGCCTTTAATTTGTGATTAGATGAGGATTTTAATCTCCTGGAGTGCTTGTGGAAGCTCGCTCATTTGGAGTATTTAAAATTTAAAGTGAGTTATATCATTTGGGCATTGTGGCTCTGTCTGAGAGAGCAATTGAGGCCTAACCATATCTATAACAATTACAGCACGGGAACAAGCCCTCTCACCCTTCAGTCCGTGCCGAACACATAATTTAGTCCCAAACCTGCGCTCAGACCATAAACCCTCTATTCCCTTCCCCCATTAACCTTCTGCGCTCCAAAGAATAAAGCCCTAACTTGTTCACACAGCTTTCTCTGTAACAAAGTTACCCCCTGGGCCTTAATTCTTCAGTCCCCTTGTTTCACACTGTCCCTAGATGGTGGGAAAAGCTTTTTCAACTGGCTATCCCTCTCATCATTTTAAAAACCTCTATCAAGTCCCCCCTTAACCTTCTGCGCTCCAAAGAATAAAACCCTAACTTGTTCAACCTTTCTCTGTAACAAAGGCCCTGGGCAGTTCAGCCATGATCACACTGTAGAAGATGGTGGACTTCAAGTGGCTGGTGATCCACTGTTCCCTAAAATATCAATGTTATGAGTTACAAATGAACATGTGCAGGTGTGAATTGCTTCAACAGACTGCGAGCCAAGTTTCATGCTGCAAATCTTTGGCCACAATTGCTGTTGCCATAGGATATGCAGATTGGAATGAACTCACTTTTCTCCTTGTTGTATAGCGGTGCCAAAATGACTCCAAAAGTTGAAAAGAAAAGAAACTATGATTTTCCATAAATCTTTGTAAACTGGATTCATGCCAAAAAACTGGAGGGTGGATAATTATTGCACTACATTCCTGAAAGGAGAAGGTATAAATCAGGAAAGTATATGCTTGCTTATTATGCCACTCCTTTTATTCATAACCTTCACAATGGCAGAGGAATTGGAATCAAAAATCCCTCTGACAGTGGGGATTAGAGTCTGTGTGGGGGACAGGTTCCTGCTCCCAAGTCTTTCGGTTCAAGCCTTTGTATATAAGAATGTAGAGTTCAAGGCGGTGACTCTGAGGAACATCTTGGAGAGCCTGAGGCAGCATTTATTTGTACCGAGTTGATGAAGCATCATTATCTACTGTAAGTATGATATTTCTCACCATCACTTCGTTGAGTCAGTAAACCATTGACTGAAAAACTTCAGGTCCACCAATGTAACTGTAGCAGATGGTGATCGTGTGGTTGGAAATATACAGGATACAGTTTTCCTCTCAGTGATGTTACTGTCTTCTGAAGAGTCAATCCAGAACTTGAGTCAAGCCAACACCTGCCTCACCTCTTTACCAAGTAGATCATTAACTCTGAACTCAAAACCCAACAGAGATCTTGGTCCACAAGGTGAGTTGTGTGAAGCCAGCTCATTTGGAGTATTTAAAGTGAGCTATGTAATGTGGGCATTGTGGGTTATAGGGCTCTGGCTGAAAGAGAAACTGAGGCCTTGGGCAGTTCAGCCATGATCATGGTGGACTTCACATGCCTTGTGACCCACTCCTGCCACTGTTGTCTTGTGTTAGTTAGTCACACTAATGTAAATAGGATACAAGTATGAACATGAGACTCAACCTTTGGACTGTGGATTTTAAGGGAGGTGTTTTTCTTAATATTAACATCTATATAGTTTAGTATCTATGTTGCGTGCAGTTTCAGCCACCACAGAAACATCAAGAAAACCTTCAAAAGGATTTTAAAAGCTGGATTATGTCGTGGCAATGCAAAATTGACATTTCTTTCTGGAAAAGAGCAGAGAGAGAGAGATGATGTGAGGAACTCCAGAGAAATTAGATTTGTTCAACAATACCCAGAACCAAAAGTTTATTTAATCGGATTTTTCTAAAATATCGTTTTTTGTTTGTCAGAGATTTTACAGGTTAATTGTGTCGATTAGTTAACAATTAAATCACCGGAACAAGTATTGCAGAGCGACGGTGAACAAGATGGACAGTGGTTGCTGGTCATTTAAACTTTCTTATGTCACTATAAAATAATGGACATTTAAAATTGGTATTCTGCAAAAGCCAGTAAGCAATAAGTGCAAAAGATGAAGTGTTGGAGTCATTAGGTCCGACAGCATATGTGAAGGGAAAGGACAGGCAACGTTTTGGGTTGGGACCCTTCTTCAGTCTCTTCAGACCCATTAAAATTGTTACATTGCATTACGACATTTTGAGGTTATTATTGTTTATTGATTTGATATTTCATTCATTTCCAATCTAATCTGCCACTAAATATTTAACCTCAAGGAACTATCAGGAATGTATTAGGTTTAAAATTAACGATTAAAACAAATAATATTGATTGTATGGATTAATATAAGTATATTTATTAATATAAATAATATAGGTATACTTATTAGCAGGTGCAGCAGCATCTATAGAGCGAAGGAAATAGGCAACGTTTCGGGCCAAAACCCTTCTTCAGACTGAAGAAGGGTTTCGTCCCGAAACGTTGCCTATTTCCTTCGCTCCATAGATGCTGCTGCACCCGCTGAGTTTCTCCAGCTTTTTTGTGTATCTTCGATTCTCCAGCATCTGCAGTTCCTTCTTAAACACTAGGTATACTTATTGTTCAGTGTGAATAGTATCTGAATGGGTGTTAATGCAAATTTTATATAGATTACAACTGAGAGGTAAGCTGTTTTGGTTTTAGAGATTTAGTTTCTGCTGTTGCTGAAATGATGCACTTCTGACAGATAAAGATACCCAATGTGTCAGGTGATGTATGTGATCTGCTCAGGACATTGCAACTGTGTACTCATATTCATCATAGTGAGATGTGTTACTCATTGCAACCACTAAGAACGGTTTATTTATACATGTTATGAAAGCAACGAGGGCTCATTTTGTCACCTGTCCAGAAAGTAATACAGTACATGCGATGGAAGAAAACTTTTTGATTGAATGGATTTTGTCATTATATTCAATAATCCAAAATTGAACCAGGCTGCTTGATGTCTTTCCATGGACCTTGGCCTTGCTGGGTGCTTGTTTTATTAACCAGGTCCAGAGAAATAGGCGTGCCACTAATTTACTCAGTTCTATATTATCTTTTGTCAGTCCAGGTCATTCTCGGGTTCCAGAAAGTTCCATCCCTGTGAACCTTTCATAACCCACAGTTCAATGGATTGATTGTGGATATTCATTGTGGCATGGTTGTGGGTATTTGTGGATCTATGGATATTTTTAAGGCAGAGATAGATAGATTCTTCGTTACTATACCCTTCTCGCTGTCGCAAGAGAGCAAGCAATATTATCAAAGACACCACTCACCCAGCACACAAACTGTTCACCCTCCTACCTTCCGGTAAGCGCTACCGCAGCATGCGGAGCAAAACCACCAGATTCAAAAACAGCTTTTTCCCTCAGGCCATCAGACTACTCAACACACTTAAGTAAATTCCATGAACAGTACCCAAACAAAGACAACAAACTGTGAAAATAACTTTGGCTCAATGTCTCCAGTACGGAATTTGCACTTTTTCTATATTGCACCTTTCATTGTTGCACCCTGTTTAAAATACCTCAACGGTTTTGCTACATTTTGGCATACTGTGAATATTTTAATATTTTAAATAATGTATGTCTATTGTCTATTTTTATTGATATGTTGTCTGTCTGTGTTTTTAATATTACTTGCACATTTGGAGTATGGGGAAACGTAATTTCGATCCTATGTGTAACTACTGTTGCATAATTGAATTGACAATAAAGTTACTTTGACCTTTGTCCTATTACGGATGTCATGGGTTACGGGTAGAAGGCAGGAGAATGGGGTTAAGGGGGAGAGGTAGAGCAGCCATGGTTGAATGGCGGAGTAGACGACGGGCCGAATGGCCTAATTCTGCTCCTATCACTTATGACCTGTCAGAGATGTGGCTCGAACTAAGTTCCCAAGTGGCACAGGATGCTTTCAGCCACGTAGCAGCTGGCAAATCCAAACCACTGGTCTGCCAAATGGTCATTCATATGTAAGGGCTGTACATGAATTAGACCTTCATAAGATGAGGAGGACCTGAACTCTTATTATGCCCCTGTCCCACTTAGGAAACTTGAACGGAAACCTCTGGAGACTTTGCGCCCCACCTAAGGTTTCGGTGCGGTTCCCGGAGGTTGCAGGTGGTTGCCGGAGGTTGCAGATAGTGGGAGCAGGTAGGGAGACTGAGAAAAAGCTCCGGGAACCGCACGGAAACCTTGGGTGGGGCACAAAGTCTCCAGAGGTTTCCGTTCAGGTTTTCTAAGTGGAACAGGGGCATAACAGTCAAGTTGGTTCATGCAAGATCAGAAGCAGGATGCTTACCACAGCTGCGATGGATTGATTGGTTCTAGTTTGTCAGTTTCTTGTTGCACCTCTTGCAAATACCTTGTCCTTTTTCTCACTAATCTGTGTTTATGTTCTGAATAGAGATACAAGAGAATGCAAATGCTGCAATCAGGTAGCAAAAAAACAAACTGCTGGAGGAACACAATGGGTCAGGCAGCATTTTTGGTGGGAAATGAACAGGTGATGTTTTGGGTTGAGACCCTTCTTCAAACTGAGAAAGGATCCAGATCCAAAATATCATCTGCCAGTTTCCCTGCATAGATGCTCCTTGACTCACTGATTTCACCTGGCAGTTTATATTTTGCTTAGTGATCCCTATCCTGGGCAAAGAGAAGTGTGGTCATATTGATAGGGATTGTGAAAATGAGCATGTGGTTAATGCTTTCATGTCCAGGTTTTTGATTAAAAGATACAGCATGGAAACAGGCCTTTCAAAAGACTGAATGGGTGGGAGATTGCAACCTTCATGTGGTCCGCCCTGTTTCGATGAATGCAATCAACCTGGCGTGCACAATCAAATAAGATCAAATAGACAAGTTGTCCTACAACTTTAGGCTGTGCACGCCATACGCAAGAAGAAGAAGAACAGATTGAATACACACCAACCATTGATCATCTGTTCACAGTAGTTCTATGTTATCCCACCTTTGCATCCACTCCCCATAAACTCGGGGCAATTCACAGAGTCCAATTAACCAACAATCCTGCACGTTTTGCAGATGTAGAGGAAACTGGAACATCAGGAGGAAACCCACATGGTTGCAGGGAGGACGTACAAACTCCACACTGACAATTTCCGAGATCAGGATGGAACCTTTTGATCCCTGTTGCCATGAGGCAGTATCAGCCCTATCAGCCGTGCCCCTATCCCATGTCTCCCTGTCATTTTAAAGCCAATAACATGGCAGAGAAAAGATGCGTATTTAATTATTGCATGAAATTAACTTAACATCCAGGTAAATAGAAATAACTCAAGTAAAATTTTTTTTTTAAATTTTTTTAAATTTTTTTATTTTTTTATTATTTTTATTTGAAGCAATTGTTCAAGAATAAAACAAGCGGCATATAAAATGATATGATTATTGTACAGCTGCCCACCTCACCCAACCCATAGTTGGATTTAAATCCAAAGTTGTGTTGCTCAATACTATCCTTGTAAGAATTTGGTGAAGTGTGTCCATGTCTTGAAAAATTGATCTGGTTTTTCTGCCAAGACAAGCCTAATATTTTCCAAATGTAGTGTCTCGGATATGTTTGTAATCCACATCTTCACAGTAGGGACTGATGTGTGTTTCCAAAATTTAAGTATTCGTTTTTTCGCCATTATCAGGCCATAATTAAGGAAACGTCTTTGAAATAATGTTAGCTCAGAGCAGGCTTCTGACGTGCCTAGAGTGATCAGTTCTGTGTCAGGGTCTCAAGTAAAATTCTTGATAGTTTGTCCTGGAGAAACGTATATTAGGTGTTGAGGCTTTTCAGATATTGGAATTATAGGTAACTAAAAACTGAATTGCCCACTAATCACCAAGAAAGAAAATTATTTCAGCAGATATTCAACGTGATTAGTTGTGATGTAGTTTTAGTGCAGGTATCCACTGGTGGCATATGGAGGATTTTTTGCATTGCACAAATTGTAGTTTTAATCCAGTACATCAAAAGCATTACACAAAGTTGTGTGAAGAAATTGGATCACGAGATAAACTAACTAGGGCGGAACTGCAGATGCTGGTTTAAACCGAATAGAGCCACAAAACGCTGGAGTAACTCAACGGGACAGGCATCACCTCCGGAGAAAAAGAATGGGCGACGTTTTGGGTTGAGACTGGTCTTCAGTCTAACAGTCTCAAGACATAATCTTGAGTTATGCCAGGCTATGTTCTAAATGCTAAACTAGATGGGCTATAGTTTGTAATGATTACAAAAAACTCATTGGTGTGACAAAAAAACCCCACTCAGCTCGAACGGCTGGATAATGGCAGTTTGCAGTGGTTATGGCTATCAATATTCTCCAACATAAACGAGCATAGAATGGAATAATTTTAAAGTAATTATGCTTTGGCAAAAGACAGCAGCAACAAACCAAACAAACTAACTGAGTTCAACCCATTTTAATGTTTAGCAGATTGAATTATAATGAATTGAAATCCCAAGTATGTAGAAAAGGCATGTGTGAATCCAACCAGATAGAAGGCCGTGTTAGTTACTGAGCATGTTTAAGTAATGTAACAGCCGCAGGGAAGAAGCTGTTCCTGGACCTGCTGGTCCGGCAACGGAGAGACCTGTAGCGCCTCCCGGATGGGAGGAGGATAAATTTATCTTGACACATAAAACATGGCAGACCAACCAAAACCATTTATTTTGGAGAGATTCATAACAATGGGGATAGAATGTCAATAGGTCCCTTTTGCATGTACCCGCCAAAGATGTTCTTTCTTCCTACTGGTGCTACTGGCAGCCTTTTCATCTTGCAGAAGCTGTTTCATGTGAAAAAAAACAGTTAATAAATAAACATGAACCATAATTATATAAAACTAATCATTAGCTTTGATTCCTTCAAAGACAAGTGGACTCGAAACAAACAGTACCAATGCAGAGTTTAAAATAGAGGTTAAACACAACTTGTCTAATTTTCTCTGGCTGCATTGCAGATGTTGGCAGACAGCACTGGAAATTTCATATGTTGGGATAACCACTGGCGGTTTCCTTTAGTCTTTTAAAGTCTTGGCAACATACATATTATAGTGTCCGTAACCACATCAAAAGTAGAGTTGACAAAGAAGTGTAGAAGTGTGTTTGCTGTTCCCTGTGTGTAAAAAAAAACGCCAGCGACGGGTGTGTTTCGTAACAGAAAGGCTCCGAAATTGAAGCAAAAGCTCTCTGAGTCATCGCAGTGCACCTTGGCAGGAGTACAAGACTGATAAATAGTAACATCCTCATGACCGTCCACAGAAAAGCAGACTATTCTGCCGGCACAGTTACCCTTAGAACCATTTTGAATACAGTCCTACATAGGAAGATTGTGAATGAGGAGTAATTGATTCTTGAACAGTGAGGCCTTTTTCTTTGCGGAGACTGCAGCTGCGCAGATGGCTGGCCTGCATAATCCATCCTGTTTGTGTCCCTTTGCCACTTCACACTAGTTTTATTTGTCCTTCAAGTACCCTAGAGATCATGGCAGTTGCGAAGCAACATGTCCCCATCTGGACATGTCTGAGGATGCAGAGGCAGAATGTTAATGAGGATCTGCTTGCATATTTTAAAACTTATTGCCAGAGGATGTATAAAATTAATAAGAGCATAATGCAGAATCCTAGACACAATCCATACCGTTTAGACTGCCAGGAAATGAAAATATGACCATGAGTGTCGGTGGTTACAGTACATCAACATTTAAAACTTCATTACAAATATTCGGTAACAAAAATAAACTGTGCTCATGTCCTTCTTCTCCTGGGAAGTTTCAGTAAACAGGTAGACATGAAAACTGTTTCCAAAATTTCTAATGTCATAGGTAATAATGAAATGGGTTTCATGCATTTAAATGTTTTCCTGATTTCATGTTCTATATGTTTGTAAAATATTTCTCCAAAATGGATTGAGTTCAAAATAAAAATAGTAAAATAAAATGTTCACGGGATGAAATATGTAAAGGGCGCTGTGGTGGGGGAGCCTTTAGGGGAGGTGAGGGGTTTGAGTGTGAGGTGTGAAGAATTCTTGGAGAAAGATCACCATTTCTAAAACTGAAAAGTGCACAGATGCTGGATATCAGAAATGAAATGAGAATACATCTGCTGAGGATCGCCAGTTTGTCATGCATTGTCAGTGGAAGGCAAAACAGAATTCATGTGATGGTAAACTTTCATAAGAACAGAAAACAAGATAAAACAAGAAACAGAAAATAGGTGCATAGAAACATAGAAAATAAGTGCAGGAGTAGGCCATTCGGCCCTTCGAGCCTGCACCGCCATTCAATATGATCATGGCTGATCATCCAACTCAGTATCCTGTACCTGCCTTCCCTCCATACCCCCTGATCCCTTTAGCCACAAGGGCTAAAATATGAACTGTGGCCTCAACTACCTTCTGTGGCAGAGAGTTCCAGAGATTCACCACTCTCTGTGTGAAAAAAGTTCTTCTCATCTCGGTTTTAAAGGATTACCCCCTAATCCTTAAGCTGTGACCCCTTGTCCTGGACTTCCCCAACATCGGGAACAATCTTCCTGCATCTAGCCTGTCCAACCCCTGCAGTAGCAGGCCATTTGGCCCTTCGAGTCAGTACTGCCATTCAATGCGATGATGAAATGGACAGGACAAGGGGAAAAAGAACCCTAAAACTGCAGCTGCTGGGTTATACCAAAGAGAAGCACCATAGAAGGTAGACAAAAATGCTGGAGAAACTCAGCAGGTGCAGCAGCATCTATGGAGCAAAGAAAATAGGCGACGTTTCGAGCCGAAAGAGAGGCACCGTAGAAGATGACCAAACTTTACTGCCTTCCATCACAGTGAGGAATGTTGATTCCACTGTGGTGGATGTTTATGTTAAATTTATTGTATTGTGTTCTTTTTTACTTGTATGGCTGATTACTCAGATATCACTGTACCTTAATTGGTGCATAGAACAATAAATGTGAACCTGAACTTCAATGTGCTGGAGTAACTCAGTGGGTCAGGCAGCATCTACTGGAGAAAACGGATTGGGTTGGGACCCTTCTTTAATGGTTGTGTTAGGGTGGAGCCAAGAGAATCCAGGAATCAAATGTTGGAGCTAATTAAGAAACATTTGAATACTTAATTACAGCTGTTCTGTCTGAAGGAGGTGTAAATAGATGGAATTAAATGTGGGCAGAAGGGAGAAAACAGTGTTTACGAAGGAACTGCAGATGCTGGAAAATCGAAGGTACACAAAAAAGCTGGAGAAACTCAGCGGGTGCAGCAGCATCTATGGAGCGAACAAATAGGCAACGTTTCGGGCCGTAACCCGAAACGTTGCCTAATTCCTTCGCTCCATAGATGCTGCTGCACCCGCTGAGTTTCTCCAGCTTTTTTGTCTACCAGGGAGAAAACAGTGGCTGTTGGAAATCTGAAATAAAAGTAAACAGTACTCAGCAGATCAGGTACCATCTGCGATAGAAACATAGAAATTAGGTGCAGAAATTAGGAAATTAACTCCCTCTTAAATATAGCCAATGAACTGGCCTCAACTACCCTCTGTGGCAGAGAGTTCCAGAGATTCACCACTCTCTGTGTGAAAAATGTTCTTCTCATCTCGGTTTTAAAGGATTTCCCCCTTATCCTTAAGCTGTGACCCCTTGTCCTGGACTTCCCCAACATCGGGAACAATCTTCCTGCATCTAGCCTGTCCAGCCCCTTAAGAATTTTGTAAGTTTCTATAAGATCCCCTCTCAATCTCCTAAATTCTAGAGAGTATAAACCAAGTCTATCCAGTCTTTCTTCATAAGACAGTCCTGACATCCCAGGAATTAGTCTGGTGAACCTTCTCTGCACTCGCTCTATGGCAATAATGTCCTTCCTC
Source organism: Leucoraja erinaceus (assembly GCF_028641065.1). NCBI lineage: Eukaryota > Metazoa > Chordata > Chondrichthyes > Rajiformes > Rajidae > Leucoraja > Leucoraja erinaceus. Next base: position 163,535,459 of record NC_073377.1, read on the forward strand.
AGATTTGGAGACCAAAACTATACGCAATCCTCCAGTTAACTTTTGCAGATGGATCACCTTATATTATCCTGGCTAATTCTTATACTAATAAAAAAAAAGGCTGGTTCTTTGTACATATCACTCTTGGGTCCCAAGGGTTAGAAAGTGCCTCAATGGAAACCGAGATCCCATCACTAGCCACATTTTCTCATCACCACCCCTTTCCGCAGAGACCGTTCCCCCTCCCTGGCTACCTCATCCCTTTCCACCCAAACCACCCCTTACCCAGGTACCTTCCCCTGCAACTGCAGCAGATGTAACACTTGTCGCTATACCTTCTCTCTCAACTCAGTCCAGGGATCCCTACAGCCCATTCATGTTAGGCAGCGGTTCACTTGCACCTCTTCCAACCTCATCTACTGTATTTGTTGTTCAAGATGTGGACTCTTATACATCGGCGAGACCAAACGCAGACAGGGCGATCATTTCGCGGAACACCTTTGCTCAGCCCGCCTGAACCAACCTGATCTCCCGGTTGCTGGACACTTTAATTCTCCTTCCCATTCCTACACAGACTGTTCTGTCCTCAGTCTCCTCCATTGTCAGTGAGGCTAATCACAAATTGGAGGAACAGCATCTCATATTTCGCTTGGGCAGCTCACAGCACAGTGGTATGAATATTGATTTATCTCACTTCAGGTAGCCCTGGCATTCCTCTCTCTCTATCCCTTCCCCACCCAAGTCACACTAGCTTCTCCTTTTCACCCGACAAACAGCTAACAACAGCCTTTATCATTTTTACTTTTTTGCATATCTTTCATTCATTGTTCTTTATCTCGCTACATCATGTATATTTCTCATTCCCTTATCCCTAACCAGTCTGAAGAAGGGTCTCAACCTGAAACGTCACCCATTTCTTCTCTCCAGAGATGCTGCCTGTCCCGCTGAGTTACTCCAGCTTTTTGTGTCTATCTTCGGTTTATACCAGCATCTGCTGTTCCTTATTACACAATGTAACATACTAAATTGGAAGAAATGCAAATTAATTATTTCATGTCTTTGAACAGCTGTTTTGGTCCCTGGATGGTGAAATGGAAAATGTCGAAGGGTGCATTGGATGGAGAGGGGAAAGGAAGGGAAAACAAGAGTGCTGAGAGGGGAAGTGAAGGGGAAATGGGTCTGGTGGGGTCATCTTTTTGAAGATTGCAGAAATTACAGAGGCTGAAGATTGGTGAAGGGAAGGACAAGATAATCCCCATATTTACTCTGGGTAGGTGGATAGGAGATAAGAGTAGAAGCCTGGAAATGAAACAGATCCTGTTGAGGGTTCTGTTAATTATGGGAAAACTGCATTTAAGGTTAAAGACAGACATCTAAGAAATACTGGTGCAGGAAATCTTGTTTTCAGGACAGATGTGGTAGAGCAGCAGAAACTGGGAGAATGAAAGACTGCAGACAGAAGATTGAGGGAGCTCCAGACAAGATAGCTGTGGTAGTCTGTGGGCTTGTAATAGGTATTGGCCAGTAACCCATTCCCTGAAGTGGAGATAAAGGTCAAGTAATGAAGAGTTAGATATGGACCATGTGGAATTCAGAGCAGGCAGGATTTCCAGCATTTTCCGATTTTCAGGAAGTTTATAAAAACAGATTAAAAAAAAAAAGGAAATCTAAAACAGGAAAAAGATATATAAGTGATCCAACAAATGTTTGGAAGATAAAGCAAACAAAAATATGTGATGGAAAACTGGATTATTGAAAGGTTTTGAAGAGGAACGTTAATCTCACATGAATGTCCGAAATGTTCGTCTCCGTTTTTGATCAGCTTTCCTTGATTTGTGAAATTGTAATAACAAATGTTCCAATGCCTGGAAAAATGGTAGACTATTGGCTTAAAATGTTTCAATGATAGTCCCTCTCCGATGAGTAGGATGCTTGTCCATCTCCCGTTCCATTTTAGTTAATACTGGAAGTTGGGAAATGATAGGGTTTTGGATTTTAAATCTCCAAAGCAAACTGGTACTGTGTTTTGATGTTACACTTGCTACAAAGATACAAGGCAGCCATGTCTTTAAACACAATAGTAATGCTAAATGAAAATTATAACAATATCGATTTTTTCAACAAATCTGAAGGGTCCTAACCCAATGGCCTTCCCAGATGCTGCCTGGTCTGCAGAGTTCCTCCAGCTTGGTTCTTGGTCCTCCAAAACATTCCAACTGGAATTTAAACTGGAGGTGGTGAAGGGAGGGATTAAGCCAGAAAGGGTTATTGGGAAGAAAGAGCTACTTTAAATGTAGTTGCATCTGGTTGGGTAACTATAGTTGGGTGGAGATTATTCCATGCTTTAATTGTGCGGGGGAAGAACGAATTGCTGTACACATCTGTCTTTGTAGCTGGGATCACAAATTGGATCGAATGCCCTCGTCTGCTCCTAATTGGTTTGGGTTTGGTGTAGGTCTTGTAGTCTATGTCAAGCTGACCATTTAACATTTTGTAAAAACAGGTCAAACGGTGAGCTTCACGTGTGTCTTGGAGAGGGTTCCACCCCAGAGAATTCAGAAGTTTGGTGACACTCGCTTCTCTCTCATAGGTGTTAGTAACAAATCGAGCTGCCTGTCTTTGGACACGTTCGATGGAAGAAATGTTTTTATTTGTGTATGGGTCCCATGCTGCAACTGCGTAGTCCAAATGAGGTCGAACGAGGGTGAAGTATAGCTTCTCCTTGACAGAAGTTGAACAATGATGACAGTTGCACCTCAGAAAGTTTAGGACACCTGTTGCTTTCGCCGTTGCACGATGAGTCAGACCATTCCAACGCAGATCCAGCATTTTGATTCTAGTATTTGTAACCATATATAACCATATAACCATATAACAATTACAGCACGGAAACAGGCCATCTCGACCCTTCTAGTCCGTGCCGAACACGTATTCTCCCCTAGTAACCACTTGAGTTTTCTTGAAAAGTATGTTTATCTTGTCAAGTCATTTAATTCCAAACCATATACGAGCTCAAAATCCATATCTTCTTGTACCTTTCTTAACGATACACATAATTCTCCGTTTAAAGGATTTATGAATTCTGTTTCAAACATGCATTGAGATAGAGTGCTTTTACTATTCCATCAGTCAAGATAATAAATTGAAACATGTTTTTCAAGTTCAAATCACCAGAATTAAAAAAAAAACATGTCCCTACGAGATTATCTATGGTCAGCTGTTTCAATTACCCTAAATGATAATCTCAATATCTATTAAACTACTGCTAAAATTCATTCTAACAATTTTGGAATACATTTCAGAGTAAAATATGCTAATTTAACAGTGAAGAGTGTGCACTGTTAATGATAGGGAGTAAATGTCTTGGAAAGAAAGAACCAGCAGAGATGACTCTTGAGGAGAAAATGGGGTCAAATGATCAATAATAGATTATTGTCATACATGCAAGAATGCAATGAAATTCCTTGTTCACATGAAGCGTATGAAATACGCCGCATTTATACATTCTTGTTAAAGAATCTGAGAGGCAATAAAAGGCCACTTTGTTTAGAGTCATAGCATCATGCAGCATGGAAACATGTCCTTTGGCCCAACTTGCCCATGCCAACCACAATGCCCCATCTGTAGTCCCACCTGCCCATGTTTGTAATCCCACCTGCCCATGTTTGACCCGTGACCATTTAAACCTTTCCTATACATGTACAGTACCTGTCCAAATGTCCTTTAAATGTTGAAATATTTGCCTCAACTACCTCCTTCCTCAAATACCTTCCCTGGCACCTCGTTGCAAATATCCACCACCATCTGTGTTAAAATGTTGCCCCTAAAAATCCTATTAAATCTATCCACTCTCATCCTAAACCAACATCCTCGAGTTCTTGAATCCTCAACTCTGGGTATAAGACTCTGCATTTGCCCTGTCTATTGCCTTTGTGATCTTATGTGTGAGATGTCATATACACGTTTTAAATGGCATTTCAACAGGTACAAGGATAGGTGAGGTTTAGAAGGATATAGGCAGGTGGGACTAGTATAGACGGGGCATCTTGGTCAAGTTGGGCCAAAGGGCCTGTTTCCTTGCTGTATGATTGAAGACTACATTTCAGGCATTCAATGTCTGAGGAGGTTGAGTTATAAGTCCAGAGATGACCTTGATAAGGTCATTGAAACGTGTTAAAGAGACTTTTGTTCTAAACTGGACGATGAGACGGAAGTTGAGTGGCTGTGGCAGCATTTGTACCCCATCACTTCCTACAAGGCAAAATCAGGGGGCAGCTCAAACAACAGCGATGCATCACTCCCAGACCAGCTCAGTGTGTTCTACACATGACTTGATAGGGAGAATGCTAATATGTCTTCCCAGGCCCTCATAGCCCCCCGATGGGATTAGGATCTCAGTCACAGACGTTACTGTCAGAAGGTCCTTCAGGCAGGGGTGAACCCTTGAAAAGTGTTTGCACCTGTTGGTATACTTGGTCATGTTCTTAAAACCTGTGCAGGCCAACTGGCTAGAGTATTTGCGAACATCTTCAACCTCTCACTACTGAGGTCTGCTGTTCCCACCTCCTGTAAAAGGGCATCAATAATACCAGTGCACAAGATGAGTAAGGTGACGTGCCTCAATGACTATCGACCAATAGTTCGAATGTCCGTGGTGATGAAGTGCTTTGAGAGGTTGGTTACGGCGCACATCTACTCCTACCTCAACAAGAACCTGGGTCCAATACAATTTGCCTACAGGTCAATGGAGGATGCGATCTCACTGCACTGGACCACTTGGATAATAGACAATAGACAATAGACAATAGACAATGGGTGCAGGAGTAGGCCATTTGACCCTTCGAGCCAGCACCACCATTCAATATGATCATGGCTGATCATCCCCAATCAGTACCCCGTTCCTGCCTTCTCCCCATATCCCCTGACTCCGCTATTTTTAAGAGCCCTATCTAGCTCTCTCTTGAAAGCATCCAGAGAACGTGCCTCCACTGCCCTTTGAAGCAAAGAATTCCACAGACTCGCCACTCTCTGTGAGAAAAAGTGTTTCCTCGTCTCCGTTCTAAATGGCTTACTCCTTATTCTTAAACCGTGGCCCCTGGTTCTGGACTCCCCCAACATCGGGAACATGTTTCCTGCCTCTAGCGTGTCCAAGCCCTTAACAATCTTACATGTTTCAATGAGATATCCTCTTATCCTTCAAAACTCCAGAGTGTACAAGCCCAGCTGCTCCATTCTCTCAGCATATGACAGTCCCGCCATCCCAGGAATTAACCTTGTAAACCTATGCTGCACTCCCTCAATAGCAAGAATGTCCTTCCTCAAATTAGGAAGGACATTCCAATTAATAAAAACAGATACGTCAGGCTGCTGTTCACAGACTACATGTCGGCGTTCAAACCCACTAACCCATCCAAGCTGGTCACCAAGCTCATGCAACTGGCTCTCCATACATACCCCATACAACTGGATTCTCAACTTCCTCATCAAAAGACCACAATCTGTATGAATTGGCAGAATATAAAAAGTGATTGTTTTGCTGAACACCTCCGCTCAGTCTGCCTTGGCCTACACAATCTCCCCGTTGCCAAACATTTTTAACTCCCCCTCCCATTCCCATACTAACCTTTCTGTCCTGGGCCTCCTCCACTGTCAGAGTGAGGCCACACACAAATTGGAGGAACAGCACCTCATATTACACTTGGGCAGCTTACAACCCAGCGGTACGAATATTGATTTCCCTAATTTCAAGGAACCCTTGCATTCCCTTTCTCTCCGTCCCTCCCCACCTGAGTCACCCTGCTAGTTGCCCTGTTCATGTCCCTTCATTATCACCTCTTCTACTGCCAACAATGGACCATTGTGGGCTCCACCTTTCCTTGGTCATCGGTGCCGGCTCTGTTTTCTTCTCTACCTTTTTGTACATCTAGTTTCCCTCTTCCCTGACTCTTAGCCTGAAGAAGGGTCTCAACCCGAAATGACACCTGTTCCTTTTCTCCAGAGATGCTGCCTGACCCTCTGAGTTACTCCAGCATTTTGTGTCTATCTCTGGTATAATCCAGCATCTGCAGTTCCTTCCTACCCCAACGTGTAAGTGGTTGGGTCGTACTTTCATCAGCCAGTAGAGCTGTAGAAATCAAGCTATCATGTTAAGGCCCTGTCCCACTTTCACAACCTAATTCACGACCTCTGCTGAGTTTGCCCTTGACTCGTACTCGCAGCATGGTCGTCACGAGGTCGTAGGTAGGTCGTAGCAGGTCGTGATGCTAGTGGTAGATACTCGTGGCATCAAGTAGGTCGGGGCTTTTTTTTCAACACGATGAAAAATGTCCACGAGTAAAAAAGGTCGTGAATTAGGTCATGAAAGTTGGACAGGGCATTAAAAGTAACCGTGCAGGCACAGGCTTAGGTTGGTGAGTTGTGCCCAGTATTACTTGGTGGTTTGTCTGGGGACAGTGTTACAGGAGTTCAATGCACAGTTGCCTAATGTTTATGGAAGCAACCAAACATTATTTTTGACTCAATATTTGTCCTTGTCGCTTGAAGGTAGAATGTACGAGAGAAATATTTCTTGCAGAAAATTACAAGAAAAATATGAGACATGAGAAATGTTACAAAGCATTACTATGCGATGGTGGAATGATACACCTGTGATCCCTCTCTTAAAGCAGTCACTGGAAACTTTCTGACTTTACTATTAAGTTTGTGTCAGACCTCACTGAAAAACCATGAGAGGCTAAATGGTGCAGTTTAAAATAGAAAATAAAATAGTATGTTAGTACAACAAAAGAAGTGAAAGTTGACGAGGTAAATGAAGCCTATAATTGCAGCAAAGTGGTGCTTGGCCTCCCTACTGTAATGGATTTGATACCATCATCAGCAAATCCTATGGGCATCACACGCCTCAGCACTCGTGAGTAAGGCAAGGCAGCGCCTTTACCACCTCAGGCAATTGAGGAAATTCAGAGTGTCTCCGAGGATCCTCCAGTGCTTCTACGCAGCGGTGGTGGAAAGCATCTTGTCCGGAAATATTACCATCTGGTTTGGGAATTGCTCTGCCAAGGACAAGAAGGCTCTGCAGAGAGTAGTGCGTTCGGCCGAACGCACTATGGGAACTTCACTTGCCCCCCTGCAGGAACTATACAACAGGAGGTGCAACTCCAGAGCCAACAATATCATGAGAGACCCCTTCCACCCCTGCAATGGACTGTTCCAGCTGCTACGGTCAGGCAAACGCCTCCGTTGCCATGTGGTGAGAACGGAGAGGTTGAGAAGAAATTTCTTCCCAGAGGCAATTCGGGCTGTAAACGCCTATCTCACCAGGGGCTAACTCTACTGAACATTTTTCCTTCCATTATTTATTATGTAAAAGAATATGTGTGTTATGATTGTGTTTATAATTTGTTTGGTTGTTTTATTGTTTGTCTTTTGCACAAAAGTCCGCGAGCATTGGCACTTTCATTTCACTGCACATCTCGTATGTGTATGTGACAAATAAACTTGACTTGACTTGACTAGTGGGATTGCTTGCACATTGCCATCATTGAGAAATATTTGTGCTCCTGCAGAATGGAATAAAAAGAGATGAGCGCACGTACTATTTGTACACAAGATAATGTCATGTTTCCCTTAACTGATGTAATGCTTTTACATTTTCCTTTATCAGCTTTAATGCCTCTGAAATAAACAGACAATGTCCAACATACTTTATTGCTGTTTTATTCCTAACCTTCACAGAGTCCTATAAGCCAATGTCACAGATCTCTTCTCCCAACAGTATATTGGCATAGACACAAAAAGCTGGAGTAACTCAGCCGGACAGGCAGCATCTCTGGAGAGAAGGAATGGGTGACAGTGCGGGTCGAGACCCCTCTTCAGTCTGAAGAAGGGTCTCGACCCGAAATGTCACCCATTCCTTCTCTCCAGAGATGCAGCCTGTCCCGCTGAGTTACTCCAGCTTTTTGTGTCTATCTTCGATTTAAACCAGCATCTACAATTCTTTCCTACACAGTATATTGGCATACTTGCCTAGTTTTTCAATGTACAGGATCTCCTCTTGTATCTGTCCATTATAGAGGGTGCCAGTACTTTCTACACCTCATTATTCAATTGGTACTTTTCATTGCCCATTTATCAATTATTACCAGAAATATTGGCTCCACAGCTGCATTAACAAATCTGTTGACTTGTATCCCAGTTAATGATTTGTTAGCTGTTTGACAAGCACTAAGGGATCTTCACTGGTCATTATTTCTTCATTGCCGTGAATGAAATAATACTTTCACAAACCACAGATGTTTTAAAGCTGGGTGTTCTCATTGTGTTGACACTTCATTAGTTCAGGGCAAATCAGGCATTCTTGTTTTTTTGTTTCACAGGAGAAGGAATATCAGTCTTATTTCTTTGAGATAATCTGCAAATTGCTGTGTGGTCAGATCCCTGATGCCACAGATTCTAAAGAAGAGATACTATGACTAAATAATGCAGATATTTTGGAGTGAATGCTTCCCAGCAATTAAATGAACCATTATGATAAATAAGTCACATTTTCAATTCAGAAGGGATTTGAAAATGAAAATGTGACAGTTATCCAAATGAAAACCATTATCACCCAATTTTCCTATTTGCAATTTCAATACGCTTCAATCTGATCCACAAAAATGAAAATGATCAATAAGATAACTTGTTTTTTTGTTGTTTATTAAATCAGGATTGGCAATAATCCAGTAGACAATTTTTTTATTTAAAAACATTTTTTAAATTTATTTTTATTAGTAGCAATTGTACAAAGATAAAACATTCGTCATCTAAAATTTTACAAATATTGTACAGCTTCATTTTTAACCTTATAACCTAAAGTATGATCTGTTTTTTCCGCAAGGACAAGCCTAATGTTTTCCAAATGTAGTGTCTCGGACATGTTTGTGATCCACATCTTCACTGTTGGGACTGTTGTCTGTTTCCAAAATTTAAGTATTAATTTTTTCGTTGTTATCAGGCCATAGTTAAGGAAACGTCTTTGAAATATCGTTAGCTCAGAACAGGCCTCTGACATACCTAGTGGGCGGTGGGCGGCGCGACTTTCGTCAGCAGCGGCCGATGCAGCCCGTCTGTATTTTTATTATTTTTGTCTCGTTTCTATGTAGTTTTTTATTTTTATTTTTTGTCGGGGTATGTGTGTGTGTGGGGGGGGGGGGGGGGTGGGGGGGGGGGGGTAACTTTAAAAATTTCCCCTGCACGGGAGACCCGACCTTTTCTTGTCGGGTCTCCGTTGTCGTTGGGGCTGCAACGTGGAGCGGCCTCCAGCAGGAACGACCTGGGGCTCCAGTTGCGGAGCTGCGGAGCTGCTGACCTACTCACCGTCGCGGAGCTGGCCGAGTCCGGAGCGGGTGGAGCTGTGGTGGAGCGCTGCTGCGACCCCACCCCCGGAGATTCGGAGGCTACAACCGCGGGTCTGGCGGACGGCAACACCGGGAGCCCGCGGGTCCCTGGTGGGAGTCCGCTTTTCGGGGCTTCCGCAGCGGCGACTTCTCCCGCCCGAGTTGCGGGGTTGAAGAGCACCTGGAGCGGGGCCTTCCATCACCGTCCCGCGCGGTTTGGAATGGCCGCGGGACTTTGCGAGTGCCCGCCGGGGCTCTAACACCAAGACCCAGTGCACGACCTTGCATCACCCGGCATGGCTTTAATGGCCACGGGACAATCGCCATCGCCCGCCGGGGGCTTTGACTTTGACTCTGACATCGGGGGGGGGGAGGGGAGAGCAGGGGAGAGATAAGTTTTTTTGCCTTCCATCGTGATGGATGTTTGGATGTTTGATGGCTGTGATGGATGTTTGTGTAAATTGTGTTGTGTCTCGGGTCTTTTTCGTTTTGTAATGTATAGCTGCAGAAACGACATTTCGTTTGGACCTCGACGGGGTCCAAATGACAAATAAATTGTATTGTATTGTATTGTATCAATTTTATGTTGGGATCCAATTTTGTTTTAGGTATTTTGGAAATTATTTCAATTTCAAATAGACAATTTCAATCATTGATAAGTTTCATTTTAGTGGATAAGATTTTAGTGGATAAGATTGAAGCGTATTCATATTGCAAATGGGAAAAGTGGGCGAAAATTTTTTTCATTTGTACACCTCCTTAAAGTTTTATGGAGGGTATCAAATTTTTAAAAAGGCATGTGTTGACTGTTATACCATTCAAATCACTGGTTGCCATCTTTGTAATTGAATTGAGTTTGACATCTCAAAGCTATTCCTGACATGTTGCTGTCCTCCACTACAGACCTTTGAAAAAGCAACAAAATTCACAAAATAATAATAATCAAACTCTTGTTGAGACTTGTATCAACAACGGTGTCAAGACAACGGTGTCAATGTCAGCCAGGCAAAAGAGATAATGAACAACTTCAGGAAGCAAAGCGATACACATATCCCATGCCAAAGTACAGATGGTTGAAAGCCTCAAGTTCCTCAGTGTAAATAACACCAGCAACTTGTCCTGGTCTAGCTATATTGAAGCAATGGCCAATAAAACACACCAATGCCTCTACTTCTTTAGAAGTCTTAGGTAGATCGGCATGTCCCAAACAACTCTCACTAACATTTACAGATGCACCGTAGATACGATTTTATCAGGATGCACCACAGCATGTTTTTGGAACAACTCCATTCAAAACTGCAAGAAATTGCTGTGAGTTGTGGATGCAGCCCAAACCATCACACAAACCAACCTCCGTTCCGTCTGTGCCATGCTGCCTTGGCAAGGGCATCTCCAAAATCATCAAGGATATGTCTCACCCTCTTCTTCCCCTCCCATCATGCAAGAGGTACAGAGGTGTGAAAACACACACCTCCAGATTCAGAGACTGTTTCTTCCCAGCTGTTAGCAGGCAACTGAACCATCCTACCAACAACTACCGACAACTAGAGAGCGGTCATCTCTCTTGGGTAGGGTACTGACATGGATAGGAAATTGGTTGGCAGACAGGAAACAAAGAGTAGGGATTAACGGGTCCCTTTCAGAATGGCAGGCAGTAACTAGTGGGATATCGCAAGGCATGGTGCTGGGACCACAGCTTTTTACAATATACATTCATGATTTAGATGAAGGGATTAAAAGTAACGTCAGCAAATTTGCAGATGACACAAAGCTGGGTGGCAGTGTGAACTGTGAGGTGGATGCTATGAGGAGACTTGAACAGGTTGGGTGAATGGGCAGATGCATGGCAGATGAAGTTTAATGTGAATAAATGTGAGGTTGTCCACTTTGGTGGCAAGAACAGGAAGGCAGATTATTATCTGAATGGTGTCAAGTTAGGAAAATGGGAAGTGCAACGAGTTCTGGGTGTCCTTGTTCATCAGTCACTGAAAGTAAGCATGCAGGTACAGCAGGCAGTGGAGAAAGCTAATGGCAGGTTGGCCTTCACAACAAGAGAAGTTGAGTATAGGAGCAAAGAGGTCCTTCTGCAGTTTTACAGGGCCTAATGAGATCACACCCGGAGTATTGTGTGCAGTTTTGGTCTCCAAATTTGAGGAAGGATATTCTTGCTATTGAGGGAGTACAGCATAGATTTACAAGGTTAATTCCCGGGATGGCGGGACTGTCATATGTTGAAAGAATGGAGCAACTGTGCTTGTATACACTGTAATGTACAAGGACGTGAAGGGATCTTATTGAAACATATAAGATTATTAAGGGATTGGACATGGTTCCTAATGCTGGGGATAGTTTAGAACCAGGGGCCACAGTTTAAGAATAAGGGATAGGCCATTTAGAACAGAGATGAGGAAAAACTTTTTTACCCAGAGAGTTGTGAATCTGTGGAGTTCTCTGCCTCGGAAGGCAGTGGAGGCCAATTCTCTGGATGCTTTCAAGAGAGAGAGTTAGATAGAGCTCTTAAAGAGCAGACTCAAGGGATATGGGGAGAAGGCAGGAACGGGGTACTGATTTTGGATAATCAATCATGATCACAGTGAATGGCAGTGCTGGCTCGAATGTCCGAATGGCCTACTCCTGCACCTATTGTCTATTGTTTATTGTCTATTGTCTATTGTCCTGAGCTACCTCATTGAAAACACGCAAACTATATTTAATCAGACTTTACTGAATTTTATCATTCACTAAACCTTATTTCTTTTATCAGCTGTACACTGTGGTGGATTGACTGTAATCATATATAGTCTTTTCGCTGACATGTTAGGCCGCAACAAAAATTGTTTCACCTCGGTCGGTACGTGTGAAACTAAACTAAACTAAACTAAACTAAAAACTAAACTAAATCTGTTTCAGTAATTTCAAAGATATGTTAAAATACATTATTATCTTTTTTACTAAGGCACAAGTCTAGCAATGAATCAGTGGTGCACTGTTAATCTGATAGGGTCACTCACATGAATGCAGACACCTTAAATGTCCTGAAAGGTCTTTGCCACTATCATTTTGATTGCACTTGTACATTTATGGAGTTGGGGAAAGGAACACCAGCTTTGGAGGAACAGCACCTCATATTCCGCCTGGGTTGCTTGCGTCCGGATGGCATGAACGTTGAATTCTCCCAATTTTGCTAGCCCTTGCTGTCTCCTCCCCTTCCTTAACCCTTGAACTGTCTCCTCCCATCCCCCCACCCTCGGGCTCCTCCTCCTCCCTTTTTCCTTCCTTCTCCCCCCCCACCCTCCATCAGTCTGAAGAAGGGTTTCGGCCCGAAACGTCGCCTATTTCCTTCGCTCCATAGATGCTGCTGCACCCGCTGAATTTCTCCAGCATCTTTGTGTACCTTCGATCTTCCAGCATCTGCAGTTCCTTCTTGAACACCAGCTTATTTTGGTTTCCCAGTAAATACCATAATCATAATCATACTTTATTAGCCAAGTATGCTTTGCAACATACGAGGAATTTGATTTGCCGTACAGTCATACCAATAAAACGTAACGGAACACACAAAATACATTTTAACATGAGCATCCACCACAGTGACTCCTCCGCATTCCCCACTGTGATGGAAGGCCAAATAAAGTTCAATCTCTCCCTTCTTTGTCCTCCAGCGGTCGGGGGCCTCTAACCTTCCATTGATGGGCCAATCTTACTCCCGTAGCCGGCGGTGGGCCTCCTCGTCGGGGCGATCAAGCTCCTGCATCGGGGGGGAACCTCAGCTCCCCCGCGCTGGGCGATCTACCCCGGGTTGGGGCTAGTCGAACATCGTGCGGCTTTTGGAGCTTCCCGACGTCGGTCTCAACCCGAGACTGCGAGGTCCTTGATGTTAAAGCCCGCAAGCCACGGTTGGAGCGTCGAATCCAAGCAAGGGATCGGCTCTGATGGTAAGTCCATGTCCCATGGTGGGGCTCAATGTCAGTCCCGAGCGAGGCCTCCAGCTTCGTGATGTTAGGCCGCAGAGCGACCGGAGATACGATCCGGAAAACAATCACATCTCCGGCAAGAGAGAGGAATTCTGCACACTAGCCAGCACACTGTGGGCAACTACATTCATTAAAATGGAGAGGAACAACCCCAAGGAAGAATTTCTTACAATGAGTGCTGTGGATATAGGAAATGAATCATATAAACGCCAAAATCAGACCCTCTCTCACACCTCCCGCTGCTGAAAGACTCATCCATGCCTTCATCTCTTCCCGACTGGACTATTGCAACTCACTTCCCCTTGTCATCAGCTCCACCTACATCAACCGACTCCAACTGGTCCAGTACGCAGCCGCCCCGACTCATCACCCACACCAGATCCTAGCATCACATCACTCCAGTCCTCAAACAACTTCACTGGCTTCCTATCTCCCACCGGATCACCTACAAAATCCTGATCCTCACCTACAAAGCCCTCCACCATCTGCCCCCCCATATCTCATTGACCTCCTCTCCCCCTACCAACCCTCACGGTCCCTCAGATCCACATCAGCCGGTCTCCTCTCCATCCACAAGTCCAACCTCCGCAGTTTTGGGGACAGAGCCTTCTCCAGGGCAGCTCCCAGGCTCTGGACCTCCCTCCCCCAACTGATCCGCAATTCCGTGTCCCTCACCATCTTCCAGTCCTGCCTCAAGACCCATCTCTTCACCTCTGCCTATCCTTAGCCCCACGTCCCCCTCCCTTTTCATCTGTGCTTGAATTGCCTCATATTGTGTTTTGAATTGAATTCTGTCTTTAATTTGTGTACTAGTCATGACTCTACTATTTATTTCATTCCGCTTACATGTTTTTCCTCTACTTGCTAAATTTTTGTAAGGTGTCCTTGAGACTCTTGAAAGGCGCCCATAAATAAAATTTATTATTATTATTATTATTATGATTATTATAAACCTGAGTTTTCTTTTTACTACCTTACATTGCCATCACTATGTTTAAATTATTGAGCACGCACAGGTTGACAGAATCGCCATCCTTTACAATTATAAGGAAGACCCCTTTTACAATTACATTTGTTTTATTTCTGCATGTGGCCACATTTAAAGCTGAAGGATGGATTGTACGTTTCTTAGCAATTTTACCATATTTTTAACGTTGCGTAATTCTCCATGAGGTTGGTTTTGATTTCCAGATGGGAGTTTTCATCTGGTCCACGTCAGTGACCGATAAACCACCTACACTAACTTACAGCTGCAACATGGCTGGTACATGATTGGTGACGTCTCGATGAGCTCAGGACCTACCCACCAAAAAGGGCAGGCTCCATCTGCAGGAACTCTTTGATAGATTGTTAGAACCCTGCCTCAGGCCCACCAGCTGTTAAGGCTTTCAAAGGGTGTTGGATTTTCGTGGATATCTCTGGTGCAATCCAAGAATGAAAAATGATAACAAAAATAATTGTAATATTTTTTAAAAATCGATTATTAATAACAATACTTATAAATGAGAAAGCACTTACAAACAATTACGTGTATTTGACGGGCAGAATTTGCCAATTAAAATGTCAACATACCTTTAACAAAAATATTTGAGGTATTAAATTGCCATAATGTCAAACTAGCAGATATGATTTAAAAAAAAACATGACTATGAGATTTTGTTTAATGAGATTTTGTTTTGCAAATGTGAGAACATCAGAAAAATAAAATATTTCTGAGTTATTTTGTTTTACACTGATACTGACTGAAACAATAAATACAGCTTGACTACAATGTCAAATATTGAATGGACAAAGGAATGATTTAGAGACTTTGTTTCCCTTTAGAGTCATTTGGGATGTTGGTCCTCCTTACAAGCTTGGTGTTGGTATGATAAACCTTTCTTGCTTTGCAGAAAAGACTATTTTTGTACAATGCAGATGCATTGTAAGGGTCCCAGTAGGAGCAGATTTGTAGTTAGATGGGGTGCTCTCATTGATGCCCAAGGACCTACAAGTAAACCTTTCAACTCTGCTATTCAATACCCTTAAAGAATGGTGATGTGTACAATTCCAGGTGAAGAAGCATGTTAGATGGCAAGGAGATCATTGCATTATCAGTAGTCATGGGAACTAACTGTTCACAATGTATTTTCTCTTGGTTTATATTCAAGTTATGTGAAATTTCCAACATGTTGATGTGCCAATTTCATGTTGCAGCACTTGCTTGCTATGAAACAAGAATTTTCAAAGCAATTTTACAGATAAATATGACTTTATTCCCAATTGAAACTGTGCCAGATTCATTCAGATAGATAAGCTGCTAACTGCAATGCACATTTTAAAATGATATGCAATTGCCTGACTTAGCCTAGCACAGCAGGTGGAGAGCAAAGATATTTATGTAGCAACTTAAATAAATTCAGCATGTCCTAAGGCTCTTCACATTTAAATACTTCTGAAATAGGAAAATGGAAGTCCATTTACAAACAAGCTCCCACACAAAATGCGTAAATGACTCATAGGTCTATTTTAGTGATGTATTGATTAATGGATAAATATTGGCCAGAATATTGGATTTTTTTTTTGTCGTGATGTTTTGGTTTTATTTACACCCATCTGAGTACAGATAAAGCCTAAGTTTACTATTTCACCAAAATATGGCATATCCAATAGTAGCATCCACTATCTGTGCTATCCTAATCTGAGGAAATACATTCTTGCCATAGAGGGAGTACAGAGAAGGTTCACCAGACTGATTCCAGGGATGTCAGGACTTTCAAATGAAGAAAGACTGGATAGACTCGGCTTGTACTCGCTAGAATTTAGAAGATTGAGGGGGGGTCTTATAGAAACTTACAAAATTCTTAAGGGGTTGGACAGGCTAGATGCAGGAAGATTGTTCCCGATGTTGGGGAAGTCCAGAACAAGGGGTCACAGTTTAAGGATAAGGGGGAAATCTTTTGGGACCGAGATGAGAAAAACATTTTTCACACAGAGAGTGGTGAATCTGTGGAATTCTCTGCCACAGAAGGTAGTTGAGGCCAGTTCATTGGCTATATTTAAGAGGGAGTTAGCTGTGGCCCTTGTGGCTAAAGGTATCAGGGGGTATGGAGAGAAGGCAGGTGCAGGATACTGAGTTGGATGATCAGCCATGATCATATTGAATGGCGGTGCAGGCTCGAAGGGCCGAGTGGCCTACTCCTGCACCTAATTTCTATGTTTCTATGCTTCTATCTTCAGTATATTTGAACCTGGGGTTAGATACCAGGGCTGATAAAGATAAACTGCATGCACTGGGCGTATAGACTAGCTTTGGACTCCATTTTATACAAAGATACTGATGTGATCAGTGGAGGAGCTGATGAGGGATTAATATAAGGTCTGGTTCAGGATTTGAAATTTGGTCTCTTTTGGTGGAACATGTTTAATCAAAATGTATAGCAACTCGGAACTGCACCTCCTTAATGTGCTTAATGATTCTTTGGGGTTTACTGATCCAAACCACTGCTGGCTTCCTTCCATGCATGTCCCACTTTGGAATCTGATACGCGACCTAGACACAAATTCCATCCTCTGTTGAATAAACTGTTTTCAAACTCGTGACAGGCTCGAAGCAGAGCTTGGATAATTTTACATTTCACTAGTGGATTCCATTATTTTTCATGAATCGTTTTACCTACTGATGACACATATGAAGGCCATTTAGCCCATTAGTTCCATACAGAGCAATCTTATGAGTTCCAACTCCCCCATTCTCTCCCTGCAGTGGCAGACTGGGTCTAAAAATATTGGTTACCAGGAGACAAAGGGGCCCCAGTTGATATAGGGGGCCCACTTCATCAGGGGCCCACTTGCCACCGGGCAAGCTGACACCCTGGCCAGTTCGACACTGTCTCCCTGTATTACTGCCATTTATTCTCTGACATTCCCATCAAAAACCGCTTTGATTCATTTGTGGGTACACAAAAATGCTGGAGAAACTCAGCGGGTGCAGCAGCATCTATGGACTGAAGGAGATCGGTAACGTTTCGGGCCGAAACCCTTCTTCAGACTGATAGGGGGTAGGAAGGAAAAAGGGAGGAGGAGGAGCCCGAGGGCTGGGGGATGGGAGGAGGCAGCTCGAGGGCTAAGGAAGGGGAGGAGACATCAAGGGCTAACAAAATTTGTGCTTGCTTATATCTGAGGAAATTTACAGAAATGATTTAACCTTTCAACAGCTCTCTTTAGAAGTAAAGTGGCGAGCTCAGTGAAAATCCATGCAGTAGCAGGGGGAGGGTACAAACTTCATGTGGACAGCATCTGAAATCAGAATCAAACCCAGTCCCTGAAGCTGTGATGCAGCAAGGATCACTGTGGTGCCATTGTGCTATCCTTGCGCCACTGTGCCTTCCCTTTGAAATTTGTATTTGCCTGCAGTTCTGCATGGTGGTGCACCATCCTGAAGATCCACAATCACTGGCGTATCTGACAATGTGAGATAAGTAGAAAATTAATCTTCTGATGTTTTCAATAGATCCAAAATATGGCAAAACTGACAACTGACATCGCAGTCGCTGCCTCAAAAAGGCTGCCAACGTCATCAAAGACCCACACCATCTTGGTCACACACTCATCTCACCGTTGCCATCGGTAAAAAAGGTACAGGAGCCTGAAATCTGTAACATCCAGGGTCAGGAATAGCTACTTCCCCACAGCCATTGGGCTATTAAACACAACATCAAATAATCTCTGAATAATAACAGTCTATTATTATTATTGCACTATATCTGTTTATTTATTGTGTATCTATGGTCTATAGACACACTGAACTTTTATCTTCCGTTTTGTATTATGTTTACATATCCTGTTGTGCTGCAGCAAGTAGGAATTTCATTGTCCTATCTGGGTCACATGACAATAAAACTCTCTTGATTTTTTGTTTTGTGGATATGCAGTTCCATGGAAAACTTGGATTCACAGTCTTTATACTGTACTTCATATGTTAATTCAGTGCAAACTCATTCCTTTTTTAATTTTTTTTTAAATATTTAAATTTATTTTTGTTAGAAGTAAGTACAATAATGTGGTACCACAGTAAAGGAGATTCCGCCTGGGCTGCTTGCGTCCTGATGGCATGAACGTTGAATTCTCCCAATTTTGCTAGCCCTTGCTGGCTCCTCCCCTTCCTTAACCCTCGAGCTATTTCCTCCCATCCCTCCGCCCTCGGGGCTCCTCCTCCTCCCTTTTTCCTTCCTTCTCTCCCCCCCACCCCCCATCAGTCTGAAGAAGGGTTTCGGCCCGAAACGTCACCTATTTCCTTCGCTCCATAGATGCTGCTGCACCCGCTGAGTTTCTCCAGCAATTTTGTGTACCCACAGTACCTAATACTTGTTGACATGTTACATTTTCATATACAACTTCTTATTTTTTTAAAATTTAATAATAAAACAGGAATAAGGAAGAAAAGAGTAAAGAGGAGATTGACATGTGGTGCGTGAAATAGAAAGGTAGGCCGGAAGAAGAAGGAATATAGAAGAAGTTGTAGAAAGAGAAAGAGACAAAAAAGAGAAAAGAAAAAAAAAAAGAAAAAAAGGAAAAAGGAGATTGAAAGCGATAGATCTATTTTATGTTCCAGGCCACTCGTCACCTGATTCTGAAACATTTTATTTCTATGGCTGTGTTGCACCATATGCTTGTAAGAAGTCGATAAAGGGAGACCGAATCAAGAAGAATTGGTCTGCTTTACCTGCTAGAAGGAGTCGCATTTCTTCCAGATATGCCGTTTCCGACATATTTGAAATCCACATTTTGAGCGTTGGTGTTGGCCCATTTTTCCAAAATTTAAGTATGAGTTTTTTTGCCGGTATTAAACCACATAATTAAGCAGAGATTTTTGAAACGTATTTAGCTTATTCCCTTCTTCCATTGATCCAAAGATAATAATTTCTGTATTGCAAACTCATTCCTTTCAATTAATAAATGGTAACATTCAAATATAACAAATAATCAACTTGGAATGCTACTGAATATATCCACTATGCAAATCATTAAAACCCAATTCTGCATTGTAAGATGAGTCTGTACTGCATACTGCTCACTTGTAGCATTTAATCAAAGGAGAATTAGTCACAACACTAAGTGCATATTATCTTTTATATGGATACAAGTGATTTTTCTGGTTTTTGGTGCGCCTGCCTGCCATGCTTGTCAGGTTGAAAGCAAGTTGTAAAGACATCCATCACAATGACAGAGTGCAGATGAAAGAAGGAAGTACAGGAAATCAGATGTGACTATAACTTTCTATGTCTTTGCTAGTCAGCAGACAGACAATATCCCCGGTGGGCCTAAAGATCGAATGACTTGCTGCTGAGGGATTAGGAGCAACTCTATCCCCTTGGCACAGTCTTTGGAATTTTCATTACAATGACCTTGGGTGTGGCGATTTAGGAATTTAATGTGCATTGATCAGGAGCATAGAAACCTGACAAAAAGCTCCAAACTTATGCAAACATGCCCCTCTCGAACAATGACTTTCCCTTCTGTGTCTTTTTCAAATCCAATAGTGTAATACTATGCATTTATTTTATATTCATCATAATTATTATTAATAGGCAAAAATCATTCTTATTATAACTTAATGATTCTGCAAAGATCCGGCATTGCCTTGCAAACATACATTGAGCATCATTTACCTTTCAACAACAAAGAAGCCACTGTTCGGATTACCATTTTGCCTGAAAACATACAACCAGTTGCCATGCTGGAAGGACAATTCTTCCAACAATAATTGTACATGACAGCTTCAGAAATAAGTTGTGACAATACACACTCCACTCAGCTTTAACCATACTGAGCAGTGTGTTGTCAAAGTGGATTTTAACCTTTACTCAAGGTATTTCCTTAATCCACCTGAGAAGGACAAAACAGGTAGGCATCAATGATAACATCATACTGCACAGATCCCTTTCATATCCCTATCACAATTTCCATACATGAAACAAACCACATATGAATCATTGAAGAGACACACTAGCTGAAGTTGCTGTTTCATGTTATTGTTGGTTTCAATTTACCAGCCAGAACGGGAACAATAAACCATGATTTCATATCACGCACAAGCAACGTTGTTTTTCCTCGGAGAATATATGATATCTAAGAAAGCTGGGATCCAGGATATTACAGGCAGTCTATCATTTCCGGGGTCTCGTCAGAATATATTATTGTTGAGGGGTAAGGGAGATTTTGTGGTGCATCTGTGATTTTTGGTGGGTTTAGGTGTACGTGCAAACCTTCTGTGCAACTCAGCGATCGAGTCAATGATCGCATGAACTCCGAACATATGCATTTGCAAACTTTGACGATGTATTGCAGGCTGATGGAATTCTCTGCCTCAGAGGGCGGTGGAGGCAGGTTCTCTGGATGCTTTTAAGAGAGAGCTAGATAGGGCTCTTAAAGATAGCGGAGTCAGGGGCTATGGGGAGAAGGCAGGAACGGGGTACTGATTGGGGATGATCAGCCATGATCACATTGAATGGCGGTGCTGGCTCGAAGGGGCAAATGCACCTCCTGCACCTCAAACTCCTGCACCCATTGTCTATTGTCTATTGTCTCTTGATGAATGTGGTTGGAAGTGATCTTGGTTCTGGAGGAGAGGTGCCAAACGTTGAACTGTTTCCCATTTGGCCAGCAGTGATTTGCACTTTAGCGACATTAGCCAGGCGAGGTGCAATTTTTCAGTATTAATTGATTGTGTACTTCACCTCAAGCTTCAGCATGACCGCTTTTGAATGCCTAAAGGGCCCGTCCATCGAGCATGCGACTCCATGCGGCAAGCGCGACCTAACGTGGTCGCTTGAGCCATACGGCCTCGCGGGGCCGGTCCCACTTCGATCGGCGGAGCCGTATGGAGTTGTGCGGAGCTGGTCCCGACATCGCGAGGGGCTCAGAAAAACTGACACTGTTCAAAAATTCCGCGCGGCGACGGCCTGCCGGCCCGCAACCGCCTCGACGCCGTACGCAGCATTTTGACACCGTACGCATGTCTTGACGGCGTGCGTCGCGCGCGAACCCGCGGACTTCGCTTCCGGTTTGGTCGCGCATGCCGCATGCAGGTCGCATGCTCGTGGGACAGGCCCTTAACTCTCATGCAGGCCCTCGGCCCAGCACTAAGGTCATGGTCTAGCAGGCAGCAGTGAACCCTGTTCTCTTGCACATTTCTAAGTTAGTCTATCTATAACAGTCACCTGAAAGCACTTGAAAGGTAACAGCTACCTCTGAAAAATCTTCCAAATCCATTGGCAGGATAAACAAAACAATATTAACGTCCTTTCCTAGACCAAACTCTCAACTAAAGCCTTGGTTATTTCCAGTCAGCTACATTGGAAGAGGGGGGCGGGAGGGGAGTCAGTATCAGTCTACCCCACAACAGAAGGGGAAGGAGTTGTATAGTTTGATAGCCCCAGGGAAGAAGGATCTCCTGTGGCATTCCGTGCTGCATCTTGGTGGAACCAGTCTGTTGCTGAAGGTGCTCCTCAGGTTGACCAATGTGTCATGGAGGGGGTGAGCTGTATTGTCCATGGTCCTTGGTGAGACCACACCTGGAGTATTGCGTACAGTTTTGGTCTCCAAATCTGAGGAAGGACATTCTTGCCATAGAGGGAGTGCAGAGACGGTTCACCAGACTGATCCCTGGGATGTCAGGACTGTCTTATGAAGAAAGACTGGATAGACTTGGTTTATACTCTCTAGAATTTAGGAGATTGAGAGGGGATCTTATAGAAACTTACAACATTCTTAAGGGGTTGGACAGGCTAGATGCAGGAAGATTGTTCCCGATGTTAGGGAAGTCCAAGACAAGGGGTCATAGTTTAAGGATAAAGGGGGAAATCCTTTAAAACCGAGATGAGAAGAACTTTTTTCACACAGAGAGTGGTGAATCTCTGGAACTCTCTGCCGCAGAGGGTAGTTGAGGCCAGTTCATTGGCTATATTTAAGAGGGAGTTAGATGTGGCCCTTGTGGCTAAGGGGATCAGAGGGTATGGAGAGAAGGCAGGTACGGGATACTGAGTTGGATGATCAGCCATGATCATATTGAATGGCGGTGCAGGCTCGAAGGGGCCGAATGGCCTACTCCTGCACCTAATTTCTATGTTTCTATGTTTCTATGATGCACTGCAGGATGCTTCATAAGTTCTTGTTCATAAGTAATATAGGAGCAGAATTAGGCCATTCAACCCATCATCTTCACCGCCAGTTAATCATGGCTGATCTATCTCTCCCCCTCAACCCCATTTCCCTGCCTTCTCCCCATAACCCCGTGCTAATCAAGAATCTATCTATCTGTCTTAAAATTATCCATTGACTTGGCCTCCACAGCCTCCTGTGGCAATGAATTCCACAGAATTCACTATTCACAGGCAAAACAGCAAAGGCCTAACACAGTTACTTGTCTTCCAAGCTCTATCATTGAAATTACCAAGTGGTGATAGAAACTATTCAAGGATGTTTCCAAAGCCTCTTGTGGGGATCTCCTTGCCACGTCTGCTTCAACGCAAGCATTTGGGAAGGCAATGGCAGCCTCAAATTCTTTCATCCAGAGCATGAAGAAGTCCATGAAAATGTTGAACAGAACAAACAGCCTTCGAAGCCTTTCAATGACCATGCATCTCCTGCTCCACCTTAGGAGAAGCCTATGGGCTTGGTTCTGGCACTGACCTCAACAGCCACCTACAAACCAACAGAACTGGAATGGAAATGAGTCATCCTCAACCCAAAAGGAACTGCCCAAGGGTGATGATGAGGTAAATTACCTTATATATTCCCGCTATGTTGATTCTTTATAGACCAACAGTTGCATCCTTATGAAGGTTTTGATTTAGAAAAAAAGCACAAACATTCATTGAATTGGTGCCACAACTAATAAATAAATAAATCAATCAATCAAAGACTTTATTGTCATTCAGAAATACACCAATTCTGAACGATTCCAAATACAGCAAGTCTGAACGAAATTTTGTTGCATCTGGCACCCGTGCAACATAGAATAACAAAAGGATAAAATAGATAAAAAGATCAAATGGATAAAAAGATAAAATAGATAATGGTGTCGGCACATTACATGGAATTCAAGAGTCTGATGGCTCGGGGGAAGAAGCTGTTGCAAAACCTGGCCGTTCTGCTCCTTATACTACGATACCTTTTGCCCGAGGGCAGCAGAGTGAACAGTCCATGATCGAGATGTGTGGGGTCCTTTATAATACTGCTGGCCTTAGACAAGCAACGTTTGCTCGCAATGTCCCCGATTGAAGGAAGAGAAGTCCCGATGATTTTTTCAGCCGTCCTCACCAGTCTCTGCATGGACTTCCAGTCGGAGGCTTTACATATTTGGCGATACTGCACGTCGGCATAAATGATTTAAAAAAAATTGTCCCTCTATTTTACATCATATTTTTAAGCATGCTTAATTACCTTTTTACTGGCTGCGAAAATGGGGTCAATAAAGCCCTCTAGCTTGGCACTCTCAATACCAATCTGCTTCCAATCTCTTACAGAACATACTTTTGTTTTGGAAAAATACAACCACACCAACTGTTAAAATGTAGATTAGGAATATGATGGACATAGCACACCTTGAAGAAATGAGACTCCGACTAATAGATAAATATGACCAATTCTTAAGGAGTTGGTCTCCTTTCATCGACTTTTTGGAATCATGTGATGCAGCGGTACCGTAAAGATTGCTGATTTCAGTTCATGACGCGGATAGATCTACATCTCCGAATACAGATTTGAAAAATTCTCTTTTAAGGGGCCTTCTCTTCTATTTCTACTTTCCACTTTTTTTTTTTTTTTTTTTATATATATACACACTTCACGTTTTTCTACTCTCTACCATCTATTTTTCCACTTTTTCCTCTTTCTATTGTTTTCTTTTTCTTGTCTTACTTACTTCCTTCTCACAACATAAAACTAGAGGTTGTACATAGAATGGATTACGGTATGACATAGTTGGCACCTAAAATTAGGTTCCACTGTAATGTTTTGTACTGTATTAACTTCTAATAAAACTAAAAAAAAAGAAAAAAGAACATACTTTTGTGACTCACGCCATTTGTCAAATTGGAGACTTAAAAGAACACAGATACTGACGTCTGATACAGGGTCTCAATCAGAAATGTTAATTCCTTCCCCCTCACCCTCTCACCCCCTCACCACCTCCCCCTCTCCTCCATCACCACACACAGATTCTGCATTTGCTGCTGAGCTCGATCAGCAGTGTTGCTTTTGTCCTACTTGTCAAATAGCTTGGCATGTTATGACGTACATCACTCCTGCACTCTGGAAGTATGTAAGGTAGACAGATTGTGCTATCAGTCCTTGTGCAATGCCGAGTTATTGTCAACACAGCCTGCAATGATCCAGCTTTGTTTTAAGTGTGTGTGAGGAAACCTGGCATCTATCAGCAAGAGGAACACCACCAAATGCAATATTTAAATGATTCTTGAGGATGCATTAGAGAAGGCCCTGGAACTGGATTGGCCATATACTGAGAAGTGAACCAGACAGCATCCCAAGAATAGCCCTGCACTGGACACCGGAAGGGAAAAGGTAAAGAGGGAGACCCAAAACCACCTGGCGTTGAACTGTAGAGGAGGAAATGAAAACAATGGAGCTGACCTGGGGTAGTGTCCAGAAGCTAGGAGTGGAGGACAGAAATGGAGGACATGCCAGGAGGCATAATAGGCAGTAAGTAATTAAGTAAGTACTTCCCCAACCCTGTTACCACTACCCATGGGCAACAGCAGAAGGCATACCCAAACACCAGTGACTGCAAATATGCCATCTACTCACAGATATTTTGACTTTGAAATACAGTCGCAAATTTTCATCATCATCATTTGTAAAAAAATGCAATGCAGGCCAGTCAGCAGAAGAGCTTTGTTTGAGGAAATGTTACATTAGAGTTCCATTCTCTAAATGCGTCAGCAAGTGAGGTCTCTGAGTGTGCACATACTCAAGTGTTATCCATGTATTGCAGCTCAATAACTGTGATTGGAGTAACCATGTTTCTGGAATGGGTGGATGGGTACCAGTTCAACCTCCACTTCACAACACAACCTGGAGCAAAGAAAACAATGCTGAAGGGAACTCAGCCTCCGTGGAGGGAAATGTACAGTTGGCATTTTGAGACATTTCATCTGGACTTCATCTGCCCATTTCCCTCCAGAGATGCTGCCGGACCCATTCACTTGCTGCGGCACAAAAACTGTTTGTTGCTCTAGATCCCAGCATCTGCAGTCTTCTGTGTCTCGATTCCACTGTGAAGCTTGTTGGATGTCAGATGCCACATTGCATGGGTAACATTACAGAGTATTGGAGCATTGACATGGTCTTCTTGACCCTAGTGGGGCACAAGGGTGTGTTGGTTTGAATCATAGCTTGCATGCCATCATGTAGGTATGTTACAAAACCTACCTGAATCGTGGCTGAGCATCTGCCCCACCCCTTGTGTGTGATTTTGGCGCTGTTTAGAGGGGGCGGGTTTAAAACGCGATTTTTACTAGGCTGTTGCAATCGAAAATGTTCAGCCTAGTAAATCATTAATGGAAAATCGCTGGAAGACCCCGTCGCAAAAGGTAATATTAGTTTTTATGGCCTTGTATAATAGTTATAGTAGTTTAAAAACCACTCTCTCAACCCGCAACCTCTCGCAGCCCCAGGGTTTTATAAAGCAAACAATTAAAGGTATGTACCTTATTTTTACATTAAATGGGGCTTGTATATAACCCTGTATTTAAAGTTTTCTATAGCGAGTAGTTCATTTTGGGCTTTTTATATCCCGCAGTATTTTTCTGGGCATTTGAGGGCACAAATCCAGCGCAATGTGAACGTTCTAAACCAGCGCGTTCACAGGAACCCACTAGAAAGCTGATTTAAATTGACTTTAATTTACAGTAATTGAACACTAAATCCCTTCCATTTGGCCTATAAATTGATGTAAATGAGATTTAAAAATCATGTTTTATTGTGAATTATGTGAATGCCAGTTACACTTGGGCTATTAAAAAATGTTAATTAAGTTATTATTCAGAAAGATAGATGTTTAGATCTAGTAATTGAAGTTTGAAATTAGCTACAATTGGGTAACTAACTATTAATGCTTTAATTTGTGTGCATCAAGTAAGCCATTTATATTTGTTTCAGAATGCTTCAATCTATGATAACTGAAAATTTCATTCAGTTCTCTTAATTTTTAAGAAGGTTATGGGCTTTCTGATGTCCACGATTACAGCATTTTTGTTATGTCCATAGAAAATCAATAGGGAACAAGATGCTAATTTCCGAGTATGAAAATGGCCATAACTTTTTTATTACTTGAGATATGAAAGTGAATTAGGTGTCAAATTAAACTTATTGTTATGCTTTATCTGATGGGATAAATTGCAGACTTGATTTTTTAAATCTCAAAATTTTGTAACATTGCTACATCATGTAGCAGGTGAAGAAGAGGTTCTGGGGGCTGCCAAATTTGAGTTGAATTATCCAGAATCCTTTGGATTGATGCAATCAAGTGGGCCAAGAAAGACAATAAATAATGGTGGCGTTGATCCTCGTATTTTTCTTGATGTGTTTGTGCGGTGAAGATGATATATCTTGATGGGCAGCATTCGAGGTATAGCTCTTTGATCTAAACAGTTGCACCCACCCTATGTAAAGAAAAATATCAAACAAGCATTTGGCCATTTCTTGAAACAGTGACGGCAACAAGCATATCCCTGCGAATACCTGTTTTCTTTTTTGTGACTCATCTGTGTGCCAGTTACACTGCTCTGATTGATTTTCACAGAAGAGCCTCCAACTGAGCATTATCTGTGTGCTGTAAATGCTCTCTGTGCATGCCTGCCATGCCATGAAAGTGCCTGAACCAAATTTCTATTAAACAAGATATCTGCGATCTGATTCCACTTGGGATTGGCAATTGATAGAGTGCAACAAATTACAAATGTTACACTTAAAAATCAAATGGAACACGATTACATTTCCAGTGCTTGATCTTCAGCTCAGGGATTGAGGTTTGAATCCATCTTTTTGCATGAATATCTCTTCTTCTGGGTGATTTTCGGGGGGTGGGGGTCCGCATTCAATTTTTACATGCAGGGATAGTTAATCCAGGTTCTATAATCTATACTATTACTAAAAGTCTCATCTTGACCTCTTCCTGTCTACGTTGTAAATACATTTTAGAAAAAACGCTACCCTATATCGCTATGTTTTTTCGCCATCTTACTCACCGTCCACCTCTCCTCCAACCGCCCCAAGGTTTTTTACGATCAGTGAAATAATTAAAAAGTTATGAATGTTTTAAAAATTGTGAGATCAGCAGATTGGTCTTCTCGCCTGTCAGTCACCATGATGGAAGGTAACGCCACTTCCTTGGGGACCAGGAGAACAAAGCCCTGGAGGCCGGACGTGAGTCAGGCACCACGGAAGACCGTGAGTGAGAGTTGAGTCCAGAACTGTGAGTCTACACCGTGAGTGAACTGAACTGTGAGTCTGCACAGTGCTGCTTGAACTGAATCGAAAGAGTTGGGCTGCACTGTGTTGCTTGAACTGAATTGAAGGGTTGGTCTGCACTGTGCTGCTTGAACTGAATGTCGCGCTCATTCCAGAAGTCCCGCTCACTGCATGAGTAGATTCAAGAGAGTTTTACTGTCATATATATGTTGTGTGTGAGTGTGTGTGATGGATGGTGTGAGTGTGTGTGAGAGATGGAGGGTGTGTGTGTGTGAGATGGAGGGTGTGTATATGAGTGTGTATGTGAGATGGAGGGTGTGCGTGCGTGTGTGATGGAGTGTGTGTGTGTGTGTGTGTGTGAGAGATGCAGTGTGTGTGTGTGTGTGTGTGATGGAGGGTGTGTGTGTGTGAGCCCACCAGCCGTGAGTGAGTCAACTGCCAGCCCACCAGCCATGAGTGAGTCAACTGCCAGCCCACCAGCCATGAGTGAGTCAACTGCCAGCCCACCAGCCATGAGTGAGTCAACTACCATCCCACCAGCCAGCCCACCAACCGTGAGTGAGTCTGCTGCCAGCCTACCAGCCGTGAGTAACTGCGCTGCCAGCCCACCTGGCCCGAGTGACTGATCTGCCAGCCCACAAATCCATTTGGGCCACAATGACCATACCAGCTCTCTGGAAACCTGTCCCTCCGGCCAACAACAGCAATACCAGTGCTCCAGAAAGCCCCCCCCCCCCCCTCCCCCTACTGGCCATCAATATTGGAATTTGTGGAGAAGTGGAATATTGCGTTGAGGGACCAGCCCTCCAGCGGGTCCCACTTAGTCTAGTAGCATTTAAAAGACACTTGGACAGGTACATGGGTAAGAAAGATTTACAGGGATATGGGCCAAATGTGGACAAATAGGATTAGCTTAGATGAGGCATCTTGGTCAGCGTGGGCGGGTTGGTGTGAAGGCCCTGATTCCATGCTATTTGTCTCAATGACTCTCTCTCTCTAAGTAGGCATTAATCATAAACAAAAGTTGTTCCGGATTTTTAATTGTCAGTCAATCACAATGACAGGCATTGAATGGCAGGTATGGATTAAAGGGAGAGCTGGTTTCCCATGATGCCAGACTCCATAGATTGCAAACACATTGTGTTCAAGAAGGAACTGCAGATGCTGGAAGATCGAAGGTACACAAAATTGCTGGAGAAACTCAGCGGGTGCAGCAGCATCTATGGAGCAAAGGAAATAGGCGACGTTTCGGGCCGAAACCCTTCTTCAGACTGATGGGGGTGGGGGGGGGGGGAGAAGGAAGGAAAAGGGGAGGAGGAGAAGCCCGAGGGCGGGCGGATGGGAGGGTGGGAGGAGACAGTTAGAGGGTTAGGGAAGGGGAGGAGGCAGCAAGGGCTAGCAAAATTTGGAGAATTCAATGTTAATGCCATCCGGACGCAAGGTGCCCAGGCGGAATATGAGGTGCTGTTCCTCCAAACACATTGTATTGCAAACACACTGCCATTTGTGCTGCCTATTAACACGCTGACATCTTGCTGAGGAGAAAGGGCAACTCAAGGCTCTGTATGTTAGTAATGGTAAATGTATTATTAAATGTTTGTGAAAGAAATATGGAAAGCGGGAGGAGTAGTGAAAAACACAATGCTGGAGGAACTCAGCAGGCGGAGCAGATTTCAGAGAGGTAAAGGGCCAGTCAATGTTTCGGGACAAGAACATGCATCAAATCCGTACAGCTATCCTGAAACAGAGTCTCAGCTGGAAATGTTGACTATCCTATTGTCCCTGCTGCTCTATCAGTTTGCTTTTTGCTCCAGTCTGCAGAATCTACAGTCTAGTATCTCCAGTAGCAGGCTATTCTGCATTCCCTCCAATGTGACCCCACCACTGGCCACATCTTCTCATCTCCCCCCTGTCTGCTTTCTGCAAAGACTGCTCCCTCCGGAACTCCCTGGTCAATTTGTCCCTTCCCACCCACACCACCCCCTCCCCGGGCACTTTTCCTTGCAACCGCAGTAGATGCTACACGTGTCGCTTTACCTCCCCCCTCGACTTAATTCAAGGACCCAAGCAGTCGTTCCAGGTGCGACAGAGGTTCACCTGCATCTACTCCAACCTCATCTATTGCATCCACTTCTCTAGATGTCAGCTGATCTACATCGGTGAGACCATGCGTAGGCTTGGCGATCGTTTCGCCGAACACCTCCGCTCGGTCCGCATTAACCAACCTGATCTCCCGGTGGCTCAGCACTTCAACTCCCCCTCCCATTCCGAATCTGACCTCTCTGTCCTGGGCCTCCTCCATGGCCAGAGTGAGCACCACCGGAAACTGGAGGAGCAACACCTCATATTCCGCTTGGGCAGTCTGCACCCTAGCGGCATAAACATTGAATTCTCCAATTTCCGGTAGCCCTTGCTGTCGCCTCCCCTTTTCAGCTCTCCCTCAGCCCCCGGGCTCCTCCTCTTCCTTTCTTCTTCCAGCTCCCCCCCCTCCCACCCACCCTGTATCAGTCTGAAGAAGGGTTTTGGCCCGAAACGTTGCCCATTTCCTTCGCTCCATAGATGCTGCTGCACCCGCTGAGTTGCTCCAGCATTTTTGTCTACCTGCATTTCAAACTGGATCTACCCCACAATAGAATAATGCCTGATTATCCAGCTCATAACCATTCCTTGCATTGATGCTGTGTGACCTGCTGAGTTACTCCAGCACATGTTTTCTTACCAAACCACATGGTGTTTTTTCATTTCCGGCAGAGCCAATAAGGTAGACCAAGGAAAGAGAGGCGTACTTCGACACATTATAGAAACTAAACTAAGTGGGACCCGCTGAGTCCCAGCATCACACGGGAGGGCTGGTCACCAATGCAATATTCCACCTCTCCACCAATTCCAATACTGCTCGCCAGTGGGGGGGGCTGTCTGTTGCGCTAGTATGGGTGTTGCGGGCTGAAGGTACTGGTTTCCAGAGGGCTAGTATAGACATTGTGGGCCGTATGGATGCTTGGGCAGGCATCCAACTGTTGCAACGTTTTTAAAAGCCAAGCCAAGGCAAACAATTGGGCTGCAGCCACCCGACAACCAAAATTCATTTGTAAATGTAAAATAATTGTCCCTAGAGTGTGTATGATTGGGTTAATGTGCGGGGATCGCTAGCCGGCACGGACCCCGTGGGCCGAAGGGCCTGTTTCCGCGCTGTACCTCTCTAAACTATACTAAACTCAAGGAGTCACGGCCACATCTGTGGAGGAAATGGACAGACGATGCTTCTTCAAACTCTTGCTTTCTGATCTGTTTGTTTATGCTCCTGCATATCTGCGTGGTGACTTGTGACATGGAGCCATCCTTTGGCCAGTCCTGTGAAGTATAACCGGTGTAGTTACTGAGCTGGTCAGAGCTGAGCCATGCCGGAACGACAGAAGTGTAGAACAGCAATATTTATCGAGTATTCATGCAAAATGTTGAGAAATAAATTGTCAATAAAATAAAATATATTCTTGAAATATTGGACACTCTGACAAATATTTCCAGTTTGAGCAAAAGTTTCTTCATTGTATATTGTTGATTGTGTGTACAAGATTGAACGTTGAAGCTCCTTTTCTCATTGTTTACATGGAACAATTCCAATCCTTTCTTTTATTTTTTGCGTTAAAAGGCTGGTAAAACTGATTCAAAGAAAAGCAAGTAGTTGTACATATTTGATCTTATTAATGTGACATTTCCTGTCTGAGTGACATTTCATCTAATCGTTGCATTCCCTGGTCTAACCCACATTCATGAATGATCTGCAACTTGCGTGACACCGAGTACAAGATCGCATAATGGAGAGGATTACCAAAACAAAAATTCTTTGCTTTATTTTTAGTATCTTTGTGGTGGGATAAAAGCAGCAAATCGGATTCAGCTGGATATGTGCTCATGATAATCCATCCTAAACTTTGGAAGCTCACCAGACTTTGTCTCCCGAAAGCCTCTGTGGCTCCTGCGAATTATTTCTCTTTAACGCCTGGAGAAAGATCAATTAGTGGAAATCAAAACTTTTCCATTGCTGTACTTACCCACATGGTGCAAGACAAAAAATGGCATTCAGAGGAAAAACAAAAGTTGTTTTGAAAGTGGCTGCAGGCAGGAGCAGCCACAGATGGCACGGAGCAGATCTGTCTGTGTTTTCTTAAGGACACCATGTGAAAGTTACGCTCATAGTAACAACATTCTAAATCCTATGCCACTTTCTTTCCGGCAGAGCCGATGAGGTAGACCAAGGATAGAGAGGTGTACTTCTACACATAGTAGAAACATAGAAAGATAGAAACATAGAAAATAGGTGCAGGAGTAGGCCATTCGGCCCTTCGAGCCTGCACCGCCATTCAATATGACCATGGCTGATCATAGTATACATTGATAAGGTCACAAGGAATGGGAGTAGAATGAGGCCATTCAGCCCATCAAGTCTACTCCGCCATTCAATCATGGCTGATCTGTCTCCCTCCTAACCCCATTCTCCCGCCTTCCCCCCATTTCACCTCTGACACTTGTACTAATCAATAAGGAGCAGAAGGAAGGCTTATTCCAGCACAGACTATTTCAAAACATAGGCCGTCTTGGGAGAGGATGGTGGAGTATTAGGCACTGGATTGTTTTGGACATTGGGTGGAAAATGGGACTTACTTTTTGGTAATGGAAGCACATGGTTTAGTAGCAACATGGAAGAGTTGTCATGACTTGCTGATGGCTCCTTCGATTCAGTGCTAGATCAGAGTCTGAGGTGGATATTGGCCGGTCCCTAATGGCATGACTCCAAGCTCCAGCCCGACCAGCTTGGAATCTGAGGTCTGGGGCTCCTTTCACTGCATCTGAGGGAAGGATTTTGAAAAACAATGCTGGGCATGAACTTTCCAATAAAATGACACAAACTGAAATGTCAACCAAATCTTTTTTTAATAGGCCAGAAATACAATATGTGGAGATAATATTTAATTTTAGGTACATTATTCCCTTAGAGATATAGCATGGCAGCATGCCCTTTGGCCTACTCTATGCTATCCCACTTCCTACATATTAGGAGGAATTTTACAGATGCCATTTAACCGACAAAACCAGCACATCATTGTGATATGGGAGGAAACGGGGCATCCGGAGGAAACTCACATGGTCACAGGAAGAATGTGAATACTTCACACAGACAGCGCCTGAGGTCTGGATCAAACCTGATTCTCTGGCAGCTCTATCAGCTGTGCTTTATTGCTATTTTTTAGCACAGAACTGTAGAGAATCAGGATGTTTCATCACAATATATAAATACCAATAAATTATCCGAGTCCTCAACTTGATTATTGTCTTGCTGGCTGGCCAACCTATTTCTCAAATACTGTGGTGGTGTTGTGTCTTGTGGAAAATCCTCTGCTATTTCTTTGGAAGGCGAATAAGAGATTTGAAGTGAAGATGAACAGGACAGAAGATTGAGGGGGGGGGGATCTTTTAGAGACTTACAAAATTCTTAAGGGGTTGGACAGGCTAGACGCAGGAAGATTGATCCCGATGTTGGGGAAGTCCAGAACAAGGGGTCTCAGTTTAAGGATAAAGGGGAAATCTTTTAGGACTGAGATGAGAAAAACATTTTTCACGCAGAGAGTGGTGAATCTCTGGAATTCTCTGCCACAGAATGTAGTTGATGCCAGTTCATTGGCTATATTTAAGAGGGAGTTAGATGTGGCCCTTGTGGCTAAAGGGATCAGGGGGTATGGAGAGAAAGCAGGGATGGGATACTGAGTTGGATGATCAGCCATGATCATATTTAATGGCGGTGCAGGCTCGAAGGGCCTACTCCTGCACCTATTTTCTATGTTTCTATGTTTCTATGACAGATGGTTATAATTTATACCCAGTTAAAAATACCCGATACGATACATCCAATGGTGCCTGATTTTCATCCAAGCCTCTGACAAAAAACAGCCAACTTAATTTGGCATTGGTCCTGGTTCATTATTGTCATTTGTACTGAGATACTGTGAAAAACATTGTTGGTGTGCTATCCAGTCAAATCAGACTAAGCATGAGTACAATCAAACCATCACAGGTGGAACAGGTAAGTCAACGAGAAAAATGTTAGATGCAGAATATAATGGTACAGTGTTACAGCGACAGAGATAGTGCGTATAAAAATAGCGTGTAAGGGCCACAATGAGGTAGTTTGGGAGATCAGGAATACATCCTTAGCTTTTGAAAGGACTGTGCAGTAATTTGATAAACAGCGGGGAAGAAGCTGTTCCTGAATCTGGTTGTACGAGCTTTCAATCTCCGTATCTGCTGCCTGTCATGAAATGGAAGAAGAGGAATGACTGGAGTGGAAATGGTCCTTGATTGCTTTGGCTGCTTTCAGTGGGAGTCGATGGAGGAGCGGGATGACTAGTTTGTGTGCTGGACTGGGCTCCATCCATAACTCTCTGTAGTTCCTGAGGAACTGTCTGAGGAAAAACATTCTTGCCATAGAGGGAGTACAGAGAAGGTTCACCAGACTGATTCCTGGGATGTCAGGACTTACATATGAAGAAAGACTGGATAGACCCGGCTTGTACTCGCTAGAATTTAGAAGAATGATGCAGGCTCGGTGCAGGAAGATTGTTCCCGATGTTGGGGAAGTCCAGAACAAGGGGTCACAGTTTAAGGATGAGGGGGAAATCTTTTAGGACCGAGATGAGAAAAACATTTTTTACACTCTCAGTATTGAGAGTGGTGAATCTGTGGAATTCTCTGCCACAGAAGGTAGTTGAGGCCAGTTCATTGGCTATATTTAAGGGGGAGATAGATGTGGCAGGTACGGGATACTGAGTTGGATGATCAGCCATGATCATATTGAATGGCAGTGCAGGCTCGAAGGGCCAAATGTCCTACTCCTGCACCTATTTTCTATGTTTCCATGTTTCTATGTTCCCTGTGGTTTTGGCAGATCTGTTGTCAAACCAAGCATGATACATTCCAAATAGGACGTTAGGATGTTTACTAAAGTACATTTGTAGACGTTGGCAAGAGTTGGTAGTGACCTGTCAAACCTCCTTAGTCTTCTGAGGAAGTAGTGGAGTTGGTGTAGTAGCTTTCTTGGTGATAGCTTCAACGTGGTGAGACCAAGACAAATTGTTGGTGACGCTTACGCCTCGGAACTCGAAACTCCCGGCCATCTACACTTTTCCACCATTAACACTGACTGTGTCACGTATGCCACCTCGTCTCCTGAAGTCAATAACCAGTTTTGTTCATTGTAATCCAACAGTATTGAGGCCACTATTCTTGATCACGATGACTATGTAACCTGATTGGTGTAGTAATTCCATATTCCATACTCCAACAAATAGTTGTACCAGAAGAACCAGGGAACTCATAGTTTAATGTTTGAGAATATACATTATGTAAAATAGACTTCCAAAATTATACAGACTAGTATTATAAATGTTGGTACATAATGCCTGATATTGGTATACAGTGGTTACTGTTTGCCACATGCAAAGCCAAATAATTGAATGCCATAGGTAATTAAGCAGCATAGGACAACATAATCTAGTTATGAGCTGTCTTCAGACAACATCACAAGTGTGTACCTATCCACACAAGTAATAACAGACATTTAAGTATAGAAACTTAGACAAACACCCTTTCTTAATTCTAAATTTCCTAATCAATTTTAGGAAATAGACAATAGACAATAGACAATAAGTGCTGGAGTAGGCCATTCGGTCCTTCGAGCCAGATTCAATGTGATCAGGGCTGGTCAACCCCAATCAGTACCCCGTTCCTGCCTTCTACCCATATCCACTGACTCCGCTATTTTTAAGAGCCCTATCTAGCTCTCTCTTGGAAGCATCCAGAGAACCTGCCTCCACCGCCCTCTGAGGCAGAGAATCCCACAGACTCACCACTCTCTAGTGAGAAAAAGTGTTTCCTCGTCTCCGTTCTAAATGGCTTACTCGTTATTCTTAAACTGTGGCCCCTGGTTCTGGACTCCCCCAACATCGGGAACATGTTTCCTGCCTCTAGCGTGTCCAAGCCCTTAACAATCTTATATGTTTCAATGAGATATCCTCTCATCCTTCTAAACTCCAGAGTGTACAAGCCCAGCTGCTCCATTCTCTCAGCATATGACAGTCCCGTCATCCCAGGAATTAACCTTGGAAACCTACGCTGCACTCCCTCAATAGCAAGACTGTCCTTCCTCAAATTAGAGGACCAAAACTGCACACAATACTCCAGGTGTGGTCTCACTAGGGCTCTGTACAAAAGTGAGGAAGTTGTTGGGAATGGGGATTACAGTCAGTAGGGTGTGGGTGAATGGGGTTTACATGAATGGTGAGAGAATCGGATGTTACAAATAACAGTGCGAGAAGTTTGCCTTCTCAAGCAATGAATGGGATATTGCAAAGTTAGATGGTGCTGAACAAGTGGGGACTGTTGACATTTTGTGAGTGTTGCTACTTCCAGAGCTACCATTTAAAAGTCAATCTTCAGAGCCAGGAAAAGCCCAGAAAAAGTTTTTGCTGAACCACAAGTAGTAAAACAAATGTGTTCACTCACACCGACTTTAAACAGATTGAATTGGATTATTAAGGTGCCTGTTATGGTCAGCAAGTGTAACAAATTTACAAGTTTACAGGGGCAGCAGAATAGCTCAGTGGCAGAGTTGCTGCCTTAAGGGCCGGTCCCACGAGCATGCGACTCCATGCGGCAAGCGCGACCAAACCGGAAGCGGGGGTCGCGCGGAGGTCGAGTGAGTGACGTAAAGTCCCAGCGAAGTCCGCAGGAAGTTCGCGCATGATGTACGGCGTCAAGACGCTGCGTCCGGCATCGAGACACCGCACACGCCCGTCGAGGCGGTGTATATGGCATCACCGTTGCCGCGCGGAATTTTTTAACACGGTCAGTTTTTCGGAGCCCCGCGCGATGTCGGGACCAGCTCCGCACAACTCCATACAGCTCCGGCGATCGAAGTGGGACCGGACCTGCGCCGTACGGCTCAAGTGAGTGAATAATAATTTTAGTTCGAGGGATAGTGCAACGCTGTACATCACTAATCATTGATGATACACACGGCATCAAGAAGCTGCATCCGGCAAAAACAGAAGCAAAGCCTCAGGCATGGTCAAAAGCCAGGGAGTACAAATGTGTTTTAACACTGGATTTGAAGATGGACACTGAGGGGGCCTGTCTGATGTGCAACGGCAGGGTGTTCCAGAGTGCCGGAGCAGCAACAGAGAAGGCTCTATCCCCTCTGAGCCTCCGACTAGACCTCGGTACCTCCAGGAGCAGCTGACCAGCTGACCTGAGGGACCGGGCAGGAGTGTATGGGTGGAGCAGCTCAGAGAGGTAAGGCGGGGCGAGCCCATTCAGAGATTTAAAAACAAATAACAGTATCTTAAAATGAACTCGAAAGTGCACCGGG
Organism: Leucoraja erinaceus; assembly: GCF_028641065.1. Taxonomy (NCBI): domain Eukaryota; kingdom Metazoa; phylum Chordata; class Chondrichthyes; order Rajiformes; family Rajidae; genus Leucoraja; species Leucoraja erinaceus. The sequence continues at coordinate 163,572,682 of NC_073377.1, forward strand.
AGCCAGTGGAGGGAGGCCAGAATTGGCGATATGTGCTCCCTCTTTCGAGTCCCTGTTAAAAGGCGAGCAGCAGCATTCTGAACCAACTGGAGACGAGCCAGTGAAGAACGAGCAACACCAAAATAGACCACGTTAGGTCGCACTTGCCGCATGCAGTCGCATGCTCGTGGGACAGGCCCTTTACTGTGCCAGAGACCCGGGATCAATGCTGACTGCCGTTGTTGCCTGTATGGATTTTGTACGCTCATCCTATAACCCGCATGAGTTTTCCCCGGGAGCTCTGTTGTCCTCCCACACTCCAAAGACCTACACGTTTGTAGGCCAATAGGCTTAGGTGAAAATAATAAATTGTCCCTAGTGTATGTAGTATAGTTCTAGTGAACTGGGATCGCAGGTTGGCGTTAATCTGTTTCTGTGCTGTATCTCTTAACTTAAAAAAATGGAAGGCCTGCTAGTGGATTGCTTTCTGTCAAAAAAAAACGATCTTACTTTAAATATCACTCTTCAGTTAGACGGGACCGACATCTAGTCAACAATCCTGTGTTCTGCGCCGACATTAAGGGAATTAAGAATCAGTTGTCTTTTGATGGATTGTCCACTTTCTGATTTGGCAATGCCTGCTATTTTCCAGGTTTCTCTTTCTGTAGATGGAGAGCAACAAGAGCACCCTGTGTGGGTGTAGTTATTCCCAATGCCACAAGTATTGGGACCTTGTAGCATTGGAATTGGGAATAGAGTTGGGTGTACAGTTTTGGTCTCCTAATTTGAGGAAGGACATCCTTGTGATTGAGGCAGTGCAGCGTAGGTTCACGAGATTGATCCCTGGGATGGCGGGACTGTCATATGAGGAAAGATTGAAAAGACCAGGCTTGTATTCACTGGAGTTTAGAAGGATGAGGGGGCATCTTATAGAAACATATAAAATTATAAAAGGACTGGACAAGCTAGATGCAGGAAAAATGTTCCCAACGTTGGGCGAGTCCAGAACCAGGGACCACAGTCTCAGAATAAAGGGGAGGTCATTTAAGACTGAGGTGAGAAAAAAAAAATTCACCCAGAGAGTTGTGAATTTATGGAATTCCCTGCCACAGAGGGCAGTGGAGGCCAAGTCACTGGATGGATATAAGAGAGAGTTAGAGTTCTAGGGGCTAGTGGAGTCAAGGGATATGGGGAGAAGGCAGGCAGGGGTTATTGATTGGGGACGATCAGCAATGATCACAATGAATGGCGGTGCTGGTTCGAAGGGCCGAATGGCCTCCCCCTGCACCTATTTTCTATGTTTCTATGTTTCTATAAATAGCAGTTACGTGCATTTCCCCTCAGCAGACATGATACCCTGTGCTCCCTCATTGCTACTTTCCCTTTCATAGCATAACATCTGCCTCTGGAAAAACTCTCTGTCCAGCAAAGGAAAAAATATTAGTTTAGTTTTTAGTTTAGTTTAGTTTAGAAATACAGGGCATCAACAGGCCCTTCGGCCCAACAAGTCCGTATCGACCAACAATCGCTGCACTACCTCCAACCTACAAACCCATACATCTTTGGAGTTGATGACAACGTTGATGATGACGCAAGGTTTAAACTATTTAAAATAATAAAAACTGAATTAATTTGATGCATTTGACAATCTCACACTGACCCTACGACATCATAGTTAATAAAATTGATAAAGGCTGGTCATTGCTTTGGCTGGCTTTAACAACCATGAGTCAAAAGACTGAGTAATCTGTTTCAGGAACATTAGGTTTGTACAGCAGCTTTGCATTAGCGTTTGTATGAAACATCAGGAGAAATTCCAGCCACCTGTGACCCTCAATCTATCTGTAGAATATGAAGAATTCTGCAGCCAAGTCAAAGTTGACATTCAACTCTCCAAGAATGTGTTGTGGGGGCCAATCCATTGATGGAGTGTTATGGAATTTTGAGAATGGAACTAAACAACGGTAGCATTTGGTAACACAAAGGGAGACCAGCTGGAGGAACTCAGCAAGTCAGGCAGCATCTGAAGAGGGAAATGAGCAGTCGACATGTTGGGTCAGGAGCCTTCATCAATTAACAATGCGTGGATACTCTGTTGCCTGTGGTTATATGGATCTCCTAAATTGCCAATCATTTTATTTTTCCTACACCAACCTGTCTGTCCTCAACCTCCTCCATTGCCATGGTGAGGCTAAACAAAAGGAACAACACTTCCTATACAGCCCAATGCCATATTGGGCAGTCTACAACCCAACAACATGAGTAATGAATTCTCCAATTTCCTGTATCCCCCTTTCTCTCTCATCTTATCTACCCACATCATCTTACACACACTTTTCTTTCCATCATATCCCGCTCCAACCTCCTTTCACCCTGATTCATTTTCCTTCTCCCCCACACACTCGTCCCACTGAATTCCCTTATCTCTGACTGCTCACTCCTCCTTCCCTCTGTTATTCCTATTTGCCATTCCATCTCTATTTCACTTCCATCCAATGTATTTTTTTCTTGCCAGATAGATTCCAGAGTCTGTAGCCTTTTGTTCACTTATTAGCTCTCAGCATCTATTGCAACCATCGTACCTTCTCTCCTCCACCTGGCTGTTAGAAGCTTACCAAGCCCTCCTCTCCTTGGGCAGCATGGTGGCGCTGCGGTAGAGTTGCTGCCTTACAGTGCTTGGAGAGTCGGAGTCCCGGGTTCGATCCTGACTATGGGTGCTGTCTGTACGGAGTTTGTGCATTCTTCCCGTGACCGCATTGGTTTTCTCTGAGATCTTTGGTTTCCACACTCCCACACTCCAAGCATTCAAAATGAATTCATTAATTTGATGCATTAGACAATCTCAAATTTGTATCATTAATTGGCTTGGTATAAGTGTAAATTGTCCCTAGTGTGTGTAGGATAGTGTTAATGTTGCTGGTCGCTACGGACTTGGTGGGCCAAAGGGCCTGTTTCCGTGCTGGGTCTTTAAACTAAACTAGACTAAACGTGTTTTCATCTTTCATAGAAACATAGAAACATAGAAAATAGGTGCAGGAGTAGGCCATTCGGCCCTTCGAGCCTGCAGCGCCATTCAATAGTCAATAGTCAATTTAATTGTCATTTGGACCCCTTGAGGTCCAAACGAAATGCCGTTTCTGCAGCCATACATTACAAACAAATAGACCCCAGACACAACATAATTTACATTTTACATAAACATCCATCACATTGCTGTGATGGAAGGCCAAAAAAAAACTTTTTTTGATCATGATCATGGCTGATCAATATGATCATGGCTGATCATCCAACTCAGTATCCTGTACCTGCCTTCTCTCCATACCCCCTGATCCCTTTAGCCACAAGGGCCACATCTAACTCCCTCTTAAATATAGCCAATGAACTGGCCTCAACTACCTTCTGTGGCAGAGAATTCCACAGATTCACCACTCTCTGTGTGAAAAATGTTTTTCTCATCTCGGTCCTAAAAGACTGTCCCCCTTATCCTTAAACTGTGACCCCTTGTTCTGGACTTCCCCAACATCGGGAACAATCTTCCTGCATCTAGCCTGTCCAACCCCTTAAATTTTTTGTAAGTTTCTATAAGATGGCCTGGGCAGAGAGCAGAAGTGCAAATCTCAACGGCTCCATGATACTCAAGGACACTCAGCAATCCATAGCTGCTTCTATTTGTAAACACTTACAGATTACGTGAATATTGGGGAAAATTTAATTTGTCCCCTACAAAACATCTGTGCCTTTACTGCCTGAAAGTCATACATCTTTTGGGCAGAGTGCAAATAGCAAGCTCTGATGGGAAGAATTTTTTTGCAGAATACAGGAACGACACATTATCCTTGCATTGATTTCTATAGGTTTCCTGGTCATCTCTTCAGATTTTATTTCTGCTGCACAGCAAACACTATGTTATCTATCGACAAGAAAGTCTACTCCATCATCATTGGGACCACTCTTTAGGAAAAAACAGCTGGTGCTGGTTTAAACAGAAGATAGACACAAAGTGCTGGAATAACTCAACGGGTCAGGCAGCATCTCTGGAGAAAAAGGATGGGGACTTTTTCGGTCGGGACCCTTTAGCACGATGACACGAAGCTGGGGGGCAGTGTTAGCTGTGAGGAGGATGCTAGGAGGCTGCAAGGTGACTTGGATAGGCTGGGTGAGTGGGCAAATGCATGGCAGATGCAGTATAATGTGGATAAATGTGAGGTTATCCACTTTGGTGGCAAAAACAGGAAAGTAGACTATTATCTGAATGGTGGTTCGATTAGGAAAAGGGGAGATGTAATGATGCAATGTATTGCATACAGTTTTGGTCTCCTAATCTGAGGAAAGACATTCTTGCCATAGAGGGAGTAAAGGTTCACCAGACTGATTCCTGGGATGTCAGGACCTTCATATGAAGAAAGACTGGATAGGCTTGGTTTGTACTCGCTAGGATTTAGAAGATTGAGGGGGGATCTTATAGAAACTTACAACATTCTTAAGGGGTTGGACAGGCTAGATGCAGGAAGATTGTTTCCGATGTTGGGGAAGTCCAGAACAAGGGGTCACAGTTTAAGGATAAAGAGGAAAACATTTTTCACACAGAGAGTGGTGAATCTCTGGAATTCTCTGCCACAGAAGGTAGTTGGGGCCAGTTCATTGGATATATTTAAGAGGGAGTTAGATGTGGCCCTTGTGGCTAAAGGGATCAGGGGGTATGCAGAGAAGGCAGGTAAGGATACTGAGTTGGATGATCAGCCATGATCATATTGAATGGCGATGCAGGCTCGAAGGGCCGAATGGCCTACTCCTGCACCTATTTTCTATGTTCCTATGTCTATGTTTCAGACTAAACATTCTAGATTCTATCATTAAGACCAAGGTATTTTAGTAGACAAACAGTTGTCGATACACACATCAATTAAAAATCAAACTACGGTTACCAACAAATTTTTAATTCCTCCCTCTTTGAATCATTTAATTTTGATTAAATTTAAATTTATTAATTTAAATTTAATAAATTAATAAACATAAAAGTTAATTAGAATTCTAATAATTGAGATTCTAAACTCATTTCAGAACAATGTAACAAGCAATCAACTTTCAACCTTGTTCCTTAACTGCGAAAGATTTGACCATAATTTGGCCACATACTCTCATGAATATGGAATTAATGTTTTAGGATTATCATAACAAAATCTGGGATACTGACAGTTCCACATTCCTTATTAAAAGTGATGCCATATCTGAAAGCAGAAATAACAAAAACACACCCATATAAATATTCTAGATTTGAGCTATATTAAGCATTTGTGCCATTTGAAGGATATAAAGGGCCTGTCCCACCAGCATGCGACTCCATGCGGCAAGCGTGACCTAACGTGGTCGCTTGAGCCGTACGGCCTCGCGGGGCCGGTCCCACTTCGATCGCTGGAGCCGTATGGAGTTGTGCGGAGCTGGTCCCGACATCGCGCGGGGCTCCGAAAAACTGACCGTGTTCAAAAATTCCACGCGGCAACGTTCTGCCGGCAGCCGCCTCGACGCCGTACACACCACCTCGATGGGCACATGCAGCGTCTCAACGCCGTACGCATGTCTTGACGCCGTACGTCACGCGCGAACTTCCAGCGGACTTCGCTCGAACTTCACGTCTCTCACTCGACCTCCGCGCGGCCCCTGCTTCTGCAGGCACATGCTGGTGGGACTGGCCTTGTACGGGGATCACTCGACCTCCGCGCGACCCCCGTTTCCGGTTTGGTCGCGCTTGCCGCATGCATGTCGCATGCTCGTGGGACAGGCCCTTAACAGAGATGTTATAGACGTCAAAACTGTGTCAGTGAACCTATAGGTTTAACAAACCTTCAGCTTTGAATTAATCCAGATTTTGCAATCCTAGATGAGACAAAACTGTCATTTTGGATCTCTGGATCAAACCATCAAGTTAACATTTCAGGTACAGTTGTTGTTCATAAGCAGCTTCAGTTCGTGCCCGAGCAGAGAATGTTTATAGTAATTCCTTTGCAATAACTTCCAAGTCTCATCCTTTCACAGATGCAGTGCAGCCAAAATTCACAGCTGTCAAGCATTTTCAACAGATTCCACAGTGCCTGGATGAGGTTTTACCAAATTCCTTTGTCCTTACACATCAGCTAAAAGGAATTACCGTAACATCTGATCTTGTGGAAGTGGGAAACTTGCCATCTTGACCTTGCCCAAAGCATTCCGGAACTCATGGTCACAGATTTATTGTCTCATGTGTCTTCAGAAGGTCATGCAGGCTTTTTGTGCCTTTTTTTTAGTTGTAAAATCCAAGCAACCAATCTGCTATTGATTTTTCTGCTATGCAGCTTTGTTCGGCAGATGGACACATGTTAGTCCCGTTCCATGGATCTTTGTCATTGGAAAGGCATGTTCCACTGGAGTAGCTCCCAGCTGCTAGTACAATACTGATCCACCACAACCAATCACCAGACTTCCTATAAATGGAACCATTCAGTTTAGATTGCCTCATGTTTACATGTAGTGCCTACACTTTATATTAGGGTGGAGCAGCTGTGAGCAAATGAAAAAATATAGAGTCATCACCACTGTTTTCCATTGGGTTGTGTACTCATAGGGGTGAGGTGGGGAAGTAAAGACGGAAGGAAAGGAATAAAAAACTACAAATAAAGGAAAAAAAGATACAAAGTGACCTGAGCAAAGAAATATAACAGCTGTATCTCTTAGAGAGTGAGATCAGACACATAGAAACATTGCAAAATATGGAACAGTAAAGGGCCAGTCCCACCAGCATGCGCCTGCATGCGGCAAGCGCAACTTAACCAGAAGCGGGAACCGCGCGGAGGTCGAGTGAGTGACACGGCGCCGAGGCGGCTGCGGGCCGGCAGGCCGTTGCCGCGCGGAATTTTTGAACACGGTCAGTTTTTCGGAGCCCCGCGCGATGTCGGGACCAGCTCCGCACAACTCCATACGGCTCCGACGATCGAAGTGGGACCGGCCCCGCGAGGCCGTACGGCTCAAGCGACCACGTTAGGTCGCGCTTGCCGCATGGAGTCGCATGCTCATGGGACAGGCCCTTTAGGTCGCGCTTGCCGCATGCCGTATGCTGGTGGGACAGGCCCTTAAGTCATGCACAGCAGGTCAAGGTGACACAGTAGAGCAGCTGGTAGCACGGATACCTCACAGTCTCAGAAACCCGCTTCGATCATGATCTCAGATGCTGTTTGTGTGGAGTTTGCACGTTCTTCATGTGACGTGTGGTTTTCCTCTGGTTTTCCCCCCCATACCCAAAAGATGTGTGGGTTTGTGGGTTAATTGGCCTCTACAAATTGCCCCGTGTGTGACTTTTGCCCTGATGCAAGTGGGACAACATAGAACAAGTGTGAACGGGTGGTCGATGACCGGCATGGACTCGATGGGAAGGGCCTGTTTCCATGCTGAATCTTTCAATCAATTCAATCAATCAGTCTGTTTCAATGGAGGGAAATAAGCTAAATCACCATCACGGATGGATGACTTACAGTGGAAACGGCCAGTTATGATGCCGTTGGAGAAAGCAAGCAATCTGATGTTCTAGAATTTGACACTGAATTTTAAAGGCTGCAATGTGCACAGATAGGAGACAAATTGCTTCACAAAGCCCGTGTTAAGCCTCATTATAACATTAAAGGAGGCCACAGAGATGGGTCAGAAAAGGAGATGATAGAGGAATAAAGTAGTGGTGAGGGAAAGTCAGGGTTGGACATGCAGACTGAACACAAGTGCGGCAGAAAATCGTCAGTCGAGAGTCAAGAGTATTTACTGGAGGTAGGAACAAGGTAGGAACTGGAACCATAACATTCTTATTAGCTGCAGCTTTACAGGTACATTAGGATACAGCAACAACAAAACAAATGCAAATATGATCAGTTAATTGTCAACAACGTACCTCGGTGACTGCCAATCACCACCCCCCCCCCCGGACACTTATTATTTATTTTTTATTAAAATCGTTTGCTATGTCGCTCTTCAAGGGAGATGCTAAATGCATTTCGTTGTCTCTGTACTGTACACTGACAATGACAATTAAAATTGAATCTGAATCTTATTCTAAATAAGCTACACTTTGATAGTTAAAAACCATAGTACAGTAAACTCCTGCAATAACGGACCACATAGGAGGGGAAATCGGGGTCTGGCCACTAGGGGCGCCGCTTGATGGCAGCCTCTGCCTACGGTTTGTCTTGTTTTTCTATTTTTTAATTTTTTTAGTTTGTTTAGAAGTACGTTTTGGAGGATTTTCTTAGTATTTCTATGTGGGGGAGGGAGGTAGGGTAAGGGGGAAGTTGTTTCTCAGTCACTTCCTGGCGAGGATGTGACTATTCTCCGAGTCGCGTCCTCGTCCCCCCACCTCGCGGCCTACCAACTGGATTGGCCCGGCCTTTCCTGCTTCAGCGGCGGCGCAGCACTGGATTCACCGCGGAGCGGGGCGATACCGTACCTGGATCGCCGTTTGAAGCTCCGGAGTGTTGGGCCCGCTGCTTCGACATCACGGAGCTGTGGTTTGCGGAGCTCCCAGCGCGGGCGGCGCTGACTTCAACATCGCGGAGCGCTGGGATCCCTTTGCCGAGGGCCGCCAGCGTGAATCTCCGCCCGTGGACTCTGGGAGCCGCGGTCTCTGGTAGGAAATGCATTTCGTTGTCCGGTACACTGACAATGACAATTAAAATTGAATCTGAATCTGAAATGGCCGGTTCGGAAGTCCAAGCCGCTAAGAATGTTCCATCATCTGGCGAGTGGGCCTGAACAGCGGACCACCTATAGCGGCGGCAGTGAGGGGGTTCAGGAGCCCCCCCCCCATCCACGGGTGAACAACAGCGGAGGAGGACTGAACTTTGGTGCCTTCCCTCACAGTGGGAAATTTGATTCAGCTGTGTGGAGATGTCTATGTTAAAGACTATCGCGTTCTGTGCTCTCTTTAATTCGTATGGCTTTATAGTGACCGCAAATACCACTGCACCAATTGGTACATGTGCCAATTAAATGTCTCTTGTCTTGGTTCTTGCCTCTCTTGTCTAGTCTTGCCTTCCACGCCCTCAAGGTCAGCTGCGGGATGTGGGTGGACGAGTGAGGAGAGGGACATCGTGTCCAAGGAAGGCGATGGTTGGGGGCCTGCAGCAGATTGGGGCATGCCTGGATCGGGCATCGTTCATCAGGACTAGAGCAGGGATTGGACTTTGAAAATGGTGCCAAAACATGTTGCCTTTTGTATGCAGGCTCAGTAGACTAATTCGGTACACATGCTAATCGAGGAGGTGCTTGGGAATTGTAATGCGGTACTGGGCTGTATGTAAGAAAATAATAACACTGTGCATTTGCACATGTGATAAATAAAAGCATAATTGAACCATTGATGGAAATGTGTCACTTGCTCACTAAGTCCATACAGTCATTTTGCCTGCAATTATTAGTGCAATTTACCCACATTAGGACCATATCCTTTTATGCTTTGCCTATTTATCGATGTTTCTTTAATTTTTTTTGTTGACATACACTAACTACTTCTTTTGAATTTGGGCCTCAAAATGAATCATATTTTTCTTTGGCAATAACAGCTATATGATGCATGGGCCCATTAACATTTCTTGTGTGAGTATAAAAATAGGGGAGGGAATTGGCATTGGGAGCAAAATCAGATATGCTGCAATTTTCCTTTCAACAAAAGGACTCTTGTCTAAAGAGCACCATGTACATGTGTATGCATTTGTGAGAACTTGCAAAATGACCCTTGTGCTTTTCTACAGATAGCAGTGATTGTTTTGGGAATTGATTTAGAGAGCTATCTCAGTTCAGGTTGTTGACAATCAGGGTCCGTTTCCACATTTTATAATAGCCTTAACCCTTACATGACCAAAACACAAAGTGTGAGAGTAACGCAATGGGTTAGGCAGCTTAGACAATAGACAATAGGTGCAGGAGTAGGCCATTTGGCCCTTCGAGCCAGCACTCCCATTCAATGTGATCATGGCTGATCATCCCCAATCAGTACCCCGTTCCTGCCTTCTCCCCATATCCCCTGACTCCACTATTTTTAAGAGCCCTATCTAGCTCTCTCTTGAAAGCATCCAGCGAACCTGCCTCCACCGCCCTCTGAGGCAGAGAATTCCACAGACTCACCACTCTCTGTGAGAAAAAGTGTTTCCTCGTCTCCGTTCTAAATGGCTTACTCCTTATTCTTAAACTGTGGCCCCTGGTTCTGGACATGTTTCCTGCCTCTAGCATGTCCAAACCCTTAACAATCTTATATGTTTCAATGAGATGCCCTCTCATCCTTCTAAACTCCAGAGTGTACAAGCCCAGCCGCTCCATTCTCTCAGCATATGACCGTCCCGCCATCCCGGGAATTAACCTTGTGTGGAGGGAATGGACAGACAGTGATGAAGTTTGAAGAAGGGTCCCAACACAAAGGATTGTCTTTCCATTCTCTCTAGAGATGCTGCCTGACCTGCTACGTTCACTCAGCAATTTGTGTTGTAGTTAAGACTCCAGCATCTGCAATTCCTTGCGTCTTCATAGATTTGTCATAAGGCTTTTAATGTGCTTCAGGTACTGCCACAGCTGACCAATGGAGCAGAGTGGTTTGCCAGTGGCAACTAGACTGCAGGGGCAGAGCTTATGGGCCCACAAATGGGCTGCTCTGAAGGCCTTCTGTGCACTTACACTTAAGTGCTCTTCAGAATTGACCCTACATGCCTCTCGTCATCAGATATATTTATAAAAACAAATGGAATCAGTAATTTAGAAATTAAATAAAATTGTACTTCAAGTAAAAAAATAATTTATTTAAGATACACAAACTTCTGCAAAGTAATAAAAAATGTGATACATAAAGTGATACATAGAGGAAGAGACAAATAACATTTTCATTCTTATTCCTCTTTGTTGAAGAATTGCAACCCTATTGAAAATAATGGGGTTGTGCTGAATATACCAGCTCATGTTGAGTAAAGCTGAGGGTGTTCCGGTTTCCTCCCACATTCCAATGACAGGTTTGTGGGTTAATTGGCTTCTGTAAATTGTACATTATGCGTGCTGTGTAAGATAGCACTAGTGTACGGGGTGATCACTCGTCAGCGTGGACTCAGTGGGCCGAAGGGCCTGTTTCCACACTGCATCTCTAAACTGGGTGGCAGAGTGGCTCAGCAGTAGTGTTGCTGCCTTACAGCGCCAGAGACCTGGATTTGATCCTGCTGTTTGTATGGAGTTTGTACGTTCTCCATGTGACCGCGTGGGTTTTCTCCTGGTGCTCCGGTTTCCTCCCATACGACAGAGACGCACAGGTTTGTCGGTTAATTGACTTCTGTAAATTGTAAATTGTTCCTAGTATGTTGGATAGTGCCAGTGTACGGGATGATCAGCTGGTCGGCTCAGACTTGGTGGGCTGAAGGGCTTGTCTCCGCGTTGTATCTCTAAATGTACCCGTGGCGACGACTGCGGGTGCTCGGGAAGCCCCGACCACGGGTGAACATCTGGGATGATCGGCGGGGAGGCTGGCTGGACTATGGTACGTTCCTCAACTTTGGTGCCACTGTGTTTAAGAAGGAACTGCAGATGCTGGAAAATCGAAGGTAGACACAAATGCTGGAGAAACTCAGCGGGTGCAGCAGCATCTATGGAGCGAAGGAAATAGGTAACGTTTCGGGCCGAAACCCTTCTTCAGGCTGATGGGGGGTGGTGGGGAGAAGACAGGAAAAAGGAGGAGGAGGAGCCTGAGGGCTGAGGGATGGGAGGAGGCAGCAAGGGCTAACAAAATTGGGAGAATTCAATGTTCATGCCCCCAGGATGCAGACTCCCCAAGCGGAATATGAGGTGCTGTTCCTCCAATTTCCGGTGTTGCTCGCTCTGGCCATGGAGGAGACCCAGGACAGAGAGGTCGGATGGGGAATGGGAGGGGGAGTTGAAGTGCTGAGCCACCGGGAGGTCAGGTTGGTTATTGCGGACCGAGCGGAGGTGTTCAGCGAAACGATCGCCCAACCTCCGCTTATTGGAGGAGATGCAGGTGAACCTCTGTCGCTACCTCCCCTCTCTACTCCATTCAAGGCCCCTTTACCTCCCCCCTTGACTCCATTCCAGGACCCAAGCAGTCGTTCCAGGTGCGACAGAGGTTCACCTGCATCTCCTCCAACCTCATCTACTGCATCCGCTGCTCTAGATGTCAGCTGATCTACATCGGTGAGACTAAGCAGAGGTTGGGCGATCGTTTCGCCGAACACCTCCGCTCGGTCTGCAATAACCAACCTGACCTCCCGGTGGCTCAGCACTTCAACTCCCCCTCACATTCCCCATCCGACCTCTCTGTCCTGGGCCTCCTCCATGGCCAGAGTGAGCACCTGCGGAAATTGGATGAAAAGCACCTCATATTCAGCTTGGGGAGTCTGCATCCTGCGGGCATGATCATTGAATTCTCCCAATTTTGTTATCCCTTGCTGTCTCCTCCCCTTCCTCAGCCCTCGGGCTCCTCCTCCTCCTTTTTCCATTCTTCTCCCCGCCACCCTCTATCAGTCCGAAGAAGGGTTTCGGCCTGAAACGTTGCCTATTTCCTTCGCTCTATAGATGCTGCTGCACCCGCTGAGTTTCTCCAGCATTTTTGTGTACCTTTGGTGCCACTGTGTTGCGTTGTGGTTGTGTTGTGTCGTGGAATTCTGTGTTTGTGCTTTTTTAAATTTTAATATGTTTTATTTATTTATTTATTGTTTATTTTTTATGATACTTGACTGTAAGGAAAATTAATTTTGTTGTCTCTAAATATGAGATAATGACAATAAATTGATTACAATACAACGGAATACAATACTAAAGTCTAAAGCTCTCATTGTTGGCAGGTCAACTCGTACACTGTGGAGATGGGGGCCATGAAGAGACGGTAACTGCTGGAGGTATTGTGGAGTTCATCATCTTTCAGAAATTTAAAAGAAAATCATAAATCTGCACTATTTATTTATTGATGAAATTGACAAGTTAATTGGAATTTCATTAATCAGCCAAGTTAATACATGCCATTGGACTGCTGCATGTTTTATACCTTTTCTTCTTCTGTTTCATATATCTTTATGATGTAGGTGACCATTCAGCCCATCAAGTCCATGCTTGCTCAAGTAGACTTCGCTTTCTCCTCTAATCTTCCCTGCCATCTATTCTCCCCGTGTTTCACCAATTCTCTTCCAGAAATGTAACCTACAAACGGTGGGCAATTTAGCATGGCCAGTTAACTCACTAACCTGCATGCTTTGAGGATGTGGAAAAAATACGGAGGAAATACAGCATGATCGCGTGCAGAATAGACAAACATCACGCAGATAGCACTGGAGGTCAGCATTGAACCTGGGTCATTGACACGGTGAGGCAGCAGATCATCTAGTTGCACTATTGGTCAACTGTGAATAGACAACAAGAATTGGCCACTGTTTAGATTTGAACAGCGAAGCTGTCTTTGGGCCCCATACACAGAGTCTATCTTCACACAGGTAAGCAATGTGATGGTTTTAGGAGGATCTCAAATGTAGAAAGAGAGGTGCCAAGAAAAGTGAAGTGTGCAACTTCCCCTGTGGTGCCCAGCAGAGCTTTGCCTCTTCTAGATTAAAACTGATAAGTTACGGGGCTGGATCTCCATAAACATGGAAACATTGGTGAGCTTTTATAAAGTTGCTGACAGGCCAAAGAACATATTCTGTGCTGTATCTACCTCACTCCTGAGGTCTGAGGTCCCCACCTGCTTTAAAAGGGCATCAATAATACCGGTGCCCAAGAAGAGTAAGGTGACGTGCCTCAATGACTATCGACCAGTGGCACTAACGCCGGTGGTGATGAAATGCTTTGAGAGGTTGATCATGGAGCAAATCAACTCCTACCTCGACAAGAACCTGGACCCACTGCAGTTTGCTTACCACCACAACAGATCAACGGTGGATGCGATCTCGCTGGCCCTGCACTCCGCTCTGGACCACTCGGCCAACAAAGACACATATGTCAGGCTGTTATTCATTGACTACAGCTCGGCATTTAACACAATCATCCCCTCCAAGCTGGTTACCAAACTCGCAGAACTGGGTCTCTGCGCATCCCTCTGCAACTGGATCCTCGACTTCCTCATTCACAGACCACAGTTTGTTCGTATTGGTGGAAATGTGTCAGCCTCGATAACAATCAGCACGGGAGCACCTCAAGGCTGCGTGCTCAGCCCTCTGCTGTACACCCTCTATACTCATGACTGCGTAGCCGGTCACAGTGCGAACTCCATCATTAAGTTCGCTGATGACACCATTGTTGTGAGACGTATCACTGATGGGGATGAGTCAGAGTATAGAAGAGAGATCGAGCAACTGTCCATATGGTGCCAGCACAATAACCTGGCCCTCAACACCAGCAAAACCAAGGAACTGATTGTGGACTTTAGAAGGAGTAGGATGGGGACCCACAGCCCCGTTTATATCAATGGGTCGATGGTTGAAAGGGTCAAGAGCTTCAAATTCCTGGGCGTGCACATCTCTGAAGATCTTTCCAGCATTTTTGTGTACCTACCCTTTAGCATATATCCCTATTCTTTTCAAAATGAATCTCCCATTCACTGTATTAAATTTCATTACAAATCTACTTGTTCAATCTATCTCTCCTGAAGTTGTAAAACGACTTATTTCACATCTCATACATTTACCGATATGATATTTTGGTATAAATGCCTTAGAGAGTCACAACTGTATCATCACAAATCACCAGGAAGCCATTTGCAAAAAATGTCAATAATGCCTTACTTTTGATGAAATTCAGCGAGCAAACGCGATAATTCCCGATATTTTGGACCTTTAAATCTCCACGGCAAATGTCCGCTGTTCACTTCCGCTGGATTGGCACCTTCAGCTCCCTCTTTAATTTACCTTAGTTTCTATCTTTTTTTTGGACTGTAAATCTAGGTAGCTGTGCCTCACGGTCACCCCGACTGGCACAATAAATTGCAGATCAAAACCTGGCCGTTTTCTATGTTTTTAACGGGTGGGAAAGTGCGTGTTTTCCCATCCACTAACAGGTACCGGATGTCTAGCATGTCCTCCACTTGAGATTTTCGGTCACGTGGGTGCGGATCTACGCTCCAGTGACCTTTCGTGAAATCACCCTATAGATCTCCCGGTTGCTAACTATTTTAATTCCCCTTCCCGTTCCCAAAATGACCTTTTCTGTCCTGGACCTCCTCCATTGCCAGAGTGAAGCCACACACAAACTGGATGAGCAGCGCTCATATTCCATTTGGGTAGCTCACAAACCAACGATATGAACACTAAAGTATTTTAGGTAATGTGGAAGAACAAATTTAGGTGACAAATTTAAGAAAAGATTATTTAGCACAGTTCCTCGAACATTCATTCTCAATGTAGATGTGCTTATTTAGACCAGCTTACCTTTGTTTTATTTTAAAGTATTTTATGGAAGTCTCAACTAGGTCATTCTTCTTTTCTCGAGCAGGTCTTGGTCATGAAGAATGATAAATCTCACATCTCCATAAACCCTTCCATAATATTTACAAAGTTTGTGGATTGCTGGCCTAGCGTGGAGTAGTTTAGTGGTCTGAGAAATGACTACTGGAATTTGCAACAAAACTTTATTCGAAAGCTCAAGTTGCAGTATGCAGGTTTATCAGACGCGTCTGTCCACATCGGGTCAGCGTTGAATTAACGCGCGCGAGGGAAAAACCGCGCAAAAACAACAGCCCCTCCCGAGTCACGTGACCGCGGCTTCCGAACGCCGGGTTCGATATCTGCGCGCGCTATCAGGCGCCGCTACAGAAGCACCTTTTTCAGAAATGGAGACGGGATAAAACTGATTTGAAAAATATTCCAGTTCACTGTATCTCAATCAAAAATATTAATACATTTAATTGATTATTTTGCTGCAAAGAATATTGCTTTTTTTAAAATCTTTTTATTCACTGTCAGAATTTTCAAAGCATCACTTAATCTAGGCTATACACTTAATTTAGGCAACATTAAAATGATTAATACTTTTCTCTGTTTGAATCCCTGCATTTCTAATCATGCGTCCTTAAATATGCCCCAGTGGGACACCAGTAGATTACGGTGGAAAACTGTTCGAAATGATTTTCATCAGTTTAAGGGAAATCCAAAGCTGGTTTATTACTATTCTTCTCCTGCTTAAACTGTCTTTCATGTCAAAAGTCTTTTCCTGCTTACAAATCATCAGGAAGAATTCTGGTGACTATAAGCTCCTCCAGGGGTTCCAGCCTTTGATCAATTGTATAATTCCCAATTGAGTTAAAAAATAGGAAGCTGCTGTGATAAGCCTTTCTATTTGCAGTCTACGCGTCCCTTGTGTGTTTAAACTCTTTGCTTTGTTAATATACAGCTTTTTGTTGCTTTCCCTTGTACCTGTGAGCACAAAGTATAACACAGGGGGCTCAGGAAGGATTGGGAGGTGCACCTCCTTGTAAGTATACTGTTCAGTTCATGGTGAAAATAGGCATCTTAGTAAATAGAGGAAGTTGTTAATCCTTTGTGTAAATGGTCATTAATACATGCACAAAAGGGTATGTCTACTCTCTTGCTTAAACATGTTTTATTGATGGAATGGAGCAACATAGCCATTTGCTTTCGGAAAAAGAAGAATAAATAGAGAACATTTAATTCTCGAAAAAACGTGCAGAAGTTGAGAGCAAATTGTTTCATTAATCTCGCAAAGTAAGACAGGTTATCGGATGTAAAGTCGTAAATAGGACTGGAAAGGAAAATTATGGTGATTGCACTGGAATGCGAAGTACAAATAGGATTCCAATTCTCTTTGAAAACTGTAAGTTTTATATACCGTGGCCCCAGAAATCCTGAATTGTAAGGGTGCTTTCTATCCAACAGACCCCAGACTGTTAGGTTAGACAAGCACACCTCTTCAACCCTCACCCTGAACACCGGCGTTCCACAGGGCTGTGTGCTGAGCCCCCTCCTCTACTCCCTCTTCACCTACGACTGCACACCTGTACATGGTACTAACACCATCATCAAGTATGCAGATGATACAACTGTGATTGGCCTCAACAGCGACAATGATGAGTCGGCCTACAGGGAGGAGGTCCAGCTCCTAGCAGCATGGTGCGCTGACAACAACCTGGCCCTTAACTCCAAGAAGACCAAGGAGCTCATTGTGGACTACAGAAGGTCTAGGGGCGGCACGCACACCCCCATCTACATCAACGGGACGGAGGTGGAACGTGTTTCCAGCTTCAGGTTTCTGGGTGTCAACATCTCCGATGACCTCTCTTGGACGCACAATACCTCAACTCTGGTCAAGAAGGCTCACCAGCGTCTCTTCTTCCTGAGGAGACTGAAGAAGGTCCACCTGTCTCCTCAGATCCTGGTGAACTTCTACCGCTGCACCATCGAGAGCATCCTTACCAACTGTATCACAGTATGGTATGGCAACTGCTCTGTCTTCGACCGGGAAGCACTGCAGAGGGTGGTGAAAATTGCCCAACGCATCACCGGTTCCACGCTCCCCTCCATTGAGTCTGTCCAAAGCAAGCGTTGTCTGCGGAGGGCGCTCAACATCGTCAAGGGCTGTTCTCACCCCAACCACAGACTGCTTACCCTCATCCCATCCGGGAGGCGCTACAGGTCTCTCTGTTGCCGGACCAGCAGGTTCAGGAACAGCTTCTTCCCTGCGGCTGTTACACTGATTAACTCAGCACCTTGGTGACTGCACTACTGCTAATGTATGTATATATATATATATTTTACTGTTCATTATTCTATGTTCGTTCTTCTGGGTGAGATGCTAACTGTATTTTGTTGTCTCTGTACTTTACACTGCACAATGACAATAAAGATTAAGTCTGAATCTGAATCATAAGGCATCTATTTGCTGGTGAGACACAGAAGTTGAGGATGGATATTCCTGGCCAGTGGGATTGCCGGCCAGTGGGTGAAGGAGGTACTTGACAAGGGAAGCTTGTGTGTGGGTGCCTCTGAGTGATAAGGGTGTAGGTGTTTGAGTGGGGAGCTTGGGGAGAAGGGTGAGGGTTGCTGCAAGCAGGGAGATTGTGGTGAAATCTATAGTGTGGAAGGATTGTTACGAGGTGGGGGTGAGGGAGTGGAGGTGTTCGAGGAAGAGCAATGTGCATACACTTTAGACTTGAGAGATACAACATGGAAACAGGACCCTTGGCTTACCGATTCCAGCAATCATCCCATACACTAGCATTATTCCACACATTAGGAACAATTTACAATTTACAGAAGCCAATTAACCTACAAACCTGTGTCTTTGGTGTGTGTGAGGAAATCAGAACACCTGGAGAAAACCCAAGAGGCCATAGGGAGAAAATCAGGGGCGGAAAACCCGGGGGGTGGGGGGACACACGCCCTCCCTCTGTTTTGAGAGGTGGGGGACATCCCCCCCAAGGTTCTGTAATCCGGATTTTAAAACCCGGTAAAATCTCCACTTTCCGTGAGACAGTGGGGGTAGGACTGCTGATCGAGAGCGCCGATTGGACGAGAGTGACATCGGTCAGCAGGCAATGGGGGCGGGACATGATTGTTCAGCACGATGATTGGAGGAGGGAGACGTGCCAAAACACTCTCGGCACAGACCTGCGCCTCATCTGCAGCCAGGATCGATCCAGCGTGTCCCGTCCCCACCCGAGTGCCCCCCCCCCCCCCCCCCTCATGGGTGGCCAGAGAGGTCGGGAGTCAGACACGAGCTGTACCCCCAGGCCCACAGCCAGCGCAGAGAAGCAGCGCTAAACCCAGCTCAACTCTGCCTGTCCCGCCAGGTTAACCTGCCTGGGCTTGCGGGAAATATGGCCAGCGCGGAGAAGCAGCGCTGGTGTCCCGTCAGTCCAGGCAGGGCTTGTAGGTTAACCTGGTGAGACAGGCAGAGTTGAGCTGCATTTAGCGCTGGATTGAGCCTCCGAAGCCTCGCGCGCGCGTGTGTGTGTGAGTGTGCGCATGCGCGCGCGGCCGCCAAAAAATTGTGACCCCCTGTCCCCTGGTCCCCTCCAAAGAAACCTCTGGAGACTTTGCGCCCCGCCCAAGGTTTCCGTGCGGTTCCCGGAGGTTGCAGGTGGTTGCCGAAGGTTGCAGGTAGTGGAAGTAGGTAGGGAGACGGACAAAAACCTCCGGGAACCGCACGGAAACCTTGGGTGCGGCACAAAGTCTCCAGAGGTTTCCGTTCAGGTTTCCTAAGTGGGACAGGGGCATTAAGGTCATGAAGGATCCAGACTGTTCACATTAGTGAAGGAGTCAAGAAGTGAAGAACATCGAAAATAAGGTGATTGGCAGTAGAACCATAATGGCACAAGGGATAGTGATAGAAGCAGATTTGATTGTGGTCCTCCAAACGGAGCTGACTTAATATTTAAATGGAAAGTATTTGCATGAGATGGAAGGAGCATGACACAGCTGGATTTGTCTTGCAAGGGGCTGGTTCAGACTGAATGTCCAATGAGCTTCTTCAATGTTATAACATTTCTGTTACTCCTCTGTTTTACACTATAGGAGGCCCACTCAGCAGATCTGGGTCTCTCCCTGCTTTCAAACTTCGGATGCGTCAAAGACAACAAAATTATAGATACTTTACTTTTTATCTATCATAGAAATAAGACTGCATTGCATGCAAAAATATTATCCAATTTCTAAGCAAATTTGGTTAGACCTGAAAGGTCAGATTAAATAACAATGGATCGGGTTACATAGGTCCATCTTTGTGGTCAGGGAATAAACGTAGCTTCATATTAGGAGGGAAATAATGAGGGATCATTTTCAGTTAAATCGCTCAGTATCAAATGGGCAGGTTTGCCTTGGGTGCCCCATGTATTTCACTTAATTTTGCATACAAATGGAACATATTGAGTGTAAAATTTAAACTACTAGAAAACCACCCAAACTTCACCAGTTTCTGAAAAGCAGTTAAGGGTAACAATGTATTGCAGTCTGTGTTCGTTCATCCTTAAAAGAACACATAATTTGGGGCAGCACAGTGGAACAGTGGTAAAGCTGCTGCCTTACAGTGCCAGAGACCCAGGTTTTATTCTGACTACGGGTGCTGTCTGTACATTCTACCTGTGATTGCGTGGGATTTCTCTGCTCACTCCGGTTTCCTCCAACATTCCAAAGACACGCAGGTTTGTAAGTTAATTGCCTATTGTAAATTGCTCCTCGTGTGTGGGATAGAACTAGCGTACCAGTGATTATTGTTCGGTTCAGACTTGGTGGGCCATAGGGCCTGTTTCCATGCTGCATCTCTAAAACTCTAAAGACTTAGAAACATAGAAACATAGAAAATAGGTGCAGGAGTAGGCCATTTGGCCCTTCGTGCCTGCACCGCCATTCAATATGATCATGGCTGATCATCCAACTCAGTATCCCGTACCTGCCTTCTTTCCATACCCCCTGATCCCTTTAGCAACAAGGGCCACATCTAACTCCCTCTTAAATATACCCAATGAATTGGCCTCAACTACATTCTGTGGCAGAGAATTCCAGAGATTCACCACTCTCTGTGTGAAAAATGTTTTTCTCATCTCGGTCCTAAAAGAATTCCCCCTTATCCTTAAACTGTGACCCCTTGTTCTGGACTTCCCCAACATCGGGAACAATCTTCCTGCATCTAGCCTGTCCAACCGCTAAAGAATTTTGTACGTTTCTATAAGATCCCCCCTCAATCTTCTAAATTCTAGCGAGTACAAGCCGAGTCTATCCAGTCTTTCTTCATATGAAAGTCCTGACATCCCAGGAATCAGTCTGGTGAACCTTCCCTGTACTCCCTCTATGGCAAGGAAAATAGCACTGAGGTTATAGAAATATCATATAAACTGTGGCAGAGTGCACACTTCCCAACTGTCACATTCTCATTTGCACATTGCAATATTCAGATTTCTTCATCACATTGAAAAACTATACAACAATCAAAGGAGACCTTTTAAACATACAGCGACTGTGCTTTGAATGTCCACAGCCTTTTAATTGATACAATTACACAAATGGAGGCAGACAAAGGCATGGCTGTGACCTGCAGACTGAGTGATTAGATTCTGAAGGATCTCATTCAGTTAACTTTCCCCTAATATCCTTAAAGATATAGAACTTAGCAGCAGAGAAATACTTTGTGAATTCTCCACTTTTATAAGATAACAAATCGTCTGATTCACATTTGAGAACTGCGGATGTTGACAGTGTTTCAGGGGTCAAATCCTGTTCTCAGGTTACTGAACTTCATGGAAATAAATCCACTGTTAGACAACATAATTTCGATGCCTTTGAGCCAAGGTCTGAATTTTGTACTTCAGTGCTCAACTTTTCTGGGTCCAATTTGACAACATTTGACAAAAGTTCTCGAAATATTAATCACCGAGTAACTTGAGATTCTGTAATATTTTGTTTAAAAGAGTTTATTTTAATAAAGCGTTTTTTTTTTTCTGAAAGCTGCCCCCCCCCCCCCCCCCCCCCCCCCCCCCCCCCCCCCCCCCCCCCCCCCCCCCCCCCCCCCCCCCAAATTGGCCACACACCCACAAAGAGACATGCCTTGAGTCTAAATTCATCACTGTTGAGTTTATCAGGATTTGTATTGGTTTCTAAATCTACAGCCAGACTTCAAAAACTAGCTCTTTCAAGAGAGAGCTAGGTAGGGCTCTTAAAAATAGCAGAGTCAGGGGATATGGGGCGAAGGCAGGAACGAGGTACTGATTGGGGATGATCAGCCTTACTCCTGCACCTATTGTCTATTGTCTATTAGACTATTTATTTTCAGTGCAAGGATTGCACAATACTTATTAATAAAAGATAAAAGTAAATGTTACTTTTCTATGTATCTGGCAAATATGCTCCATGTTATAGAACAATATTTTTATATCTTATTTTAAAGGTGAATTTTAATCATTTACAATAGTTATTCTAAGGAATGAACTGATACATTTTCAAACATATGTCTGAATCACATTGCTTTTGTTTTTTAACCAGTGATGAATATTTTATAATATAAATATAACAAGGATTTTTATAAAATATAAATAGAAACATAGAAACATAGAAAATAGGTGCAGGAGGAGGCCATTCGGCCCTCCGAGCCTGCACCGCCATTCAATATGATCATGGCTGATCATCCAACTCAGTATCCTGTACCTGCCTTCCCTCCATACCCCCTGATCCCTTTAGCCACAAGGGCCACATCTAACTCCCTCTTAAATATAGCCAATGAACTGGCCTCAACTACCTTCTGTGGCAGAGAATTCCAGAGATTCACCACTCTCTGTGTGTGAAAAATGTTTTCCTCATCTCGGTCCTAAAAGATTTCCCCCTTATACATAAACTGTGACCCCTTGTTCTGGACTTCCACAACATCGGGAACAATCTTCCTGCATCTAGCCTGTCCAACCCCTTAAGAATTTTGTAAGTTTCTATAAGATCCCCCCTCAATCTTCTAAATTCTAGCGAGTACAAGCCGAGTCTATCCAAATAATTAGAGAGTCAAGGAGTCGTAAGAAATAGTAAGAAATAGTTCATTTGGTTCAACTCATCCATGCCGACTAAGACGTTCTATCTAAGCTAGTTTAGTTAAAAGTGTATAGGAAGGAACTGCAGGTGCTGGTTTATACTGAAGATAGACACAAAATGCCGGATTACCTCAGCTTGTCAGGCAGCATCTCTGCGGAAAATGGAAAGGTGAGGTTTCGAGTCCAAATTCTTCTTCAGACTGAAAGATAGAGGTTGGGGGAAGGGGGGGGACGACGACTGGAGCTAAGAAAAGTCCAGAACAAATCAGGCTGTCAACAGATGATTTCAGGAAGGGTAGGGATGGGAAAGGTTTGCTAATGAGAGGGATACAAGGATGCGGACAGTGGAATTGGTAGGACAACTAGGGGGGGGGGGGGGGGGGGGGGGGGGGGGGGGGGGGGGGGGGGGGGGTGAGGGAATGCAGGAGTAGCTTGATATTAGAGAAATCAATTTTCATACCACTGGGTTGTTAGCTGCCCAAGCAAAATATGTTCTTCTTCCAATTTATGTGTGGCTTCACTTTGATAATGGAGGAGGTCCAGGATAGGAAGGTCAGTGAGGGGATGTAGGGGAGTTAAAATATTTGGCAACTCAGAGATCACGTAGGCCAAGGCGGACTGAGCGTAAGTGTTCAGTGAAACGATCGCCGAGTTTACTCTTGGTCTCGCCGATGTGTTGGAACCCACACTGGGAGAACCAGACACAGTTGATGATGTTGGAGGTGGTGTAAGGAAACCTCTGCCTTACCTGAAAGGACTGTCGGGATCCGTGGATGGAGTTGAGAGAGGAGGTATAATGACAGGTGTTGCATCTGCTGCAGTTTTAGGGGCTCTAAGTCATTTTAGTTCCGACCTTTTTTTTGCCTTCAGTTTCCCCCCTCCACCCCCACCTCTATCTCTCAGTCTGAAGAAGGGTTCAAATCCGAAAGATCACCTATTCCTTTCCTCTTGAGATGCTAGTTGACCCTTTGAGTTACTCCAGCATTTTGTGTCTATCTATATTACTAAAAGTCAAATCTTGACCACTTCCTGTTGTACTGCATATTGATTTTAGAAAAAAACGCTACCACTTACGGCTGTGATTTTTGGCCATCTTACTCTGAGTCCCCCTCCACTGGGCAGGACAAGAGGATTTTTCCCGTCGATGAAAAATAAAAGACATTAATGTCTAAAAAATGTTGAGATTCTCTCTCCTGTCAATCACACCATGAAGGCCACGCCCCTTCCTGTGGGAGGGGGGAAGGACTATAAAACCCAGAAGTGTTGAGTGCCTCAGAGTCTCTGCAAGATGGGGGGGGGGGGGGAGTGTGAGGGTCACGTCTCTCAGTCTGAGCTGTAAATAACACTGAACACATGTCTACTGAACTGTGAGTGCCCTTAATGTGGTTTGAAAATGTAGTTTGAAAATGCTAAAAGTTTTTTTCGTTTGAAAATGCTAAAAGTGTTTTTTGCTTTGAAAATTCTAAAGTGTGTGTAGCCTTTGGTTTGGAAATGTTAAAGTGTGTGTAGCCTTTGGTTTGGAAATGCTAAAGCTGCCGTTGCCTTTGGTTTGAAAAGTGCACTTGCGCTTGGCGGCCTGGCACCCTGCCTGAAGTGGAATTTCAAGGAATAGCCGTGAGTCAACTGCCAGCCCACCAGCTGTGAGTGAGTGAGCTGCCAGCACACCAGTTTTGAGTGATTGAGCCGCCAGCCCAGAATCCATTCAGCCCACAATGTCCATACTAGCCCTCTGGAAAACAGTCCCTTCAGCCCACAACACCCATACTAGTGCTCCAGAATCCCCCCCCCCCCTCCCCCCACTGGCCACCAATATTGGAATTGGTGGAGAGGTGGAATATTGCGTTGGGGGGCCAGCCCTCCCGTGTGAAGCTGGGACCCAACGGGTCCCACTTAGTCTAGTCTTTAGTTTATGTGAAATTATGTGATTATCTTAGGAAGGTCATATCCTGGTGCAACACTTTTAAAAACGCATGATTCTAGCAGTGACCGATGATGACCAGTGACCCAGAAATATTTGGCCTAATTTTCCCTCTGCTGCTGAATAAAGAAAATCACATAGGACTTCCATCACTGGTGTGTGACTGATGGTGAAATCAATGGCAAGTGTGGATGAAATTAAGGAGAGGCCTAGAAACAGCGATTGTTGAATTTCTCTTGAGAAAACATCCAGTCTCAATCATGCAGGCTTGAAATAATCAAATCATTTCTTAGCCCCTTTTAATATATCCATACTTAAAAAATAACTTTAACATCTGCTAACCTAATCAAAAGCAAGAACACATTTAGAGATTGCTTATGTGCCTTGCAATGTCGAGATGAAAAGGTGTGGTTAGTAGTTCATCTGCTCTGTTGGTTATTGTAAGTTTGAAATCTGTAGCATTAAGTGCATACATGACGGGATCTCTATTTATATCATTGGATGGGGAGAATAGTTTCATCCAAGTACAAGTTCGTTCGCTGAGCTAGACCAGAACTCGAATCAAATTTGGAAGATTTGAATTTTAACTTATCAGTTCGGATGTCAAATGTTGGAGATTGTCAACATTTCTCAAGGACATCGGACCATCAGAGCTCACGCAAATCTGGATCAACATCCATTCGACGTGAATAAATTAAATCACCAATGTCGGTGAACCTTAATTGTTGCCACTCAGTAACGCAAGGTTTAAACTCCAGTTTAAGCCTCTGTTGGTTGTATCTGGCTGTTATCTGTCTGTGATCTTTTTGACTGCAGAACGGCAGCAATAAAATAACTCTGCATTTGCTTTTAGTGTTCAAATAGCTGTTCATTTACGCCTGTCTGGAGTCTATTACCTTGTGTTTTTGTAAGCAATCTTGCAATTCCCAGTTCACTTCCATCTCCTTTGCCCATGGTAACCTTAGACATGTTTACAAGACTCTGTTATTGGGCATAGAAAAGCTTACAAATGATTGAATGTAGCCAACATGTTTTTTAAAAAAAGCCACTGTCTTCTATTCTAAGTGGCTTCTTGTCTCCAGATTTGTGAACGCTGTGGAGCCATGAAATATTGTGCAAGAGAAGAGCAATAGGACCCATTATGTGGCTCTTTTGAGGCACAATCCAGATTGCTCTGGTCTTGACCCAATTCTCAGCAATCTTTCCCTCTTTCAAGTATTCATCTGATTTCCTTTAATGTGCAATTAAATCCAGTAGGTTCTCTTGTTCCTGCACCCCCTGCACACTTGTCTTTCCTTCTGCGGACCCCTCTTCCAGGTCAGCCCAGAACTGACCCGCAGTGCTCCCCTCTGATGAGGTAGAAGCACTGTGCAGCCCTTCAAGAGGTACTGCTGTGGGTTTATCATAGGGCCCACAGTGACCCGACTCCATCTCCCGGAGTCTGTCACATTGGAGCAAATGCTCCACACACCGCTCCATCCGGCTCCAGCGCTCTCGGTCGCTGGCCACCCGCGGTTGTTCAAAGTCCACGACCTTGTTTGTTTTTGTGTCTAGCCTTTCCGCCCGACTGCGTGGATCTGGCCGGTGCGGAGGCGACCTCGGGTACAGCTGATCCCACTATCGGTGATCCGAGTGCCGCTGGCTGCTGCTGGCTGCCCACTGCTCCGCTGTCCTCCCTCACCAGCTTTGTCCTTACTGCCGTGGAGTGGATCTGGCCGGTGCGGAGGCGACATCGGGCACAGCTGATCCCATCCAGCCCACCAGCTTTGTCGCAGCCTGTTGGTTTCTCCACCTGTAATCAGCATGGTAAAAAACAGAAAAAGACCGCAGCTCTTACCTGCAGGTCCAGGTTAAAATTGTCGCTACGGGGGAACGTCGTTCCACCCCGTCTCCTGCCGTTTTCGACTTGTCCAAAAAGTCGACGGCCCCATTTGAATAGTCTCCCGCCCGGCCGTGGTGTTCTGGCCGGCGCGGGACCAAAAGTCGGCACAGCTGATCCCTTACGGGGCTTGTGCCTTCAGCTGCTGCTGGCTCCCGCAACTTCGCGGTCCTCCCCAGCCAGCTTCACTCGCAGCACTTGTGGACACTATTTTGTCCAGCTACCCCCCCCGTGTAAAAACAGCGCGGGGACAAAAACTACCGCAGAGTAAATCACTTACCTGCAGGTCGCGGTTTCAAACTTACCGCTGCGGGGGAACGCTCCACCCCGCCTGTCGTTTCGCAAGCGTGAAGCGATATGACACGCATGCGTCGTGGCGGGGTTCTTCACGTAGTCACTCACGTGACTCCGAAGTAAAATCTGTTCTTACCATCCTGGTCTTGCTGCTCATTATACTTTTTTCTCTCTCTTCCTTGACTTGCAAGGTGAGTTACAAGCGCTGGGTATCTAACAGAAGTAAGAAAGCTTAAGGGCAAGTTCGGGGACACGAGTTCTGGTGCTCAATCATGGATTTGTGTCACACTGAAAGATATACACTAGGGGAGAGTCAATAGTTATCATGCAAGCTAACCCACTGCCAAGTTGATAGTCACCACTTTTGTCTTTCTCAATGTTCAATGAATGTTCATTCAGTTTTGTCTCAATGTTGTACCAAAGTTCCTCCCTCTCAACATTCACTCAGCCCTCTTGCTCATATTCCCTATCTACTTTTCTTATCTTGGCTTTTGATTCTCTTTCTGTCTCCCTATGGAGTAGAAGCCCATAGATTTGCTTAACCCCCTGTCCCACGGTACGAGTTCATTCCAATAGTTCTCCCGAGTTTGCCCTGATTCGAACTCGGAGATTTACAGTACTGGCCACTCGTCGGTACTCGGAGCTCTCGTGGACATTTTTCATCGCGTTGAAAAATCTTCACGAGTCTTCCCGTACTTACCTGCCGTTAGCGAGTCTTCCCGAGTACCTGCCGTTAGCGCTAAGAGACGTCCCCGAGCTCCGACATACTGGCTAAGTTAATTCACCGTACTTACCACGAGTTTGATTTTTTTTTTTAAACTCGGGAGAGCTCTTGGAACGAACTCGTACCGTTGGACAGGGCTATGACTTCATGAGTTTCGCCAGTCAATTAGGATGAAATTGCGATTTTCACCTTTCATATTGACCAATTTAAGGCATGGAATTGGATTAATTGGTGCCACATTTTAGCAATAGAAGGACTTCAAAAACTTCAAAATGTCACCCAGCTTGTCCACATA
The DNA here is from genome assembly GCF_028641065.1 of Leucoraja erinaceus. Taxonomy (NCBI): domain Eukaryota; kingdom Metazoa; phylum Chordata; class Chondrichthyes; order Rajiformes; family Rajidae; genus Leucoraja; species Leucoraja erinaceus. Next base: position 163,600,275 of record NC_073377.1, read on the forward strand.
TTTTGAGGTGAAATGCAGCAGAGCTACATTGGTCAGGGTTTGAGCAGGTAGCCATTAATTCCCACCTGGGACACCTGGAATGAAGTCCTCACACCCCACAGCATGTGTGTGGATCAATCATTTGACTGTACATGGGGCAGTGTGACACGCTGGGATGCAAGCAGAAGCCTCCACGTGGCACATCCCGGGCAACGCTGACGACAAGAAACTATCACAGTGACATAGAAACATAGAAACATAGAAATTAGGTGCAGGAGTAGGAGTAGGCCATTCGGCCCTTCGAGCCTGCACCGCCATTCAATATGATCATGGCTGATCATCCAACTCAGTATCCCGTACCTGCCTTCTCTCCATACCCCCTGATCCCCTTAGCCACAAGGGCCACATCTAACTCCCTCTTAAATATAGCCAATGAACTGGCCTCAACTACCCTCTGTGGCAGAGAGTTCCAGAGATTCACCACTCTCTGTGTGAAAAAAGTTCTTCTCATCTCGGTTTTAAAAGATTTCCCCTTTATCCTTAAGCTGTGACCCCTTGTCCTGGACTTCCCTAACATCGGGAACAATCTTCCTGCATCTAGCCTGTCCAACCCCTTAAGAATTTTGTAAGTTTCTATAAGATCCCCTCTCAATCTTCTAAATTCTAGAGAGTATAAACCAAGTCTATCCAGTCTTTCTTCATAAGACAGTCCTGACATCCCAGGAATCAGTCCGGTGAACCGTCTCTGCACTCCCTCTATGGCAAGAATGTCCTTCCTCAGATTTGGAGACCAAAACTGTACGCAATACTCCAGGTGTGGTCTCACCAAGACTGACTGAAGTAGCCAATTCTGCAACCACCGGCCGTCAATCGTCACTGACCGACCGGATAGACGTGATATAGAAGATGGCCGGACACGAGGAAGTGTGACACGCCGGCCAAGCTGTGACACTGCGATGGCTGTGACTCTCTTTCCAAAAGCAGGAAACTATGGCTGATGTTTGCTCGAACGGGCAAGAGTTAGAAACTTTTTTTAAAGTTAAAAAGTGTTAGAAACTTTTGATTCTGCCGTGTGGGGATGTTTTATGTTGGACTCTATCGTGTGTTGTGTTCTTTATTTTATTGTACGACTACATGGGGATCACATTTCACTGTGCCAACTGGCACATGTGACAAATAAATGTATCTTGTATCTTGTAAAAATACCATGGGGCAATGCTGATTGAAGTGGCACAGACAGGGCTCGATGACTACTCTGGTGCACTCCTCAGAAAGATGGAATTAAATGGGTGTCCCCTGCATTGTGCTGGAGGATGGCCACCAGGCCGGTGACCTTCTCCCCCCTCCACCCTCAGTCCAGCTCTCTCTTTCTTCCTGCCATGCTGGGTGTTCAGCAGCATTACACTTATAGCCCCATTTCTTCCCCATGAAGAGGCGTTCTTGTGTCTCACATTGACCTGCAAAACTCTCAGGCAACACAGTCTTGTGTTTAAGAAGGAACTGCAGATGCTGGAAAATCGAAGGTACACAAAAGTGCTGGAGAAACTCAGCGGGTGCAGCAGCATCTATGGAGCAAAGGAACTAGGCAACGTTTCGGGCCGAAACCCTTTGTCTTCTTACACAGCATGAAACCAGGCCTTTTGGCCCACCAATTCCGCACTGGCCATGATCACCCGTACACTTGTTCCAGAGAAAACCCACACAGTCACAGGGAGAACGTAGAAACTCCATAAAGACAGCACCCTTTTTTTTTTTTTTTTTTTTTTTTTTAAATCAAAAAATGTATTCAATTATTAAAAAATAATATTTCCACTACAATAAAACAAGCCAGAACCCACCACCATAAATACAATACAAACATATATCCATAATAAACTATTATACAATTATGATACAATCCTTATTGAGGATACATTCAACACCCTGCGGAGCCCAGCGGTCCCGGAAGACAGCACCCCTTGTCAGGATTGAACCCGGGTCTCTGGTGGTGTGAGGCAGCAACTCTACCGCTGCACCACTGTGCTGCCACAAAGTGTTACGATTCCCCAACAGACCAAAGGTTATCGAGGATTATTTTACTGAGCAGGATTCTTTCTGATGTGAGGATTAGTTTACGTAAACATGGTAAAACAGAACCATATTGCATTGACATGAAGCAATTTGGCATCAAATCAATCAATATTTATTACATGTCATTTGAGCCTCAGTGAGACACAAACGGAACTCCGTTTCCACAGCCATACAAACAAACAAACAAACAAACCAGCATGGCATGAGGACTGTTACGACCAACGCCTGACTTTGTACTCTCCTGACATGTAAAACCAACCCATGAGCTAACCTGTCAATCAATTTACTGAAGGTACACAGAAATGCTGGAGAAACTCAGCGGGTGCAGCAGCATCTATGGAGCGAAGGAAATAGGCAACGTTTCGGGCCAAAACGCTTCTTCAACCCATCCTCCAGCTTTAGAACTCTTCATCCTCGAACGCACCCCCTCCTCGTGGAACCCCCCTCGTGGCCCTCCGGCTTTAGAAATCTTCATCGTCTACTCCACTCAATTTACTGAGTAGTGTAACTTATGTTAAAAATGTGCATGTGATTTGTGCATGAAATTGGATACAAACCGTTTACAATACAAACAGTACTGAAAACGGCCAGTGCTATCAAACTCAATGTCATGGCCATGATCGTATCACACTATTTATATTTAGTGTGTTGTAATCTTGCAGGTCTCCTTTGATTCTCAGTTCAAACTAATAACATCTAATTTCCCATTTTTTTTTACCAGGTTTCTTTCAATGCTTCAAGGTTAGGTCCCAACTCAGTGAGTGAGCAGCTGGGATGAGGAGCAGAACGGGAGGTTGAAAAGGCAGCCATGAGTGCGAGGCCGGTTCCATTTGGCGGTCACAGTGGCGCAGCGGTAGAGTTGCTGCCTTACGGCGAATGCAGCGCCGGAGACCTGGGTTCGATCCTGACTAGGGGCGCTGTCTGCACGGAGTTTGCTCATTCTCCCCGTGACCTGCGTGGGTTTTCTCCGAGATCTTCGGGTTTCAATAGACAATCGACAATAGGTGCAGGAGCAGGCCATTTGGCCCTTCGAGCCAGCACCGCCATTCAATGTGATCATGGCTGATCATCCCCAATCAGTACCCCGTTCCTGCCTTCTCCCCATATCCCCTGACTCTGCTATTTTTAAAAGCCCTATCTAGCTCTCTCTTGGTTTCCTCCCACACTCTAAAGACGTACAGGTTTGTAGGTTTATTTGGCTTTGTAAAGAGTGAATGTTAGCACCCTGGCGTAAAAAATGAAGCAGGCACCAGCAAGCAGCCTATTGGGACTGGCCATTGTGGGAGAGGTTCTTTGTTGAGGTACAAATGCTGTATTAGAGGGTAAATACAGAGGCTTTGCCTTCAGTGAGGATATAGAGTGAAGGGCAAGAGCAGGATAAGGTCAAGTCTGCTCCTGTTTATTTTACTCTTCCTTAGTCTTAGTGCAAGGCAAGGCAAGGCAACTTTATTTATATAGCACATTTCATACACGAGGCAGACTCAAAGTGCTTCACATAAAAACATGTCATACAATAAAATGAAATAATAAAATTAAATAAAATAGAACTAAAAGAAAAGAAAAGCAAAATTAAAAATGCATTATAAAAAGTGCAAAAGTTAAAAGTGCAATGTAGTTAAGATTTAGCTGAAAGCTAAAGTAAACATAAAAGTTTTCAGTCTTGTTTTAAAAGTGGTCAAAGTTGAGGCAAGTCTTAAATCTTCAGGAAGTTTATTCCAGCTATTTGTTGCATAGTCACTAAATCCTGCTTTCCCATGTTTTGTATTTACTCTGGGAATCACTAACAGATTGGTTTCAGAAGATCTTAGTGGTCTAGAAGGCTTATATAGTGGAAGCATGTCAGTGATATACTTTGGTCCTAAACCATGTAGTGATTTATAGGTGAGCAGCAGGATTTTAAAATCAATTCTCTGACATACAGGGAGCCAATGTAAGGATTTAAGAATTGGTGCAACAGAAATGGCAGTTAGGGCACTGGTATGTTCCTGCAGGATGTAGGAAGTCAGAGAAATTTCCAGTGTCCCGGAGTACTACACCTGAGGGTGGCACGATGGCGCGATAGTAGAGTTGCTGCCTTAAGGCGCCAGAGACTCGGGTTCATTCCCGACTACAGGTGCTTGAGTGTACGCAGTTTATATGTTCTCCCTGTGGGTCTTCTCTGAGAAGCGTCATAGAGTCGTGGAGTCATAGAGTGATGCAGTGTGGAAACAGGCCCTTCGGCCCAACTGGCCCACACTGGCCGACAATGTCCCAACTACACTTGTCCCACTTGCCTGCGCTTGGTCCATTTCCCTCCAAACCTGTGCTATCCAAGTACCTGTCTAATTGTTTCTTGAATGATGGGATAGTCCCAGCCTCAACTACCTCCTCTGGCAGCTCGTTCCATACACCCACTACCCTTTGTGTGAAAAAGCTACCCCTCGGATTCGTAATAAATCTTTTCCCCTTCACCTTGAACCTATGGCCTCTGGTCCTTGATTCCCCTACTCTGGGCAAAAGACTCTGTGCATCTCCCCGATCTATTCCTCTCATGATTTTGTATACCTCTATAAGATTACTCCTTATCCTCCTGCGCTCCATGGAATAGAGACCCAGCCTACTGCACCTCTCCCTATTGCTCACAGCCTCTAGTCCTGGCAACATACTCAATACTCTGACTGATGAAGGCCAAAGTGCCAATAGCCTTTTTGACCACCTTATCTACCTGCGACTCAACCTTCAAGGAACCATGCACCTGTACTCCTAGATCCCTCTGCTCTACAACACTACCCAGGGGCTTACCATTTACTGTGTAGGTCCTGCCTTTGTTCGACATCCCAAAATGCAACACCCCACACATATCGGTATTAAATTCCATCAACCATTCCTCCGCCCACCTGGCTAATTGATCCAGATCCTGCTGTAATCTTTCACAACCATCTTCACTATCTGCAAAACCACTAACTTTTGTATCATCAGCAAACTTGCGAATCTAGCCCTATATAGAAACATAGACACATAGAACATAGGTGCAGGAGTAGGCCATTCGGCCCTCCAAGCCTGCACCGCCATTCAATACGATCATGGCTGATCATCCAACTCGGCATCCTATACCTGCCTTAGGATGTTCTCATCCAAATCATTGATGTAGATGACAAACAGAAACGGGCCCAGCACCAAACCCTGAGGCACACCACTAGTCACAGGCCTCCAGTCCGAGAAGCAACCTTCAACTATCACCCTCTGCTTCCTTCCATGGAGCCAATTTGCTATCCATTCAGCTATCAGCCATTCAGCTGATTAAAGGAAGATGGCGCCTGCCTACGGCGACTTTAGCGGAGCTCCGGAACATAAAAGTCTCAACTGCAACTTCCAACAACTTACCTGGATCAGAAAATCGGCAGAAATCGGTGCCGTTTCGGACAAGCTGCTTGAGCACCTCAAGGCTCTCGTAATATCGCGATCTCCCGCAGCCGCGGGAACCCCGGACTTTAAACATTCCCACGCTGGCTGTGGAACTCCCGACCCGACTGAGGATCCCAGGTACGGTACGTGGAGACCCCGGGGTGATCCCCGGAGCCGACGGGCTGGATCTTCCAGGAACAACGGAGCTGGAGCTGCCGACTTTGAGGGAATCCCCGTTCGTTACGGAGCTGGAGCTGCCGACTGGAGGGAATCCCCTGTTCGTTACGGAGCTGGAGCTGCCGTCTGTGAGGGAATCCCCGTTCCAGTGCAGGTCCGCAGAAACAGCAGGTACAGCAAGTACAGTACCTGGAAACAAAGGGGAAGCCTCCATTGTGTCCGGAAACGTAGATGACGGGCAGGACCTCAGGTCAGAGTGAAGCGCAGGGGACTTCGGCCCCTCTCCCTACTATCCTACTGGCCAACGTACAGTCCCTTGAAAACAAAGTGGAGGACTTAAGGGCAAGGCTGCTTTATCAAAGGGAGCTGAGGGAATGCTCTGTGTTCTGTTTCACAGAGACATGGCTCACCCCCAGCTCCCCAGACTCAGCGGTCCAGCCTGAAGGGTTCTCCATCCACCGTATGGACCATACACTGGCATCTGGGAAAGGGAGAGGAGGGGGCGTCTGCCTCATGGTCAACTCTGCGTGGTGCTCAGACGTGGCAGTCCTGTCCAACTCCTGCTCTCCACACCTCGAACATCTGGCGGTGAAGTGCCGTCCCTTCTACCTCCCGAGGGAATTCACCTCCGTTATCCTGACCGCGGTCTACATCCCACCCCAGGCAGACGTCTGTCTGGCACTGGAGGAGCTGCACGCCGTGGTCAACAAACACCAGACGTCTTACCCCGAGGCATTTACCACCATTGCTGGGGACTTCAATAAGGCGAACCTCCCTAACTTCCACCAACATGTCTCCTGCTGCACCAGAGGACCTAACACCCTCGACCACTGCTACACCACCAACAAGAATGCCTATCGTTCTATCCCTCGCCCTCACTTCGGTAAATCCGACCATACCGCGGTGCTGCTTCTTCCTGAACATCTGTCTCGTCCTCCAGTTTTGGAGCAGAAGTCCCTTTTGGTCTTTTTGATGGCCTTACCAAGGTCGTATCTGGACTTCATGTAGGCCACTGTATCATCGGAAGTGAATGCCCTGTGTCTGGACTTCAGAAGAGTGTGGATCTCAAAGTTCATCCAGGGTTTCTGATTGGGAAACACTCGGAAGGTTTTTGTAGGGATGCAGTCCTCCACACATTTCTTTACGAAGTCTGTAACGACTGTGGCATATTCGTTCAAGTCCATTGCCAAGTCCTTGAACATTGCTCAGTCTACAGATTCTTCGGAACCCTCGCTCAATCCTGAGCCTCTGCGTGATTACGGTGTACCCAATCCTGTGTTACTACTCTGTGTTACAGTATCGTAATAAATGTAGTTTAGAAGGATGAGAGGGTACCTAATTGAACACTTTTTCTCACAGAGAGTGATGAGTCTGTGGAATTCTCTGCTTCAGAGGGCGGTGGAGGCAGGTTCTCTGGATGCTTTCAAGAGAGAGCTAGATAGGGCTCTTAAAAATAGTGGAGTCAGGGGATATGGGGAGAAGGCAGGAACGGGGTACTGATTGGGAATGATCAGCCATCATCACATTGAATGGCAGTGCTGGCAAGTTTGAAGATGACTCTAAAATAGGTGGTATCGTAGACCGTGAAAATGGTTATCAAGTTTTATCGTGTGATCTTGATCAGCTAGGCCTGTGGGTTGAGGAATAACTAATGGAGTTTAATTAATGTAAATGTGAGGTATTGAAATCTTGGAAGTTGAACCAGGCTAGGAACTTTACAGTGAACGGCGGGGTCCTGTGGTGTAGTCTAGACCAGAGATATTCTGGAGTACACGTAACTACGTTCCCTGAAAGTGATGCCACAGGTAGATAGGATGGTAAAGGCATTGGTCTTCATCATTTAGCGAATCAGATTCAGATTCAAGTTTATTGTCATTGTCAGTGTACAGTAAGAATAATAATAATTTAGCATCTCCCTTGAAGAGCGACATAGCAAACGATTTGAATTTTTTAAAAAAAGTGTCCGGGGGGGGGGTGGATGGGCAGTCACCGAGGAACGTTGTTTAGTAGGGTGACAGCCGCCGGAAAGAAGCTGTTCCTCGCCCTGCTGGTTCGGCAACGGAGAAACCTGTAGCGCCTCCCGGATGGTAGGAGGGTAAACAGTCCATGGTTGGGGTGAGAGCAGTCCTTGGCGATGCTGAGCGCCCTCCGCAGACAGCGCTTGCTTTGGACAGACTCACTGGAGGGGAGAAACATGCGTTCAATTTTCACACACCACCCTCTGCAATGCCAGAAGCAGAAGTTGCCTACCATACTGTGATGCAGTTGGTAAAATGCTCTCGATGGTGCAGCGGTTTTATCTGAGGAGACAGTCTTCTTCAGTCTCCTTGATGAGCCTTCTTGATCAGAGTTGAATTGAGGAGAGAAGTTGGTCTATTGTGTTAAAGTTGTACACAAAGTTGGTAAGGCTGCACTTGAGTATTCAGTAACCACTTTATTGTCATTTCGCCGACTACTTGCATACACAGAACAAAATGAAAAATTGTTTCTCATCAGTTTTTGTGATTGTCAGTGCAATTAATAAAAACAGAAATAAATACTTACAAGTTAAAAACCCATCTAAAATAGAACTAAAATAGAACTAAAAACAGACATTCAAACAGAACAATCGATCCCCAATTGGTGGCTTTACCTTGACAGGTGTCTAGGTGTTGGGCGAGGTTAGATGTGGGGTGGGGTGTATGTGTATGCGGAGGGGACACAGTCCATTAAACATTTGTATTGCTTGTGGGAAGAAGCTGTTTAGCATCCTGCTGGTTCTGCAGCTGATACTCCTGTTCAGTCAGCTGATGGAATTATGACATTAAGTTGGAAAGGGTGGAGAGACATTTATGAGGATGTTGCCAGAAATAAAGGGCCTCAGCTATAGGGAGAGATTAGGCTGGAGGCTGATCTAACAGTGTGTACAATCATGCCCTCTATCAGACCTCTGCTGTTAATACACTACAACTAATCATTAAGATTGTGAAATTAGTATTAGCTGGATTTGGGGGTCTCTCTTTGCCGACCAATACCACCAGCCCCATATCTCTCAATTCCCATCCAATCTTGGGTTTGCACCTCTTGTTCCCCCGTGATGTAACTGTGTCCAGTTTTGGTCTCCTAATTTGAGGAAGGACATCCTTGTGATTGAGGCAGTGCAGCGTAGGTTCACAAGATTGATCCCTGGGATGGCGGGACTGTCATATGAGGAAAGATTGAAAAGGCTAGGCTTGTGTTCACTGGAGTTTAGAAGGATGAGGGGGGATCTTATAGAAACTTATAAAATTATAAAAGGACTGGACAAGCTAGATGCAGGAAAAAATGTTTCCAATGTTGGGCGAGTCCAGAACCAGGGGCCACACAGTCTCAGAATAAAGGGGAGGTCATTTAAGACTGAGGTGAGAAAAAACTTTTTCACCCAGAGAGTTGTGAATTTATGGAATTCCCTGCCACAGAGGGCAGTGGAGGCCAAGTCGCTGGATGGATTTAAGAGAGAGTTAGATGGAGCTCTAGGGGCTAGTGGAATCAAGGGATATGGGGAGAAGGCAGGCACGGGTTATTGATAGAGGACGATCAGCTATGATCACAATGAATGGTGGTGCTGGCTCGAAGGGCCGAATGGCCTCCTCGAGCACCTATTTTTCTATGTTTCTATGACGAGTCATTAAACCAAACCTGGAAACCCATGTAATAACATTGAATCCAAAGCAATCAGTTGGACCCTACATAAGACAAAGCCTAACAACATTTATAGTTCAGACATGTTTAAAATTAATCTCCACACATACAAGGATTCCTAACAATGTTGTCACTTAAAAAAAAAAAGCATGATATATCATCATTCATTTCTTTTACCTAGTTTTTTAAAAACTGCAAATAAATGAAACAATTTCTCAGAGGAGAAATAAAATATTGATGGTACCAGAATGCAAACCATGGGCTATTTTCACCCCCCTGCTTTCTTTTAAAGATCCTGTTCGTGCTGTAGAAAAGCTTAACTCAATTTCAGTCATTTAACTATCTCAACTGATGAATTGGTATCTGAGGGTATCTGATCAAATGTTTCACTCTGCAGTCGGTACAGACAGAGGAAATGCAACACTGCCCTGAGACTGTAAAAGCCGTCGGACAAATTGAGACCCGAGGGGTACCACAGTACTTTTTTTTGTAGCTTATTATAAGGTAAGAGAATTATTGGACACCTCCAGCTGCCATTAATCAGACATGGAGTCTGTCTGGAGCCAAGGAAGGGGCCTATGGGTGTATTCAGCTAAGTGCTGGGGAAATGCAATGAGACAGAGACAAATGTTTTTGAGCCTAACAGTGCTAAACCGTGTACTCTTGCAGCCTTAACATGCATGTTAAAATTGATTTAGTTCATTTATCCCCACTGCCTACTCAGCTATCTGGTTTGCAGACTGACAGTTTTATATTTAATGTGTTTTTCTGTGCATTCAGTACACAGTGCACTTAATTATACAAGATACTCAGCAAAGGCAAACCGTTTTTAATAGTTTCATTTTCTTGCATGCGTGAGATTTACGAGCAATACAGCCATGTTAATATTCTCGCACTCTGGCTTGTTAAACTGTTATAATAATCTGTCTCCACTGGCCACTTGTTTTAGCAGTGCATGTACTGCCAGAATGTAAGAGTCAAAAGTGGAAAGGACAGAGATAAAACCAAAAAATAACAATAATCAGGACAGTGTTTCAATCTCTGATGCCCTGTTATGATTATGCACATATTGCATTACAAAGCTTTAAAGCATGGCATAGCTGGAAGTAGATGTCAGATTCCGATTCAGATTCAAACTGTATTGTCATTGTGCAGTGTACAGTACAGAGACAACGATATGCAGTTAGCATCTCCCTAGAAGAGCAACATAGAATATGAGCAACAAAGAAGGTGTTCCTGAACCTGCTGGTCCGGCAATGGAGAGACCTGTATTTCCCCCCAGGATGGTAGGAGGGTAAACAGTCCATGGTTGGGGTGAGAGCAATCCTTGGCGATGCTGAGCGCCCTTCGCAGACAACGCTTGCTTTGGACAGACTCAATGGAGGGGAGTGAGGAACCGGTGATGCGTTGGGCAATTTTCACCACCCTCTGCAGTGCTTTCCGGTCGGAGACAGAGCAGTTGCCATACCATACTGTGATACAGTTGTGTACCTGGCACATAAGTCTCCTGATTTGTTCTTACCAAATGTTCCCTGTGTAATATGGAACATCTTCCTGTGCACCGTCACATGCAGTCTTAAAAATATTATGGAAACATTTTAATTGTAGAAGTGCCCTGCAAAAGCGTGCATTTAATTTGCTCAATATCTTGGCATGGTACAATTCGGTTCCATCTTCCACCTTTGCTGCAGGTCTGTTGGATCTCAATGTTCCCGAGCAAGGAGAGCCTATCTCTGCCAAGGCAGGCTATGGTGATCCCAGTGCAGGGCAGAGGGGCAGGGGCAGATGGGAGTCAACTTTAAGCAGACCCTTCACTTGTGAAAGTTCTGCTGTAGCTGATAAATAGTCACCCACAAGTAATAAGATACACTTAGCGAAGTTGTATGCAGGCGTTTATTATTTTAGCTTAGGGGTCTTTTTCCTGCTCCTTTGTATTTTACTTTTTTTTCTTAATTCTTTTCTTTTTTCGTTCTTTGTTTTCCTTTTTTAATTTTTTTTATTTAGGTTATAAGGTTAAAAATGAAGCTGTACAATAATTGTATTAAATGAAGCTGTACAATAATTGCAAAAACAGGAAAGCAGACTATTATCTAAATGGTGGCCGACTAGGAAAGGGGGAGATGCAGCGAGACCTGGGTGTCATGGTACACCAGTCATTGAAAGTAGGCATGCAGGTGCAGCAGGCAGTGAAGAAAGCGAATGGTATGTTAGCTTTCATAGCAAAAGGATTTGCGTATAGGAGCAGGGAGGTTCTACTGCAGTTGTACAGGGTCTTGGTGAGACCACACCTGGAGTATTGCGTACAGTTTTGGTCTCCAAATCTGAGGAAGGACATTATTGCCATAGAGGGAGTGCAGAGAAGGTTCACCAGACTGATTCCTGGGATGTCAGGACTGTCTTATGAAGAAAGACTGGATAGACGTGGTTTATACTCTCTAGAATTTAGGAGATTGAGAGGGCATCTTATAGAAACTTACAAAATTCTTAAGGGGTTGGACAGGCTAGATGCAGGAAGATTGCTCCAGATGTTGGGGAAGTCCAGGCCAAGGGGTCACAGCTTAAGGATAAGGGGGAAATCCTTTAAAACCGAGATGAGAAGAACATTTTTCACACAGAGAGTGGTGAATCTCTGGAACTCTCTGCCACAGAGGGTAGTCGAGGCCAGTTCATTGGCTATATTTAAGAGGGAGTTAGATGTGGCCCTTGTGGCTAAGGGGATCAGAGGGTATGGAGAGAAGGCAGGTACGGGATACTGAGTTGGTTGATCAGCCATGATCATATTGAATAGCGGTGCAGGCTCGAAGGGCCGAATGGCCTACTCCTGCACCTAATTTCTATGTTTCTATGTATAACGGTTATGCAGATCGTCTTATCCTTGTACAATTGCTTCTAATAACAATTTAAAAAAATTAAAAATAGTTTCTCTAATAACTCAGGCTTCTCAGTACTGGTCAATCTGTATGAGCTACAAGCAGAGAAGCATGTATGATAACTATCAGGACAGGTTTACCAAGATGACGAACTTCTATTAGGATCTCAGCTCAGCCTTTGCTGCTCCATTTTAAGTTTTGTCTAACCTCTCCTGATAGCTTAAACCTTTTAATCTAGCCAGCATTCTGTTTAAAAAAAGTTAAATCAAATTTTATTGTTTAGATGCTGCATGCATTAATCAAAATAAAATTAAAACAAAAATAATAATAATTTAATTCAGATGTTAAGGATCTTTCTGACCATCTTGGTTAAAGGTTCTACAATGGTGGCATTTGATTAAAAAAATATGTTTACATAAATTTGGAGGATTTGCTAATTAACTCAATGGGCTAATTTGTGTTTTTATTTTATTTACACTAGTTGTATTCAGTTTGTCAGAGGAATACTAATTTCCACTAGGATTATCAATTGATTACCCCCTTCCACCGAACTGGGTCCCTGCACTTCCCTCTGTAACTGGATCCTCGACTTCCTCACCACAGAACCCAGTCAGTACAAATTGGCAGCAACACTTCCTGCTCGCAAACCATCGGCATAGGAGCACCTGGACTTGAACGTCCACAAATGAAGAAGATTGCAAAAACGTGGTGGACCATCACAGGTACTGACCTCCCCACCATCGAAGGGATCTACAGGAGTCGCTGCCACAAATATGCAGCCAGCACCAAAATGACCCACACCACCCAGGCCACACTCTCATTTCACCCATGCCATCGGGAAGAAGGTACAGGAGCAGGAAAACTGTAACATGCCAGTTGAGGAGCAGCTTTTCCCCCCCCAACAACAATGAGACTATTAAACACTACAATCTCCAACTAAACTCTGACCTGCATAGAGTTTAAGAAGGAACTGCAGATGCTGGAGAATCGAAGGTACACAAAAAAAAGCCTGAGAAACTCAGCGGGTGCAGCAGCTGAACATCGAATTCTCCCAATTTTGTTAGTCCTTGCTGTCTCCTCCCCTTCCTCAGTCCCCCTGCTGTCTCCTCCCATCCCCCAGCCTTCGGGCTCCTCCTCCTTTTTCCTTTCTTGTCCCCACCCACCCCCGCCCCCGATCAGTCTGAAGAAGGGTTTCGGCCCGAAACGTTGCCTATTTCCTTCGCTCCATAGATACTGCTGCACCCGCTGAGTTTCTCCAGCTTTTTTTTGTGTACCTTCTGACCTACATAGACTTGGAGGCATTGTCTTTGTCTTTGCATTATTGTTGTGTTTTTTATATGCTGAACTTTTTAGTTGTTTATTATGGTGTTTACAAAGTACTATGTTTACATATCTGGCCATGCCTTCCCTGCATCTGCCAGTGGTATTGCGGCTCTCTTGATCATTCTTTTCCCAGCTGCTGTAATTTTCTCACCAATCTTGCTCTTATATTGTATTTCGCTACTTAGTCATTATCTCAGGCAACGCCACATTGCTTCAAACCATATCATTCGATCTGATTCCAACCCATGCTTAAAACCTCTTTATTATAGAGGTGGTTTAATCCATCTGGTAATAAGACTTCCATCCATAATTTTAGTTGTTATTCTAAAGCTCTCTTATGTGGCTTCCAAATCACCAGAATCTATGAACCTGAGCTATGTGACCTGTTTCCCAATCAGACTAAGGCCTCATTTTTCACCTTTTGTGCTCATTGACCCACATTGAATCTTATCCACCAACAAAGTACATGTGCAACCTTATATTCATATCCTCCCACGGACCTACATCTTCAAACCTTTGCCTAATGCCCCTGTCCCACTTAGGAAACCTGAACGGAAACCTCTGGAGACTTTGCGCCCCACCCAAGGTTTCCGTGCGGTTCCCGGAGGTTTTTGTCAGTCTCCCTACCTGCTTCCACTACCTGCAACCTCCGGAAACCTTGGGTGGGGCGCTAAGTCTCCAGAGGTTTCCGTTTGGGTTTCCTAAGTGGGACAGGGTCATTAGCATTGTCAGCTATGCTTTAATTACTGGGGTTTTTAGGTCCTGCATTTTCCAATCAAGTATCTCCGCAATTCTCTCCTTCTTTAAGACAACTGTTATAATCCAATTCTTCACCCAAATTTTCAGTAACTCCTCAACATCCTCTCATTTTTTTTGCTGAGTAAATTTGGGGAAGATAATGTTCCCCCTAAAAGTTCTTCCTTTCCACATGTTTTTCCATCTTGTACATTCAGTCATGTTATGTGATAATAACTTAATGTCATATAATTACATGTAAAAATACCTTAAAGATTGTTAGATTCCAGTCCACTATGAATGAGACTAGCAAATATTTGAAAATTGTATGTTACATACCAGATAAATGAATGAGAGTGTGTGAATTCTTATCAGTGGGGTATTCTTTTACTCCCAATATTCCTTATGCAATATTTTGCCATAATTGCATTTATTTCTTTAATAGCTGTTTTGAATTAAAATATCTCTTCCTAATGCATGTTCAGATATATATTTCTTCATTAAGTTAATCAAGACATTGGCACCCATCTTTTCAAAAATCAAATCAATAATAGAATCATAGGTTTGTTCAGTAAATAGATAGTTGCTACATTTAAAAAAATGTATTTTTGTAGACAGGATGTGAAAGCAAGAATTACTTCTTTTTCTTTAAGCAAAATACAAACTCGCATATTTTTAGTCAGAAAACCGGAATAAAAGTTATCGTCATTGGAGGCTGAACAATGTCAGCTCGATTTCCTGCACTTATTGTGTTGTCTAGAACTGTAATTTATTTCATTAAGCAGTAGACAAATAGCCCATAATGTGAATAATATCCTCAGAAATATCCTGATCAGGAGAAACCCTTGCAAAAGTATTTTTAACAGGGTTTGAAGGGAGGCAGGGGAAGTGTGACAACTGAGGTGAAGATGTTCGCAATATCCAGGAGTTGGATAGTGGAAGCAATTTCATTTAAGCCCAACTAATTATCTCTATACTTAGGAAACTGTATCATCACGATGAAATTGCCAAGCATGGCATTTTCTTGTTCTTGGTTCATGGGAAAGTTAAAAGGAACTATTAGCTGCAATTACCAAAATTTGATAAACGTTGGGCATTGCTTGAAATGACCTCAATGTTCATGTTAAACAAGTGGGATTTAATTCCACTGCATTGCTGTTGCTGTGACCCAGAAGCAGGTTGACAGCAGAAGGCATACATTTGAAACCAGTGCAATAAATGAAAAGGTTGTAATTCCTGATCACGCCCAGATACAAGTTACACAAAAATGCTGGAGAAACTCAGCGGGTGCAGCAACATCTATGGAGCGAAGGAAATAGGCAACGTTTCAGGCCGAAACCCTTCTTCATGCCCAGATACATTTGCGTTCACCTGGATTTATATTTTCATGCTTCATTGGAAGGTTGCACAGTGCAAATCTGATATCTGCAGATCTCCCAGGCATGTCTTTCAAGAATCTGGCCTGGATCTTCTTGCGTTACCCAGGTTTTGGCATGCAATTGGCACGCTGATCTTGGCATCAAAATGTCTCTCCATTTTGTTACTGAAAATACTAATTAGAACGCGAGTAGCGAGGAGGGTGACAAGTGGAAACTGTGGGGGGCATTTCTTTCCCAGTGATTTGATAAATAAATAAACAGAGGGTCAATAACCATATAACCATATAACAATTACAGCACGGAAACAGGCCATCTCGGCCCTACAAGTCCGTGCCGAACAATTTTTTTTTCCCCTTAGTCCCACCTGCCTGCACTCATACCATAACCCTCCATTCCCTTCTCATCCATATGCCTATCCAATTTATTTTTAAATGATAACAATGAACCTGCCTCCACCACTTCCACTGGAAGCTCATTCCACACCGCTACCACTCTCTGAGTAAAGATGTTTCCCCCTAAACTTCTGTCCCTTAATTCTGAAGTCATGTCCTCTTGTTTGAATCTTCCCTATTCTCAAAGGGAAAAGCTTGTCCACATCAACTCTGTCTATCCCTCTCATCATTTTAAAGACCTCTATCAGGTCCCCCCTTAACCTTCTGTGCTCCAGAGAATAAAGACCTAACTTATTCAACCTATCTCTGTAACTTAGTTGTTGAAACCCAGGCAACATTCTAGTAAATCTCCTCTGTACTCTCTCTATTTTGTTGACATCCTTCCTATAATTGGGCGACCAAAATTGTACACCATACTCCAGATTTGGTCTCACCAATGCCTTGTACAATTTTAACATTACATCCCAGCTCCTATACTCAATGCTCTGATTTATAAAGGCTAGCATACCAAAAGCTTTCTTTACCACCCTATCTATATGAGATTCCACCTTCAAGGAACTATGCACGGTTATACCCAGATCCCTCTGTTCAACTGTATTCTTCAATTCCCTACCATTTACCATGTACGTCCTATTTTGATTTGTCCTGCCAAGGTGTAGCACCAATGAAAGGTCTTGAACCCAATTTTAATGTTGAGATGAAGTATGGCACTCATTACAACTGCTATTGCTAGCTGGTGGATCTCTCCTCACTGGGATTGATTGACGCACCCATTTGGATGAAGTTGTCAGTATCATGAATGTGAGTATGTGGATGTGCTGAGCTTGTTCAGTTTCATGCAGGCAACAAAATAAAATAATCTTCAGCAGTAATTCATCGCACTGTTATGCCCCTGTCCCACTTAGGAAACCTGAACAGAAACCTCTGGAGACTTTGCGTTTTAAAAATCGGTAATTTTTTAGTCGAAGCCAGTTGCGATGCTAGTTGAAGGTGGTTGCCGGTGGTTGCCGGAGGTTGCAGGTAGTGGAAGGTAAGATCTTCAACCACCTGCAACCTCCGGCAACCACCTTCAACTAGCATCGCAACCGGCTTCGACTAAAAAATCACCGATTTTTAAAACGGCAACCTATTTTTAGTCTCGGCCGGTTTTGAATTTTTTGAAATAATCGCCGGAACATAGAAGTAGCAGACACCACTTTCGACCATTAGGGAGACTGACAAAAACCTCCGGGAACTGCACGGAAACCTTGGGTGGGGCGCAAAGTCTCCAGAGGTTTCCGTCCAGGTTTCCTAAGTGGGACAGGGGCATTAGTCTGCCAGTGCACATTTTTGAACTAATTCGAAGAGTCATGTATGAAAATCTAAACTTGCAGGCGTTTGGAATGTTAAATGCATATATCCTTAATGTAATGGGCTGATTGTATGTCCATGCCTGTTATATAATTTCAAGATGATTATTGAGATGAGACCATGCACTACTTGTCCCCACCTTGAGTAAACCCTTGGTAATCAGAAAATCTGATGAGAATCTAATAAAATTCCTGATTGAATTGCATTGACAGTCACCAACACCAACATCGTCCTCCGCTCTCTTCCCCACCAATCCCATAACCCAACACTCACCAAAAATCGCACCATCCCCACTTCTCCTCCCCACCACCGGCCCCTGGTGACTGCTACCTGCCAATGCCAGATCCTTGTCAGCAGCCTGCAGCTACAGAGCCTGGCAGATGGGAACTGAACATGTTTTACACAAAGCCTCTGCCATGAATTCAGCTGGCCCTCAGGGAAATGCATTGGGTGGTGCAGCGATAGAGTCGCTGCCTTACAGCACCAGAGACCCGGGTTTGATCATGACTGCGGGTGCTGTCTGTATGGAGTTTGCCCGTTTTCCCCGTGACACGCATGGGGTTTTTCCTGGAGCTCCGGTTTCCTCTCACACTCCAAAAACGTACAGATTTGTAAGCTAATTTGGCTAATTGGGTAAAAATAATCATTTTCCCTAGTGTGTTTTGGATAGTGTTTAGTATGAGGATGGCTGGTTGGCGTGGACTCAGTTTCTACGCTGTATCTATAAACTAAGACTGAATTAAACTACTTCCTGGTTTTCCAGTCCCCAAACATACCCTTCTCCATTCAGTCTTCCCTCATCTTCTTTGCCATGGACCACGTGCCACTTTCCCCAAAGGATTCTCTTAAGCTCTCAGACTAGATTTCTCTCTTCTGAATCAGGGTGACTGGCTCTCCATAAGTAATCCATATCTTTCCACTTGAGTTTAGTCTTAGCTGACATTAAAATGTTGTATTGAAAACACTATAACACACACGTTACCCAGAAAAGACATAACCTTTATTGCTATTCATGAAAGTGTTATTGAAGATTTTTCATTTAAAATCTGTATTTTTGTACAAACATTTGAACACACATTTAAGAGTAAATGAAAAGTGATATGGGTTTGGCAGCTGTGAAAAGTTAGAGTTATACATTAGATTCAAGCAGAATGAATAAGAATGCTTCTGAAGGCACTTCTGAAGTGCATTGTAGTTAGAAAAGTAGCATTGACTTGAAGCAGCCAATTATATAGGAGTGTGTAAGTTCAGCACTGGTGTCAAATGTTGCCCCAAAGACCCTAGTTAAGGCAGTACATAAAACATCGAAGATAAGTAGGTGTTTTTAGCTGTCCTCTATGAGTACAAGGGTCACTGCACTTTATCCAGTGGCTCAGTTCTGCATGTTTCACATGTTACCTGAGCTGCTCCTTGTTAAAGAAAAAACAACAAACTGTGGAAGGGGTGATGGAGAGGGCTGAGGATCTGTTTTCATCCCTGCTGCTTTGGTAGCTCAACAGGGCTTGTTTCCCCTTCTTAAGCTGCAGTCGATCACCATGCACCTTCTGACATGACTCTTTTCAAAGAGATATCAATTCATTTCAACCTTATTTTGGTTCCAGAGTGCATTTCTTTTCAGATTTGGCTTTATATTTGGATATGACATTGTATATTTTTAATATGCAGTTATATTTGTGTCAATTTTGCAATTTCCAAAATTAAATAGAATTTTTCCACATATCTCCCCTATCTGTGATAAATGTCAATACTCAGAGGCTAATTTAGAAACATAGGAATTAGGTGCAGGAGTAGGCCATTCGGCCCTTCGAGCCTGCACCGCCATTCAATATGATCATGGCTGATCATCCAACTCAGTATCCCGTACCTGCCTTCTCTCCATACCCTCTGATCCCCTTAGCCACAAGGGCCACATCTAACTCCCTCTTAAATATAGCCAATGAACTGGCCTCGACTACCCTCTGCGGCAGAGAGTTCCAGAGATTCACCACTCTCTGTGTGAAAAAAGTTCTTCTCATCTCGGTTTTAAAGGATTTCCGCCTTACCCTTAAGCTGTGACCCCTTGTCCTGGACTTCCCCAACATCGGGAGCAATCTTCCTGCATCTAGCTTGTCCAACCCCTTAAGAATTTTGTAAGTTTCTATAAGATCCCCTCTCAATCTCCTAAATTCTAGAGAGTATAAACCAAGTCTATCCAGTCTTTCTTAACAACTCATACTTTTGTAAATTGTATAAAAATCAAACATTTCTGGACGGATATTTTTAGAATAATTTCTGAAGTTGTTAATATCCAATCGGATCCCGACTCAAAACTAATAATATTAGGAATATCAAAACAAAGCCTAAAACTTACAACACACCAAAGAAACTTCCTTGGATTATAGTATAATAACTGGGAAAAAATTAGTATTAAAATTTTGGAAAAATCCAACAACCCCCACAATTAAAATGCAGATTATGGAGATATCGGAGACCCTACATTTGGAAAGAACTAGACTTGTCTTAATTGACAAACAAGAATTATTTGCTAGAATATGGTCTCCATGTATTGATTTTCTGAAAGAGTAAATTGGTCCGGCACAGAAGCCTGACTGAAGCTTGAACCCAGGATTAGATGAACAGTCCTGTTTTATACTCTATGGACCTATCTCCAAAGTCGTATTATTGCTAATTTTTTCTATTTTTTAAAAATCTTTTTTTTTCTCCTTTCTTCCTATTTATAAAAAAAATAAACAGAGTTAATATGCAATTGATAAATGAGGACCCCAACTATTAACAACATGTAATTGATAAACAAAATGTGTTTTGATTATGATATGTATATGCTTCTAATAAAAATATTAAATTAAAAAAAAAAAAAATACAATCTCACAGTAATGGGTGATTATTTCATTGTTGCCATATTACTTGAGCTGTGAATTATATTTGTTTCAGCATTGTTTCCATCTTAACAGCCTTCTAACTTATTAATATTTCATAAAGATTGATTAAGAAGTTCCTTCTTTATTTGAGCAGAATATTTTTTGCAATTGGAAAATCTTTTACTATCAATTAGAATTTATAACACAATGCACTGTGAAATATTCAGGCAGTAAAGGAAATAGAATTAAAGCACAAAAAACAACTTTTTTTTGGGTATTTTTTGGTCTATAATAATAATAATAATAATAATAATGTTTTGTTTATTGGGACAGTGCATATTAATTAACATTTGCATGTAAATATGCGAGATTGTAGCCAATCAGTAGCTAATTTCCGTCTCTAGTCCCAGGCAAAGGTAGGTGAAGTGTCTTGCCCAAGGACACAACGACAGTACACACTCCAAGCAGGATTCGAACCGGCCACCTTCAGGTTGCCAGCCGAACACTTAGCCCATTGTGCATATCACCAAAAACATGAAGATAGACACAACAAGCTGGTCAGACAGCATCTCTGGATAAAAGGAATGGGTGACGTTTCGGGTCGAGACCCTTCTTCAGACCTCCTCTCACCAAAAATTATAAACTGGATTTTAAATATAAATACAGTAAATGCAAGAGCCACTTGGTTGACGATACCAAATAATGGGTAATGGTGAATTGGAGGACAGGTTGATAGAATGGTGCTAGAACAACAATCTGGCTATTAATGTTAGCAACATCAAGGAGCATATTGTTGACTTCAGGAAGAGAATACCTGAATGTCTCTTTATCGATGGGATGGCAGTGGAGAAAGTCAACAGTTAAAGCTCAGGGACGTTCATATCGTTGAAGATCTCTCCTGAGGCCAGCACTTTTCATTTAATTACAAAGAAAGCTTTATTGATCTTCTGTACTGTAGAAGGCATACAGACTGCATCGTGGTGTGTGGTAAAGAGCATACCTACCGACTGTCTGCATCATGGCCTGGTTCGGTTGCTTGAACGCCCAAAAACGAAGGAGGCTGTAGAATGTGAGGGATATTGCTCCATCCATCATGGGTGTTGTCTTCCCCACCATTGAAGGGATCTACAGGATGCACTACCTTAAAAAGGCATCTAATCTTAAGACCCACAATACCCTAGCTACTGACTTCTCTGATTTGGAAGGAGGAAGGAGGAAGGAAGCAGAGGATTGGAGTGGAAGCTTGCTTTTCAGATTAGATACATGTAGCCAATGATGTGCGACAGGACCAGAAACATCACCCATTCCTTCTCTCCAGAGATGCTACCTGTGCCCCTGAGTTACTCCAGCATTTCATGTCCATCTTCGATGTGCTATAAGGATTAGTGCTGGGTCTCTAACAGTTCATTATATATTTTAATGATTTGGAAAATAATTTAGGTGGCATTATTAGTAAGATTGCAGATGTGACCAAGATTGGTGGCACTATGGGCAGTACATTGTCTAAAGTTACTACAGGATCGAGACCAAATGGGAAATTGAGAAGGGGGTTGGCTGATGGATTTTAACTTGGACAAGTGCGAAGTGACGAAATTGGGGAAATTAATCCAGGTCAGGACATACACCATGAATGGTAAAACCCTGGGAAGTAATGTCGAACAGCAAGACCTTGGGTACATAGCTTCCTGAAAGCAATGGCATAGGTATCTAGAATGATGAAGTATGGTGAATGTAAGAAATGCAATAAGAATGAAGTGTTTAAGCTAGAGCGGGTGCAGAAAGGATTCACAGGAATGTTGATTGGACTGGAGAACTTGAGTTATAAGAAGAGATTTGACAGCTTGAGTATTTTCTCTGAAGCGATGGAAGTAGAGGAGCAATCTTATAGACTTCTATAAAACAATGAGGAACACAGATGGTTGCCATCTTTTTCCCAGGGTAGGCGAGACTGAAGGGCCTGTCCCACGAGCATGCGACTCCATACGGCAAGCGCGACCTAAAGGGCCGGTCCCACCAGCATGTGCCTGCATGCGGCAAGCGCGACCTAACGTGGTCGCTTGAGCCGTACGGCCTCGCGGGGCCGGTCCCACTTTGATCGCCGGAGCCGTATGGAGTTGTGCGGAGCTGGTCATTGAACAGTGGAATGTTCAAAAATTCTGCGCGGCAACGGTCTCCTGGCCTACAGCCACCTCGACGCCGTACGTCACGCGCGAACTTCCCGCGGACTTCGCTCGAACTTCATGTCACTCACTCGACCTCCACGCGGCCCCCGCTTCTGGCTTGGTCACACTTGCCGCATGGAGTCGCATGCTCGTGGGACCGGCCCTTTAATCTAGAGAACATCAATTTAAAATATACGGCAAGTCGTGCTTTAATAACTTGATTGAGTTTTTTGATGAGGTGATGCAAGTGATCAATAAGGGTGGGGAGGTGGATGTGGTCTACATGGATTTTAGTAAGGATTTGATAAAGTCCCGCTTGGTAAGCTGATGCAGAATGTTAAGATACACAGGATTAACAGTGACTTGGTCGTATGGATTCAGAACTGGCTTATTGATAGAGGGTTGGGGTGGAAGGACAGTATTCAGGCTGAATATCTGTGACCAGTGGAGTTCCGTAGGGATTTCTGTTGGGATCTCTGGTGTTTGTGACATACATATAAATGACTTGGATATAAACATAGACAGATTGGTTCGTCAGTTTGCAGATGACACCAAGATTTCTGGTGTCACAGATGTGAGGAAGATTGTCAAGGTATACAGCGGGATGTACTGTAGATGAGGAACAGAAACGGGTAGAGCAATGGTGGATGGAGCTTAAACTGAGAAAGTGTGAGATGCTGCACTTTGAGAGGTCAAATGTAAGGGGAAAATATATTATTAATATTCAAGGACAAGCAATATGACATTTGGGAAAAGTTTGATGTCCTAAAGGGACTGTCCCACTGCGGCGACCTAATTGGCAAGTTTAGAAGGGTTTAGGAGAGTTTGAAAAAATGGCATGTTGAAGACCTCCTTCGACTATGTAGAAGATGTCCTTCGACCTTGTTCAACTATGTTGAAGACCAGCTTCGATCACCTTCGACTAGCTTCGAGAAAACTGGACACCGAATAGTGGAGAATGAAGACAACCTTCTTCAATCTCCTTCGACCTCCCTTCGACTATGTTGAAGATTATCTACGACTACCCTCGATTACCTAGGAATAATCTACCTACGTGGTCTCACCAAGACCCTGCAGTTGTACAGGGTCTTGATGAGACCACACCTGGAGTATTGCGTACAGTTTTGGTCTCCAAATCTGAGGAAGGACATTATTGCCATAGAGGGAGTGCAGAGAAGGTTCACCAGACTGATTCCTGGGATGTCGGGACTGTTTTATGAAGAAAGACTGGATAGACTTGGTTTATACTCTCTAGAATTAGGAGATTGAGAGGGGATCTTATAGAAACTTACAAATTCTTAAGGGGTTGGACAGGCTAGATGCAGGAAGATTGCTCCCGATGTTGGGGAAGTCCAGGACAAGGGGTTCAGCTTAAGGATAAGGGGGAAATCCTTTAAAACCGATGAGAAGAACTTTTTTTCACACAGAGAGTGGTGAATCTCTGGAACTCTCTGCCACAGAGGGTAGTTGAGGCCAGTTCATTGGCTATATTTAAGAGGGAGTTAGATGTGGCCCTTGTGGCTAAGGGGATTAGAGGGTATGGAGAGAAGGCAGGTACGGGATACTGAGTTGGATGATCAGCCATGATCATATTGAATGGCGGTGCAGGCTCAAAGGGCCGAATGGCCTACTCCTGCACCTAATTTCTATGTTTCTGTTTCTATGTTTCTATAACATGCCGAGTTACTACGACCTACTTCGACTAAATCTACAAGTAAAAAAACGATATCAATTTTTTCCATGGCGACCTTTTTTTACTCGCCGCCATTTTTCAACATGTTGGAAAAATACGACGCGATCTAGCTGAGGCCTCGAGTACACGGGGACTACTCTCGAGCATGAAGGTGAGTTACAAAGACCTCCTAGGACCTCGTGCTGACCATGTTGCGAGTATGAGTCGAGGGTAAACTCTTCTAAACTCGCCAATTAGGTCACCGCAGTGGGACAGCCCCTTATGTGAGAATAGAGATGCCACTTCAGTGCAGATCGCTATTTACATTGAGCAATAAATTATTAAACATTATTAATGTGCAGACATATTTTATTGTGTTGTTCTTTCATCATTGGGTTCAAATTATGAATCTGATAAAAGGTTTTAATCACAGTACATCCTCTCAGTAATGGATGTAAAAAGAGTTTGAACAAACTAAATCTGGATCATGTTTATCCTGGTTCGACATACTTTGGAGCCTTTAAATTGGCAAAACCATGCAGAATGAAATGAGTAGAACATTTCACTCAGTACATTATTCGAAACCTTTATGTATTTATGGAAGTGACATGTTGTATGGTAAAATAGATGAAACATTACACTCCAGTTAGTCATGGTGCACTTGATCTGAGAATCGGCGATGCTAACACTGAGTTGTAAATGTATCCATTCTTCATGCTTGGCAGGGAGTTGTGTTTGAAGGGAGCAAGGCAAGGAGATGAAGCTGTTTTCTGGGTCCAATGACTCTGTGCATTGTTCCCTACTGGGATTGTGAGCAAAGATCTTACAGCGGACATTGCCGATTGGAGCAACTTACAGCAGAGCAGAATGCAACACTAGTAGACGTGGACACCTTGGACAAAGAGAAGATTCTTTAGATTCGAGAGCGGAGGCGGAAGTAAAGATCCGATCTTTGGCCGGAAGCAAGATGGCGGAAGCAAGATGGCGGATGCTGGTTGCTGAAATGGGTCCTATAATTACCCATGAATCTGCCCGCGACCGTACTACGTGTTTTGCGTAGGAGTAGGCCATCTTGCTCTGCTATAAGATCTTTGATTGTGACATCAGTGAAGCGATGACAACGTGCCCAGAATGGGTGTGTGCTCCATTTCCCAAAGCAAAGATTCCTCACCTACAAGTGAATTATAAAACCAATGTTTAGATGATTGAAACTTAACACTATCTTCGGGTTGGAATTTGTGCTAATACTACAGTACAAACATGGAGTTGCTATTTCTTTCTGTCAAAGTGTAATGTCACAATACCTCGAATATTGTGTGCAGTTTTGGTCCCCTAATTTGAGGAAGGACATTCTTGCTATTGAGGGAGTGCAGCGTAGGTTTACAAGGTTAATTCCCGGGGTGGCGGGACTGTCATATGCTGAGTGAATGGAGTGGCTGGGCTTGTACACTCTGGCGTTTAGAAGGATGAGAGGTTATCTCATTGGAACATATAAGATTGTTAAGGGCTTGGACATGCTAGAGGCAGGAAACAAGTTCCCGATGTTGGGGGAGTCCAGAACCAGGGGCCACAGTTGAAGAATAAGGAGTAAGCCATTTAGAACGGAGCCATTTAGAACGGAGGAAACACTTTTTCTCACAGAGAGTGGTGAGTCTGTGGAATTCTCTGCCCCAGAGGGCGGTGGAGGCGGGTTCTCTGGATGCTTTCAAGAGAGAGCAAGATAGGGCTCTTAAAATTAGCGGAGTCAGGGAACATGGGGAGAAGACAGGAACGTGGTACTGATTGGGGATGATCAGCCATGATCACATTGAATGGCGATGCTGGCTCGAAGGGCCGAATGGCCTACTCCTGCACCTATTGTCTATTTTCTATTGTCTATGAGTAAAGTTTAGAAATTCAAGTTGTTATTCATTTGGATACACCGAAGAAGTACATCAATGCAGTTTTCAATAGCTGGGATGCCATGCTAACATTTTTTAATATTAATCAAAATATTATTTGTAGCCAAGTCAAGTCAAGTCAAGTTTATTTGTCACATACACAAACGAGATGTGCAGTGAAATGAAAGTGGCAATGCTCGCGGACTTTTGTGCAAAAAGACAAACAACCTATAAACACAATCATAACACACATATACCTTTACATAATAAATAATGGAAGGAAAAACGTTCAGTAGAGTTAGTCCCTGGTGAGATAGGCATTTACAGTCCGAATGGCCTCTGGGAAGAAACTCCTTCTCAACCTCTCTGTTCTCACCGCATGGCAACGGAGGCGTTTGCCCGACCGTAGCAGCTGGAACAGTCCGTTGCAGGGGTGGAAGGGGTCTCTCGTGATATTGTTGGCTCTGGAGTTGCACCTCCTGATGTATAGTTCCTGCAGGGGGGCAAGTGAAGTTCCCATAGTGCGTTCGGCCGAACTCACTACTCTCTGCAGAGCCTTCTTGTCCTTGGCAGAGCAATTCCCAAACCAGATGGTAATGTTCCCGGACAAGATGCTTTCCACCGCCGCTGCGTAGAAGCCTTGTACTCACATGGAGGGTTAGAGCAATAAATCAACAATTTGTTTTTGTGCAAATAGGATTATAATCCATGACTTTCCCATAGTTTAGAAGATTGTAATTTCACATAATTTTCCAAAATGGAGAAAAAATTGCCTTCCAGGAATGATTTCGAGGTCAACCTTATATGTTTCCACTCAATTTTGCTCCCACTGATACCTATAAGTTGCCTGAGTTTGGCCTCACAGTATTTTTAATGGCTGCCTGCCCATTCTAGGGGAGGGAATGGAATTTGGTAGTTGCAGACCTCAGACCTTGACAGGAGGTGAGTGACCAGTTGCTCATCCCAGAAGATCGTAAAATGTGTGAAGTCAGACATTTGAGATGAAGAAAGGATTTACTGCAGTAAATAGACAGAAACTAATTCTCGAGGCAGGAGAGTCCAGGACAAGGGAACATAACCTTAAAGTTTGAGTTGGTCTGTTTGAGAAAATATTTCTTCACATAAAGAGTAATAGAAATGTGGTCATCTCACCCCAGACGCTGCCAAGATTAGGTGAACTGAAACTTTCAGATCTGCCAGTCATGGATATGGGACTAAAGCAAGTAAATGGATTTGATAAACCATAATCTGGTGAGAAGGCAGATCAGACACGAGGGGTGAATAGTGTACTCTTGTTTCTTTTAAGCGCATCTGATCTTCGTGCAATCAATCAACATTCCTTTGAAGAAGATTTGAATTTTAGATCTTGTCTTACAACCATTTCCCCATCAAATAGTATCCTGCCATCCTTTGTAATTGGGTGATAACATGAGAAATGCAACTTCTGATACGAGTTATAAATGGAATTTATTTCAGATAAGTCTGAGATGTGGTATCTGGGCAGTCAAACCAAGGCAGGGCCTTTATAGTGAGCGGAAGGGGCCTGAGGAATGTTTTTGAGCAGAGGGATCTAGGAGTACAAATATATTGTTCCCTGATAGTGGGAATAGGAGGGGACCTAAGGAGTTGATGGCCATTGAGTGGTCTTGGGGATGGTTGGGCGCAGTCTATATATTCTGTGGTAGCTGAAGAGATAATTGTTAGGTGCCAAAAGGTGATCAGAGGGGACATCCAGCAAAGGTTTGGAGAGATGACTGTTGTCAACTCAATCGAAGAACTCAGGAAAATAATTGGAAGAAGTATACGGACCATAATAATGGGTGTGGTGGGGAAGCTTGGGAATATTAGCAGGAATGAAGGTTGTTGGGATAACAATGGACAATGAAAATGTAGAGTAGTAACCTATCTTGAACATGATTGACACTCCATGGCACACAGGGAGCTATCAGTCTCTTTAGCTAACCAGAAGCAGGCTCAAATCTACCGCTAAAGGCTGTTTTAGACTTTAGACATTGGACTTTAGAGCAGGGGTGGGCAAACTTGTTCTGCATAGGGGCCAGGACACATGTCTGTGAGTGGATGGCGGGCCACATCTATCACGTGTACACGTGGATCCCGCCCCTTCAATGATGCTACTCATACTCACTCGACCCGACCTATTGACAACCCCGATCCCGACCAAAGATCATAGAGCGGTTCTTTGATTCTGACAGTGAAGCCCGGTGGCTTTGCGCAGGATGCGTACAGCCAGAGTTCAGCGGCTCTGCCATTGCGATTGCCAGCGCAGGCCTCCTTGCGTCCTTGCCCCACCGTGCCTGGACGTCGCGGCCTCGGGCCCGGGGGGTACCGAAGATGATGGAAGTCCTCGGACAGGATGATTGCGGGAAACAAAAATACGCCTGCGGGCCGGATGATTTTGGTCTACGGGCCGCATTCGGCCCAGGGGCCGTAGGTTTGCCGATCCCTGCATTAGAGATACAGCATGGAAACACAAGCACTATCCTACGCACTCGGTCAGGACAATTTACAATTTTACCAAAGCCAATTAAACTACAAACCTGCACGTCTTTAAAGTGCGGGAAGAAATCCAGAGAAAACCCACATGGTCACAGAGAGAGCGTGTTAACTCCGGAACAGACAGCAGCCGCAGTCGGGATCGAACCCAGGCCCCTGGCGCTGAACGACATCAATTCTATTACTGCGCCAGTATGCCATCCCGTTTTAGTGATAGGGACTTGCACCATTCACAGGGTTTAAATGCACAGTAGAGGTTTACGTATATAATGCCAAAATGAGCACTTATAACATAGAACAGCAGAACATGCTGCTGCAAATAGCAACACGATAATTGGACACAAGAACTGATTTTGGTGGCGAGGATTGAGAGACGAAATCTGGCAGCCAAACTTTTTACACCTCAACGTGCACGACCCCCCAATGATGAGCCCCTAGCACACCCTGATATCTTGAGAGAACACCTCTGATTTTAAAAGAGTGACATTGGGTCAACTTGTCTCACCTGAGCAATGATCTCTAATGCCCCTGTCCCACTTAGGAAACCTGAACGGAAACCTCTGGGGACTTTGCGCCCCACCCAGGATTTCTGTGGGGTTCCCGGAGGTTCCCGGAGGTTTTTGTCAGTCTCCCTACCTGCTTCCACTACCTGCAACCTCCGGGAACCACACGGAAACCTTGGGTGGGGTGCAAAGTCTCCAGAGGTTTCCGTTCAGGTTTTCTAAGTGGGACAGGGGCATAAGATGGCACCACTGACAGTGACTCCCTCAATTGACAATCAAATGTAATCCAACCTCTCTTTGCAGCAACCCCACCACCCCCATCCTCTTGCAAAGAAAAGCTTGATTTGGCCCTATTAAAACATCTCAAACTGCGCTGCTCTCTAATTTCAACCGGGCGAATAGGAAATTAACAATAACAATGTCTCTGAAACCTAAAAACTTTAGAAATGGCCCAGTTCCCGCTTGAAACAGGAAATATAATGTTACTGGCAGTATGGTATATGACAAATTGCTTATGTGACTGTCTGATCCACTTCACGTCACTGTGTGATATTTAAGCATAGACTGAATGCCAGGGTTTTGCCATAGTTCTGCTTGAAGTTTGCCAAAGAAACATCTTCACAGGCATGCATGACACAAACAGATGTTCTTATTGCATGTCGGAGAAAACATGATATTTATTAGCTTCACCAAAGCTTGACCAAGAGATGCAGGAACATTTGACTCCTTTGAGGGTCTATTTACGATTCACTGATTTGGGAACAATGAATAATTCAGAGCTCGATGCATTTTTGACGCTGAATGCATGGGTAGGCTCTGATTAGCAGGAGGCTGCAGAAGCAGTAGGTTGTATTTCTGTCTGCTACTCTTCTTCTTCTTGCGTATGGCGTGCACAGCCTAAAGTTGCAGGACAACTTGTTCTATTTGGTCTTACTTGATTGTGCACGCCGGGTTGATTGCATTCGTTGAAACAGGGCAGACCACGTGAAGGTTGCAATCTCCCACCCCGTCTGCTTCTCTGCTGGAGTTGCACTGATCTTTGGTTGGGTGGCCCAGGAAGTCTGCAGGATTCTTTGACATTTGGATCTTTGCCTATTCTTCAGCGTAACATGCTTTCCACTGGAGAAACAATGCCAATAGGAGAACGCCAGTGGGCAAATGGGCAGGTACATTAAACTGAGATGATAATGACCAAATATTGCAGGCAACCCCCTGGATACATGAGTGTTTCATTCCTGAGGACTGTCCGTAAGCCGACTTTATGTTCCCGTATCGTGAGTGGGCGGCGCGACTCTCGTCAGCAGCGGCCTCTGCAGTCCGTCTGTCTGTTTATTACTTTTGTCTCGTTTCTATTATTTTTTTTGTCGGGGGGGTGTGTGTGTGTGTGGGGGTGGGGGGGGGGGGGGAGACTTTAAAATCTTTCCCCTGCACGGGAGACCCGACCTTTTCTTTGTCGGGTCTCCGTTGTCGTTGGGGCTGCAACGTGGAGCGGCCTCCAACAGGAACGACCTGGGGCTCCAGTTGCGGAGCTGTGGAGCTGCGGACCTACTCACCGTCGCGGGGCTGGCCGAGTCCGCAGCGGGTGGAGCTGTGGTGGAGCGCTGCTGCTGCCGTGACCCGACCCCTGGAGATTCGGAGGCTACAACCGCGGGTCTGGCGGACGGCAACACCGGGAGCCCGCGGGTCCCTGGATGGGAGACCGCTTTTCAGGGCTGCCGCAGCGGCGACTTCTCCCGCCCGAGTTGCGGGCGAAGTCTGAGCACCTGGAGCGGGGCCTTACTTCACCGCCCCGCGCGCCTTGGAATGGCCGCGGGACTTTGCGAGGCTCTAACACCAAGACCCGGTGCGCGACCTTGCATCACCCGGCGCGGCTTTAATGGCCGCGGGACAATCACCATCGCCAGCCGGGGGCTTTGACTTTGACTCTGACATCGGCGGGGAGTGCAGTGGAGAGATAAGTGTTTTTGCCTTCCATCACAGCGGATGTTTGTGTAAATTGTGTTGTGTCTTGGGTCTTTTTCGTTTTGTAATGTTTGGCTGCAGAAACGGCATTTCGTTTGGACCTCAACAGGGTCCAAATGACAAATAAATTGTATTGTATTGTATTGTATTGTAGAAAACGTATTTTCTATAGTACCCCAAATTGCTTCAATCTTTATACATTTACTTTTCATTTATTATCATTTTTTCATAATATTTTCATTTCATTTATTAATCACCTGAACACTACCCATAATTAATCTAATGTAATTTATACTATAGACAATAGACAATAGGTGCAGGAGTGGGCCATTTGGCCCTTCGAGCCAGCACTGCCATTCAATGTGATCATGGCTGATCATCCCCACTGTGTCGAGTCATTAATTAATACCATGACATGTTTTATTATTGTTATCAGTAGTTTGAAAAATCCTTAGTTTAATTAATTTAGAGATACAGAACGGTAACAGGCTCTTTGGCCCATCAGGACCTCGCTGAGCAATGATACTAGCACTTTCCTACACACAAGATTCAAGATTCAAGATTCAATTTATTTGTCATTTGGACCCCTTGAGGTCCAAACGAACTATCCTACACACTAGGGACAATTTACCATTTTAGTGAAGCCAATGAACCTACAAACCTGTACGTCTTTGGAGTGTTCGTTGGAAACCAGAGCACCCGGAGAAAACCCACGCAGGTCACGGTGGGAATGTACAAACTCCGTACAGACAGCACCCTTAGTCAGGATCGAACCTGGGGTCTCTGGTGCTGTAAGGCGGCAGAGGCTTTGCTATTGCTGCGTCACAGTGCTGCCATGAAACCTTTGAGGGAAACTGTGTAGTCAGATTTCCGCAAATCGGACCATTCATAACACGGAAGTCCCTGTATTTTACAATCGCAGTTACCTGTCATTATGATCTGGCATTTTTGGTCACAAAACACATCACCATTTTTCTCGTGGACATTAGTACAGAGCTGCTATTACACAGCAACCTACTCAAGGTTTTCTATATTTCCTTTAGTTGGTGGAAAACTAAATGATGATGTATATTGACCACTTTGCCGGTCCTTTCAACACCCTAGAAATGTACAGAGTGAATTAAAGGACACAATCTGTGATCAGTTGGACTCACAGATTCCACCAAAACCCTACTTTCTGACTAGAAGATCCTTTACATCTGCTAACATGCGATTAACTGTCACAGCTCCCTACAAAAAAAGATAAAAGGTTCACCCATCTCTGTTCCTAGATGACAGTGAAGAACCACCAACCACCAACTATTTAATTTCCATCTTAGCTGTAATGTACTTCTAACACAATACACTCTCTGGGGTCTCATTTAAGAGCTCTATTGCATGGTAAAATGATCTTCCCTTGTGAGTAATTAGACACGGTACCTTTAGATTTGTTCTGACTTATCCATCAAATACAACCAAACATATTTTATGAAATTTTCTCTCCAGTGTGCCCATTTTAAAAACAGCGAGTTGCCTGGAAATCTAACGATGCAGGTTAGATTTATCCAAAGGCATCTTAAATGCCATGGTATTGTCTGCTTTCACTACCACCTCTGGCAGCATGTTCCAGGCACCCACCATGCTCTAAAAAATCTTGCTCTACACATTTCCTTTACATTTTGCCCCATTTATCTTAATGCTATCACGTCTAGTCTTTGACACCCTGGGACAAAGGTTCTGCCTGTCTACCCTATCTATAGCTCCATTGAACCGTCTGTAGTTGGGGGATTGTTGTCGGTGTCAGTGGAAAATAAAGGGGAGTTACTGTCTTTGTCTTTGAGAGATATTCCCACATCAATATAAATGACAGACAGAGTTTCTGCAATGTGTCACATTGTTTATAGGTTCATCTTCTTTGCAAAGGTGTACATTAGTGAACCACTGGAGAGGTTGAATAGTCAATTAATCGAGTAAAGGGCCTGTCCCACGAGCATGCGATCTGCATGCGGTGAGCGCGAACAAACCGGAAGCGGGGGCCGCGCGGAGGTCGAGTGAGTGACGTGAAGTTCGAGCGAAGTCCGCAGGAAGTTCGCGCGTGACGTACGGCGTCAAGACGTTGCGCAGGCCGTTGCCGCGAGGAATTTTTGAACACTGTCAGTTTTTCGGAGCCCCGCGCGATGTCGGGATCCAGCTCCGCACAACTCCATACGGCTCCGGCGATCGAAGTGGGACCGGCCCCGCGAGGCCGTACGGCTCAAGCGACCACGTTAGGTCGCGCTTGCCGCATGGAGTTGCATGCTCGTGAGACAGGCCCTTTAAGAATTGTTACTTAAACCTAACAACCGCACTTTGAAGAGATGTCCACATCTTTACAAGCAGGTTCATATATAATTAGTTATAAGTGGTTATAATTTTGTGGCTTCAATTCCATTCGACCAATTCGGAGAATCAAATAACACTTGGATTATTAGATACAATTGAGGACATTTGGTTGAACAGATCTTAAACATGAATATAACACATCGGAAATGAATTTCCGATACATGACAAAACTGATCCTTTATCCAATTTAGCAAAAGCCAATTGTGTTAGGGAACTGTGCATAGGGAACCTTAACCATTGTACAATTTTAAATGGATATAGTAAAGAGCCACAAAACATGAAATCCACTCAAATACTATTGGTAGCAACAGTAGTATTGCAATAGACACACAATGGTGGAGTAACTGAGTGGGCAGCATCTCTGAAGAAGCAGAATGGGTATGTTTTGGGTTGGGATCCTTCTACAGATTACAATGTTGAGATTGAGGGAATACAAGTTTAAAGTAGATTTCTCCAAGAAAATAATCCTAATTTAGCAAAGTTGTAGCATGGGTGATGGTTCATGATGCAGATATGATGAAGATGAATTTTGTAAATATAAAGGAACTAATTTAAGATTTTCAACAAGGAATAAGACTGGAGAGAAATAATTTCCAAAATCTGATATTATCTATTTCCCTCATTTGCAGAACAGGAAATCAACAAGCAACTTGTTCAAATATTGTAATATATACAATATCAGATTTCAATCATCTTGATAACAGATTTTCCTTAATATCACCATTTTTGTCAAGCAAGGACACATTCCTTTATCCAATAAACACTGAGCGATTGCTTTGGTCGACATTGCTATCCCTACCACAAAACTATCCCAGCACAAAAAGACTATGTTCAAATAATGCAGCACCTAATCTAAGTGAGTTGTGCCAGCAGAGCCTGCCAAATACTCGAGCCACTGAAATTCTGATTTTTATAACAGTCAAGTTACACAGTGGTCTAAAGAACTTGTCAAAGTCACAATCGTTACTTGTTGACCTGGTTTTCAGATAGAACATATTGCCACACCTTTCAGCATTCTCACAATTCCTATTTCCTGTAATCCCTACTTACAACACCTTAAACTAAATTTCCTTTAAAGTTTCAATGGACTTTCAAAATGATATTCCCACAGTCCTATGTTTAAATCATTAACAAACATGTTAAAATGTTCCCAATGAAGATATTAAATCAATTGACAATGGGAATATCCCTTGGTTCAATATATTCCAATGACATACTATCAGTGGTGGTGATGCAGTCATACATGTTAATACATGTTAATGGCAGTAAGACACATGGATAAGCAGCAAATATACGGACATGCGCAGACAAATCATTATGTTCGGCACAGACATTTTGGGCCAAAGGTCTGTACTGCTCCTTGTTCTACGGTAATTCTAAGAGAATTATCTGCCAACTTTTGCCACTATAATTCTATGATTTGAAACTAATCCATCTTTTTTTTCAGCAAACAACAACATGCTATAGGAACTCAAGGAGATAAACAGCATCTGAGGAGGCAAAGGAATGGCCGATGTTTCTGATTGGGACCATGCATCAGATAAATGACAATGTGAATCAGCTGATAAAAAAATATTTTGCATAATCTATCAAATTAGTTTAGTTGATTTTTATTATTGTCACATGTACCGAGGTACAGTGAAAAGCATTTTTGTTGTTTACTATCCATCGGGGAAAAGACTATACATGATTGCAATCATGCCGTCCACAGTGTACAGATACAGGGTGAGATAATAATGTTCAGAGCAAGATAATGTACTGTAAAGTGCGCTTAAAGATTTTTTGAAGATTTGCCAATGATGTGGAGGGAGACTCTCTATTTGGTGATAGGATGGTTCAGTTGCCCAATAACAGCTGGGAAGAAACTGTTCCTGAATCTGGAGATATGTGTTTTCAAACTTCTGTATCTCTTGTCTGATGCGAGAGGGGAGAAGAGGGAGTGACCGGGGTGAAACTGGTCATTGATTATACTGGTGGCCTTGCCAAAGCAATGTAAAGTGTAAATGGAATCAATGGAAGGAAGGTTGATTTGCCTGATAGAAACATGGAAAATAGGTGCAGGAGTAGGCCATTCGGCCCTTCGAGCCTGCACAGCCATTCAATGTGATCATGGCTGATCATCCAACTCAGTATCCGGTACCTGCCTTCTCTCCATACCCCCTGATCCCTTTAGCCACAAGGGCCACATCTAACTCCCTCTTAAATATAGACAATGAACTGTGGCCTCAACTACCTTCTGTGGCAGATAATTCCACAGATTCACCACTCTCTGTGTGAAAAATGTTTTCCTCATCTCGGTCCTAAAAGATTTCCCCTTTATCCTTAAACTGTGACCCCTTGTTCTGGACTTCCACAACATCGGGAACAATCTTCCTGCATCTAGCCTGTCCAACCCCTTAAGAATGTTGTAAGTTTCTATAAGATCCCCCCTCAATCTTCTAAATTCTAGCGAGTACTAGTCTGGGCTATGTCCATAACTCTCTGCTGCGCAGTCTTAAAAATATATACTTTCTTATAATAAATATATATGCGTTGGGTCATGTTCATATAAAAATAACTCACTAACATGTCAAAATTCCGAGACGATTTTTAAATATTTATTTACCATCGACCCAACTCTAAAATCTACATCCGAAAGGCAATTTATGAATGGAGTGGTTGGGAAACAGGAAGGAGGGGACTGGATTGATTCTCACCAGTGGGATGAAATTTTGATAATGAATCAGGAGCCTGTTTAACATTACTCCAATTTAGTTTGCCATTGAATTCCTGCTACTGATTTGTTATCACACATTTTACACTGCTAACAAATACAGATTTCTAGAGTTGCGTTAATAAAGATTAACTCATTAAATTTCCAATAATCTGGTTCATGTTGGAACAATGCCGAACCTGTTTCACTCATTGGTACAAACGTTCATTGCCCTTTGCACTCTGGCTGATTCATTTAACCATATAACCATATAACAATGACAGCACAGAAACAGGTCATCTCGGCCCTTGTAGTGCGAACACTTACTCTCACCTAGTCCCATCTACCTGCACTCAGACCTTAACCCTCCATTCCTTTCCCGTCCATATATCTATCCAATTTATTTTTAAATGATAAAATTGAACCTGCCTCCACCACTTCCACTGGAAGCTCATTCCACACAGCTACCACAGCGGGTGCAGCAGCATCTATGGAGGGAAGGAAATAGGCGACGTTTCGGGCCGTCTGAAGAAGGGTTTCGGCCCGAAACGGGGCCTATTTGGAGAAGCTCCATAGATGCTGCCGCAGGGCGTGAGTTTCTCCAGCAAGGGTTTGTGTACCTGTGAGAATTCAATGTTCATGCCCCCAGGAGGATAATTCAATGTTCCTGGGGACATGAACATTGAATTTTCCCAATTTTGTTAGCCCTTACTGTCTCCTCCCCTTCCTCAGCTCTCGGGCTGTCTCCTTCCATCCCTCAGCCCTCGGGCTCCTCCTTTTTCCTTTCTTCTCACACCCGGCCCCCCCCCCCCCCCCCCCCCCCCCCCCCCCCCCCCGCCCATCAGTCTGAAGAAGGGTTTTGGCCCGAAACATTGCCTATTTCCTTCACTCCATAGATGCTGCTGCACCCGCTGAGTGTCTCCAGCATTTTTGTGTACCTTGGACAAGAAGAGATTGTGCGAAATTCACACTAAACAGTACCAGGGTCAGTGTCAATCCCATGTCACTGGAGTTGTGAGTAAGCAGCTCTACTCATTGTGCTGTCCTACAAGTGGGCATCTTGGAGGCAGATATACCAGCAAGAGGATGGACAGACATTGAAGACTGATTACAGTTGCAGTGTTCTCATTATGCTTATGATAAACACAACTTTATACTTGCTCTATGGCCTTTCTTCCTTTTTTTACCCAAGTTTCATCCATCACAGCATCTCTGGTTTACTCCCCAAGTAGACTTTAAAAATTGCATTGATTTAACCATCCGACACATGTAACAGGATACCAACTTCCATTTATCTATTTATGACTATTCTGCCCGAAAAGAGAAAAAAACTGGTATTCCCCACGATTGAGGACCAGTGGAGGAACATTGGAAGGTTGGCCCATCAAATGTTTTATCATCATTACACTTACATTCCAACCAAGCAAAGATAGTTAAAGCAGATGCTTACATGTTTGGAATTTGAGGTCCGTTTCCTACCCTACTCAATGTTTAAAGATCTGGAGAAAAAGTGTAAAAAAGAGCGATTTTTTTTGTTCTTTCTTTTTGAAATTCCACAAGAAATTGAGGTATTGAGCCAAGATATTGACATTAGGTTAACGCCAGATAGAAGTATAACTGTATCATGACTTTCGCACAAGTCGGCCAATGGATTGGGTCCAATTTTCTAAGTATATGCTGGAGACTGAGCCAAGTCTACATGTTTTACTGGCCACAGTCGGAAACCACACCCCTACTACATTCATATATACTTACAAATTCAGAATAGGATTAGTCTGCTCTGACCTTCAATTCTGTTGTGCCAGTTGGTAAGATTATGAGTGATCTGATTGTAACCACAATTCCACACTTCCACCTACCCCAATAGCCTTTCATTTCTTTGCTTTTCAATAACCTAAATATTTCTACCTTAAAAATATCAAAATATTCTGCTTGCACTGTTCTGTGGGGAGAAAAGATTTCAAAGACTCATGACCCTATTTAAAGATAGTCTGGGAATTTTGCTGTGCTCAGTTATTTTTCTCACAAAAAATATTCTAATGAGTTTCCGATTCAAATTAGATATGTTAGTGAGTTAATTTTATATCAACATGAGCCAGAGCATATTTATTTATATATATTTATTTTAAGAAAGTATATATTTATTAGACTGCACAGCAGAGAGTCATGGACATAGCCTAGACCATCAGGCAAATCAACCTTCCTTCCATTGATTCCATTTACATATTACACTGCCTTGGCAAGGCCACCAATATAATCAATGACCAGTCTCACGCAGATCACTCCCTCTTCTTCCCCCTCGTATCAGACACGAGATACAGAAGTTTGAAAACGTATATCTCCAGATTCAGGAACAGTTTCTTCTCAGCTGTTATTGGGCAATTGAACTATCCATTCAGAGCGGACTTGATCTCACATCCACATCATTGGAGATCTTTGAAGTCTTTAATCGCTTTTTACAGGACTTTACCTTGCACTGAACGTTATTCCCTTCCCCTGCATCTGTACACTGTGGACGGCTTGATTGTAATCATGTAGCAATGTTACAAAATTTTGAGATTTAAAATAATCAAGTCTGCAATTTATCCCATCAGATAAAGCATAAAAAAGAAGTTTAATTTGACACCTAATTCACTTTCATATCTTCAGTATTAAAAAGGTTATAGCCATTTTCATACTCGGAAATTAGCATCTTGTTCCCTATTGCTTTTCCATTGACTTAACACAAAAGCTGTGATTGAGGACAGTCAAAAGCCCATAACTTTCTTAAAAATTAAGAGAACTGAAATAAAATTTCAGTTATTATACATTGAAGCATTCTGAAACAAATATGAACCAATCATACTTGGAAGACCTGAAATTAAAGCATATAATTAGTTAGTTAACTAATTGTAGCTAATTACAAAATTCAATTACTAGATCTAAACATCTATCTATTTCTTAAGAAAAGATTAACATTTTTAAATAGCCTAAGTGTCCACATGACATTCACACAAGAATTCACAATATAAGATGATTTTTAAATCTTTGTCACGAATTTATAGGCCAAATGGCGGGAATTTCGTGTTTAATTCCGGTAAATTAATGGCCATTTAAATCATCATGCGAGTGGGATTTCGTGGAATGCGATCGATTGGAACGTTGTGGTTTGCGGTGAATTTAAACCCCATATTGGCAGGAAAAACACTGCCGGTTCGTATGGGGCCTAAATCACCTTTTCGCAATGTAAAACTTAGATTAAGTAAATCCTAAGAAGCACGTTTATATGTAAAACAAACGGCTTACCTTTAGCTGTCCTGTACGGGAGATCCGTCCCATTGTCGGCGTTGACGGATTAGAAGCAGATTTTAAATTGACTCCAGCGCTAAAATTGTCCCGCGGTTTAAAAAAAAAAATTCACAGAACGGCAGTCGGAACAATTCTTCAGCATTAGCTAGCAGCCCGAGAAAATATATCTCCCCCCCCCCCCTCCCCCCTCAAAGGAGCCAAAGTCGTGCAGAACTACAGCACCGCTGAGGTACGTTTTGTAACATACCTAAATCATGTTTAGTCTTTTCGCCGACTGGATAATATGCTTTCACTGTTCCTTGATACACATGACAATAATAAAAATAAAATAAACTAATTTGATAGATGATGCAAAAGGATTTTATCAGCTGATTAACTTTGTCTTTCATCTGATGCACGGTCCCAACCTGAAACATCGACCATTCCTCCGCCTCCTCAGATGCTGTTTATCTCCTGAAACTGCATGCAATACTCCAATTGTGGCCTAACCAGAGTCCTTTATTTTTATTTTATTTTTATTTTTTTTATTAGAAGCGTTGTACATACATCTTAATCATGATATGCAACATAATACATTTTGTGTACAACTTCTCTTTTGACCTGTAATAGAAAAAGGGAAAAGAGAAAGAAGAGAAGAATGAGGATAGCAGTGAAGTGTAGTCCGCAGTAGTTGGCGTTAAATGAATGATGATGGTTATGTTTATCCATATAAACGGGACTGAGGTGGAGCGCGTCTCCAACTACAAATTCCTCGGGGTACACATCTCGGAGGATCTGTCCTGGTCCCTCAATACCTCCAAACTGATCAAAAAGGCGCAGCAGCGCCTTTACTTCCTGAGGAGGCTCAAGAAAGCTCACCTGTCCCCCCCAGATCCTGACCAACTTTTACCGCTGTACCATCGAAAGCATCCTGACCCCCTGGTTCACGGTATGGTACAGCAGCTGCACTGCTGCGGACAGGAAGGCACTACAACGGGTGGTGAAAACCGCTCAGTACACCATTGGTGCCCCGCTCCCTGCCATGGATGCCCTCCACTGAAAACGGTGTCTGAGACGGGCCGGGAAGATCATCAAAGACCCCTCACACCCCAACCATGGACTGTTTGCCCTCCTCCCATCAGGGAGGCGGTACAGGAGCCTCAGGTCTCGTACAAGTAGGATGAGGAACAGCTTCTACAACAACACTATCACATTGCTGAACTCGGAGTCCCACCGATAGATTTCTCCAGTGTCTCCGTCCACATTGTTTGCTTATTCTGTATTTTTATTTCTATATTGCACTATTACTAAGGACAGACGCTAAACTGCATTTCGTTGTACCCGTACTTGTATCTGTGCAATGACAATAAAAGTTGAATTGAAAAAAAAAGTTAAGTAGACTGCGTGCTTGAAAATGTGGGGGAAAAAAGGGAAAGAAAAAAAAAAGAAAAGAAGGCCCCAAAGAGAAGAGGGCCTTAAGAAGGGAAAGGGAATAGGTAAATAATCCAAGGAAGGTAGAACTAAACAAGAAAGAAAGGGAATTTGCTTAATTCATAACGACTCACACCCATCACCTGGTTCTAAAACAATAACTTTCCAGAGTCATTTAAATCGGCAT
The DNA here is from genome assembly GCF_028641065.1 of Leucoraja erinaceus. Classification (NCBI taxonomy): domain Eukaryota; kingdom Metazoa; phylum Chordata; class Chondrichthyes; order Rajiformes; family Rajidae; genus Leucoraja; species Leucoraja erinaceus. Next base: position 163,641,083 of record NC_073377.1, read on the forward strand.
CATGACTTCCCGACTTTTATCCTCAATGTTCTGACCAATGAAGACAAGCATATCAAATTTCGACTTTACCACTCAATCTATTTTTGTTGTCACTTTCAGGGAGTTATGGACTTGGACCCCAAGATTCCTTTGTGCATCAATGCTGTTAAGGGTCATGGCATGAATTGTATATTTTTTACCCTTACATTCTGCTTTAAACATTGTCCATCACAACTTAATAAGCCAAGCCCTCTAGTCTTTGACGTGGGTGACTTGGAAAACAAATCTTGCTGATCTTTAATATTTAACCAAGGATGAAAATATGACTGAACTGCAATCAGTTTTGCTGACAAAGGACAAGCAGCCCACCTGAACTAAATCACTAAAGCAGCGGCTGGCTGAAGCAGTCATGTGCTAAGATTTATGGCTTGGAGGAACTGAGCAACTATTCTATTGTGTAGCGTGAGCTGGTTTTTTGAACACCTTGAGGCAATCCAGTGAAGTTTGCTGACTTCCAACAATAAACTTTTCTACAGGATGTGGTCGGTGCAGGTGTCCCAAGCCACATGTTAACTTGCTAAGCTGAGAAAGGTTCATGCAAACGTGTTTATTTGTGCAGGGAATTAAAATAAAATGCCATGATATCCCAGGTGCATTAAAGAGTGTTCTATCATGTGGTATGAGGAACACTGTTAGTCAAGCCTGAAGTCGCGAGCGATAGAATGCAGCCAATTCAATATTACCTGAGTGTTTCATAATTCAATTTTAATGATATCTTTTCTCACACCTTGTTGTACACAAGATGATTTGTGAATTTGGGATGGCGGGACTGTCATATGAAGAAAGATTGAAAAGACTAGGCTTGTATTCACTGGAGTTTAGAAGGATGAGGGGGATCTTATAGAAACATATAAAATTATAAAAGGACTGGACAAGCTAGATGCAGGAAAAATGTTCCCAATGTTGGGCGAGTCCAGAACCAGGCGGCACAGTCTTAGAATAAAAGGGAGGTCATTTAAGACTAAGGTGAGGAAAAACTTTTTCACCCAGAGAGTTGTGAATTTATGGAATTCCCTGCCACAGAAAGCAGTGGAGGCCAAATCACTGGATGGATTTAAGAGAGAGTTAGATAGAGCTCTAGGGGCTAGTGGAGTCAAGGGATATGGGGAGAAGGCAGGCACGGGTTATTGATAGGGGACGATCAGCCATGATCACAATGAATGGCGGTGCTGGCTCGAAGGGCCGAATGGCCTCCTCCTGCACCTATTTTCTATGTTTCTATGTTTCTATGAATTATAACACATTTAGACAATGGGATAAATACTGCTGACTAAATAATTAAATGATTAAATAATGTTCTCTTGTGTGATATCATCATTGCTGGCACCAGTGTAAATATTGCTTACTACCTATATGTCCGCGTTTGGTTAGTGTGCAGATCTGGTTACATTTGGATGTGAGCTGCTTCATGATCTGAGGAATTATGAATGGAGCAGTGTATGGTGCAAACATCAGCAAACATCTCTACTTTTGTTTTATTGTTGAACAAAGATCATTAATGAAGTAGCACCAAGATGGTTGCACCAAAAACACTACCATAAAGGACCTGTCCCACGAGCATGCGACTGCATGCGGCGAGCGCAACCAAACCGGAAGCGGGGGCTGCACGGAGGTCGAGTGATCCCGTACGAGTTGACGTGAAGTTCGAGCGAAGTCCGCGGGAAGTTCGCGCGTGACGTACGGCGTCAAGACGCTGCATACGGCATCAAGACGCTGCGTACGCGTCGAGACGCTGCGCACGCCCGTCGAGGCGGTGTGTACGGCCTCAAAGCGGCTGCGGGACGCGCGGAATTTTTGGACAGTGTCAGTTTTTTCGGAGCCCCGCGCGATGTTGGGACCAGTTCCGCACAACTCCATACGGCTCTGGCGATCGAAGTGGGACTGGCCCCGCGAGGCCGTATGGCTCAAGGGACCACGTTAGGTCGGCTTGCCACATGGAGTCGCATGCTCATGGGACAAGCCCTTAAGGAATTCTTGTGGCAATGACCGGTGGCTGAGATGATTGATCTCTAACCACCACACCAGTCTTTCTTTTACCCCGATTACTCATGAGCCCAGTGTAGCTAGGGTTTCTTTAAGCCATTCTTGATCAAATGCCACCTTGATGTCTGGTGCCATTACTCGGTTTCATTCATTGCCTCTTATGCTGTCTGTGTAGAGCTTGGATCCTATATGCCAGCTCAGCTATGTATGAAAGATTCAATTATACTATATGAATGAGGGCACAAATTTTCAAAGTGTTACACCGGAAGAATTTTTCAATAGATGCTGTAAAATGCTAAGTGATACATCTATGTCATTGACAAAATTATACAGTATATTATTTATTGTTTTGAAATATATTTTTTTAAGAGTTAAATTTTTTTCTTTTAACTATCAAATTCCTTTCTATTCATTTTAATCTACATTGTATCTATTTCTTTTCATCGGTAATGTTATTAATGGTGTCATAACTTAGGCGTTGAGGCTGCACATTGCTACATTAATTTCTTATAAGGATTGGGAAACACTGATTACACGGTATCTTTCTGATTTGCAACCTTAAGTATTCATTCCCCGACCACCCATGTCCTGGCTGTAGTTAACAGCACTCAGTAATATAGAGCAAGCTATCTCTTGGACCAAGACCAAGGACGTTCCTTTAGGATGGGGATGAGGAGAAAAGTCTTTAGTCAGAGGTGATGAATCTGTGGAATTCTTTGCCACAGTAGACTGTGGAGGCCAAGTCAGTGGATAATTTTAAGGCAGAGATAGATAGATTCTTGATTAGTATAGGTGTCAGAGGTTGTGGGGGGAAGGCAGGAGAATGGGGTTAGGAGAGAGAGATAGATCAGCCATGATTGAATGGCGTAGTAGACTTGATGGGCCAAATGGCCTAATTCTACTCCTATTCCTTATGTTCTTCTTCTCCCAGTGCTTTGATCTCTAGAAGCAGAAGGGCATCAGACAGACAGGAATGCAAAGACTGCTGTTTCTTAGCTGTCCTCACTGACATCTTCAAGTCAAACAGTAGCTTGACTTTAAAATGTATGACCATTCCTTCACTGCTGCTAGGTCAAGATTATGTAACTCCTCAACATTTTGGGAGTATCTGTGTATTGCAGTTGTCAAAGAAGGTGGATCACTGCCAACCTCTGAAAGGAAAGTAAGTAAGGAGAATAATACTGTCTGTCTTTGCTGATATAGAGCAAGTGTCAGCTCCTGGCGTTTCTGGTAACTTTTTCACACACAGAGAGTGGTGAGTCTGTGGAATTCTCTGCCTCAGAGGGTGGTGGAGGCAGGTTCTCTGGAAACTTGCAGATGTAGATAGGGCTCTTAAAGATAGCGGAGTCGGGGGGATATGGGGAGAAGGCAGGAACTGATTGGGGATGATCAGCCATGATCATATTGAATGGCGGTGTTGGCTCAAAGGGCCGAATGGCCTACTCCTGTACCTATTGTCTATTGTCTAATGTAACATGTGGACAAATAGAATGCTGCAGTTATCAAAAATAGAATTAAACAAACTACAATACTCTCCTTTAAATATGTTTGTAAAATTGTTCATGAAATTAATCCAAACTTGGAAGAACTGCCAAAAATGTATGACGGGATTCCAGAGAGACTGAAAACATCCAATTAACAATAATTTTATATTGATTTTATCTGTGTTTTTTAATCTACAGGTTTTCTCTTTAATTGAACACTTGAAACAGGAACTGATAAATGATCCTGCATACATGACTCGATATATTAAGAATTAAAAAAAAAACTAGAAAGGACTACATTAAAGGTTTCTCGAGCATGTCTGTACTGTTCTGACTTTGAACACTATACTTAATTGTAAAAGCAAAATTAAAGTCAGAGGATTTGACTTTACATATGCCACATGAGAAAGTAAAATCATTCCTTTTTTCTTTGACGTACAAAGATTGAATTTCAAGGTTCAAAAGTGAAATGGTGGAACAATGTAGAAACTTGCCCACATGTGAGATCAGCTTTAATCTGTGTGAGGTCCCCTTTTACCATGGACCCTGTAGATAAATATATGTATACAGTGTTAGAACACAGTTACAAACAGTTTCCTAATATTAAAAAATATATATATTCGTTTCATTAAACCTGATTATTCACATTATATGACATATTTGGACAGTCAAAAACTGGAGCATATATATATATGTATATTATGCGAGGAGGGGAAAAATTTAAAAAGAACGCGAGGAGCAACTTTATCACACAAAGGGTCTGAGTACACGGAATGAGGTGCCAGAGGAAATAGTAGAGGCAGATATAATTACAATATCTAAAAGACACGTTGACAAACAGGTGGATAGGAAAGGTTTGGAGGGAAATAGGCAAGGCAAAAGCAAATAGGACTAGCTCATTAAGCAAAGGTTAACAAAAATGCTGGAGGAACTCAGCGGGTGCAGTGGCATCTATGGAGCGAAGGAAATAGGCAACGTTTCGGGCCGAAACCCTTCTTCAGACTGATGCAGGGTGGGGGGGGGCAGAAGAAAGGAAGAGGAGGAGCCAGAGGGCCGAGGGAGAGCTGAGAAGGGGAGGAGACAGCAAGGGCTACCGGAAATTGGAGAAGTCAATGTTCAGGCCACCCGGATGCAGACTGCCCAAGCGGAATATGAGGTGCTGCTCCTCCAGTTTTAGGTGGTGCTCACTCTGGCCATGGAGGAGGCCCAGGACAGAGAGGTCAGATTCGGAATGGGAGGGGGAGTTGAAGTGCTGAGCCACCGGGAGATCAGGTTGGTTAATGTGGACCGAGCGGAGGTCGGCCCACAGACCGCAAACACTCATATATAGTGAGATTGCATTTACTCAAAAGCCCCTGTTGCAAGCATTGGCAACTGTACATAATAACACCGGATCGGATTTGGGATTGTCCCAAAGGCGTCGTTGTTGCTGCATTTTAGCATAACCATGTGGCAGCCTAAATGCTGCAGATGCATCCCACATCTTAGTTCCCTAATACTACTTAATTTGTGAATTTGAAAATAAAATATCGTGCCACAAGTTGCTGGGATTGAGATCAGTAGAAAGGGCATTGGGTCATCTTAGTGGACAATGAAACTGATATTCTGTCTCCTTCTCCTTAGCAAAAACAATTCAGCGTTATGAAATGGGCAGGAAAACAAGGAAAAATGTAAGGAATTAATTGTAGAAAAGGATAAGATCTGAAATGTATAAATTAGGGGCAGCTTAACATTGCAGGTGAGTCAAAGTTAGATCATTGTGAGACAGCACAAGCAAAGAAACAATAGGCCAAATGGCCTCGTTCCATTTAGTAAATTTCCATTATTCCTGTACTCGGCATTAGAAAGGTTATTCAGATCTTTACCTCCTGAGCAAAGAGGCATTTAAAACAGGTCAACTTTGAATTAACGTAGACATATAATATTAATTCATGACTTTGGTTAAGTGCTATTTACTCCGAACTATTTCTATAATGCTACATGTGATTTTCAGCTAAAGAAAAAAAGAAAGTGGAATAACCTACAAATCCACGTGACATTTGTCCTTGTGTGTTACTGGGGTTTCCAGACTTTCAGGATAAATTGTGTGGTCTGCTAGTTGTCATTGTGCCTTCTCAATGGATGCTGCGTGCTGTTAAAGACACTGCAATGAGTGCATGAGGCATGCGATGGGGGGGAAACTGCGATCCTTTGTATTTAGCACGTCCTCTGTCAAAGTACAAGACCCATATTTCATTGTTCAGAAGTGACAGTGGAAATGTTTTCAATTGTGACCTAAGGTGAAACTGGGGAAGTTTTTTATTCCCCGCTGGAGAATTAATTTCTCCACACCATTCTTCATTCATTTCTGCTTTAAAAAAAAAAAAAATGCATGGCAGAGATAGACCCATATTAAGCGCTGGTGCTGCTTTACATCGCCGCATATTGGGATTCAATTCAAATCAAATTACAAGTTTTAATCACCATTAGTTCCACAGCAGTACTTAAAAGCCATTCTTGCTCAAAAGTTCAGCAGACTGTAGCTAACAAGTTGACATTCAGGCTACATTAGCCACCAATGGCTGGTTGCATAAGCGCCTTGTTAATGATTTATGAAATGTCTACACAGGCAACCCAGAGTCTCAAGCAAACAGTTGGTTACTTATTTCCAAACACATTCAATAGCTATGCTTTGCATCCTTTAAAAAAAACAACGAGCCTACATAATGTGGAAGTTGGCACTGCATGGGTTTATTTTTTGGCACTCTGTTTTATTATTCCTTGGCCCTTTGGACCCCTAATGGTGGTCTCAGACATGGCTTGCAATTTCTTTGGAAATTAATAAGTTAAATGAAAAGAAATCTTGATTGTCATGTTTCCCTGTGGTTTACAAAACCATTACGTGCCTAATCTGGAGCTTGGAGGACTTTGGTAATTGGCTTCTGCACAATAAGGTCATTGTGCAGTCCAATTTTCGGAAGTAAACCTAAAACTTGCAAGATAAGTAAACAGAGGGAAGGAAATAATCAATTTAGAGCTTTTACCGAACAAGTTCTTATCTTGATCTTGCTTCAGCATTGCGCTGCCGGTTAAATATTATGTGGTAACGTGTTCCAAAATGTTTCAAGAGATAACGTTATTCCACTAATATAAATGCACTGAAAGAAGCAGCCAGGCATTTACAATGGAGAGGGGGATCTATGTTGCTGGGAGCAGGGGGTGGAGTGGGCAAAACATTTGAACCATATTATTGGCACAATGCCTGGCTGCTTTTATGAGCCAAGTCGCATTGTCACCTCCCTGGCTCATCATGTTAAATAATTTCCAGCAGGACTCTTAAGGTAGCAAATTCAAAGGTGATCCCTTCACTTAAAAAGAAAGGTTTGCATTCAATGGTTTGACTCAGCATTAAGATAATGAGATCACAATGCTGCACCGAGAAGAAACATTGACACTGTCAGAATGATGTCAGCATAGGTGAGGATGATTAGGGGTGGGGGGAGGTGGGGGGGAGGGGAGGGGGTGGGGGTAATAATACCAATCTCCTATTGGGGCATGAAGTTATCCTCATTTGAGGGTGCTAGTGAGTTTCACCAGGGAAGTTTGATGCCGTACACAGTTGGGCGGCACGGTGTCGCATAGGTAGAGTTGCTGCCTTATGCCCCTGTCCCACTTAGGAAACCTGAACGGCAACCTCTGGAGACTTTGCGCCCCACCCAAGATTTCCGTGTGGTTCCCTGAGGTTGCACGGAGGTTGCAGGTAGTGGAAGCAGGTAGGGAGACTGACAAAAACCTCCGGGAACCGCACGGAAACCTTGGGTGGGGCACAAAGTCTCCAGAGGTTTCCGTCCAGGTTTCCTAAGTGGGACAGGGGCATAAGCGTGCCAGAGGGTTCAATCCTGACCACGGGTGCTGTCTGTACGGAATTTGTAAGTTCTCCCCGTGACCACGTGGGTTTCCCCCGATTCTCCGATTTACTCTCACATTCCAAAGACATACATGTTTGTAGTTTAATTGGGTTTGGTAACAATTGTATATTGTCCCTAGTGTGCAGGATAGGGCTGGTGTACAGGGATCGCTGGTCAGTGCAAACTCAGCGGGCAGAAGAGCCTTTTTCAGCGCTGCATCTCTAAAAACTAAAAACTAAAAAAAGTCTAAGATCAGTCATGTTGACACAAGCAATTGCAGGAGCTGGTTTACAAAAAAAAAGACACCGAGTGCTGGAGTAATGCAATGGGCCAGGTAGCATCTCTGAGATCAGTCATCTTCTGCAATCTGCTTTGCCTCAGACCAATGGGTGTAATGAGCTGCAGTCTCGTAGAGGTAACTTGTGGTGTTACTGGGAAAACTGTTGTTGTCTTAAGGGCCTGTTCCACGAGCGTGCGACTGCATGCGGCAAGCGCGACCAAACCGGAAGCGGGGGGCGCGCGGAGGTCGAGTGATCCCGTACGAGTTGACGTGAAGTTTGCGCTAGGCGTATGCCGTCAAGACGCTGCGTTCGGCGTCAAGACGTTGCATACGGTGTCAAGACACTGCGCACGCCCGTCGAGGCGGTACATACGGCCTCAATGCGGTTGCGGGCCGGCAGGCCGTTGCCATGCGGAATTTTTGGACAGTCAGTTTTTCTGAGCCCGCGCGATGTCGGGACCAGCCCCACACAACTCCATATGGCTCCGGCGATCGAAGTGGGACCGGCCCCGCGAGGCAGTACGGCTCAAGCGACCACGTTAGGTTGCGCTTGCCGCATGCAGTCGCATGCTGGTGGAACAGGCCCTTTAGGGTAGCAGCATGTCTACTCCCTCACCACCATGCTGCCAGAAACCTACATAGGACAGATTGGGTAATTATTCACAAGGCTTGAGCTCCTGAAGTTAGCAATCAAGACCAGCTCAAGGATCCCAACATCCCGCAAAACAGCTTTTCACCTGAAGTTCCTGGGGAAATTCTTTCAGATATGAGTTAATAAATCTTTATTCGATTAAAATTGAGGGGAATTATTAATTTGTCTGAGGAATGGTCTCGGCCCGAAACGTCACCCATTCCTTGTCTCCAGAGATGCTGCCAGCATTTTGTGTCTGTCTTCGATGCAAACCAGCATCTGCAGTTCCATCCTATTAATTTGAGGATTTGCTGAACATGAAGTCATCATCACTGTAGGTATTTGATCTAAAGACTGGATTATGAGTTTAGTAAAAGCTAACAGCTTAACTGATGTTTAATTTTACTTCGGAGTCACGTGAGTGACTACGTGAAGAAAGGCCGTCCATCTGCGTGCGCGTCATTACGTCTGAACGCAACGCGCGTGACGGACAGGCAGAGGCACTGTGTCCTCCCAGCCTGTCGGGATGGGCAGGTAAGGAAAGTTGAACTGCTAACCTGCGTTCTTTTGGGCTTGAAGCTTTTTGTAGTTTCAGGGCCCAAATGTCGAGGAGACGGTCCGCGGGGAAGTCGGCTGCCGAAGACCGCAGCATTTCCAGTAGCGGGCGATGGTCTTATTCCCAACATTTAGCGCCGGCAGCTGAACCAGCAGGAGACTTGTTGCAGGAGAAGGAGCTCCGTTGGTGGTCCCGGCGGGACGTAAATCCACCCGCAAGTCAAACAAACCCGTTGACTCCGATGCGTCCGGGGAAAAGGGAACGGAGAGCATCTGAGGACGACTCTCCCACATGGAGCAACCTTTTGGAGAAGTTGCTCCAGCAATTACCTGCTCCAAAGGAGGGAGCTGTGTCAGCCCGGCCCTACAGCAGGCAGTACCGGGAGCCTCACACATGGAGCAGCCCAATGTCTTCCCCATTGGAGGGGGAAGCACATATGGAAGAAACCACTCTGAATCAGAGTACAAAAGCAGGGGGGGGGGGGAGACCTTCCCAGTGACAAGCAGACAAAAGGAAGTAAGTAACTTTTGCATATATAGCACTGTTTGAGTTAACTGACATTGACACCAAAGTGCTTTACATTAAATGAATAATAAGCACAAAAGAAAAGAAGTACTTCTGCAATCATCCAGGTCCCATTGGGTGCTTCCCTGGATAGCGATCTAGCAAATGTCTCCTGCTCTGAGGAGAGGAGCATTCATGGTCAGTTTCAGTCTGACCCAAAGCAAGAATCTCATTCAGGCCCGCTGGAGGGGCCATGTCAGCGCAGGTATCCTCAGGGGCCTGCGGCAGCACCTGTTTTCAGAGCTGCCTACAAATCTCACTCTCAGTGGAGGGGAGTGTGAGTGATCAGTAGGTAACTGATCTGGAATTTAAAGTATGAACATACTGAAGCACATGCATATGGCCTCAAGAGACAGCAGTTAGCAGAATATCCGCACGCTACAAATGCCGGCAAGGGAACAGCGCTATCAGGGTAACTTTGGAGAAACCAGCCGCCGAATCCTCTCTTCAGGTAAGACCAGAAGAAGGAAGCAAAAGCTGTCGGACCAATCAAGGTACCAACGACAAGCAAAACTTCATCAGTAGGCGACAACACACCGCACACCTCCATAGGGGGTAAGCAGTTCGCTGAAGCCGGTGGTAGCTTGAAAGCTGGGCACGGAAATATGATCAGTGTCGTCTTTCAAGGCAGACTCAGAATTATGGCCAGAATTGTCCTACAAGGCAAGCTCAGTATGATGAGGTTTTCAGACCAAGACCCAAGCAGAGGTCGGGAGAAACATGGAATCCACACTCCCTACTAGTCCAACTCCCAATCAAGGAGAGAAAAAGAACCCGCATCAGGGGCCTTTGGGCTTACCACAAGACCACCGGTAGCCATGGAGGTAGGTGGGTCTGCGTTTACTGAAACAAGGGATTGTGGACCAGTTACATGTTGGTAATCTTACTCTTGTGTTTTTGTTCAAAATGACCATAACATGAATTTCAGATCTGGTTTTAAAAAACAGATAATAACATGTGATTATTGTTTACTGCACAACATACATAGGTTCCAAGCAGATGTGGAACTCGGACCGGAGTTGTCTTCAAGGCAGGCCCAGTATTTTGGGCAGGATTGCCTTTCAGGACAGGTGACAGATGGAGGATGTCACTTCATCCAGGTTTAACTCATTTGTGCTGTACAGACTTTCAGAACAGCAATTTTTGTTACGGTCTAACTACTGTTTTATAGGAGCTTCCTATAAAGTGGTCACATGGCATGCATCGACCTCAAAGATGCATACTATTCGGTGTCTATTCACTAAGAACAGGAGATATTTGAAGTTTAACTGGATGGCATGGCTCTGCCAAATGGGTTGACATCAGCTCCTAGACTATTGACTAAACTACGGAAACCAATTCTGGGTCTACAAAGGTCTCAGAACCACATAGTAATGGCATATTTGGAGGACATTTTCATTTTGGAGTCACCAAGAATTGGCAGAAGCATCAGTCAAAGCAAACCAAAAACCTGTTTGAAAGAATTGGTTACCTCATCCATCCAGTTAAATCAAAATTGACACCTACAAGGGTAATTGATTGCCTAGAATTTACTATCAAAAACAGTAAATATGTTGGTGACTTTGCCTAGAGGCAAACAACAATATTTAATTAAGCCTGCTATGACCTGATAGTTAAATACTAGCCATCTATCAGGCAAACAGCGAGTGTAATTGGCAAATAGTAGCTGCATTTCCAGCTGTACGTCACGGGCCTTTGGATTACCAGAATTTACAGCGAGCTAAGGAACGAACACTCAGATTCCATGCAGGCCAAATTGGACAAACTATGGATTGCCAGCAGAGGCCATTGTTGAATAACTATGGTGGATAACGAACGTGAGATAGCTCAAAGGAAAAATTTGCTCGAAAGCCATCGGGGGTTCTTCAGACCTATGCAAGCGGCTAAGGATGGGGAGCCACCAACACAGTCTAGAGCTGTGGGGACAGATGGAATGAGCAGGAGTCTGTAATTCCCCAACACATGGAATCAATTACCCAGAATTGTTGGGGGCACAATATAGACTCAAGGTTTTCTGTAGCAACATGCAACCGGTGCTTGTTCAAATTCAGATTGATAACACCACTGCGGTGGCATATATCAATCACAACGGTGGTGTAAAATCTGTATCTCACGACTGATTGTCGAACCTCATTTGGCACTGGTGTATCGAGAGGAATATTTGGGTAATAACGGTCTATCTACAAGGTAGATATAACACGGTGACAGATGCTGGATCACAAATGTTTAATAGCAACACAGACTGGATGTTGAATCGGACAGTATTTAACAAAATAACTATATGATTTGGCATACCAGATATTGATCTCTTTGCATCTAGACCAAACCACCAGTTACCTAGATATGTGTCCTGCGAGCTGGATCCAGGAGCAAAGGTAGTGGATGCTTTCTCTCTCAATTGGGGAGGAATGTTTATGTATGCTTTCCGCCAATTTGTCTCACAAACCGATGCTTGACCAAAATCAAGCAAGACTAAGCCACAGGCATATTGGTAGTGCCAGATTGGCCTACTCAAGCCTGGTTCCCAAAAAATGTTGGGAATTATAGTCCAGCCAGTTATGGCTGTACCCAAGAGCAGGGACCTCCTACTGAACCCAGTTACAGGGAGTAATCATCCACACATGAACGTATTAACTTGTTGGTCTGCAGATTCTGAGGAGGCCATTTCAAGGCATAGGACTGTCAAAACAAATACAACACAGTTCGGATAACGGATGTTTATGGAGTTCCTATCAACTCTGTACTATAACTATAAACAAAGTTATAGTGCAATCTATAGAGGCGCACTCTCCTCCTATCTGATGCTGGAAGCAGGGCACGGGTCGATAGGAACGCACCCCTTTACAACAAAATTCATGAAGGGAATTTACAATTTAATACCTCCAAGGCCAAGGTACACAGACACATGGGATGTGAGCATGGTACTAACCCTACTTGACCCGCCTATAACTAACCCTGAAGGTGGTATGCTGACAAAGAGTCCAGACACTGCAAAAGCTACGGTTGGACCACATGACCACCAATATGAACAACATAACATTCGTAATCAGGAACCTGATAAAACAGAGCAGGCCAGGAATGCCAGGGATGGAGATCCAGTTCTTGGCATATCCAGAGGACCAACGGTTGTGTGTGTGGTAACATACTAACACCACTATCTGAGAGTTACGGAGAACCTCAGAGGCTCAGAACAATCGGTCCTCATCAGCCATAAAAAACCACACCAGAAGGTGTCAACTCAAACCATCTCCAGATGGTTAAAGGAGGTAATGGCGGTAGCAGGAGTGAACATTTATACGGTTAAATCTTACTCCACCAGGGCTGCATCTACGTCGGCAGCAAGAGCTATGGACATGCCCCTTGACAACATCCTAGTGGCTGCAGGATGGACGAATGAAATAACGGTCCACCGGTTTTATAACAAACCCATAACCGGACTGGAGGTGTTTGCACGTACCATTTTAAGTTCTGTTCCTTAGTTTCCCCCTAAGGTTGGGAGGGGTAACTATTTTTTTTAAACTTTCCTTTCATTTAAAGCATCAGTGTCTTTACTTAACTACGTAATGTCTGAATGCTTTAATGATTACACGCATCCATGGTCAATCCATTCAGTGTGTGACGCCTGGATTCGTAACCGGCGTAACATCACAGAGCTTTGAAATCTTCACGTGAGTCCGAAGTAAAATAGTAAGATTAAACGAGAACTTACCAGTTTGAAGTTTGATCTTGATTTTATGAGAAGTTACGATGAGCGATTACGTGCCCACCGCTCTCACCCTCATACTATCAAGGTCACATGGGAGTTCTAGTTTCTTCACAATCTTACTATTCTCAGGTCTTCTTTTTATCTGTGATTTAACACCGCTGCTTTGAAGATTGACGCGCACGCAGACGGGCGGCCCTTCTTCACGTAATCGCTCATCGTAACTCCTCATAAAATCAAGATCAAACTTCAAACTGGTAAGTTCTCATTTAATCTTATTATTAAATGCTGCAGGTAGAAAGACTCTGGACCCATACAAGAATGTGAATGTTTGTATTGTGAGCGTGGCAGGAGGCACTGTGGAGCCACAGTGGTTGCCAAAGCCCTACCAATGTCTATCTCTGTCTCTCATTGTGTCACAGTGCCAGCAACTGCAGGAACATTCAGTGAAAATCAACCCTGTACAAGATTGAGACATTCATTTGGGGATCTGGTCTGATGCAGGGTGCATTAAGGAAAGTAAGTTAAGGGCCTGTCCCACTTACGTGTCTTTGACACGCAAATTGACATGAGTTACTCCTGCATTTTGTGTCCATCTTCAAATGACGTCACGCGCTCCAGACGGCTGTGCGGACGCATGATGACGTGCATGACCGTCGTGCCCCATCGTGACCACGAGGTCGCGTAATTAGCGTGCCAAGGACACGTAAGTGGGACAGGGGCTTTAGTCTGGGTCCAAGCCAGATATGATTGTGGGGGAGGATCCACAGTGGAATGGAGTGATGGGATGAGGGTAGGTTTCTGGTTGGGCCCTATTGTCACAGGTATAGATGGGCATTGCTGAGGCAAAGAGGATCGGGCTACTCGCCGGTCTTGGGTGGAGTACAATATGGACTAGACTGGATAGACTCGGCTTGTACTCGCTAGAATTTAGAAGATTGAGGGGGGATCTTATAGAAACGTACAAAATTCTTAAGTGGTTGGACAGGCTAGATGCAGGAAGATTGTTCCCGATGTTGGGGAAGTCCAGAACAAGGGGTCACAGTTTAAGGATAAAGGGGAAATCTTTTAGGACTGAAATGAGAAGAACATTTTTTTACACAGAGAGTGGTGAATCTCTGGAATTCTCTGCCACAGAAGGTAGTTGAGGCCAGTTTATAGGCTATATTTAAGAGGGAGTTAGATAAGGCCCTTGTGGCTAAAGGGATCAGGGGGTATCTGATCAGGGATAGACAGAGTTGATGTGGACAAGCTTTTCCCTTTGAGAATAGGGAAGATTCAAACAAGAGGACATGACTTCAGAATTAAGGGACAGAGGTTTAGGGGTAATATGAGGGGGAACTTCTTTACTCGGAGAGTGGTAGCGGTGTGGAATGAGCTTCCAGTGGAAGTGGTGGAGGCAGGTTCATTGGTATCATTTAAAAATAAATTGGATAGACATGGATGAGAAGGGAATGGAGGGTTATGGTATGAGTGCAGGCAGGTGGGACTAAGGGAAAAAAAGTTGTTCGGCACGGACTTGTAGGGCTGAGATGGCCTGTTTCCATGCTGTAATTGTTATATGGTTATATGGTTATATGGTATGGAGAGAAGGCAGGTACAGGATACTGAGTTGGATGATCAGCCATGATCATATTGAATGGCGGTGCAGGCTCGAAGGGCTGAATGGCCTACTCCTGCACCTATTTTCTATGTTTCTATGTTAATGTGCTGAGTCAGGCCTGTGATGACAGGTCAGGTTAGCAGGGATGAAAATCAAAAACATACAGATGATAGGAATTTGGAATAAAAGTATGAAGTGCTGGTGAAACTCAGCAGGTTAAGCAACACCTGAGTTTCACCACCATTTTCTGTTTGTTGAATAGGAGGATTCACTGTCAGGAGATGATTTTGGGAGGTTAGATAATTGGAGTCGTTCTGGAGGCAGCAAGATGAAAGAGATGGTGATCATCATGTCTGTGGATGTTTCCGAGTCAGGTGAGGCTGGGTTGAGTTGGAAGAAGCCCAAAGTCCAAAGGTTTGAAGATTGGGACTACACCCTTTGTTTATGGGCGAACCATTCAGCAGTGATAATAGTGTGGAAATAACTCTTCCTCAATCTGGAGATCAGCAAATGAAACAGCTGAATTTGTTTTTATTTTTGTAATTACATTTTTGTTTAGACAAACAGTGTGGAAACAGGCCCTTCGGCCCAGCAGCCCTGACCAGCGACCCCAGCACATTAACTCTATACTCTATACACACACTAGGGACAATTTACATTTTTACCAAACCAATTAACCAACGAACCTGTACGTCTCTGTAGTGTGGG
The DNA here is from genome assembly GCF_028641065.1 of Leucoraja erinaceus. Lineage (NCBI taxonomy): Eukaryota > Metazoa > Chordata > Chondrichthyes > Rajiformes > Rajidae > Leucoraja > Leucoraja erinaceus. The sequence goes on from NC_073377.1 coordinate 163,656,521, forward strand.
AGGAAACCGAAGATCTCGGAGAAAACCCACGTGGTCACGGGGAGAACCTATGAACTCCGTACAGACAGCGCTCGTAGTTGGGATCGAACCCGGGTCTCTGATGCTGCAGGAGCTGTAAGGCAGCAATTCTACTGCTGCATCATGGTGCCAGTTGCGATTGACAATTGGGGGGGTCAGGTCATGAAAGCACGGGCATTTGAGAGCAACGGGTGAGTGAAGTGAAGATTGTTCTAGATGGGGCGGAAAACCATGCCGGGAAAGATTGGTAATGAAGATAAAGTAAAGCGAATCCGAGCTGAATTAGGTTACAAAAGTTGTTCTGGTATTACTAATTGATATTACTATTTGGTATTGGTATTTGGTACAGGTTTATAATTGTCACATGTATCAGGATACAGTGAAAAATCCTGTTTGAATGCGATCGACTCAAATCAATTCATACGACACGTGAGTACAATCAAGCTGCACACAAGTACAACAGGTAATGCAAAGAAAACGTCTCATGTCCACATTGAGGTAGGTTGGAAGATCAGGACGACACCATAGTGTGTGGAAGAACCATTCAGCAGTCTGATAACAGCGGGAAATAGGTGTTCTTGAATCTGGCGGTATGTGCTATCAACCTTTTATACCTTCTGCTTGAAGGTAGAGGAGAGAAGAGAGAATGACTAGGGGTGAAAAAGGGCTCCTGATCATTTTTGCTGCTTGCATTTTGGTCGCCTGAAGTGTAGATGGAGTCAATGATGGGGAGGCTGGTCTGTGCGATGGACAGAGCTACACCCACAACTCTGCTATTTCTTGCAGTCTTGGGCAGAGCTGGTGCCAAACTATGCTGTGATGCATCTGACAGTATACATTCTGTGGTGTATCTGTAGAAGACGTTGGCAAGATGGCACTGGAGCATTCTGA